>NC_073237.2:82357500-82982500 GCF_029281585.2 Gorilla gorilla gorilla
GAGGAATTACTGCCTCATTGATGAGTCTAAGATCTTGCACTAGTCTCCACTGGCTGTTCTGTTTTTGTGCTCCTAGAATTGGGGTGTTGCAGGGACTGCTGCATTTCCTTACTAAGCCTTGAGCTTTTATATGTTTAATATCCTGTAATCCTTTATGAGCTTCAGGTCTTAAGGGATATTGCCTTTGATAAGGAAAAGTGGTGGGATCTTTTAGCCTGATTTGGACTGGGTGGGCATTTTTTGCCCTTCCAAATTGTCCTTCCAATGCCAAGACTTCAGGGTTGATTCCCTCCTCAAGTAGGGGACAACGAATGGGTGACTTGTTCCCCATATTCATGTAGATAATAGCTCCAGCTTTGGCTAATATATCCCTCCCTAATAAGGATGTGGGACTTTCAGGCATAACAAGAAAGGCACGTGAAAAGAGCAAAGTCTCCCAGTTACAACTGAGGAGGTGGGAGAAATACCTGGTTACAGGCTGTCCCAGGATTCCTCGGATGGTAATGGACCTTGAGGACCATCATCTGGGACAGGAGATTAACACTGAGAAGGCTGCACCAGTGTCCAGGAGGAAGTCAATTTCCTGGCCCTCAATGATTAAACATACTCGGTGCTCAGTGAGGGTGATGACATGAGCTGGTGCTTGCCCCAGGCACCCTCAGTCCTGTTGTTGGATCATCTGGTTGGGGGCTTCTGGCCCAGAGAACCTTTGCCCTCTGGGGCAGTGCACCTTCCAGTGATTGCCTCAGCAGAGCAGACACGGATGAGGGGGCAGCTTGTTTCTTGTTGGACAATCTATTTTAAAGTGTCCTTGTAAGCCACACTGATAACAAGTCCTACTGGGTGATTCGCCTGCTCTTTTCTGTCCTCTCTGAACCACCAAGATTTGTTTATCTGAGGGCCATTACTAAGGCTGCGGCCTTTCTCTGATCTCACTTTTCCTTTTCGGCCTGTTCCTCTTGGTCCCTATTATAGAACACCGAGGTTGCCAGGTTTAATAATGCCTCCAGATTTTGTTCAGGGCGCAGGGCTCGCCTTTGGAACTGTCTCCTGATATCTGTGGCCGATTGGGTAATAAACTTATCTTTTAGAATCAACTGACCCTCGAATGAGTCTGGTGACAGGGGAGTATATTTTCTTAAGGCCTCCTGTAACCACTTGAGGAAGACAGAAGGATTTTCTTCCTTTCCCTGAGTTATGGTAGACATCACTGAATAATTCATGGGCTTTTTCCTAATTCTCCTTAGTCCTTCTAGAACACAGGTCAACAGATGTTTATGACTCCAGGCCCCATGATCTGAGTCGGGGTCCCAGTGGGGATCCATACTGGCGACGGCTTGCTGACCAGTAGAGAACTTGTCCCTTTCTTCAGCTGTCATTCTATCATTTGCTTGACTAAGATATCAGGTATCCAAACTCTCAGCCTGCAGCTAAAGCCGCATTCTTTTCATTAAAGACCAGGGTTTGATCTAACAATAGCATGACATCTTTCCGAGTGAGATCGAAGGTTTGCCCTAGACCCTGTAGGACATCTATGTACCTATCAGGATCATCTGAAAACTTCCCCAGGTCTGCCTTGATCTGCTTTAAATCAGAGAGGGAGAAGGGGACATGTACCCGGGTTGGGCCAAATTCCTCTCCCCCTACAGCTTGAAGGGGACATAACCGATAGCCCTGGGGTTTTTGTGGTCCTTTGGAGATTTCTTTGCTTATTTCCTTCTGGGTGGGGGAGATTAGAGGAGGCTTATCAATAATAGGAAGGGGAGTTATAGGGAGGCTAGAATATGGGAGTAAGATTAAAGGTCCCCCTGTGGGATGTAAATTGCAAGTTTGGCAGAGTTGTGTATTCTCCTCCAATGAAAAGAAAGCTTGGACATAAGGTATGCCACTCCATTTGCCTTCCCTGTTACAGAAAAGGTCAAGCTGCAGTATAGTATTGTAATTTATACTTCCCTCAGGTGGCCATTTTTCCCCATCAGAGAGAGAATATTGGGGCCAAGCCATAGAGCAGAAAAAAATGAACTGCCTCTTTTTCAGGGTTTGTGGGTCAAATTGGTCCCAATGGCTTAGGATGCATTTCAAGGGTAAGCCTGTTGATGCCTGAGTGTTTCCCATGTGAAGGACAAAACCACCTGTGGTTTTGGTTTGTTTCTCCCCCTGCCCAAGAACCTGCAATGGTCCCTGGACCCTGCTGATTGGAATACTTGCGCTCACCAACGCAGCAGCAGAAACACTAGTTTTCCTCCTAGACCACAAGGAGGACCAAGGAAGGTTGGATTTAGTGGCCCTTACCAACACATTCTCAAAAACCTGCACCCTTGCTTTTCCTCCTAGACCACAAAGAGGACCGAGAAAAATTGGATTTAGTAGCCCTTACCGATGCATTTTCAAAAACCTGTTAGAGTCCTAAGCATTCTCCCGTTAGTATTGGGACTTTACTCATGTCCTATAAAGATGCTATGCCCCAAAAATGAAGTGAGGGGCCATAACCTGAGGGATGGGAGGGATCTCCAGAGTTAGAAGAGTGATGCCTTTTGCCCTCACTTATATGAATAGGAAGGATGCAATTTCTGAGGCTCCCCATATCCTAGCTTCAGGAATAGCTTTTGTTAGGCCTGCTTCTCTGAGGAGGGATCCTAAAATTCCAGATAGTCCCCCCTATGATGGGGCTTTGGGCAAAAATTATATCTTTCTGATTGGTGAGCCCGAGTGCCTAAAGAAGGTAACAGAGTCCTGAAGTTTATACTAGAAATCATTCTTACAGGAGAAACTAGAAAAGCACCAGAGACAGGGAGTGGTTTTTAGAAGCAGGACTAGCCTTGCAGAAGAGAGGCAAGAGGAAGTTTGTCTGACAGGCATTAGGACCCAGGAGGCAAGGGTCAGGGTAGACAGGATAGATGGGTGAGCCTCGGTTAGGTGACATGACTTTGAGAGTTCTGTTCATGGCTGCAGGGTCAACCAACTTGTCGGGACCCCGGAGCTGAATGGCTTTCTTCTCTGTCAACCCTCTGCTCAGCCCAGAAGTACAGGAAAAGCAGAAGCTGGTTCCAAGAAAACCAATGCTCCCAACTCCGAAGAGTCAGGGGTTGTTAGAGAGCCCTTTCCCAGAAAGCCTGACACTCGTGTCTTTAGTCCAGCAGCCATGCTGGTCACTTTTAACTGGCCAACAGGTGCCCGGTATTTAGCCACCAAATTCTAAGGAAAAATAGGACAGAATAGCAAGTGAAAGGGGTCCGATGGTGCTCACTGCTTGGTGATAGTTGATTGGCCCCACATTGGGTGCCAAAGTGTGTCCGGAATCGGTTCCTTCTGTTGGGTTCTTGGAGGGCAGATCATGTGAGGTTGGGAGTTCGAGACTAGCCTCACGAACATGTAGAGACCCCATCTCTACTAAAAATACAAAATTAGCGGGGCATGGTGGTGCATGCCTGTAATCCCAGCTACTTGGGAGAATCACTTGAACCCAGGAGACGGAGGTTGCAGTGAGCCGAGATCACACCATTGCACTTCAGCCTGGGCAACAAGAGTGAAACTCCGTCAAAAAAAAAAAAAAAAAAAAGGGAGGAGCCAAGATGGCCGAATAGGAACAGCTCCGGTCTACAGCTCCCAGCATGAGCGATGCAGAAGACGGTGATTTCTGCATTTCCATCTGAGTTACTGGGTTCATCTCACTAGGGAGTGCCAGACAGTGGGTGCACGTCAGTGGGTGCGCGCACCGTGTGTGAGCCGAAGCAGGGCGAGGCATTGCCTCACTTGGGAAGCACAAGGGGTCAGGGAGTTCCCTTTCCTAGTCAAAGAAAGGGGTGATGGACGGCACCTGGAAAAATCGGGTCACTCCCACCCGAATACTGCGCTTTTCCGACGGGCTTAAAAAATGGTGCACCACGAGATTATATCCCGCACCTGGCTTGGAAGGTCCTATGACCACGGAGTCTCACTGATTGCTAGCACAGCAGTCTGAGATCAAACTGCAAGGCAGCAGCGAGGCTGGGGGAGGGGCACCCGTCATTGCCCAGGCTTGATTAGGTAAACAAAGCAGCCGGGAAGCTCCAACTGGGTGGAGCCCACCACAGCTCAAGGAGGCCTGCCTGCCTCTGTAGGCTCCACCTCTGGGGGCAGGGCACAGACAAACAAAAAGACAGCAGTAACCTCTGCAGACTTAAATGTCCCTGTCTGACAGCTTTGAAGAGAGCAGTGGTTCTCCCAGCACACAGATGGAGATCTGAGAATGGGCAGACTGCCTCCTCAAGGGGGTCCCTGACCCCGACCCCTGAGCAGCCTAACTGGGAGGCACTCCCCAGCAGGGGCACACTGACACCTCACACGGCAGAGTATTCCAACAGGCCTGCAGCTGAGGGTCCTGTCTGTTAGAAGGAAAACTAACAAACAGAAAGGACATCCACACCAAAAACCCATCTGTACATCACCATCATCAAAGACCAAAAGTAGATAAAACCACAAAGATGGGGAAAAAACAGAACAGAAAAACTGGAAACTCTAAAAAGCAGAGCGCCTCTCCTCCTCCAAAGGAACGCAGTTCCTCACCAGCAACGGAACAAACCTGGATGGAGAATGACTTTGACGAGCTGAGAGAAGAAGGCTTCAGACGATCAAATTACTCTGAGCTACGGGAGGACATTCAAACCAAAGGCAAAGAAGTTGAAAACTTTGAAAAAAATTTAGAAGAATGTATAACTAGAATAACCAATACAGAGAAGTGCTTAAAGGAGCTGATGGAGCTGAAAACCAAGGCTCGAGAACTACGTGAAGAATGCAGAAGCCTCAGGAGCCGATGTGATCAACTGGAAGAAAGGGTATCAGCGATGGAAAATGAAATGAATGAAATGAAGCGAGAAGGGAAGTTTAGAGAAAAAAGAATAGAAAGAAATGAGCAAAGCCTCCAAGAAATATGGGACTATGTGAAAAGACCAAATCTACGTCTGATTGGTGTACCTGAAAGTGATGGGGAGAATGGAACCAAGTTGGAAAACACTCTGCAGGATATTATCCAGGAGAACTTCCCCAATCTAGCAAGGCAGGCCAACGTTCAGATTCAGGAAATACAGAGAACGCCACAAAGATACTCCTCGAGAAGAGCAACTCCAAGACACATAACTGTCAGATTCACCAAAGTTGAAATGAAGGGAAAAATGTTAAGGGCAGCCAGAGAGAAAGGTCGGGTTACCCTCAAAGGGAAGCCCATCAGACTAACAGCGGATCTCTCGGCAGAAACTCTACAAGCCAGAAGAGAGTGGGGGCCAATATTCAACACTCTTAAAGACAAGAATTTTCAACCCAGAATTTCATATCCAGCCAAACTAAGCTTCATTAGCGAAGGAGAAATAAAAAACTTTACAGACAAGCAAATGCTCAGAGATTTTGTCACCACCAGGCCTGCCCTAAAAGAGCTCCTGAAGGAAGCGCTAAACGTGGAAAGGAAAAACCGGTACCAGCCGCTGCAAAATCATGCCAAAATGTAAAGACCACTGAGACTAGGAAGAAACTGCATCAACTATAAAGCAAAATAACCAGCTAACATCATAATGACAGGATCAAATTCACACATAACAATATTAACTTTAAATGTAAATGGACTAAATGCTCCAATTAAAAGACACAGACTGGCAAATTGGATAAAGAGTCAAGACCCATCAGTGTGCTGTATTCAGGAAACCCATCTCACATGCACAGACACACATAGGCTCAAAATAAAAGGATGGAGGAAGATCTACCAAGCAAATGGAAAATAAAAAAAGGCAGGGGTTGCAATACTAGTCTCTGATAAAACAGACTTTAAACCAACAAAGATCAAAAGAGACAAAGAAGGCCATTACATAATGGTAAAGGGATCAATTCAACAAGAAGAGCTAACTGTCCTAAATATATATGCACCCAATACAGGAGCACCCAGATTCATAAAGCAAGTCCTGAGTGACCTACAAAGAGACTTAGACTCCCACACATTAATAATGGGAGACTTTAACACCCCACTGTCAACATTAGACAGATCAACGAGACAGAAAGTCAACAAGGATACCCAGGAATTGAACTCAGCTCTGCACCAAGCGGACCTAATAGACATCTGCAGAACTCTCCACCCCAAATCAACAGAATATACATTTTTTTCAGCACCACACCACACCTATTCCAAAATTGACCACATACTTGGAAGTAAAGCTCTCCTCAGCAAATGTAAAAGAACAGAAATTATAACAAACTATCTCTCAGACCACAGTGCAATCAAACTAGAACTCAGGATTAAGAATCTCACTCAAAATCGCTCAACTACATGGAAACTGAACAACCTGCTCCTGAATGACTACTGGGTACATAACAAAATGAAGGCAGAAATAAAGATCTTCTTTGAAACGAATAAGAACAAAGACACAACAGACCAGAATCTCTGGGACGCATTCAAAGCAGTGTGTAGAGGGAAATTTATAGCACTAAATGCCCACAAGAGAAAGCAGGAAAGATCTAAAATTGACACCCTAACATCACAATTAAAAGAACTAGAAAAGCAAGAGCAAACACATTAAAAAGCTAGCAGAAGGCAAGAAATAACTAAAATCAGAGCAGAACTGAAGGAAATAGAGACACAAAAAACCCTTCAAAAAATTAATGAATCCAGGAGCTGGTTTTTTG
Source organism: Gorilla gorilla gorilla (assembly GCF_029281585.2). Taxonomy (NCBI): domain Eukaryota; kingdom Metazoa; phylum Chordata; class Mammalia; order Primates; family Hominidae; genus Gorilla; species Gorilla gorilla. The sequence continues at coordinate 82,364,146 of NC_073237.2, forward strand.
AAAGGATCAACAAAATTGATAGACCGCTAGCCAAGACTAATAAAGAAAAAAAGAGAGAAGAATCTAATAGATGCAATAAAAAATGATAAAGGGGATATCACCACCAATCCCACAGAAATACAAACTACCATCAGAGAATACTACAAACACCTCTAAGCAAATAAACTAGAAAATCTAGAAGAAATGGTTAAATTCCTTGACACATACACTCTCCCAAGACTAAACCAGGAAGAAGTTGAATCTCTGAATAGACCAATAACAGGAGCTGAAATTGTGGCGATAATCAATAGCTTACCAACCAAAAAGAGTCCAGGACCAGATGGATTCACAGCCGAATTCTACCAGAGGTACAAGGAGGAACTGGTACCATTCCTTCTGAAACTATTCCAATCAATAGAAAAAGAGGGAATCCTCCCTAACTCATTTTATGAGGCCAGCATCATTCTGATACCAAAGCCAGGCAGAGACACAACAAAAAAAGAGAATTTGAGACCAATATCCTTGATGAACATTGATGCAAAAATCCTCAATAAAATACTGGCAAAACGAATCCAGCAGCACATCAAAAAGCTTATCCACCATGATCAAGTGGGCTTCATCCCTAGGATGCAAGGCTGGTTCAATATATGCAAATCAATAAATGTAATCCAGCATATAAACAGAGCCAAAGACAAAAACCACATGATTATCTCAATAGCTGCAGAAAAGGCCTTTGACAAAATTCAACAACCCTTCATGCTAAAAACTCTCAATAAATTAGGTATTGATGGGATGTATTTCAAAATAATAAGAGCTATCTATGACAAACCCACAGCCAATATCATACTGAATGGGCAAAAACTGGAAGCATTCCCTTTGAAAACTGGCACAAGACAGGGATGCCCTCTCTCACTACTCCTATTCAACATAGTGTTGGAAGTTCTGGCCAGGGCAATTAGGCAGGAGAAGGAAATAAAGGGTATTCAATTAGGAAAAGAGGAAGTCAAATTGTCCCTGTTTGCAGACGACATGATTGTATATCTAGAAAACCCCATTGTCTCAGCCCAAAATCTCCTTAAGCTGATAAGCAACTTCAGCAAAGTCTCAGGATACAAAATCAATGTACAAAAATCACAAGCATTCTTATACACCAACAACAGACAAACAGAGAGCCAAATCATGAGTGAACTCCCATTCACAATTGCTTCAAAGAGAATAAAATACCTAGGAATCCAACTTACAAGGGATGTGAAGGACCTCTTCAAGGAGAACTACAAACCACTGCTCAATGAAATAAAAGAGGATACAAACAAATGGAAGAACATTCCATGCTCATGGGTAGGAAGAATCAATATCGTGAAAATGGCCATACTGCCCAAGATAATTTACAGATTCAATGCCATCCCCATCAAGCTACCAATGCCTTTCTTCACAGAATTGGAAAAAACTACTTTAAAGTTCATATGGAACCAAAAAAGAGCCCGCATCGCCAAGTCAATCCTAAGCCAAAAGAACAAAGCTGGAGGCATCACACTACCTGACTTCAAACTATACTACAAGGCTACAGTAACCAAAACAGCATGGTACTGGTACCAAAACAGAGATATAGATCAATGGAACAGAACAGAGACCTCAGAAATAACACTGCATATCTACAACTATCTGATCTTTGACAAACCTGAGAAAAACAAGCAATGGGGAAAGGATTCCCTATTTAATAAATGGTGCTGGGAAAACTGGCTAGCCATATGTAGAAAGCTGAAACTGGATCCCTTCCTTACACCTTATACAAAAATCAATTCAAGATGGATTAAAGACTTAAACATTAAACCTAAAACCATAAAAACCCTAGAAGAAAACCTAGGCATTACCATTCAGGACATAGGCATGGGCAAGGACTTCATGTCTAAAACACCAAAAGCAATGGCAACAAAAGACAAAATTGACAAATGGGATCTAATTAAACTAAAGAGCTTCTGCACAGCAAAAGAAACTACCATCAGAGTGAACAGGCAACCTACAAAATGGGAGAAAATTTTTGCAACCTACTCATCTGACAAAGGGCTAATATCCAGAATCTACAATGAACTCAAACAAATTTACAAGAAAAAAACAAACAACCCCATCAAAAAGTGGGCGAAGGACATGAACAGACACTTCTCCAAAGAAGACATTTATGCAGCCAAAAAACACATGAAAAAATGCTCATCATCACTGGCCATCAGAGAAATGCAAATCAAAACCACAATGAGATACCATCTCACACCAGTCAGAATGGCAATCATTAAAAAGTCAGGAAACAACAGGTGCTGGAGAGGATGTGGAGAAATAGGAACAATTTTACACTGTTGGTGGGACTGTAAACTAGTTCAACCATTGTGGAAGTCAGTGTGGCGATTCCTCAGGGATCTAGAACAGGAAATACCATTTGACCCAGCCATCCCATTACTGGGTATATACCCAAAGGACTATAAATCATGCTGCTATAAAGACACATGCACACGTATGTTTATTGCGGCATTATTCACAATAGCAAAGACTTGGAACCAACCCAAATGTCCAACAATGATAGACTGGATTAAGAAAATGTGGCACATATACACCATGGAATACTATGCAGCCATAAAAAATGATGAGTTCATGTCCTTTGTAGGGACATGGATGAAATTGGAAAACATCATTCTCAGTAAACTATCGCAAGAACAAAAAACCAAACACCGCATGTTCTCACTCATAGGTGGGAATTGAACAATGAAATCACATGGACACAGGAAGGGGAATATCACACTCTGGGGACTGTTGTGGGGTTGGGGGAGGGGGGAGGGATAGCATTTGGAAATATACCTAATGCTAGATGACGAGTTAGTGGGTGCAGTGCACCAGCATGGCACATGTATACATATGTAACTAACCTGCACAATGTGCACATGTACCCTAAAACTTAAAGTATCATAAACAAAACAAAACAAAACAAAACAAAAAGATTTATGTACATCTGAAAAAAACAAATTAATTATTAACAATTAAGACTTTCCTGAGGGAAATGCTCTAAGAAAAAGTATGTGTGTGTACATTCTATGTCTTTCTCTTTTTGAAACAGAGACAGGGTCTTGCTCTGTTGCCCAGGCTGGAGTGCAGTGGTGCAATCATAGCTCACTGCAGCCTTGAACTCCTGGGCTCAAGCAATCCTCCTCCCTCAGCCCACTGAGTAGCAGGGACTACAGGCATGGACTGCCACACCCAGTTAATTTTTAAATTTTTTTAAAAAATAGAGACTGGGTCTTGCTTTGTTGCTCAGGCTAGTCTTGAACTCCTGGCCTCAAACAATCCTCCTGCCTGGACATCCCAAAGTGCTGGGATTATAGGTGTGAGCCACTGTGCTCAGCCTTTCTTCTTTCTTTTTTGGCAGCAGAGAAAATTCATATTTTTTTAGATTTCTCTTTACCCTTATAGTCTAATTGTCAACCGTGATCTGTTTTCTGTTTCTTCCATAGCAGTAGAGTTTAAGCAGTAGGTTGCAAAATTGCTGAGTAAGGGAACATGTTTTCCAGACTCTTGTGCAGCTGGATGTGGTTCTGTTACTAAGGTCGGGCTGATGGACCATGGGCAGAAATAAGTGTGTCACTCCTACGTCTTCCCCAACCCAAAGGACAGACTCATTCCCTGGAGTTCTCTCTTTTCTCCTTCCCACTTGGACATACATGTAGACTTGCCCTTGGATATATGAACACATGCGTCTGTGACCCAGGTTTGACCATGCAGACAAGGACATCCTATTAATGGAAAGCGGTCCTGATCCAGACCCCAAGAGAGGGTTCTTGAATCTCGCATAAGAAAGAATTCGGGGTGAGTCCATAAAGTGAAAGCAAGTTTATTAAGAAAGTAGAGGAATAAAAGAATGGCTACTCTATAGACAGAGCAACCTGAGGGCTGCTGGTTGCCCATTTTTATGGTTATTTCTCGATTATATGCTAAACAAGGGGTGGATGATTCATGCCTCTCCATTTTAGACCATATAGGGTAACTTCCCGATGTCGCCATGGCATTGGTAAACTGTCATGGCGCTGGTGGGAGTGTAGCAGTGAGGACAACCAGATGTCACTCTCGTCACCGTCTTGGTTTTGGCGGGGTTTAGCGGCTTCTTTATTGCAACCTGTTTTATGTATTTTTAATTTTTAATTTTTTAATTTTTTGAGATAGAGTCTTGCTCTGTCACCCAGGCTGGAGTGCAGTGGTGCCATCTCAGCTCACTGCAACCCCGCCTCCTGGGTTCAAGTGATTCTCCTGCCTCAGCCTCCCAAGTAGCTGGGACTACAGGTGCCTGCCACATGCCCGGCTAATTTTTGTATATTTAGTAGAGACAGAGTTTCACCATCTTGGCGAGGCTGGTCTCAAAGTCTTGACCTCAGGTGATCCACCTGCCTCAGTTTCCCAAAGTACTGGGATTACAGGTGTGAGCCACCTCACCTGGCCTACTGCAACCTGTTTTATCAGCAAAGTCTCTATGACCTGTATCTTATGCTGACTTCCTATCTCATCCTGTGACTTAGAATGCTTTAACCATCTGGGAATGCAGCCCAGTGCATCTCAGCCTCATTTTACCCAGCCCCTATTCAAGATGGAGTTGCTCTGGTTCAAACGCCATTGACAATCTAACTTGAGGGGATGAGACAAGTTGGAAAGAGTCAGGATTCCTGAATAACTGCTTGAAGAAGAGCTGTCAGCTGGGTGTGGTGGCTCACGCCTGTAATCCCAGCACTTTGGGAGGCCAAGGTGGGTGGATCACGAGGTCAGGAGATAGAGAACATCCTGGTTAACACGGTGAAACCCCGTCTCTACTAAAAATACAAAAAAACAAAAAACAAAATTAGCCAGGCGTGGTGGCAGGCGCCTGTAGTCCCAGCTACTCGGGAGGCTGAGGCAGGAGAATGGCGTGAACCTGGGAGGCGGAGCTTGCAGCGAGCCAAGATCGCACCACTGGACTCCAGCCTGGGTGACAGAGCGAGACTCCATCTCAAAAAAAAAAAAAGGAAAGAGGAGCTCTCCCATCAACCTGGTCTACTCTTTGTGGAATAATTATGTAAGAGAAGAATAATCTTCTTTTCTCAAGACACTGAATCTGGGGACCTTCTTGGCTGAAAAAGCAGTTGGCCATTACTCTTAATAATACAGTATGTCAGTATCAATGTACGTATTTATGTTACATATTAATGTATAGCAGAGATATCAATACCTTGTATTGTTATATATCTATCTCACCTATATTGCACATGTGTGTTTGCCTTACCTTCTAGTTGCATCACCAGTTCCCGAAAGAGAAGCACTTAAATAAAGCCATCTTAATTTCCTACAAAAAAGTAGGAAAGGGATTATCTCAGAAGCAAAAAGTGGCAATTTAGCCTGTTAAACCAAAATTTCAACAAATTTAAAGATTAAACTGGTTTTTGTTAGTAATTCATGAACTGCAGCATCTCTCTACAAATAAAAGAAGCTCAGTTGGGCAATAAAGAACAATTTGTTTGTATACAGCAGTGATATAGTTTGGATATTTGTCCCTGCTCAAATCTCATATTGAATTGTAATCCCCCATGATGGCGGTGAGGCCTGGTGGGAGGTGTTTGGGCCATCAGGACAGATCCCTCATGATTTGATGCCTTCCTCACCGTGACGAATGGGTTCTCATGAGATCTGGTCGTTTAAAAGTGCGTGGCACCTCTCTGCCCTTGTTCCTGCTTTTGCCATGTGATGCACCTGCTCCTTCTTCAACTTCCACTGTAAGTAAAAGCTCCCTGAGGCCTCCCCAGAAGCTGAACAGATGCCAGCGTCATGCTTTCTGTACAGCCTGCAGAACTGTGAGCCAATTAAATCTCTTTTCCTTACAAAGTACCCAGTCTCAGGTACTTATAGCAATGCAAGAAGGCCTAAAACACATAGCTTTGAGGCAGGAGGATAGGGTCTGGAGGCAGGGAACATAAGGCCGATTCATGCGGACTTCCTTGAACTAAATCAAATGGAAACACTTCAGCTATAACAGGAAATATCCTCTCCATTTACATAGGGCGTACACCGCGTAAATTACTCTAACTTTACTTCATTCTCTTCATTTACATAGGGTGTACACCAAGTAACCGATGGAAACCTCTAGAGGGTATTTAATCCCCAGAAAATTCTGTAATGGGGCTCTTGAGCCCCTATGCTTGGGCCTGCTCCCACCCTGTGGAGAGTACTTTCATTTTCAATAAATCGCTGCTTTTGTTGCTTCATTCTTTCCTTGCTTTGTGTGTTTTGTCCAATTCTTTGTTCAAGATGGCAAGAACCTGGACACTCTCCACCATTAACAGCTTGAGCAGGAACAAGAAAACAGAAAAATACAAAAAAGCAGACTGGTAACCTCAGGTTATCTCAGGTTACTTTCCTTGGAAGAGTTAAAGCAGAGAGGACTTCCTTATCACGTCAGCTGAGGTTAACTGGGCCCCTTCTGATTGGTTGCTGTGAATCTCCTGTTTTTAGGTAAACCTGGTCTAGTTTGGGATTTTCTGGCTTCCTTCAAGTTTCAGTTTGATTAGGTGGCACTTAGCAAGAGTGACTCCATTTTGTTTTGGTCTACCGGGGCCTAGTGCAAGAGCTCAGTTCAAAACAATGGCCTCCTACTTAACAAGCTCCATGAAAACTAAACACAGGTCCTTACTTTTCTCATTGTGCAGCTGACTGGTAAATGATCTACCACAAACCAGCTTCAGAACCTGCATTTTTCTTTGTGAATCAATGCTCTTCATTATGAAGGACATACTTATTTTCTTTTTCTTTATCTTTTTGGAGATAAGGCTTTGCTCTGTCACCCAGGCTGGAGTGCAGTGGTGTGGTCATGGCTCACTGCAGCTTTGAACTCCTGGGCTTATGTGATCCTGCCATCTCAGCCTCCTGAGTAGCTGGGACTATAGGCATGTGCTACCATACCCAGCTACTTTTTACATTTTTTACAGAGACAAGGCCTCACTACATTGCCCCAGCTGGTTTTGAACTCCTGGCCTCAAGTGATCCTTCTGCCTTGGCCTCCCAAAGCACTGAGATTATAGGTGTGAGCCATTGCATCTGGCGATATTATCTATTTTCATCAAACATATGGGGCATACAATAAGTGGCAGAAAACAGATTGTCTGGAAGGTTTAAAATGAAAGTCTTTTGTGGGGGTGGCAGAAGAAAATCTTTACAGTCATTTATTTATTTATTCATTGGCCAATCATGAATGGAATGCTTACTCTGTGTCAGGAACTATGTCCATTATTAGGATCACAGAGTTTGCCTTCAGGGAGTTCACATTCTCATTATTTATGATACAATATGATAAGTACTGAAGAGATATTTGCATAGGCTTTAATATGGGATTTCAGAAGTATCTGACTCAGTTTGGGGAGCAGGGATATCTAAGAGGAGATGAGATGAATGCTGCAGGTAGTGGACAAGGTGGGACAGGATAGTGAGGCAGAGGGACATTGGTATAGGTGCAGGCAGCCTGAAGAAACCAACACTGGCCTTCCATTGGGAAGGGAATGAGAAGAGCAATCCCTACCAGGAACTCATAAATATCCTCTGTGGCAACTGTCAACTAAAAATCACAAAATCTATAAAGTTGAAAAAGAGAACATTATTTCTGAGAAGGGTTGCAACCTGCAGGTTGGGAAAGCGAGCCTCTGGCCGAGATCAAAAGCAGGCACTTTCAGAGAGGAAGGTTGGAACAAGCGTTTTATGCTAGACAGGCTGGTTAACATAACAGGTTAGTTAACAGGTTATAGGAGACGCTGTGAATATTTATGAAAGAGGGTCTCCCAGCCTGGCCAACATGGTGAAACCTTCTCTCTACTAAAAATACAAAAATTAGCCAGGTGTGGTGGTGGGCGCCTGTAATCCCAGCTACTTGGGAGGCTGAGGCAGGAGAATTGCTTGAACCTGGGAAGTGGAGGTTGCAGTGAGCCGAGATCATGCCACTGCACTCCAGCCTGGGTGACAGAGCAAAATTCTGTCTCAGGGAAAAAAAAAAAGAAAGAGGTTCTCAAGCATGCATGACGAGCAAACATACCTGTTACATATGTCCCATGTTCACTTTGGGGTGGAGATTTAACGTTAAAATGCAGTAAAATTAGGATCTGTATGTCAAAAGGTGAGATCAAAGACACAAAGGTGCCTTGTGCACAGCCCCCATACCCTGGCTGGGACCAGTCCCCTGTTCGATAGGCATTCATCAGGAAGGAACGCCCTGCAAGCAGGTCAGCAGTCATTTTGAGACCATGAATAGGGAGGGGAGTCTGGCCGTGGCGTCAGGCTGGTCAGTGGGGGAGCCGTCTGTTCTTTGTTTTCCAGGGCTGGTTTCTGTTTCTCTCTCTCTCTCTTTTTTTTTTTTTTTTTGAGACAGAGTCTTACTCTGTTGCCCAGGCTGGAGTGCAATGGCGCAATCTCAGCTCAATGCAACTTCTGCCTCCTAGGTTCAAGCAATTCTCCTGCCTCAGCCTCCCAAGTAGCTGGGATTACAGGCACGCACCACCATGCCCGGCTAACTTTTTGTATTTTCAGGAGAGATGGAGTTTTGCCATGTTGGTCAGGCTGGTCTCAAACTCCTGACCTCAGATGGTCCACCCACCTCAGCCTCCCAAACTGCTGGGATTACAGGTGTGAGCCACCGCACCCGGCCTCTGTTTCTCTCTTAGGAAAATGTCTAATGGTGGTCAGTGGGGTAGGGGGGACTGAGACATGACTGACCTCCTGTCTCATCATGGCTGGGAAGCTTAGTGCTAAGGTTTTTCTGGGGCCTCCTTAGTTGAGAGAGGTTGGTTCCATCAGTCAGGGGGCTTAGGATTTTATTTTTATTTCGCACAACACATGTTCAAATTAGCAAGATTTTGAACAATTATTTCCTCACATAAAAGAAAAATAAAAGCAAAAGAAGCTACGGGTTTTTTCCCTGATGCTAAGAATTTATATTTTTATTAAATTGCAGATGTTTGAATACAATAAGCCCAAAAGGAGCTAGGCACTGTCTCCTACAATCAAGGCAAAATGTACAGAATGATTTGTTCTTAACAGAAAACCGATTTTCTCCCAAGCACAAAAGACATGCTGAACTAAATGAGCTCAACAAAAGGAAACGGGGAATTTTTCATGACTTGTTTTACTGATGGTGAAGGTTACTTCTGAAAGCCCAACATTTTAAATCAGTTTTAAAGAATATTGTGCAACAATATTACAGATTCTTATTCGAGCGGGTCTTGCTGTACAGCAGGAAATCAGAGGAACATTAATCAAATAATACACAGGTAGGACCTAATACCAAAAGAGGAAGACATGGATTTCAAGGCAAAACTTATCAGGGACCTGTAGCACCAAATTGTCTTTACCCAATGGATGTAGGAAAGTGGTCAAGTGAACATTTATCTTTTTGAAAGCTGTTGATCTTCAGGAAAGATTTGACAATATCCTTTCAGACTCAGCCATGTCTCTCCCGCATGAATATGTTGATCATAAATGTGAACCTTGAGAACAAATCCACTCTAGGTCTGGGATGGCGAGGACACTTGAATGCTTCTCTACCAGGCTAAAGCCTGAATTCAAGAACCTTGACCTCCCCTGGCGTGAAGGGCAACATGAACTGCAGGTGGCCAGGCAGAATCAAGGACAGAAATGATGCGTGTATTAGGAATTGTTAGGGGACAAGCAACAGAAACCCTTTTGAGCTAGCTCAGGTCAGAAGGGATTCATGGAGAGAAGTCACCATGCAGTCGCTCAGACATCCAAGAGGGGAACCCAGCAGCGCTGGCCATACAGAAATGGAGCTGGAGAACCTGCAGCATGGCTCAGCGGCTCCTCTCACATGGGCCACCTGCTTGGTCTGCTGCATTCTTCCGCTGATTTTTTTTTTCCCAGGCAGAGTCTCACTCTGTCGCCAGGCTGGAGTGCCGTGGCGCGATCTTGGCCTCCCAAAGTGCTGGGATTACAGGCGTGAGCCACTACGCCCGGCATCTTCTGCTGATTTTTAAAAATAGCTTTACTAGGTTTAATTCACATACCATAAAATTCACCATTTGAAAGGATACAATTCCTTGGCTTTTTACTGTATTCACAGAATAATGCAGCCATAATCACTATCTAATTTCAGAATATTTCATCACTCCAAAAGGAACCCTGTACCCATTAGCAGTCACCCCTCATTTCCTCTCTTCCCCTCAGCTCCAGCAACCATAAACCTACTTTATGAATTTCTATGGATTTTCTGTTCCAGATACTTCACATACATGCAATGATACACCATGTAGCTTCTTTAATACATTTTTTAAAAGAGAAGGTCTCACTATGTTGTGCAGGCTGGAGTGCAATGGTGCAACCATAGCTCACTGCAGCCTTGAACTTCTGGGCTCAAGTGATCCTCCTGCCTCAGCTTTCCAAGTAGCTGGCACTACAGGCATGCACCACTGTGCCCAGCTTGAATGGTTTCTTTTACTCAGCTTAATGTTTTCACAATTCGTTAATGTTGTAACATCGCTGAGTATTTCATTCCTTTTTAACATTTGAATAATACTCCACTCTGTGGATGTACCATATTTTGTTTACCCTTTCATCAGGTGAGGGCATTTGGTTTGTTTTAACTTTTTGGCTATTATGAATAATGCTGCTATGAACATTTGTGTACATGTGGATATCCAGTTGTCCCAGCTCCATTTGTTGAAAAGACTATCCTTTCCTGATCGAATTGTCTTGGTACTCCTGTGGGAAATCCATTGACCATAAACATGAAGATAGATAACTGGACTCTCCATTCTATGGACCTATGTTTCAGTTCTCTTGGGCAAGTGGGTATGGAATTGCAGGGTCACGTAGTAACTTTATGTTTACCTTCTTTTTTTTTTTCCTTTGAGACAGAGTCTCACTCTTGTCGCCCAGGCTGGAGTACAATGGGGCAATCTCGGGTCACTGCAAGCTCCGCCTCCCTGGTTCAAGCCATTCTCCTGCCTCAGCCTCCCAAGTAGATGGGACTACAGGCATGTACCACCATGCCTGGCTAATTTTTTTTTTTTTAATTTTTAGTAGAGATGGGGTTTCACTATGTTGGCCAGGCTGGTCTTGAACTCTTGACCTCAGGTGATCCACCTGCCTCAGCCTCCCAAAGTGCTGGGATTACAGACATGAGCCACCGTGCTCAGCCCTTTTTGAGGCACTGACAGACTGTTTTCCAAAGTAGCTTCACTATGTTACACATTCCCACCAACAGTGTATGAAGGTTCTGATTTCTCCATATCCTTGTCAACACTTCTTATTGTCTTTTTTATTTTAGCCATCTCACTGTGGCTTTGATTTGCATTTCCTTAGTAACTAGTGATTTCGAGCATCTTTTCATGTGCTTACTGTACAGTTGTACATATTCATTGAAGAAATATCTATTTCGATCCTCTGCCTACATTTTAATGTTATTCAACTTTTTATTATTGAGTTGTAAAGTTCCTTTATTATCCTAGAGACAAGTTCTTTATCAGCTATGTGATTTACAAATATTTTATCTCATCCCATAGGTTGTCTTTTTATTTTCTCGATGATATCTTTTGAAGTGCAAAAGTTTTTAGTTTTGATAAAATTCAGTTTATCTATTTTTTGTTATTTGGCTTTCACTGTCATATGTAAGAAAAAATTGTCTAATCCATGGTTATGAAGATTTACTCCTTTGTTTTCTTCTAAGTATCTTATAGTTTTAGCTCTTACAGGTAGATCTGTGATCCATTTTGAGTTCATTTTTGTATATGGTGTGAAGTAGGATGTCCAACTTCATTCTTTTGCATGTGGATATCCAGTTGTCCCAGCTCCATTTGTTGAAAAGACTATTCTTTCCCCATCGAATTGTCTTGGTACTCCTGTGGAAAATCCATTGACCATAAACATGAAGGTAGATAACTGGACTCTCAATTCCATCCCATTGATCTATTTTTCTATTCTTATGCCAGTACCACCCTATCTCGATTACCCTTGCTTTGCAGTACGTTTTTGAAATTGGGAAATGTTGTTTTTCCAACTTTGTTTTTTTCTAAGATTGTTGTGGCTACCCTGGGTCCCTTGCAATCCCATGAAAATTTTAGAATCAGCTTGCCAATTTATGCAAAGAAGCCAGCTGGGATTTTGATAAAGATTGGATTTAATGTCTTTCTTTTCTTTCTTTTTTTTGAAGCAGAGTTTCACTCTTGTTGCCCAGGCTGGAGTGCAATGGCACTATCTGGGCTCACTGCAACCTCTGCCTCCCAAGTTCAAGCGATTCTCCTGCCTCAGCCTCCCTAGCAGCTGGGATTACAGGTGCCCGCCACCATGCCTGGCTAATTTTGTGTATTTTTAGTAGAGATAGGGTTTCACCATGTTGGCCAGGCTGGTCTTGAACTCTTGACATCAGGTGATCTGCCCGCCTTGGCCTCCCAAAGTGCTGGGATTACAGGTGTGAGCCACTGCATCCGGCCCCTGGATTTAATTTCTACATCAATTTAGGGAGTATTATTACATTAACAATATTAACTTAATATTAATAATATTAAGTATTCTAATAATACATAGACATGGAATGTTTTTATATTTATTTATTTATTTTGAGATGGAGCTTCCTTCTTGTTGCCCAGGCTGGAGTGCAATTGCATGATCTTGGCTCACTGCAACCTCCGCCTCCCAGGTTCAAGCCATTCTCCCGCCTCAGCCTCCCGAGTAGCTGGGATTACAGGCATGTGCCACCACGCCTGGCTAATTTTTTGTATTTTTAGTAGAGACAGTGTTTCTCCACGTTGGTCAGGCTGGTCTTGAACTCCCAACCTCAGGTGATCTGCCCACCTTGGCCTCCCAAAGTGCTGGGTTACATACATGAGCCACCGCGCCTGGCCGTCTTTCCGTTTATTAATGTCTTTGATTACTTTCAATAATATTTTGTAGTTTTCAGTGTACAAGTCTTATACTCCTTTAGTTAAACATATTCCTAAGTATTCATTCTTTTTAATGCTATTGTAAATGAAATTTCTTATTCATTGTTAATATGTAGGAATACAATTGATTTTTATATATTGATCTTGTATCCTGTAACTTTGCTGAACTTTTGTATTAGTTCTAATAATAATAAACAATCGTATTAGTTCTAATACAAAATAACTTTGTATTAGGATATTTTTGTGGATTCCTCAGTTTTTTCTATATAAAAGATCATATCATCTGTAAATAGAGATCAGTTTATTTATTTTTTTCAAGCTAGAAAAATAAATTATTCCAGATTTTTTCCTCTTCTTCTTCTTTCTCCTTTTCCTCTTGTTCTTTCTTCTTCTTCCTCTTCCTTTTCTTCTTCTTCTTTTTTTGTTTTGAGACGGAGTCTCACTCTTGTTGCCCAGGCTGGAGTGCTGGAGTGCAATGGCATGATCTTGGCTCACTGCAACCTCTGCCTCCCGGGTTCATGTGATTCTCCTGCCTCAGCATCCTGAGTAGCTGGGATTACAGGTGCCCACCACCACTCCTGGCTAATTTTTTTATTTTTAGTAGAGACGGGATTTCACCATGTTGGCCAAGCTGGTCTCGAACTCCTTACCTCAAGTGATCTGCCAGCCTGGGCCTCCCAAAGTGCTGGGATTACAGGTGTGAGCCACCACGCCTGGCTGAGATTACCTTCTTTTCTCATTTCTCTTCCTTGCCTAATTTTTCTGGCTGGAACCTTGATTATAGGCTGAAAAGAAGTAGCAATTGCAGATATCGGTGTCTTATTCCTGATCTTAGGGGAGAAATCATGCAGCCTTCCATCATTAAGGATAATGCTAATAGATGAGATCCCTCTGTCTCTCTGTGCCTTCATGATTGCAGCCCATGTTTGTATGCCATGTGACCATCTTGGCCCTGGATCTGCTTGACCTCTTAAAGACTCCATCATCCTGTAATTCCCTGTTTCTCTCTAGTCCTAGAAAGAGAGAATCTGACTGGCTCAGCCAAGGCTAGGGGTTGGCTTCTCTTCAGTCAGGTGTCTGCTATGGTCCAATCAGCTATGGCTAGAGTAGAAGGCTGGGGCATGCAGTATGCACGTGGTGGCTGGGGCATGCAGTATGCACGTGGTGGCTGGGGCATGCAGTATGCACGTAGCTGCTGAGGCCCACATCTAGGGTGAACAACTCATCCTGGTTTGCTCAGGACTTCCCTGGTTTTAGTACTGTAAGTCCCACATATCCCAACCCTCTTCAGTCCTGGGCAAACTCAAATAGTTGGCCCCCCATGCCTCCTCCTCAGCAATACCTGTGTGTACATAGGGTTGGAGTGTGTCATAGAATGAGGGTAATGGTTAGGAGGTAATAATAGACTCATTCAACACAATGGTTTTGACTCCCAGAGTAAACTAGACTGCTTGAGCAGAGGTAAGTGTATTCAAAACTGGAGTTCCAGAACATTATCAATCCTTTTTGGGGCCTATGTGCCCATGACCGTGATGTAAGACAATTTTTAGACGTGGCCCTTGGGAAGACTCAACAAACAGAAGAGAAAGAGATGTTTTCTACAAAATACCTAATCTAGAAGGTGGAATCTGGACCCACAGGCCCACCTCATTTGTCTTGTTCATCCAGAAAGACGGTTTTATAAACTTTGTGTCAGAATTCTTCTCAAGGCTGTCCCAGTTCCATCCTCCCTGTTGCCTTACACATGCCTCTATACACACAAATATTACCTGCTGGATCCTGGAAGGTATCTGAGTTTGTGACTCCTGGCCTAAAGAGTACTGTTTGTACTATTCTTTATTCTGGTGGTGAGAGAAAGAAAGGGTTAAGTTCAGGAGTTGAGAAATAACACCAGCTGCAAAAAGTAACTCATTTGGTGGGAAAATTGGGCATAATTTAAGTGCATTGATTAGTTAATAATGCTTACTGAACCATCACCAGTACTTAAAACAGGGGGAATACCTAGAAAAGATAAGAGCTGACACCAGAGAAAGTAGTTAGAAAATTTTCAGGTCTGTGAAGATTTGGGCATCCCCAGAAGCCAACCCTGAGGAGAGGATCCATGTTCGAGCCTTTCAATGGGAGGTGATCTCAGGTATCCCTACTGTGGAGTGGGAATGTGACTCAGGGAAGGAAGCCAGTAAAAGGTACCTCTGTCTGGTCCCCTTGGGAAAGCCTCCGAGAGAATGCAGAACGGAAACCTCAGAGTAGCCCCTGTGAGTAATGTCATGATTTGTGACACTAATGTCTCCAAATGGAGTCACTCACGTCAAGTGGCATTGAGCCCACAGTGAAGTCATTTCCCCTTCAACGCAATAAACATATGGGATGGCCTGAGGTCATAATATTGCACCTGCTGCTGCCGGGTGTCACCCCAGGCCTGAAACCAACCTACGGAAAGTGGAAGATGGCTGAGATAATGAGAATAGACCCATCTACTGTGGATCATAAAGACAGCAAAAATCTGGCTTTCTCCAAGATGCCTTCAGAGGCTCTGCCCTTGAGAACTCTGAGACCTTCTCCCAACTTTGGCGAGGCTGTGCCAGAGAGAAGCAGAGATCCCCCCAACCAGTGTTGGAAGGGCATCTGGACCCATGCAACTCATCAGTGGGTGCCTTGGTCTCCAGAGCTATCGTTGTGGCTCCTTATTCTCTTTTTATTACTGCCTGTGTGTTGAATATTAATTGCATGATTGATGGTGTGTGAAGCCCTCACAATAAACCATGAATTGGAGCACATATGTGAAATTGAGTCATTGCAACACCTTCTGCTTTGGTCTGAGTTAGCACACCTAGTGTAAATGTTTTATTGAGTCACTGTGAAACCTGCTTTGGTCTGAGTTAGCACACCTAGGTGGCATGAACCTAATTAACTTATCAGTGAGGAGAGAGGGGAGCAAGCCGGAATGTTTTTTCACCAATTCTGGTCAGCCAGTGGTTGAGGGCTGCTTCCAGGGGGCATAAAATCCTTGACACTTCCAGCCTGCCTTAAAGAAACCTGTGAATCAGACAGTTGGGGCTAGTTGGTATTCAGGCTGCACTCCCTGGTGAGGGGGCTGCGGAGGGCACAGCTGGCCAGCAGCCTCAACAGCACACATATTTTCTGCTGCCATTGCAGTACCCAGACCTTAGGGGAGATGTCTGTCCCAAAAGGTAGACAGTGCTGGATGTTTACATTTTACCAGTGTTCTTGGCAGTGAGCCCAAGGGTGCCTGCTAGCTGAACGAAGTAGAATGGGAATTATTATAGAATATTAGGGGGCTCACGAAGCTTCTGGGAGGGCTGGAGCATCGGCCACACCATAAGATATCCCAGGGAGCACTCCACTGCTGCAGGGCCAGGCACCTCCACCACAGAGCTGTCACTGGGCACTGCTGTCCCCCCACACCCCCTGCCCCCCACCGCCTTCCCCAGTGGAAGTAACTGAAGCACCCTCAACGAGAGTAGCCAGAGGCTGTTGACTCAGAGCATGGTATAATGAGAGAGTCAGCCCCATCACTTGCACTTGGCAGAGGCTCAAGGGCAGTCAGGGGAGTGGGGAAGCTGTGTGCTGATAAGCTTCCGGGATCCCTGATTGGAGGCTGTTGGCATGATGGGTGAATTAGAGATGGGGCAGCCTATTCAGTCGGTTAGAGGAGCATATGGGGCTTTCTCAGGTTGGTCCTGAGATGGAAGAAGAGGCAAATATTTAGGACTAGCCCAGTGGGGTGGTATGCGTCTATAATCCCAGCTATGAGGGAGGCTGTGGGAGGATGGCTGGAGCCCAGGCATTGGAGACCAGCCTGAGCAAGAAAATGAGACTCTATCTTAAAACAAAACAAAACAAAAAACAAACAAACAAACAAAAAAACAAATAAGGCTGGGCATGGTGGCTCATGCCTGGAATCCCAGCACTTTGGGAGGCCGAGGAGTGTGGATCACCTGAGGTCAGGAGTTTGAGACCAGCCTGGACAACACTGTGAAACCCCATCTCTACTAAAAATACAAAATTAGCCGGGCATGGTGGCGTGTGCCTGTAGTCCCAGCCACTCAGGAGGCTGAGGTAGGAGACTCACTTGAACTCCGTAGGTGGAGGTTGCAGTGAGCCAAGATCGCGCCTTTGCACTCCAGCCTGGGCAACAAGAACAAAACTCCATCTCAAAATAAATAAATAAATAAATAAGCTAATAAAAATAAAAAAGAAATAAAATCAAAATTTTGGGAAGCTAGCAGTTATTGACCAAGTCCTGATCACTTGGGGCCGAGTGCCTCTGCTGTCTTCCCCACATCACTCTTTCCTGGATGGGCTGCTCTTGGCTGTAGGAGCCTGGATCCTACAAGGCAGCACCTGGCTCTTCCCTGGGGATGGGGTCCCATGGGGGACATTCATCCACTGGAGGAAGGAGGTTCACAGAGGCAGATACAGGGCAGCCACACAATACGACCAGTCTCTGTCACATAAGTTTAGCTGGTGACTAAGGAGTCACAAAACTGTTTTTGGAGGTGGAACCCAGAATATTTCTTGAACCAATAGATAAGAAGAGAAATGATTCTTCTGTCAATTTTCCTCCAGGGAGTGAAACTTAAATCTATTCCTTCAGAGAAAGTACAAAGTTCAAGAAGCACAAGAAAATCCTCATGATCTCTTCACCAAAAATTAATAATAATAATTAATAGTGACCATTGTTAACATTTTGACATTTTTACTATTTCCTTAGAATGTTTTCATCCTTTTTGTTTACATGGTTGAGATCATACTGTATACACAATTTCATATTCTGCTTTCTGGTTTAACTCTATATCATAAGCATTTCATCACTTCACTGCAACTCTTTTGTAAACATCATTTTATGACTTAATAATATTCCACTGTGTGATTGTATATACATGATTTATGTAGCTATTTCCCGAACATTGGCTATTCAGATTGTTTTTCATTTTTGTTGTTATTATTAACATGTATAAATCCTTGTCTTTGTTTCTAAATGGGACAGGGTTTTAGAGGGGAATCAGTAAATCACAGGACGTAAATGTCTTCACCTTTCTTGGCCTTTAGTCCACAGGACTATTTGTAAAGATAGAAGTGTGACAGGACTTTGTGACCCTTGCACTGTCTGCTTTCTATTTCTGGTCACCAGGAGAGAGGGACAGAGTAAGTGAAGACAATATAAAGAAAAAACTCCCAGCAAGGAGAGTTTGAAAATTTATCTGAGATGTCTCTGGATTTGGATTATGTTGTGAAATGATTTCTTGTCTGCTAAGGCATCCTGCAAGTGTTTATGAGAGATGTTTTGCTAGCTTGTAGTTTGCTAAAAGAGCAGAGAAACTCATCCTATTCTGAATAAGTGATGATAACATTTTACAGTAATTATAATAGGCAATCCATGATAATGTATTTTTAAATTGGGGGTGTGTCTTAGTTTGTTCTGTGCTGCTGAACAGAATACTAAAGCCTGGGTAATTTATAAAGAGCACAAATGTATTTCTCACAGTCCTAGAGGTTTGGAAGTCCAAGATCAAAGGGCCAGCATCTGGTGAGGGCCTTTGTGCTGCAACATCCCATGGTGGAAGACGGAAGGGCACAGAAAGGTTAAGAGAGAGAGAGCGCGCAAGAGAAGGCTGAGCTCATCCTTTCATAAGAGACCCACTTTCATGATAATGGCATGAATCCACTCTTGAGCGGGGAGAACTCATGACTTAAGCACCTCTTAAAGGTCTCACCTTCCAATATTGCACATTGAGGATCAAGTTTTCAACATCTGAACTTTGGGGGACACATTGAAACCCTAGCAAGGTGAAAAATCAACTGGTTACTACTTTAACAAAATGCATATCCTAAACATTGACATCCGGGGCCATCCTTCACAAACCATAGGGGTGCATCAGGATCACCTGGAGGGCTTATTAAAACATAAATTTATCAAGGGTTAAATCTTTGGGCCCTACTCCAAGGATTCTGATTTGCATCTCAAATGAGTTGTCAGAGGATGCTGATGCTGCCTGTCCTGGGACCTCACTTTGGGGCTTTGTTAAATTTGGCATAAAGAACTATAAAGAGAGGAATTGTAGGTGGCTTCAAATAATATAATTTGAGAAAAAGGGATCTGTACCCTCACTTCCTGTTCAACCATAAGTGAAGGTAACTTGTGAAACACGAGGCAGATAGGCAGGGCGCTCCCCTCCTTTGAGAGGATAAGACAAAGTCACGAGGCTAAGGAGGAACAAGCCTGTGTCCTGGGGCTGTGGGTTCCACCAGGCTCTGTGCGTAAGAAAGCTCTGTCTCTCATTCTCTCTTTTTTTTTTTTTTTGAGTCAGCTGGAGTGCAGTAACACGGTCTTGGCTCACTGCAACCTCTGCCTCCCGGGTTCAAGCAATTCTTGTGCATCAGCCTCCAGAGTAGCTTGGATTACAGGTGCACACCACCACACCTGGCTAATTTTTGTATTTTTAGTAGAGACAGGGTTTCACCATGTTGGCTAGGCTGGTCTTGAACTCCCTGGCCTCAAGTGATCTGCCTGCCTTGGCTTCCTGAAGTGCTGGGATTACAGGCATGAGCCACTGTGCCTGGCCCACCTTGCTTTTTAGAGCTGAATAACATTTCATTGTTTGTCTGTGCCACATTTTATTTATCCCTTCTTCTGCGGATGGACACTTGGATTGCTTTCACCTCTTGGCTGTTGTGACTAATGCTGCTAAGAATATGGATATGCAATTGGAGAAAGCTTTTTTTAAGGGCCTAGGAGAGCCTGCAGCACCTGTAAAAATCTGGGCCTTCTCAGCCCTCATGCATACCTGAACTTACAGCCAGGTGGCAGACACCACTCTTGCCTATTTCATGCCCCATAGGTCCACTTCTGACTTCTGCTGTGGCTGTGCTGGACAGTCCCATGGGAGATCTGCCTCACCAGAGTCATGACTCAATCACGTAACTGCTGCCCCTGGTCTTTCTCACCTGGTGCTGTGGCAGCTGTCTTGGTCTACAAGTGCAGGAGGGCTAATGCCCCCAGACAACCCTGGACCAATGGGGTCTAGCTGGTGGATAACGCTGTGGCTGCCCATCTTTCCCGTGGACAATTTTGGAAGGCATTCACCTTCTCAGAGGTCCCAGGAGATTTGAGGGACCACAATAATGTGCTCTGATCTTGGCGTTTTCTCCTTCCCCGTCTTGCTTTCCCTGCTCCTGTACTCCTGCTTGCTGAGCTTGCCTCCAAATAAACCACCTGACTCCGCGTCCTCCTTTCACAGGAACCCAGCAAGCACAAAGGCTGGTCCTTGCCTCTGGGTACATGGTCTGTAGCTTTCTTCTCTGCACATTGTCCAGCAGTGCCAAACATCGGGAGACTGAAAAGACCACAGGATTTTATGAGGGGAGAAGCAGAAGGACTCCAGAGAGTTATCAACTGACTGGGTCCCAGAGTTAATTAGGAGGTGACTTCATCCTAGTAGTGTCCTTTCTTGTATACATGTGGTCCCTGGATCAGATCAGCAGCATCAGCATCACCAGAAACATGGTAGAAATGCAAATTCTCAGACCTTGGCCCAGACCTACTGGATCAGAAACTCTGGGGGTGGCCAGCAGCCTGTGTGTTACACAAGCCCTCTGGGTGGCCCTGATGCATGCTAAAGTTTGAGATTGTAGGGGAGGAAACACTTTTCCTTTGCCTGAGGCCCTGTAAATTAGACCCACAAAAGATCAACAAGAGAAAAAGCTTACTAATACTTTTTCTAGCCCTTTCCCCACCCCTTTGAGTTACTCCTCACAGAGGTGTCTCCCAAGGGATGTGCATTGCACAGCCATGGCACAGTGGCTCACGCCTGTAATCCCAACAGTTTGGGAGGCTGAGGTGGGTGGATCACCTGAGGTCAGAAGTTCAAGACCAGCCTGGTCAAGATGATGAAACCCCGTCTCTACTAAACATACAAAAAATTAGCTGGGCGTGGTGGCGGGTGCCTATAATCCCAGCTACTCAAGGGCTGAGGCAGGAGAATCACTTGAACCTGGGAGGCAGAGGTTGCAGTGAGCTGAGATCACACTATTGCACTCCAGCCTGGGCAATAAAAGCGAAACTTCATCCAAAAAAAGAAAAGAAAAGAAAAGTAATTTCTTTCCAAAACCCCTGACACCAGTCTAATAATGAGAAAACATCAGACACCTCAGTTTGGGGATGTTTTATAGGATACCTGGCTAGGACTCCTCAAAACAGTCCTGCTACCAATGAACTTGTTTTACTTTTTTTTTTATCACACACTTTATGACTTCTCATATGATTTAGTTTATTTCAAATGTTTGTGAATTATTGTTTAGAAAATTTATGAAACAATACTATGAAGATTAATGATAGTCACCAAAAATCTATCAGTTGTTATAATTGATTCAGCAGTGAATGTTTTCCTCTGCTCTCTTAGGTTTAGCAACTGGGGCCTGAACATTAAACTGACAAAAGACAGATTAACAGGACAAAGGTGTTTTTCATATGTATAGGGGCAGCTTCACAGAAAAGAAGTGAAGACCCCCAAAAGCAGTTAGGCCTGGCAGTTTATATACCTTTTAACAAACAGCAAAAAATTGTGGAGAAGTGACAAGACAAGGAAAATGTGTTTGAGCTTCTAGGTGTGGTAAATTATGGGAATGTAAATATATGGGGAAAACTAATGGAAGACAGGGACTATTTGTAAGGTTAGTTATGCAGACTCAAGTCGATGCCATCTCACTTAATAATAAGAGCTATGTTCTCTTCCTAGTATGGAGAAAGTAGGAGAAACACCTTACAAAGGGAAAGTTAGTTTTTCTTTTAGGTGGAAAGGAGGAGAGGCGAGTGTTTCTTATACATCTAATTTTTCTTTTTCTTTTCCTTTTCTAATTTTTGAGACAGGGTCTCACTCTGTTACCCAGGCTGCCGTGCAGTGGCATGATCTTGGCTCACTGCAGCCTCAACCTCCTGGGCTCAAGTGATCTTCCCACCTCAGCCTCTTGAGTAGTTGGGCCCACAGGTATGTGCCACCATACCTGGCTAATTTTTGTATTTTTTGTAGAAACGTGTTTTTGTCATGTTGCCCTCGCTGGTCTCAAACTCCTGGGCTCAAGCGATCCACCCACCTCAAGCCTCTCAAAGTGCTAGGATTGCAGGTGTGAGTCACTATGCCTGGCCCATCTGATCTTTCTTCATTGGCTTCAGTTCAAAATAATTCTTAAGCCAAAGTGGCATATTTGGGATTGGCATATTCTGATCCCCTTTTATTCAAAGGCCATAACAACATCCATTTTTTATTTTGGTGTTGGAAACGTACACTGTTCTCTTTCTACTGCAGAGTAACATGTTAAAAAGTGATTTCTGGTTGGGCACAGTGGCTAATGACTGTAATCCCAGCGCTTTGGGAGGCTGAGGCGGGCTGATCACCTGAGGTCAGGAGTTTGAGACCAGCCTGGCCAACATGGTAAAACCCCATCTCTACTAAAAATACAAAAATTAGCCAGGCATGGTGGCACATGCCTGTAATCCCAGCTACTCAGGAGGCTGAGGCAGGAGAATCACTTGAACCTGGGAGGCAGAGATTGAAATGAGCCAAGATCGTGCCATTGCACTCCAGTCTGGGTGACAGATCAAGACTGCATCACAAAAAAAAAAAGAAAAAAATGTAATTTATTTCCAAAAACCCTGACACCAGTCTAATAATGAGAAAACATCAGATGACCCAGATTGGGGTATGTTTTATGGGATACCTGGTTAGGACTCCTCAAAAGGGTCAAGGTTATGGGAAACACGAAAGACTGAGAAACTTAGGCCAGAGGAGACAAAGGAGATGTGATGAGTAAAGGCAGTGTGGTGCCCTGGGTGGAATTCTGGAACAGAAAAGGAACATTAATGGAAAAATTGATAAAATGTGAATGAATTTGGAGTTTATGTCATAGTACTGTATCAATGTTAGTTTCTTAGTTTTGACAAATGTACCATGGTGATGTAGATAATAATATTGGAGGAAATGAAATAAAGTGTTAGGGTGAGGTGTACTCAAGAGTACCCTGTACTTTCTTTGCAATTCTTCTGTAAAATCTAGTTATTCCAAAATAAAAACTTTATGTTAAAATGCCATGGTAAATTATATTTTAATGGCTAGAGTAAAATTATGTTTCCTAAATGTCAGTCATTTATGTACAATCATGAATTTTCTTTTTGCTATGTATTGATATCATGTGTACTAATATTTTCTCTAAATTGAATATTTTAAAATAATGTAAGTATATACCTATATCATGGGGTTATCTGTGGTAACATCAATACAATGGCATAAGTTTAATATGTTATTTAAATATTTTTCTAATACCTTTTTTTCAAAAGTGAACTTTGGCAGATTATTTTCCCCCTGCAATGCAAACACAATGTCATGCCTCCCGTTTGGTTTGGCCTTTCTGACTCATATCACACGACCTTGGCCAATGCTGTGGCCTTCCTTCTTTGTCTGGGAAACTGCCACGTATTCTTCATCTCTCAGCTTACATATAACTTCCTCAGGGAAGAGCTTCCTCATGTCTCTGGCTAGCCTCTGGTGGTGTCAGAGGCATTTGGACCAGAGAGACTCCATCTTGAATAGGAGCTGGGTAAAATAAAGCTGATACCTACTGGGCTGCATTCCCAGGAGGTTAGGCATTCTTAGTCTTAGGAGGAGATACAAGGTCAGCACAAGATACAGGTCACAAAGACCTTGCTGATAAAAGGATGCGGTAAAGAAGCTGGCCAAAACCGGCCAAAGCCAAGATGGTGGTGAAAGTGACCTCTGGTTGTCCTCACTGCTCATTATACACTAATCATAATACATTAGCATGCTAAAATGCACTCCCACCAGCTCCATGACAGTTTAAAATGCCATGGCAACATCAGGAAGTTACCCTATATAATCTAAAAGGGAAGGAACCCTCAGTTCCAGGAATTGCCCATCCCTTTCCTGGAAAATGAATAATCCACTCCTTGTTTGGCATAATCAAGGAGTAACTAACATAAATATACTCAGTCAAGCAACCCATGCTGCTAATCTGCCTATGGAGTAGCCATTCTTTTATTCCTTTACTTTCTTAATAAACTTGCTTTCACTTTACTCTGTGGACTTTCCCTGAATTCTTTCTTCTGCAAGGTCCAAGATTCCTCTCTTGGGGTCTGGATCGGGACCTCTTTCTGGTAACAGTGGCACTGTATAACTCTCCTTTCCTACATTTGTCACAGCTGTATATTGCCTGTTCACAGCAGTTCTTTCAACCTTTTCATATCTCATTTTCTGCCCCAAATAATCAAACTTCAGAAGCAAGAGCAGCTCACAGGGCTTGCCCTTCCTGGAGCCAGCTGGAAGTCTGGGGTTCACTGGCAGAGGCGGCTGCAAGGCGGCACTGTGGTGTTTGTGGGGGCCACCAGGAGAGCGAGGAAAGGACAGAGAGACCTCAGGGAGGATATAGGTTCAGTGCTCAAGAGAGGAGGCAAAAGAGGACTAGATTTCTGGTTACAGAAGATAAGGAACATGGATGGAGATGTGGAAAGAAGAGAATGAGAATGTCTTGGGAAGAACCATAATTTGGACAGAGAGAAAGGTTATTAATGATATCAAGGCATTCTCTGTCTCATTTTAGCCACATATGTAGAAATGAAAAGCCTAGTGGAAATGTACAGATTGTGTTTGGCAAAGGGCAAGTTATATTCTTAATAAGAACCCAACATTGGCAGTGAAAAATCTAGCTTTCTTGTATTATAGTAGTTCCTCAACACAGAAACAGAATAGTTTCACAAGACAGTTGTGAAAAAAGTGGAATTATGGAGTAATGAAAATATTCTAATATCTGATGCTGATTAGGAAAAACATAAACTCAAGGTCTGTTGAGAGGTGCTCAGAATAAAGACCTAAACATCTAGAAAGAAAAGCAAGCCCCTTTCCAATAACACAGCCTACTCATGAAGGGCTGAAATATTTTTTAGGAATCAGAAACATATGACTTAAAACAAAAGAATGATGAGATTTAATGCAAAATTTAAGGAGTTTTTTTTTTATTCATTTGGGTTCAATAAACATTTAATTTTCTGCTGCCCACATTGGGCTATCACTGAGAAGAGGTGCTTGGCTGGTTGAGACAGACATGTGCAGTACTGCCACAATACAGCTGAAAAGCATGTGCACCTGCCCATGTGTGGGAGGTGCAAAGGTGGTTGAGAGCAAGTGGTAACGTGTTTGGATGAGTATGGGGAGAAGGGGCTGGGAATGGTTCACTAGAGGCAACCATGTTGCATAACAAACCATCCCAAAACTTGGTAGCTTGCAATAACAATTTTTTTCACCCATGATCTGAAAGTCATTGGTAGGAAGGGGATCAGATTTGCTCCATGGGGTTCTCATCCACTTTGAACCAGTGGCTACTCCAGGATATGTTCTCATGGCAAATGGCAGGAATGCAAGAGGAGAAGTGAACATATGCAATGTCTCTAAAGGCTTGGCTTAAAATTGTCATGATACCATGTCTGCCCACATGTCATCAGCTAGAGCAACTGAACATGGCCAAGCTCAACCTCCATGGAGTGGAGAAATACATTCTACCCACTCTAGTGGAAGGTGACACAGTCACCAGGCAGAGAGGGGATGCATAGTCTTAGCATGAAGGGAGAAATGGAGAACAGGAGCAATCCACTGAACTACCTTGGTTGGTAATGTCCAAGCAGGGTTTTGAAGGATAAATAGAAGCTGGCCAGGCAGTGGGATGGAAAAATTTCATTTTATAATAGGCTTGGCTCAGATTAGCGCCATTATAATTTCCCTAAGATGTCAATTATTGAATTTCAGGTATGAGAGAAAGGAAACTGGATGCCTTCTTTGCTCTCTTCCAAGTTGACACTGCAGTTTTTAGTTCTTCTCTGCACAATCCTCAAAGGAGTTCCTTATATGAGTTCTGTTGCTTTTTGTTCAACCTGAAAGTTGCAAAATTGAACTGAGGAGAAAGGCCCTGGGTAATCGTGACCATGAGGAAGAAGATGACTTGGAATGTTGTGAAGCATCTTTGTATTCAAAAGGCAGCTGGCTGCCCTCCCCAGTGAGTCACACATAAAGGGCCCCTGTTTATTGGTGTCTCCGGTCCTACTGAACACTCGGTGTTCGTGGGTTCCCCAGGAAGCCCTGAGAGTACACTTTGAAAATCAGATACATGTCTGTAAATGACCTTCCAGTTCTGTCTCCTCAGATTGCTGTGAATAATCGTGTGAGGACTGCTGTCCGGAGAGGAGGGAGCCTGAAGTCAAGGCATTCCAAGGGGCTTCAGGCATCCTCAGTTTCTTTATGAAGAGCATTTCATTCTCCTAAGGGAGTGGTGGGAAGGCTGCACCAGGAAGACAGAGGGCAAATCCTAGTGTGTGTGAGAGAGAGAGAAAAAAAGAGAGAGAGAGACAGACAGAGACAGAGAGACAGAGATACAGAGACAGAAAGAGAGAGACAGACAGAGACAGAAAGAGAGAGACAGAGACAGAGAGACAGGAACAGAGAGAGGTATTCTGGATAAGATGGCTTAGAGGAGGCAGAACTAGCTTGCAGCTCCAGCTCCGATGGACAGAGCAGCATGTGGAGACTCACATCGTAAACTTTTGCTCCAAGACCTACCGCAAGAACATACTGGGAAAGCCGAGGGAATCCACAGACCCTCTGAAGGAACTGATCACTGCTGCAGGCTCCCTGAGATGCCAAAAACCTGTGAGTCGGCTTGCTTTCTCAACATGGCGGCTTGTGGTCTGGGGCAAGTTCTCGGCCCTGATCACCACCTGCCTGG
Organism: Gorilla gorilla gorilla; assembly: GCF_029281585.2. Lineage (NCBI taxonomy): Eukaryota > Metazoa > Chordata > Mammalia > Primates > Hominidae > Gorilla > Gorilla gorilla. Next base: position 82,390,860 of record NC_073237.2, read on the forward strand.
AAATAGACTCGGTGCTGTTGGGAGGGCACAGTGGGAGTGAGACCAGCCTCTAGGACTGTGGGCTGCATGGGGGCAGGGTGAGGCCTCTGACTGCCAGCTTTTCCTCTGGTAAAGTAATACCTGTATTACTCAGCAGAGGCAGCCATAATCCCCCTAGGAATATAACTCAACTGGACTGGGAACCACACTCCCATTCCCCACAGCAGCTGCAGCAAGCCCTGCCCAAGGAGAGGCTGCCCTCAGACACGACTATCCCTGCCCCCACCTGGTGGTTTTTCTCTACTGGCCCTGGTAGCCAAAGACAAAGGTCATAATCTCTTGGGAGCTCTATGGCCCTCCCCACCACCTGAGAAACCTGAATACTTAAGCAGGTGTCCCTAGGGCAAGTTTGCATCCTCCCTATATATAGGACCACAGCTGATGCACTTTTGAGAGGGCCACCTCCTGGCTGGAGGCCAATCAAGATAGAATTAGCACACTAAACAAAACACAGCCAAGGACACTGCAGGGTCCACTTTACTTCCTTGCTATCTCCACGGGAGCAGGGGTCGGTCTCCATGGCTGCAAGACCTGAAGACAGATCACATCACAGGACTCTTTGCAGACACTCCCGAGTACCAGCATGGAGATCGGTAGTTCCACTGGGTGGCTAGACCTAGAAGAGCAAAAACAATCACTACAGTTTGGCTTTCAGGAAGCCTCATTCCTAGGGGAAGGGGGAAAACACCACATTAAGGGAGCATCCTGTGGAACAAAAGAATCTGAACAGCAGCCCTTGAGTCTGAGATTTTCCCTCCGACATAGTCTACCCGAATGAGAAGGAACCAGAAAGCAATTCTGGTAATATGACAAAACAAGGTTCTTTAACATCCCAAAGGTCATACCAGCTCACCAGCAATGGATTCAAACCAAGATGAAATCACTGAATTGCCAAAGAATTCAGAAGGTCAAGTATTAAGCTAACCAAGGATGCACCAGAAAAAGGTGAAGTCTAACTTAATGAAATAAAAAACATGATACAGAATATGAAATAAAAATTTTTCAGTGAAATAGAGAGTATAAATAAAAAACAGTCACAACTTTTGGAAATCAAGAACACATTCAGAGAAATGCAAAGTTCACTGGAAAGCCTCAGCAATAGAATCAAACAAGCAGAAAAAAAACTTCAGAGCTCGAAGACAAGGCTTTTGAATTAACTGAATCCATCTATCAAAGACAAAGAAAAAAGAATTTTAAAAAATGAACAAAGCCTCCAAGAAGTTTGGGACTACATTAAACAGCCAAACCTAAGAATAATCGGTGTTCCTGAGGAAGAAGAGAAATCTAAAAGTTTGGAAAACGTATTTGAGGGAATAATCAAGGAAAACTTCCCTGGCCTTGATAGAGATCTAGACATTCAAATACAAGGAGCTCAAAGAACACCTGGGAAATTCATCACAAAAAGATCATTGCCTAGGCACATAGTCATCAGGTTATCTAAAGTCAAGATGAAGAATAGAATCTTAAGAGCTGTGAGGCAAAAGCATTTGGTAACCTCTAAAGGAAAATCTATCAGATTAACAGCAGATTTCTCAGCAGAAACCCTACAAGCTAGAATGAATTGGGGTCCTATTTTTAACCTCCTTAAACAAAACAATTATCAGCCAAGAATTTTGTATTCAGCAAAACTAAGCTTCACAAATGAAGAAAAGATAGTCTTTTCCAGACAGACAAACTGAGAGAATTCACCACCACTACCAAGCCAGCACTACAAGAACTGCTAACATAAGCTCTAAATCTTGAAACAAATCCTTGAAATGCAACAAAATAGAACCTCCTTAAAGCATAAATCTCACAGACCCTATATAACAATAATGCAATGAGAAAACAACAACAACAAGGTATTCAGGCAACAAACAGCACCATGAATAGAATAGTACCGGTGGGGCGCCATGGCTCACACCTGTAATCCCAGTACTTTGGGAGGCCAAGGTGGGTGGATCATGAGGTCAGGAGATCAAGACCATCCTGGATAACATGGTGAAACCCCATCTCTACTAAAAATACAAAATATTAGCCAGGTGTGGTGGCACATGCCTGTAATCCCAGCTACTCGGGAGGCTGAAGCAGGAGAATCGCTTGGACCTGGGAGGCAGAGGTTGTAGTGAGCCGAGATTGTGCCACTGCACTCCAAACTGGGTGACACAGTGGCACTCCATATCGAAAAAAAATAAATAAATAAGAATAGTACCTCACATCTCTCAATACTAACATTGAGTGTAAATGGCCTAAATGTTCCACTTAAAAGATACAGAATGGCAGAATGGATCACCAACTAAGTTTCTGCTGTCTTCAGGAAACTCATCTAACACATAAGGACTCACATAAACTTAAGGTAAGGGGCTGGAAAAAGATATTCCATGCATATGGACACCAAAAGCAAGCAGGAGTAGCTATTCTTATATTAGACAAAACAAACTTTAAAGCAACAGCAGTTTAAAAAGACAAAGAGGGACTTTATATAATGATAAAAGGACAAGTCCAACAGGAAAATATCACAATTCTAAATATATACGCACCTAATGCTGGAGCTCCCAAACTTATAAAACTACTACTCAACCTAAGAAATGAGATAGACAGCAACACAGTAATAGTGGAAGACTTCAATACTCCACTAACAGCATTAGACAGGTCATCAAGACAGAAAGTCAACAAAGAAAAAATGGACTTAAACTACACCCTAGAACAAATGGACTTAACAGATATTTACAGAACATTCTACCCAACAACTGCAGAATATACATTCTATTCATCAGCACATGGAACATCCTCCAAGATAGATCATATGATAGGCCACAAAACAAGTCTCAATTTAAGAAAACTGAAATTATAACAAGTACTCTCTCAGACCACAGTGGAATAAGATTGGAAATCAACTCCAAAAGGAACCCTCACAACCATGCAAGTACACGAAAATTTGATAACCTGCTCCTGAATGATCACTGCAGCACCAATGAAATCAAGATGAAGATTAAAAGATCCTTTGAACTAAATGATAATAGCGACACAAGCTATCAAAACCTCTGGGATAGAGCAAAAGCGCTGCTAAAAGGAAAGTTCATAGCACTAAATGCCTACATCAAAAAGTCTAAAAGAGCACAAATAGACAATCTAAGGTCACACCTCACGAAACTGGAGAAACAAGAACATACCAAACCCAAACCCAGCAGAAGTAAAGAAATAAGTGCGCCTGTAGTCCCAGCTACTTGAGAAGCTGAGTCAGGAGAATCGCTTGAACCCAGGAGGTGGAGGTTGCAGTAAGCTGAGATCACGCCACTGCACTCCATGCTGGGCGATAGAGTGAGACTCTGTCTCAAAAAAAAAAAAAAAAAAAAAAGAAATAACCAAGACCAGACCAGAACGAAATGAAATTGAAACAAACAAACAAACAAAGTTACAAAAGATAAATGAAACAAAAAGCTGGTTCTTTGAAAAGATAAATAAAATTGATAGACCATTTGCAAGATTAACTAAGAAGAGAGAAGATCCAAATAAGCTCAATTAGAAACAAAACAGGAGATATTACAACTGATACCACAGAAATACAAAAGATTATTCAGGGTTACTATGAACACCTTTATGCACATAAACTAGAAAACCTAGAAGAGATGGATAAATTCCTGGAAATAGACAACCCTCCTACATTAAACCAGGAAGATATAGAATCTCTGAACAGACCAATAACAAGCAGCAAGATTGAAATGGTAATTTAAAAAACTGCCAACAACAAAAAAAGCCCAAGGCCAGATGATTCACAGCTGAATTCTATCAGACATTCAAAGAAGAATTGGTACCACTCCTATTGACACTGTTCCAAAAGACAGAGAGAGAGGGCATCCTCCCTAAATCACTCTGTGAAGCCAGTATCAACCTAATACCAAAACCAGGGAAGGACATAACAAGAAAAGAAAACTACAGACCAATATCCCTAATGAACATAGATGCAAAAATCCTCAACAAAATACTAGCTAACCAAATCCAACAGCATATCAAAAAGATAATCCACCATGATCAAGTGGGTTTCATATCAGGGATGCAGGGATGGTTTCACATACGTAAGTCAATGAATGTGATACACCACATAAACAGAACTAACAAAAATCACATGATCATATCAATAGATGCAGAAAAAGCATCTGGTGTAAAAATAGGCACATATACCAATGGAATAGAATAGGGAACCCAGAAATAAGCCAAATACTTACAGCCAACTGATCTTCAACAAAGCAAACAAAAAATAAAGTGAGGAAAGGACATCCTAATCCACAAATGGTGCTGGGATAATTGGCGAGCCACATGTAGAAGAATGAAAGGGGATCCTCATCTCTCACCTTATACAAAAATCAACTCAAGATGGATCAAAGACTTAAATCTAAGACCTGAAACCATAAAGATTCTAGAAGATAATATTGAAAAAAACCCTTCTAGACATTGGCTTAGGCAAAGACTTCATGACCAAAAACTCAAAAGCAAATCAACAAAAACAAAGATAAATAGACGGGACTTAATTAAGCTAAAAAGCTTCTGCACAGCAAAGGAAATAATCAGCAGAGTTAACAGACAACTGAGAGTGGAAGAAAATTTTCACAATCTATACATCTGACAAATAACTAATATCCAGAATCCACAAAGAACCCAAACAAATCAGCAAGAAAAAAAACAATCCCATCAAAAAGTGAGCTAACAAAAGAAGGTATATGGTGATATGGTTTGGATGTGTGTCCCCTCTAAATCTCATGTTAAAATATCATCCCCAGTGTTGGGGGTGGGGCCTTGTGAGAATGTTTGGATCGTGGAAGTGGATCTCTCATGAATGGCTTAGCTCCATCCTCTTGGTAATAAGTGAGTTCTCGCTATGAATTCACCTGAAATCTGGTTGTTGAAAAGTGTGTGGCATCTCCTCCCTTGCTCCCATTCTCATCATGTCATACTCTGGCTCCCCCTTTACCTTCTGCCATTATTGATAGCTTCCTGAGGCCTCACCAGAAGCTAAGCATATATCAGCTGATGCATCCTGTAAAGTCTGCAGAACTGTGAGCCAATTAAACCTCTTTTTCTTTATAAATTATCCAGCCTTGGCTGGGCACAGTGGCTCACGTCTATAATCCCAGCACTTTGGGAGGCCAAGGTGGGTGGGTCATGAGGTCAAGAGATTGAGACCAGCCTGGCCAACATGCTGAAACCCCATCTCTACTAAAAATACAAAAATTAGCCAGATGTGGTGGCGCACACCTGTAGTCCCAGCTACTTGGGAGGCTGAGGCAGGAGAATCACTTGAACCTGGGAGGTGGAGGTTGCAGTGAGCTGAGATTGTGCCTCTGCACTCCAGCCTGGGTGACAGTGTGAGACTCCATCTCCCCTCTACCCCCCAAAAAAATTACCCAGCCTCAGATATTCCTCTATAGTGAAGCAAGAATGGCCTGACACAGAAAATTGGTACTGGGAGTGGGACATTGCTATAAAGATACCTGAAGATGTGGAAGCAACTTGGATTTGGGTAATGGGCAGAATTTGGAGGCCACAGAAGAAGGCTGGAAGATGAGGGAAAGTTTGGAACTTCTTAGAGACTAGTTAAATGGTTGTAATAAAAATGCTGATAGTGATGTGGACAGTGAAGTCGAGGCTGATGAGATCTCAAAGGGAAATGTGGAACTTATGGGAAACTGGAGCAAAGATCACCTTGGTTATGTTTTAGCAAAGAACTTGGCTGTATCGTACCCTAGTGATATGTAGAAGTTTGAATTTAACAATGATGACTTAGGGTATCTAGCATAAGAAATTTCTAAGCAACAAAGCATTCAAGATGTGGCCTGGCTGCTTCTAAGAGCCTATTCTTAAATTTGGAAGTAAATAAATGACTTAAAGTTGGAGCTTATATTTAAAATGGAATCAGAGCATAAAAATTTGGAAAATTTGCAGTCTAGCCATGTGATAGAAAAGAAAAGCCCATTTTCTGGGGAAGAATACAAGCAAGCAGGCTGCAGAACAACCCTTGCTGGAGAGATTAGCATGACTATAAGGGAGCCAAGTGCCAATATCCAAGATATTGGGAGAAAGGCCTCAAAGGCATTTCGGATATCTCTGAGGTAGCCCTTCTTATCACAGGCTCAGAGGCCTAGGAGGAAAGAACGGTTTTGTCAGCCAGGCCCAGGGTGCCGATGCCCTGCACCACCCTGGGAAGTTGTTTCCTGCATCCTGGCTACTCCAGCTCCAACCTTGGCTCCAAAGGGCCCAGGTACAGCCCAGGTCACAGCTCCAGAAGGTGCAAGCCATAAGCCCTGGTGGCTTCTATGTGATGTTAAGCCTGCAGGTGCTCAGAATGCAAGAGTAAAGGAGGCTTGGCAACTTCCATCTAGATTTTAGATGATGTATAAGAAAGCCAGGGTGCTCAAGCAGAACCCTGCCACAGGGGTGGATCCCATGCACACTACTAGGCCAGTGCCAAGGGGAAATGTAGGGTTGAAGCCCCCACACAGAGTCCCCACCAGGGCACTGCCTAGTGGAGCTGTGGGAATGGGGCAACTGCCTTCCAGATCCCAGAATGGTAGATCCACCAGCAGCTTGCCTCCTGCACCTGAAAAAGTTGCAAGCACTGAACTCTAACCTGTGAACTCTGCAAAACCACAGGGGCACGGCTGCCCAAAGAGCTCAACCTTTACTTCAATGTGCCCAGGATGAAGGACATGGCATCAAGGATTATTTTAGAGGTTTAAGATTTAATATCTACCCTGCTGGGTTTCAGACTTGCATGGGGCCTGTAGCCATTTTCTTTCGTTCAATTTATTTCTTTTGGAATGGTATGTTTAAATAATGCCTGTACTACCATTGTATCTTGGAAGTAAATAACTGTTTTGATTTTACAGGCTCATAGGCAGAAGGAGATGAGTCTCAGATGACTTAGGACTTTGGACTTGATTAACGAGTTGAAATGAGTTAAGATGTTGGGAGACTGTTGGGAAGGGATAATTGTATTTTGCAATATGAGAAAGACATGAGATTTGGGGGACCAGGGGACAGAATGATATGGTTTGGATATTTGTCTCCTCCAAATCTCATGTAGAAATGTCATCCCCAGTATCAGAGGTGGGGCCTGGTGGGAGATGTTTGGATCATGGGAGCAGATCCCTCATGAATGGCTTAGCACAATCCCCATCACCGTCTGAGTTCATATAAGATCTGGTTCTTTAAAAGTTTAAAAAAAGTTTAAAAGTTTCCATCTCTCCTTGCTCCTGCTCTCACTGTGTGATACGTTGGCTCTTGCTTTGCCTTCCACCATGATTGTAAGCTTCCTGAGGGCTCCCCAGAAGCCAAGCAGATTCCAGTGCCATGCTTCCTGTACAGCCTGCAGAACCATTAGCCAATTAATTCTGTTTTCTTTATAAATTACCCAGCCCCAGGTATTTCTTTATAGCAATTCAAGAATGGACTAATACAGTTAGAAATAGATTTTTTTTTAAGTCTAAAGAGCATAGCAAACATCAACGTAAGGACTAAAGTATCTACTGTTCCTATCTCATACCTGCTGTACTTCCGATAAGAACACCCTCTTTCCTGGGACCTCAAATACTTAGACAACCCCCATTCATTTTTTGAGATGAAGCTTAAACATGTCCACCTTGTAAAGCCTCTCTTGATCCACCCAAACCTGGAGAACTTCAATGATTGCATTTACATTGGCTCCTACCTTAATTATCCCTCAGTGATTGCATTTACGCCAGCCCCAACTCAAAGATTGCATTTACACTGGACTACACATCTTTATGTCCCCCATAGCCAGCTGTCCCCCAGGTAACTGCTTTGTTCATTTCACATCCAAGCATCCATTAGAATGCCTCTCTCATGGTAGGCACTTCACTCTAAAATCCTTTTGGGAACAAAGTGACTATGTGATTTGAAGAGAAAAAGAAAAAAATAAAGGAAGGAAGCAAGCAAGGCGGGAAGGATAGAAGGAAGGAAGGAGCAAGAACATTAAGAATGTTCAAGTTGGCTGGGCGTGGTGGTTCACGCCTGTAATCCCAACACTTTGGGAGTCCTAGGTGGGTGGATTACTTGAGGTCAGGAGTTCAAGACCAGCCTGACCAACATGGTGAAACTCCATCTCTACTAAAAATACAAAAATTAGCTGGGCATGGTGGCGGGCACCTGTAATCCCAGCTACTAGGGAGGCTGAAGCAGGAGAATCACTTGAACCTGGGAGGTGGAGGTGGCAGTGAGCTGAGATTGCACCATTGCACTCCAGCCTGGGTGACAAAGTGAGACTCCATCTCAAACAAACAAAAAGAATGTTCAAGTTATTATATAATAAGTGATTTTAAATATTAATAACTGAAATTTTACTGAAGTACACATTTTGTTCAACTCAAATTAGAGGCAGCACAGTTTAGAAAAAAAAGGTACTAAGCTATGAAAGCAGAAGTTTTGGTTTTGACACTTGACTTTCCTCTCTGCTCACCTTGCTACTTTTCGAGTTTTTTTAAATCTGTTAACAGATAAGGGATTGGACCTCATCTGTAAGATCCTTTCCAATCCTTTTTTTTTTTTTTTTTTTTTTTTTTTTTGAGACAGAGTTTCGCTCTGTTGCCCTGGCAGGCTGAAGTACAGTGGCATGACCTTGGCTCACTGCAACCTCTGCCTCCCGGGTTCAAGAGATCCTCATGCCTTGGCCTCCCAAGTAGCTGGGATTACAGGTGTGTGCCACCACGCCTGGCTAATTTTTGTAATTTTAGTAGAGATGGGGTTTCACCATGTTACCCAGGCTGGTCTTGAACTCCTGACCTCAGGTGATCCACCCGCCTCTCCCTCCCAAACTACTGAGATTACAGGCTCACACCTGTAATCACCATGCCTGGCCAGATCCTTTCCAGTTCTAAAGAGTCAAGAGAGCAAGCCAGAGCAAAGTGAGCTCTGATTGGCTGTTCTCTTTCTCTTCATCCACCATGCACTATGAAGAGTACTCTAGGCCATATCCCATGCTAAGCTGGGAAGGTAGATTGTCAGATAGAAGAAAACTTTGACCTTTAAGGCTCACAGCCCAGTGGTGAAGCAGACAGGAAACAGAGAAGGCCTCCTTTTGGATATATGCAGGGGATGCGTGGAGTCCACACTTCATATGGCCTCTGTTGGCATCAACTTTCTTCACTGGGCCCCCCAAACCTCGCTCTGCTGTCTGGCTTCTACCCTAACTCTTGTGCCTTGTACATGAAGTATTTGTTGGGTGAGTAAATAAATGAGTGAATTGTCATGATGGAGACATGGCCAGGGAATTCTGAAAGCAGGGAGGAGGGGGTCCTAACCCAGTCTGGACCCAGGAGACGAGGGGAAGAAGTGATGAGAAAAGGTTTTCTGGAGGGGATTTAATGATTAGAATTAGCCAGGCTAAGTGTTTGCGTAATGAAGCTTCCAGGCAGTGGACACAGGCCAAGGTAGATACAGCTGGTAGAGGCCCCCAGTAGTCCAGTATGGCTGGAGGTAATGTGTGAGGCAGGGAGGATGGCAAATAGGAGGGAGGGGAGGCCTTAAGCTCTACTGTGAAGAACTGGTATTTTCTCCTATAGTAGTAGGTTTTAGTATTGAGTGAGGCAATTAAGTTTGTCTTTTTTTTTTTTTTTTTTGAGACAGAGTCTCACTGTGTTGCCCAGGCTGGAGTGCAGTGGCACCACCTTGGCTCACTGTAACCTCTGCTTGTCAGGTTCAAGCAATTATCATGCTTCAGCCTCCTGAGTAGCTGAGATTACAGGTGTGTGCCACCACACCCAGCCAAGTTTGTCTTTTAGATAATCTACTCCCTACTTACCCTGGGTAGCATGGATTTGAAGTGGACAAGAATGGAGGCAGGAAGGCTGTCCTTCGGAGGCAGTACTAGGAAGGATGTAAGAATTATGGGGGAGGGTAAACTGGACAGAGTTATTGATTGTGCAGACATGACAGACAAGAGAAATATTTAGAAGGTGAAACCAACTGGATTTTGTGTCACGTAGATGTGGATGGTGTGGGAGAGCAGTAGTCTAGGGTTATGTGATGGTTACTTTTATGTGTTAACTTCACTGGGCCATGAGGTGCAGACTTTCGGCCAAACACTATTCTGGGAGTGTCCCTGAGGGTATTTCTGGATGAGATTAAAGTTTGAATTGGTAAACTGAAGAAGGCAGATTGCCTTCTCTAATGTGGGTGGGCCTTGTCCAATCAATCAGTTGAAGACCAGAATAGGACAAAAAGGAGGGAGCTCCTCTGGCCTGACTGGTACTACTTGAGCTAGGTCAAGCAGTCATTTCTTGCCCTCAGACTGGAACTACACCATCTACTCTCCTGTGTCTCCAGCTTGCCAACTACGGATCTTGAGACTTCTCAGACTCCATAGTTATGTGAGCCAATTCTTTTTAACTCCCCCACTTTACACACACACACATGCACATGCACATGCCTACTGGTTCTGGTTTTGGATGATGGGCCTATTAACTGAGCTAGGGAATGGAGTAGGAGCTGCAGTGGAGAGGAGAAAGTGGTGAATGTAGTCTGTGCCTGTGGCAGAAGATGTTCAGTAGGCAGCCGAATCTACATGCCTGAAATGCAGGTGAGGAGAAGTGGCTGCAGATAATGGATTTAAGATTCAGCAGAATATTGGTGATGTCTGGAACCATGAGGAGGGATGTGATCACCCAGGTGAGTGTGCAGAGTGAAAAGTGTGGATCTTTTGCAAAAGATAAGATGATACAAAAGGAAAAAATGTTTTAAGATGGTTAGACGATAGGGGAAGACATAGGCTCTAGAATGCAGAGGGGCAGGATTTGGGCATGTTTAAAGGCTATAGGAAGGGGAATTGTATAACAGGGGAGCATGACAGGTGAATCCAGGTCTCTAAGCATGAATGATGGAGTCAGGGGCACAGGAACACAAGGGGACTACCTGGACTGGACAGGCTGGAGAGAGGTCATGATAGGAAGTGGACATTGATATGATTTGGATGTTTGTCTCCTCCAAATCTCATGTTGAAATGTGATCTCAAAAGTTGGAGGTGAGGCTTGGAAGGAGGTGTTTGGATCATGGAGGCAGATCCCTTGTAAATGGCTAAGTGCCATCTCCTCTGTGATAAGTGAGTCTTAACCCTATTAGTTCACAAGACAGCTGGTTGTTTAAAGGAGTCTAGCACTTCCTTCTCTCTCTCTCTTGCTCTGTCTCTTGCCACGTGACATGCCTGCTCCCCCTTCACCTTTTGCCATGAGTGGAAGCTTCCTGAGGCATCACTAGAAGCAGATGCTGGTGCCATGCTTCCTGTACAGCTGCAGGACAGTGAGCCAAATCAACCTCTTTTCTTTGTAAATTACCCAGGCTCGGGTATTCCTTTACAGCAACACAAAATGGACTAACACAAACCTATATATGCCAAGTTCTATAATAATAAAACAAACAAACAAAAAAATCAAAACAGAAACAATGAAAACTTTATACTATTCTTCAAACAACTCTAGGAATCATTTTTTAGGTAGACTAATAACGTAACTTAGCAAACCAGGTCACTTTGGAGAGAAAAGGAAACATTATTAATAAGTCCAGACAACAGGAATAAACAGGGATTGTCCCAGGCCAACTGGAATGTACAAAGATCCTATTTTTAGATCGCTGTTGCTTTTTGGTAAAGTAATCAAGGAGAATTTTCTATTGCTTTGGTTATGTGAATCTCTTGAAAAAGTTAATTCTAGCCAGGTGCAGTGGCTCATGCCTGTAATTCCAGCACTTTGGGAGGCTGAGGGGGGCAAATCACCTAAGGTCAGGAGTTCGAGACCAGCCTGGCTAAGATGGTGAAACCCTGTCTTCACTAAAAATATGAAAATTAGCTGTGCATGGTGGTGGGCACCTGTAATCCCAGCTACTCAGGAGGCTGAGGCAGAAGAATCACTTAAACCCGGGAGGTGGAGGTTGCAGGAAGCCAAGATCGTGCCATTGCACTCTAGCCTGGGCGACAAGAGCAAAACTCTGTCTAAACAACAACAACAACAAAAACCCCTTAATTCTTAGACAAGTATTTCAGAATATTTTGCCAGCTCCCTGTAGAACTCGTCCCTCTGTTACCTCAATCCAATAACCTTAAACATAAAACCCTTCTCCCAGAGACAGCTTCACACTTGATGATCCCCCCAGTGGTCACCCCAGCTTAGTAGTATCTAGCAGTGACAATCCATGTGCCCATTACTTGCAGTCTATCATCAATTTATTTAGTCCTCTCTTTTCTGTTCATTTCTAACCAGCATGAGGGTTTAGTTGCACAACTCCATGTATACCTGGTGGTGTTGGGGCCCATGGTCTTTGCTTTATATGATGCCACAGACTGGAAAGCACTTTGAGCAAGCCCGTAGGCTTGTTACAGATAACAGGACACCTGCCTTTTCTGTTGTGTGATAACTTGATGTTCACTGTTGATGCATTATTCATTTTGATGGCATTTGATGTTGTTTTAGCATGAATGGATTTTTTTTCATTACAATGAATAGTAATTCTATTTTTCACTTAGAAGGCTAAGTGCTATCGGGGCTTTTGGGGATGAATTGCTCTGGTTAGCAAAGAGAGACTACTTATGAGAGGGGGCTCCCTAAATAAGGAGTGATTAGAGTCTCCTTCAATGTCATGGAACTGACTAGCCTAGGGAGGCCCAGAAGAGGCAAGGATTGAGAGGTTCATATGGACTCTCCTTCCTAGGGATAGAAGGTGATGCCCCTCCAGTTGCCTGGTATAGGCACACACAGCTCTGTTGTCTTCTGGGCTTGATTCTGGTTTTCTCCATCCATTGGTTCTTTCTCCCTGTCACTTGCTCAGCCATTCCTCAGCTTGGATGTGTTACCACTTACACAGAGATCTGGTATAGGAGGAGTGTGAGGGGCCCTTTCTGGAACTTGTTTTGGGGAGCTCAAGATTATATATACTTTTTCAATGTACCTGCACTAATTGACTATATGAATACATTTACATACTTGTACATTTCGTTTTACATCTGAATATAATATGAAATTATGTTGGAGAGTTGTTTTTTTTTCTTGTGCCAATTCAAAATCTGCTTTACTTATTTATATTTTTTACTACAAAATAAATTTATTTTTACAACAAAAAGGAGAGATTATTATTCCTTTTGACACAGGATCTTGCTACGTTGCCCAGGCTGATCTTGAACTCCTGGCTCAAAGGATCTTCCTGCCTCAGCTTCCCAAGTAGCTGGGATTACAGGCATGAGCCACCATGTCCCAGAACTGTGAGCCAAATAAACTTTGGTTCTTTATAAATAACCCAGTCTGTGGTATTCTGTTATAGCAGCAGAAAATGGATGAAGACACTGCTCTAACCCTAGAATCAGCTTCTTCTCAAGGAACCCTGATTCTTTTGATTGGAGAATTTTATTAGAAATCAAGATTTGTGCACTGGGTGTGTTGTTGCTACTGGGGTGTCATTGCTTCTAGAACCTTTCAGTGGACAAAGCTAGGAAACATATGTATGCATGCTAACCCAGCTTATCTGTAATTATTTGTGTGTGTGTGTATATGTGTGTGTGTGTGTGTGTGTGTGAGTTCATAATGATGTCTCTGACTCTAGTACCACTTAATTCATTCTAGCCTTCATGAGGTTGATTCTTCAGAAATGAAAGATCGGAAGTGAGAGAGTGAGAAAAGGAAATGATCAGGGCAGAATTAGATCATATAGAATTAGAGGAAAATATATTCACTTATTACAGAACTGAAAGTAATCTTGGAGAACCTGTCACACATTGTCATCCAACTTGTTTATTTAACTGGTGAGAAAACTGCGATTTGATAGGGGCTATTCAGGGTCTTAGAGCTAGTTAGCAGCAAAGTAAAGACTCCTTGTTCCGAGAACAGCTTCTTTTGCCCTGGCTATAGGATACAGTCTCATTGGCTAGGTACTTTTCTTTTGAGGGCAAATAGATAAGGAACTGCCCAAAGATTTCAGACAGAGGTGACAGCTTCAGTTTTTATAATGCACAAGGACTGCCCACAAAGTGACCAAAGTGATTGAGACACAATATTTTTCCCTCAAAAGCTTAAAGCCTGATGGAGGAAACAGAATTCATACAATGTGCAAGAACTTAAATAGAAATGGCTTAGATGGGTGCGGTGGGTCACACTTGTAATCCCAGCACTTTGGGAGGCCGAGGTGGGTGGATCACTTGAGGTCAGGAGTTCGAGACCAGCCTGGCCAATGTGGCGAAACCCCATCTCTACTAAAAAATACACAAATTAGCCGGGTGTGGTGGCAGGCGCCTGTAATCCCAGGTATTCGGGAGGCTAAGGCAGGAGGATCGCTTGAACCTGGAGGTTGCAGTGAGCTGAGATCGCGCCATTGAACTCCAGCCTGGGTGACAGAGCAAGACTCCGCCTCTAAAGAAAAAGAAGGAAAGAAAGAGAGAGAGAGAGAAAGAAAGAAGGAAAGAAAGAAAGAAAAAAGAAGGAAAGAAAAGAAAGAAAGAAATAAGAAAAAAAGAAAGGAAGGAAGAAAGAAAGAGAGAAAAAGAGAAAGAAAAAGAAAGAAAAAGAAAGAAGGAAAGAAAGAAAAGAAAGAAAGAAAAAAGAAAAAGAAAGGAAGAAAGAAAGAGAGAAAAAGAAAAAGAAAGAAAGAAAGAAAAAGAAAAGAAAAGAAAGAGAAAAAGAAAAGACTTAAAGAGCTCTGGGTGCACAGAAGTGTAAGTGATTATTTGTGCCTTGGCAGGTGGGGCAAATTTGTCAGGGTAGGATTTCACAAGTGAAACCCGACCCAGATAAATTGAGGAATTCTCCCAAGGTAACTCATCAAGAAGTGTGGACACCAAGTATTTTTGCACACACAGGACAGCCTCTTTTTAACAAGGTGAGAGCTTGCCTGTGGCCTTATTCACGAGTCCATGAATCTCAGTAGTTTTCACTCTATGCAGCATTTTGCAAGGTGGAGTGGAAAGCGTTTCACTTTGCTTTTGCTGTTTTCAAGATATGTCCCATGGCATGGCAGCCAGATAAGATACTACTGGGGTGCTTTCTCTGAGTGACTTCCCAAGCTTCCCTGGCTTGCTCACGACTTAGAGCTCCCAGTCCTGGGAGGCAGACAGTGGAAAACTCAGAAAGAGGTCAGAATTTTGGGAGCAAGATTTTTCTAGGGAAAGACGGAATCCCTTCAGAAACTACTGATGGGGTTAGGGGATGGAAACCAACAACAGTCAGTTGGTGGAGTTTATCTCCTTAGTACAGGGTGAGATGGCTAAGCTGAAGTGGGTAGTTTTGGATAGCTGGTTGAGCCGCATGCTGGGGCAGTGCCTGACTCAAATCCATGTTCTTACTATTAGCCACTAGGGGGCAATAGCATGCTGAGGATGCTACTCAACTTTGACCCTTAATATGATTAATTTTAGAGATATGTAAGCTTCAAAATCTTCAAATGTTAAAGTTAAATAAATTTTTATTCGGGGCAGAGATGTTCACAGCATCATGGATTCATTTAAAAAGCAAACTTGAGTATGTTAAAAAAAAGATTCACTTTTTTTTTCAAAACTGCATTTACTTACCACTTGTCAGGGATATATAAAAATGTACAAAATAATGACATTAAAATTCTTATTAGATTAATAGCATGCGTTCTATTATGTTGTGATCACTACTCTTTGTGATCATGTATGTTCTATTATATTGTGATCACTACTCTTTGATTTGTTGGGATTCATTTCCATATTTCTATATTACTATAAAGCAAATAAAAGAACAAGTAAAATGTGTCTATTTCAAATACCTGAATTTATTTTACAGAAAAACAGAGTGTAAACAATGCCTTTATTCCAGAACCCTTCAAAGCATTTTATTTCTCCTAACTTCTCTACTGTCCTCAGTCTCTTTGATTTTTTTCTCCTATTTGATATTATCTTAATTAAGACTCTTTGGGTGGCAAATAACAGCTACCAACTCAATCCAGCTTAAAGCAAAATAGGGGAGTTTATGATAGTATTTCACATGTTGAGGCTCAGAAAACAGTACTCCAAAATGAAGGCCTCAGAAGCAAAAGTGTTTCTCCAACCTCCTGCCCTGCTGTCTCTCGGTCCCATTCTCCCCCAGGCTAGCCATAGAAACTAGGATTCCCCTTCCCCAGGGTGAGTCAGAGAAACCAGAATCCCTTTTCCCCAAAGCCAGCCATAAACCTAAAAATATTACTCTAACCTTCCCTCTACCTTTCTGTGCAAAAACTAGCTGTGAAGAAATTATCTGACCAACGCTGTTTGACTGTAAGTCATAAGACCCCCATTCCAGAGAGGGCCCTGCCCCACACCCCGAAGGAAGGAATGCTGCTCAGAAAGGCCAAGAAGAATCTAGGCAGACAGGCCTTGCAGGGTTACCTGCCTCTGTCTGTTAGCATAAAATCATATTTTGTCCAATCACATTTCTACATGGCTGTCCGTACTTTGTTGAACCCAAGCATAAAAATGGACTATTTCTCCTGTATCTTTTTTTTTCTTTTTTTGAGAAAGAGTTTCACTCTTGTTGCCCTGTTAACCAGGCTGGAGTGCAATGGCGTGATCTCAGCTCACTGCAGCCTTCATTTCCTGGGTTCAAGCGATTCTCCTGCCTCAGCTTCCCGAGTAGCTGGGATTACAGGCTCCTGCCACCATGCCTGGCTAATTTTTTGTATTTTTAGTAGAGACGGAGTTTCACCATGTTGGCCAGGCTGGTCTCGAACTCCTACCTCAGGTGATCCACCCGCCTCGGCCTCCCAAAGTGCTGGGATTACAGGCGTGAGCCACTGTGCACGGCCCTCCCCTGTATGTTTGGGTCTTCATTCTGAAGGCTCCCAAGGAATACATGTTAAATAAATTTGCATTCCTTTTCTCTAATTAATCTGCCTTTTGTGAGTTGATTCATCAGCTCATCCTTGGCCTCTACACAGGTGTGTCTCATGGAGCTGGAAAGCAGGGCCCTAGCCAGAAAAAGCATAGATTGAGGAACTGGGAAGCTACTGAAGACCAAGTATCCATTCTCTTGGTTATTTTCTCAAGTCAGATTGTTTCTTGTCTGACCCTTCCTGTGTTATTCTCTTGCTGTGAACAGTGTGTACTTCGCCTCTGCATCTTGTTGAAAGGGTTACCCAGAGCTCCTGGGATTGCTGGATAACATGATCATTCTGTTTTTAATTTTTTTGAGGAAACTCCATACTGTTTTCCAAAGTGGCTGTGCTAATTTACATTCCCACCAACAGTGTACAGGGGTGCATTTTATCAGCATCCTCACCGACACTTGTTATATTTTATCTTTATTATAGTAGCCAGTCTAACAGGAGCAAGGTGATATTGCATTGTGGTTTTGATTTGCATTTCCCTGATAATTAGTGATTTGGTGCAGTTTTTCATCTACCTGTTGGCCATCTCCATGTCTTCTTTTGAGAAATGTCTCATCAGGTCCCTTATCCATTTTTATTAGAACTCAGGATTAAGAAACTCACTCAAAACTGCACAACTACATGGAAACTGAACAACCTGCTCCTGAATGACTACTGGGTACATAACGAAATGAAGGCAGAAATAAAGATGTTCTTTGAAACCAATGAGAACAAAGACACAACATACCAGAATCTCTGGGACACATTTAAAGCAGTGTGTAGAGGGAAATTTATTGCACTAAATGCCTACAAGAGAAAGCAGGAAAGATCTAAAATTAACAGACTAACATCACAATTAAAAGAATTAGAGAAGCAAGAGCAAACACATTCAAAAGCTAGCAGAAGGCAAGAAATAACTAAGATCAGAGCAGAACTGAAGGAGATAGAAACACAAAAAAACCCCTTCAAAAAAATCAATGAATCTAGGAGCTGGCTTTTTGAAAAGATCAACAAAATAGATAGACTGCTAGCAAGACTAATAAAGAAGAAAAGAGAGAAGAATCAAATAGATGCAATAAAAAATGATAAAGGGGATATCACCACCGATCCCACAGAAATACAAACTACCATCAGAGAATGCTATAAACACCTCTAGGCAAATAAACTAGAAAATCTAGAAGAAATGGATAAATTCCTGCACACGTACACCCTCCCAAGACTAAACCAGGACGAAGTTAAATCCCTGAATAGACCAATGACAGGCTCTGAAATTGAGGCAATAATTAATACCCTACCAACCAAAAAAAGTCCAGGACCAGATGGATTCACAGCCGAATTCTACCAGAGGTACAAGGAGGAGCTGGTACCATTCATTCTGAAACTATTCCAATCAATAGAAAAAGAGGGAATCTTCCCTAACTCATTTTATGAGGCCAGCATCATCCTGATACCAAAGGCTGGCAGAGATACAACAAAAAAAGAGAATTTTAGACCAATATCCTTGATGAACATCGATGTGAAAATCCTCAATAAAATACTGGCA
The DNA here is from genome assembly GCF_029281585.2 of Gorilla gorilla gorilla. Classification (NCBI taxonomy): domain Eukaryota; kingdom Metazoa; phylum Chordata; class Mammalia; order Primates; family Hominidae; genus Gorilla; species Gorilla gorilla. The sequence goes on from NC_073237.2 coordinate 82,409,269, forward strand.
AACCAAATCCAGCAGCACATCAAAAAGCTTATCCATCACGATCAAGTGGGCTTCATCCCTGGGATGCAAGGCTAGTTCAACATACGCAAACCAATAAACATAATCCATCACATAAACTGAACCAAAGGCAAAAACCACATGATTATCTCAATAGATGCAGAAAAGGCCTTCGATAAAATTCAGCAGCCCTTCATGCTAAAAACTCTCAATAAACTAGGTATTGATGGGACGTATCTCAAAATAATAAGAGCTATTTATGACAAACCCACAGCCAATATCATACTGAATGGGCAAAAACTGGAAGCATTCCCTTTGAAAACGGGCACAAGACAGGGATGCCCTCTCTCACCACTCCTATTCAACATAGTGTTGGAAGTTCTGGCCAGGACAATCAGGCAGGAGAAAGAAATAAAGGGTATTCAATTAGGAAAAGAGGAAGTCAAATTGTCCCTGTTTGCAGATGACATGATTATATATTTAGAAAACCCCATCGGCTCAGCCCAAAATCTCCTTAAGCTGATAAGCAACTTCAGCAAAGTCTCAGGATACAAAACCAATGTGCAAAAATCACAAGCGTTCCTATACACCAATAACAGACAGAGAGCCAAATCATGAGTGAACTCCCATTCACAATTGCTTCAAAGAGAATAAAATACCTAGGAATCCAACTTACAAGGGATATGAAGGACCTCTTCAAGGAGAACTACAAACCACTGCTCAAGGAAATAAAAGAGGATACAAACAAATGGAAGAACATTCCATGCTCATGGGTAGGAAGAATCAATACCGTGAAAATGGCCATACTGCCCAAGGTAATTTATAGATTCAATGCCATCCCCATCAAGCTACCAATGACTTTCTTCATGGAATTGGAAAAAACTACTTTTTTTTGGTTCATATAGAACCAAAAAAAAGCCCACATTGCCAAGAAAATCCTAAGCCCATTTTTAAATAGGGTTGTTTTCTTGTTGCCAAGGGATGAGATTTCCCTTTTGCTCTGGAAAATCCCTGGATGGTGGCAGTCCTCTCTTAGTTACAGGGAGTGGGAAAATATAAGTGAATAAAATACGGTGTCCGTCTCCTAGTGTATTTGCTTAATTATGCAGCAAAGCTATCTCAGTATAGCATCTCGAGTGAAACAATAAATCGAGATTGTTTTGTTAAGTGGTAAAACTCTAAATAAAGAATCTTCATCCTCACTACTACTTAGAGAGCATAAAGGCACATCAAAAAGGATATGCTGATTGATGGGGATAAATAGGTACTTAAATATATTATTATAATTTTTGGGGAGGGGTTATCTAAATAAAAGTCACATCATAAGCTGAATCCCAATGTATGAGGTGGTTTTGTGTTTTAAAAGCCTAAAGACTTAGTTCATTACAATAGGTTTTTGTTGCCTTTCTTTTTCCTGTTTTTTTTTGGCTTATCTTTTTCGTATCTTCTATTTATGTGTCTTCCAAATGCGTTAATTGGTGTCACCAAAAGGTCTGTTTTATTATCACCCTCTGCTTCAACTGACATCATATATCTCTTTCTCAAAATCACAGTTTCTAATTCTATTTTCAGACATGGCAGTAATTTGATTATTTGTTTTGTTTTGGGGCCTGGTAAGAGACCTCAACAGTTACTTTTAAATTCACCCATTTACCCTTTAATCATAAGAAACCACACAAATTCAGTTATTATGCCTCCTATTTTCATCATACGACTGCATCTTTCAAACATTAGTTTTCCCATGGTAATTTTGCAGATCGTTACATTTTGTTATCTCAGAATCTTGATTGCATTACATACTCTAATGAAACTCCATGTGTATCTGCAGCCCCTAATTTCATTTTTTTCATATGATTTAGGTTTAATTTTATTACCATTCTGGAAACAGATACAAATTAGAGGAAAATTAGAAACAAAATTGGCACAATAGTTTCTCAATTTCATGATGCATTAAATTTGGGGGCAATTTATCACAAGTGGAAAAAGTTTAGGTAGCGGCAATGATCACGTAACTAAATGAGAGCTCTTGAAGAAATATTATTTTATCTTTAAGGCCTAGTACAAAGAAAACCCATCTATTCACCACCCTTAATAGAATTCAGTACACGAATCATTATATCTGTCACTAGGTCCAGATACTATCTGTGGGCACTTCAATAGCTGCAGAAATTTTACCTTCTCTGGCAAATTTCTGGGAAAATGAATATGAAGAGAGAAAATGTGTTACATCATGGAGGGAAAAACTGTAGTTCCACATGGATACTCCTGTTCACTCAGTGAATATCTATGATGATTCATTCCACTAATAATCATTGAGTATATGTGTCAAGGAGTGTCCTTGGCACTGGAGATACAATGACAAACAGAATGACAAGATTCCTATTGGGAAAGACAGACCAACTGATATTATATAGTGAACAAGAAAAAATTATAGGGCTGGGCGCAGTGGCTCATGCCTGTAATCCCAGCACTTTGGGAGGCTGAGGCAGGTGGATCACGAGGTCAGGAGTTCGAGACTAGCCTGACCAACATGGTGAAACCCCGTCTATACTAAAAATACAAAAATTAGCTGGGTGTGGTGGTGCACACCTGTAATCCCAGCTATTTGGGAGGCTGAGGCAGGAAAATAGCTTAAACCCAGAAGGCAGAGGTTGCAGTGAGCTGAGATTGCACCACTACACTCCAGCCTGGGCAACAGAGGGAGACTCCATCTCAAAAAAAAAAAAAAAAGACAGAAATGATATACCATCTGTATAATCATATATGATACTTGTATGATTACACAATCATATGTGTATAAAGTGGAGATTTAAAATAAGATGGTATTTTAGAGAGTAATTGAGTGGCCTATTGAGACTAGATGGCCAGGGAGTCCTCTGAGATGGCACATTAGAATCTGAGAGGTAGAGACCACCAGAAACAGAAAGAAACAAATGCATTTCTGCAGTCGGGCACCTGCTGACTCCTTGATTCCATTAGGACAGAGTAAGCGCTCGTTTTCTGCCAACCTAGAATTCGGCCCTGTGGCTGCAGCGAAAAGAATCCCAGAAGAGGGACTCACGCTGAACACATTCTGGCTCCAGAGACTTCCTCATTAAAATAATAATAATAAATCTTAAAATCCCAGGAGAGATTCAGGAATAAAACTGGAGAAAGTAAGACTTTAAATTAAAATTATTAGAAATCCCCAGGAAGTAAAGAAGGAAAAAGAAACCAGAAAAAAAAATCCTATCAGTTAATTAAGCCTTGGAGTGACAAAGAGATCTAGAGCTTCTAAGGATATGGAAATTTCTTGGCTTTGAAGAGTTGAGGGAGAAGAATCATGAACAGTCTAAAGCAATTGCCCAGCGTCTCAAGTAGAAGGGCATGAAGAGGAGCTGGCAAGAATGTCTCCAGATGATGACACGTTTGCAGGGCTTTTTCTGGGCCACTCATGAGGCCACACAGATGCCAACGAGCCACCCTGGCCCTGTCCTTATGGAGGGGCCCTGCACAGGATTTTGGGATAAGGATGGAAGGACAGTGTCTTTTCAGGTTCTCCCTGTGCGGTTTTGGTCACCCTTCTATTTCCTGAGTTCCAGCCCCAGGCCTGTGGCATCCCTGTTTCACTTTGTGGGGTTGCTGTGGGCTCCTCCAGGCATGAGCTCTACGGAGGATCCTCAGGTACCCAGATGGGAAACCTGGAACAGGAACCCTCCATGGTAAGCCCCCTGCCTGTTTGGTTTTCCCCAGCAGCCAGCCCTCAAGCCCTCTGAAGCAGTGGTCCACCTCTTCTGATTCTGATCCAGATTGTGAACTTAGCAGCAACTAGAACCTGGGTCCCAATTCTGTCTGAAATCAACAGAATAATATGTTCTATACGTTGGTGCATGACTCTTTGCCTAATCCAACACAATGAGAGTAAAGTGTGAAATAAACAAAACATAACAAGTAAAGAATCTGAGCTGTGAAGAGAGAGAAGGAAGCAGCCATATGGGAAAGGTCCCAAGCTTAGTGAGTTACAAGGAAGCTGGTGTGGCTGCATGGTAATGGTTGAGGGCACTGGGCACAGGGTGAAGCTAGCGGGTGTGGAGAGACTAGAAAACTAGAGTTTTGTGAACTTCTACTAAATACTGCATTGTTAAACAGGATTTGAGGAGTTTTGTTCGTTTGTTTTTTGTTTTTTGAGATGGAGTCTTGCTCTTGTTGCCCAGGCTGCAGTGCGATGGCATGATCTTGGTTCACTGCAACCTCCGCCTCCCGGGTTCAAGCAATTCTCCTGCCTCAGCCTCCCAAGTAGCTGGGATTACAGATGCGCACCACCATACTGGGCTAATTTTTGTATTTTTAGTAGAGATGGGGTTTCACCATGTTGGCCAGGCTGGCCTTGAACGCCTGACCTCGTGATCCCCCCCGCCTCAGCCTCCCAAACTGCTGGGATTACAGGTGTGAGCCACCGCACCTGGCCGGAAGTTTTAAATGTACCCCTGTGTGGCAGACAGTGCTGGGTACCTCCCCTGTAACCATCCATTCCCATTTCTTCCCTTTCTCAAGAGCTCCAATTTAGTTTGGAGTTGCATAGTACCCAATTAAAAACACCCAATTCCAGGCCAGGCATGGTGGCTCATGGCTGTAATCCTAGCACTTTGGGAGGCCGAGGCAGGCGGATCACTTGTCAGGAGTTTAAGACCAGCCTGGCCAACATGGCAAAACCCCATCTCTACTAAAAATACAAAAATTAGCCAGGCGTGGTGGCATGTGCCTATAGTCCTAGCTACATGGGAGGCTGAGGCAGGAGAATCATTTGAACCCAGGACACAGAGGTTGCAGTGAGCCAAGATGGCGCCACTGCACTCCACCTGGGCAATGGAGCAAGACTCTGTCTCAAACAAACAAACAAACACCCCTAATTCCAGAGTCCCTTACAGCTGGGGGTGGTCACACTACATGGTTCTGGATATGATATGTATCCAGAATGCTGATGAGAAGGTCCTCCCTTCCAGAATAAAACAGGGAACTTCGAGAAGATGGCTTTTCATGCTTTTTCATTCTTCCTGTCTGGCGCACTCATGCAATGTCTGTGGGGATAGCAGCCGCCTTATAACTATGCCAATGAAAACCACAAATAAAAAGATGAGATGAGAGAAAGACAGGAGTCTGGGAGACTGGTGGTATTCTGAGCCTACCGCGCTGCACAGCCCTGCTGACCTCTGCACATTTTGCTGGACACAATAAACTAATGTGTATTTTAGGTGCTGGCATCCATGCATTCTCATACTTGTAACCAAGCACCATGCTAAACCATACAACACAGAATAGGAAAAAATAACTGTTTAAGGAACTGGGGAAAATATTGGTTAAAATAATCCAGGGATAATAGTAACCCAGAAGAAGGCAAAGGTAGTCTTATCTTTCTGAAATTTGGCCTCAAGGAGTATAGAAACCAAAACCAAGAGGAACTTTCTCAATGCAACTACTCGTACTACTATTAATTTTACTACTACTAGTAAAGATAATAATACACACTAGCAGCAAAGCCAGCTTACATTTTTAAAGTGCTTACCATGTACCAGGCACTCTCCTAAGCACTCCACGTCTTAAATTATTGAATCCTAAGAGCAACCTTCACAATTATTATCTTTATTTCACAAACGAAGATATTGAGATAGAGAGAGCTTAAGTGATTTGTGAGGATCAAAGAGCCAAAATTTCAACCTAGGATGCCTGACTACAAGGCCTGCTGTGTGAACCAAATTTTATGAAATTCTCTTAATATGCGATATAATATCACTTCATCTTTGGTAAAAATTCTGCTCAAATCTTCTATTTTTAAAAATTGGTTGATTATCATCCTAATATCAAGTATCTATTTGCTTTTTACAGTTAAAACAGTAACATTGCTGCCAGGCGTGGTGGCTCATGCCTGTAATCCCAGCACTTTGGGAGGCTGAGGTGGGTGGATCATTTGAGGTCAGTAGTTCGAGACAAGCTTGGCCAGCATGGTGAAATCCCGTCACTACTAAAAATACAAAAATTAGCTGGGCATGGTGGCGGGTGCCTGTAATCCCAGCTACTCGGGGGGGCTGAGGTAGGAGAATCGCTTGAACCCGGGAGGCGGATGTTGCAGTGAGCAGAGATCCTGCCACTGCACTCCAACCTGGGCGACAGACTGAGAGACTGAGACTCTGTGTCAAACAAAACAAAACGAAACAAAACACAACCCAAAAAACAGTAACATTGCTGAACAGTCCAAAGAAACAAAGCGGAAGGAAGCAATGGCATGGCATCTTCAAAGAGCAGACAGAAAATAACTTCTAACCTAGAATTCTGGATCCAAGGAAAATATCCTTCCCACATGAAAGTGATATACAAACTTTTTTTTTTTTTTTTTTTGAGAGGGAGTCTCACTCTGTTGGCCAGGCTGGAGTATGGTGGCACAACCTCTGCCTCCCGGGTTCAAGCGATTCTCCTGCCTCAGCCTCCTAAGTAGCTGGGACTACAGGCACATGCCACCACGCCTGGCTAATTTTTTGCTTTTTTAGTAGAGATGGACTTTCACCGTGTTAGCCAGGATGGTCTTGATCTCCTGACTTTGTGATCCACCTGCCTTGGCCACCCAAAGTGCTGGGATTACAGGTGTGAGCCACCACACCCGGCCCAAACATTTTTGAATGAACAAAAAATTGAAAAATTCATTGCCAGGCTACCCACTCTAAAGGAAATATTAAAGATTGTCCTCCAGGCAGAGGGAAAATTAAGCCAGATAAAAACTTGCTTAGAGATGTAGAAAGAAATTAAGAACAAGGCCGGGCGTGGTGGCTCACGCCTATAATCCTAGCACTTTGGGAGGCTGAGGTGGGCGGATCACCTAAGGTCAGGAGTTCGAAACCAGCCTGGCCAACATGGCGAAACCCCATCTCTACTAAAAATACAAAAAATTAGCCGGGCATGGTGGTGGGCGCCTGTAATCCCAGCTACTTGGGAGGCTGAAGCAGGAGAATTGTTTGAACCCAGGAGACAGATGTGGCAGTGAGCTGAGATCTCGCCACTGCACTCCAGCCTGGGTGACAGAGCGAGACTCCATCAAAGAGAAGAAAGAAAGAAAGAAAAAGAAAGAAAGAAAGAAAGAAAGAAAGAAAGAAAGAAAGAAAGAAAGAAAGAAAGAAAGAAAGAAAGAAAATATGTGGGTAAATCTAAATGAATAGTAACTATATAAAACCTTATAAAACAGTGTAAATAATGTCTTGTGGGGATACTTATTATTATATATTAGAAAATACGTATTCAGATACATACCGTCACTATAGTTGCTTGTAGGGATATATAATATTATTACATATTAGCAAATATATATTATACATATAGTCATTAAGGTTAGACATTGGCAAGAGGTACTTTTCCCTGGGCCCTGAACTCTGGCCTTATTTCAGCCATGCCCTACCTTATAGGATGAGGAATCCAGGGGGCCCAGGGAATATGCCCACCTGGAGCATTTATCACTCCATCTGGAGCACAGTTAGGTATCTGAGACCTCAGAATTTCCCACACAAAATGATCTGATTATTCTTCCCGGCTTGTGTGGGCCCTTTCCCTGGCTCCTTCCTTCCAAGGGCAAACCACACTGCCAGTACCTAGCACCTAGGAGTGGACACGTGGAGGCTGTTTGTAGCCAGTGTCTGCAGAGTTGGGTTGTCCATACGCACATGCATGAGGCCCTCACAGTGTTAGAGCTGGAAGTGGGAAGAGAAGAAGGATGACTGAGCATCAGGTACCAGAGGCTATCTCTCTCGTGCCATACCATTTTAGCACAGAACTACAGAGAGCTCTAAATTAGAATTTAGAATTTGAATTTGGCCCTTCAAGTTGTCATGAAGGATTATTGGTAAATGTAGAAAATAGCACCCATTTTATTCAATAGTTTGTTAGCTTGGTTTATTCTTTAAACTATCTAGATATATGGTGTGTAGGTCTCCATCTGTACTCTTTGTCTGAGCCCCAAAATTGGTTACGGGGCAGGTCTCTCTACATAGAATTAAAATATACAAAAACAGCCAGGCACAGTGGCTCACGCCTGTAATCCCAGCACTTTGGAAGGCTGAGGCGGACGGATCATGAGGTCAGGAGTTTGAGACCAGCCCGGCCAATATGGTGAAACCCCATCTCTACTAAAAATACAAAAATTAGCCAGGTGTGGTGGCACGCGCCTGTAGTCCTAGCTACTTGGGAGGCTGAGACAGAAGAACCGCTTGAACCTGGGAGACGGAAGTTGCAGTGAGCCGAGATTGCGCCACTGCACTCCAGCATGAGTGACAGAGTGAGACTCCATCTCAAAAAAAAAAGATATATATGTGCGTGCACACACACACACACACACACAAACAATAGTCCATAATTTGGAATGGTGATAAATGGAGTTAAAGGGTCCTAAGGCAGTAGCATGTCTGAGATGAGGTAAAAGCACTAGTATACATTGTTTTTTTCTAAGTTAAAGATGTTTGAGGCTGGGCATGGTGGCTCACGCCTGTAATACCAACACTTTGGGAGGCCGGGGGGGAGGATCACCTGAGGTCAGGAGTTCAAGACCAGCCTGACCAACATGGAGAAACCCTGTCTCTACTAAAAATACAAAATTAGCTGGACCTAGTGGCACATGCCTGTAATCCCAGCTACTTAGGAGGCTGAGACAGGAAATTCGCTTGAACCTGGGAGGTGGAGGTTGCAGTGAGCCAAGATTGCGCCATCACACTCCAACCTGGGCATCAACAGCAAAAAAAAAAAAAAAAAGATGTTTGTTGTAATATCTAAGGTATCCACTAAAATAATAGGCCGATAATGTATAGTTAACAAGCATTGAAGAAGGAAAATAAATTAAAAAGTAAACACATCCAAAAACTGGCAAGAAAAATTGAGATAGTTAAGGCGAGAAAAACAGAAAGCAAGTAATAAGATGTTTAAATGGTGTATATCAATAACTAAATTAAGTGCAAATGGAATAAATGCCTCAGTTAAAAGCCAAAAATTGGCCAGGAGTGGTGGCTCACACCTGTAATCTCAGCATTTTGGAAGACTGAGGGAGCAGGATTGCTTAAGGCCAGGAGTTTGAGACCAGCCTGGGCAACATAGTGAAACCTTATCTCTATGAAAAATTAAAAAAAATTAGCTGGGCACAGTGGCATGCACCTGTAGTCCCAGCTACTCAGGAAGTTGAGGCAGGAGGATCATTTGAGCCCAGGAGTTCAAGGCTGAGTGAGCTATGGTTGCACCACTGCACTCCAGCCTGGGTGACAGAGTAGGACTTCATCTCCGTCTTAAAAAAAAAAAAAGCCAAAGGTTCTAAGTCTGGATTAAAAAATCTCCAACGGGCTGGGTGTGGTGGCTCATGCCTATAATCCCAGCACTTTGGGAGGCTGAGGGGGGTGGATAATGAGGTCAGGAGTTCGAGACCAGCCTGAGCAACATGGTGAAACCCCGTCTCTACTAAAAATATAAAAATTAGCTGGGTGGGGTGGTGTGCTCCTGTGATCCCAGCTACTCAGGAGGCTGAGGCAGGAGAATCGCTTGAACCCGGGAGGAGGAGGTTGCAGTGAGCCAAGATCACGTCACTGCAATCCAGCCTGGGTGACAGAGTGAGACTCCATCTCAAAAAAAAAAAAGGAAAAAAAAGAAAAGAAAAACAACAACAACATGCTGTTTACCAGAGATATTACCTAAATATAAGAATACAAAAAAGTTCAATGTAAAAGAATAGAAAAGGTACAGCATGTAAACATCAACTAAGAGAAAGTTGATATGCCCGTATTAATATAAACAAAGTCAATGTTAAGAAGCATCATTAGAGGTAAAGATTATTTATTAATCATAAAAGTTTTCATTCATCCAGAAGCTATAACATTTCCAGAGTCTTATAAATGACACAATAAAATTAATAGAAATGAAAGTAAAAGTAGAGGCTCCTTGAATGAGAATGGGGGCTTTTTAACACACTTCTTGTCTGATAACTGATAAACAAAAATCAGTAGACCTGTTGAAGATTTGAACAACGTGATTAACACATTTGACATAATTGATATAGATAAAAAAGCTATACTCATCTGGGCATGGTGACTCATGCCTGTAATCCCAGCACTTTGGGAGGCCGAGGCGGGTGGATCACCTGAGGTCAGGAGTTTGAGACCAGCCTGGCCAAAATGGTGAAACCCCGTCTCTACTAAAAATACAAAATTAGCCGGATGTGGTGGCACATGCCTGTAATCCCACCTACTTGGGCAGCTGAGGCAGGAGAATTACTTGAACCCGGGAGGTGGAGGTTGCAGTGAGCCGTTATCGTGTCATTGCACTCCAGCCTGGGCGACAAGAGCGAAACTCTCAAAACAAACAAACAAACAAACACCTATAATCAGTAATTGTGACATATACATTCTATTCAAGTACACTTGAAATTTTACCAAAATTAACTATATATCAGACCATAAAGCATACTTCATCGGATGGAAATTATACAAAATATGTTCCCTGACCACAGTGGAATCAAGTTAGAAATCAATAACAAAAGGATTCAATAGAGCAAAAGCATTAAGGTAAGGATATGTATCACAGATAGTAGCAAGGGGCCCAGGGCACCAGGCCCAGGCTTTGACTGTTCTCTCCCTGTAAGGACTCTATTAGACACACGTTTCTTCTCCAGGAACAAAACATGGATGAATCTTACAAAAGAATCCATACTGTATGATTCCATTTGTATAAAAATAGGCAAAACTAATCTATGGTAAATATTGATTATCTTTGGAAGGGAGGGATGGAGTAATGATTAAGAGAGGGCCAGAGAGGGGCGTACTGGCAGAATTCTGATTCATGCCCTGGGTAGTGATTCCATAGGTGCGTTCAGCTTGTTATAATTCATCAAGCTTGTGATTTGCTGTATAACATTATACTTCAAAAAAGTTATTTAAAAATGAAGCAAACACCTACAAGTTCACAATACTTTTTTTTTTTTTTTTTTTTTTTGAGGCAAAGTCTCATTCTGTTGCTCAGGCTGGAGTGCAGTGATGCGATCTTGGCTCACTGCTAACTCTGCCTCCTGGGTTCAAGCGATTGGTCCTGCCTCAGCCTCCCGAGTAGCTGGGATTAATAGGCAGCACACCACCACATCTGGCTAATTTTTTATTTTTATTTTTATTTTTTTATTTTAGTAGAGACGGGGTTTCTGCCATGTGGGCCGGGCTGGTATTGAACTCCTGCCCTCAAACAATCTACCCGCCTTGGCCTCCCAAAGTGCTGGGATTACAGGTGTGAGCCACCATGCCCAGCCACAATGCTATTTTAAAAGAGAGAAGGAAAGAAATACTTATTTGGCAACCTTCTGAAGTAACTAGAACATCAACTCCTGGATTAAAAAATTGACAACTAACAGGAAAAACATAAGCAGTTAACCTGCTTTCTTGTAGACTGTATTTCAGTGTAAGTAAATAACTCTAGTTGATGAGGAAAAGTTTTTCTTTACAAATAATTTCCAACTAATAAATGTGGAATTGATGGCAGAATTAGATAATCACCAACGAGTAACCACTAATGAAATAATTCAGGCAAAGGTCATAGTATGAGTTATCTATTGCTGTGTAACAGATTACTTCAGAATGTTTCAGCTTAAAACAACAAACATTTATCATCTCTCAGTTTCTGTGGATTAGGAATCAGGGCATGGCTTAACATGGTGTCCTGGTTCAGTCTTTCAACACTACAACTAAATGTCAACGAGGGCTGCGGTCATCTCAAGACTTGAGTTGGGGAGGATTCACCTACAAGCTTACTCATGGGGTTGTTGGCAGATTTCAAGTTCTTGTTGGCTGTTAGCCAGAAAGAGCAGGTACTTGCCACATGGGATTCTCCATAGGGCATCTCCCAAGATGGCAGCTGGCTTCTCTAAGAGCTAGCAGTGAAGAAGAGAGCAAGAGAAGATGCCCAAGGTGGAATCCACAGTTTTTTGGTAGCTTATTATTGAAGTGACATCGCATCACCTCTGCTGCACTCTATTCTGGAAGTCTTAAGTCCAGACTAGAGTCAAGATAAGGAGATTACACAGAAAGTCAATACCAGAAGGCGGCGATCACAGGGAACCTCTTAGAGGCTGCTATAAAAGTTGATCATACAAATTGGATCGTTCTTGTCATACCGAACTAAATGAGAGTTGAGGGGCCAGGAGAAAAAGCACCAAGACACATAACATTGCTCCAAGAATGTCATTCTCTGCAAGCCTGGATGCTGAAACAACCTGCTATAACCTAAAACCAGTTGTATCTAATGGCTACTGGAACAACCTGCTTAGACTCTAAGACTAGTTTTAGCCACCATGGTCACTCACCAATTAGAGCTTGCCAGTTCCCCAGAACTTTGCTAGTGCCAGTGAACTTTCTTTTAGAACAATATGTAACATTTCTTCTTTTTATAAAACCTGCAAACTTCTCTTTGTTCTTTGGACATACTGAAGACCACCTGGTGTGTGTGTGTATGACTCAAATTGCAATTCTTGCTTCCCAAATAAAATGTCTTAAATTTAGAAATTTGTTTCTATATTTTATTTGACTTCAACATTGCCTACCATCATTATCAAAGGATGGAAGCTATTAGATGAAAAGTTGATGGGGACTTTATAAAACAGAGGCATCAGACTGTCATCACCTGAATCCTTTACTCAATCTTAAACTCACTAAAAGAACAATAGACATTATTTGCCTTGTACTGTGAAGCAATCTGAAGTACATAGCACCACCTAATGAGGTACTTTTTCCAAAAAGAGGTGAGCTCAAAACCAGTCAAGTCTTTAACAGACATCCATTTTATAAGAAATAAATCTATCAGTTTATTCCTAAATAAATATATATGATAGAAGAACAAGTTAAAGGACACCATGAGGATACAAATCTAGAAGGTGGGACCTTCTACATGTCAATGGACCTATTTCTTCAGTAAGTCAATTGCATGAAAAAAATGAGGACTTGCTCTAGACTAAAAGAGTCTTAAGAGACTTAACAATCAAATGCAATCTTTAGATCTTGCTTGGATACTGATTCAAACAAACCAATTAAAGAAGATAATTTTATAATAAGGTGACTTTGAATATAGATACAAAGATGGTACTAAGAAATTATTATCTTTTAGTAAATAATGCATTGTAGCTATGAAAGAAAATGTCCATATTTTTCTGAGATGCAAACAAAAGTAACAACTGAGACATGGGGTCTAAGATTTGCTTTAAAGTACTTCAGCAGACACAACAAACACAACAAAAGGAAGAGATAAAACAGATGTGGTAAAATCTTAATAACTGTTGAATCTAGATTATGGATATATGCAAATTCATTGTAGAATCCTATTCATTTTTATGAGTGTTTAAACATTTTCATAAAAACAAGAAAAGATAGCAGGAGTGGATGGTTTTATACCTGAGTTCTAGCTAGACTTCAATATTTCTAATATTGTTTAAATATCTGTGATCTTAAAAAAGATGAAAAACTCCCCAATTCATTTTATAAAGCTAGCATAACTTTTAATAAACTTTTTTGTGTTTTGTTTTGCTTTGTTTAAGAGACAGGGTCTCACTTTGTTGCCTAGACCAAAGTACAGTGGCATGATCATAGCTCATTGTAGCCTCAATCTTCTGGGCTCAAGAAATTCTCCTGCCTCAGCCTCTCAAGTAGTTGGGACTACAGGTGCACACCACCACCCCCAACTAATTTTTGTAACTTTTTTTTCTTTTTTTTTGAGATGGAGTCTTGCTCTGTTACCAGGCTGGAGTGCAGTGGCACGATCTCTGCTCACTGCAACCTCCACCTCCCAGGTTCAAGCAATCCCCCTGTCTCAGCCCCCCGAGTAGCTGGGACTACAGGCACACGCCACCATGCCCGGCTAATTTTTTTTTTTGTATTTTAGTAGAGATGGGGTTTCACCACATTGGCCAGGCTGGTCTCGATCTCCTGACCTTGTGATCCACCCACCTTGGCCTCCCAAAGTGCTGGGATTACAGGCGTGAGCCACCACGCCCTGCCATAACATTATTTTTTTAGAGGCAGGGTCTCACCACATTGCTCAGGCTGTTCTTGAACTCCTGGTCTCAAGTGATCCTCTTGCCTTTGCCTCCTCAATAGCTGGGATTACAGGAGTGAACCACTGTGCTTGGCTCTAAAACCTTTTTTTTTTTGAAATATAATATGCATGGAGAAAAATTAATAGTTGTGTGTAGCTTGAATAACTTTTGCATACTGAACACATCTGTGCAAAAAGATTAAAAACTAGAACACTGTGTGCACCCCAGATACCCACCCCATGCTCATTTTAGACAGTATCTTCTGCTGAAGATAGTCACTGTGCTGAAGCCAGCATAATTTTTTTTTTTTTTTTTTAGCTGGAGTCTCACTCTATCGCCAAGACTGGAGTGCAATGTTATGATCTGGGCTCACTGCAACCTCTGCCTCCAGAGTTCAAGCGATTCTCCTGCCTCAGCTTTCTGAGTAGCTGGGATTACAAGCACACGCCACCACACCCAGCTAATTTTTGTATTTTTAGTAGAGATGGGGTTTCCCCATGTTGGTCAGGCTGGTCTCGAACTCCTGACCTCAAGTGATCTGCCTGCCTTGGCCTCCCAAAGTGCAGGGATTACAGGTATGAGCCACAGCATAAACTTTAATACCAAAATCTGGTTTTAAAAAATAGTGCAAAAAGTGGAGACTACAGAATAATTTCATTTATATGGAGACAACTTTTAAAAATAGCATATTAGGAAACAGAATCCAGAAATGTATTTTAATATCTACACAATCATACACACATATATTGTTAACAATTTGCTTGCCATTATTTCTTGTATTCCCTCTGGGTTCTTACTAAAATACATACTTTATTAGTAGTTTTTTTTAAGCAAGGGATTATGGATAGTAAACATTTTTAGGCTCATGTATTTTTTAACATATTTATTTTACCCCCTACTCCTCAGAGAGAGTTTGGCTGCTTATAGAATTACAGACAGCTATTTTCCTTCAGCATTGTAAGTATATAACACTATTGTCCTCTGACCTCTATTGTTAATGAGCATTCTATTGTCAATTTGTCATTTCTTTGTATGTAATCCATCTCTCTTTCGTAGATTATATTTTCCTTTACTGCTTAGTGGTCCATAGTTTTGCTACAGTATTTCTGGGTATAGATTTATTTTCAATATCTTGCTAATCAGTCTGAGATTTTTCAGTTCAAGGTCTCATGTGTTTCTTGAGATTTTTCTGTCATTTTATTTTCACATATCACTTAATTTCCATTCTCCTATTTTTTTTCTGCTAATTCCATTGTATACATTTCTGAACTTCTCATTCTACCCTCCAATACTCTTATTTTTCTGTCTTACAGTGCTATGATCTATAAGCTTTTCAATGCTGTCTTCCAACTTGTTAGCCCTCTCTCTTCAGATATATCCAGGCTACCACTGGGATAATTATCAAGGGTTATTATTATAATTTTCAATGACTATATCTTTCATTTCCAAGATTTCCAATTTGTTCTTTTACAAATCTTTCTGTTCTTATTCCATGGATGCTGTTGCCTTCTTTGTCACTGGACAGTTAATAGATTATATTTAAGTTCTCATATTGATCTCTGTATGCTCAGATGTTAATTTGTTTGTTGAATTTACCAAATACTTTATGATGATGAACTTCCTTGTGTGCTTAAAATTCCTTAAAAAGCTATGCTTGCTTGAGTGTTCTTCGGTTACACCTTTTCTTTTCATATGACCTACATTTGCTTTAGCCCTGGTCCAAATGGGTTGCACCGTCCAAACCACTTCTCACGTTAGCAGATTAAATCGGACCTTTTGCTCCGCATTAACGGCTTAATTTTACAATATACCTTCATGTGTGTTGTACACACTCCCTTCAGATGTTCTATTGGGTACTTGGCTTCTTTACTTTTTGTGTATTAAATCAATGCTCTCAAAAGCAAAAATCTATGTCCAAAATATTTTAATACACTACATATTCCATTTAAGAGAATAACTTCCTTCATTTTGATAATCAATTTGAGGATAAATGACCGAAGACTTGCGAACTATAGGGGGGAAAATAACATCAGGCATGTCCTGGCTCTCTACAAATCTCTTCTCAGTGTTGTATTTTATGTCTCCGAATGAAATTGCCGTAGTGCGCCTCCACTTCGCAAGCCCCTTAAAATATCTCCATTCCAGATCCCTTAGATTCATGAATTGTTTTCCTGAAAAGAATCATATTTTCAAAGAATCACATGGTGTTGTTACTCAGCCTTTCATTACTCAGAGATGCTTCATGGACAGGGTAAACCTTTGATGAACTCGAGTCCCCATTTTCTGGCAGAATGCCATTTCTAAAGCTTTATTTTTAATTTTTATTTATTTATTTATTTTGAGATGGAGTTTTGCTCTTGTTGCCCAGGCTGGAGTGCAATGGCGCGATATCGGCTCACCACAACCTCCGCCTCCCGGGTTCAAATGATTCTCCTGCCTCAGCCTCCTGAGTAGCTGGGATGACAGGCGCCCGCCACCACACCCGGTTACTTTTCTTGTATTTTTAGTAGAGACGGGGTTTCACCATGTTGGCCAGGCTAGTCTCAAACTCCTGACCTCAAGTGATCCACCCGCCTCAGACTCCCAAAATACTGGGATTACGGGAGTGATTCACTGTACCCAGCCTAAAGCTTTATAAACTTAAGGGAGACCCTGTGATGTCAATTTCATGTAAAGCCTGCCCCTAAACAGCAATTGAGTGGGTCTGGCTAACTGGGCTTGAGTGGACCCTGCAGAGCCCCGGCAGGTGGAGGGAGTATTTCATTCTGTGCTTGGATCCTAACAGAATGTGCAAATGGAGAGCTCTGCAGAGCACCGAAAGCAGCAGGGAGGAGAAAAGGATCCTAAAACAGGGAGGAAGATGGGTTAGAAGTGCACAGATTGTTAGTGTCATTTCTTCCAAGATGCTAATGTAAGCCCTAAGTATAAAAGGGCAGTGGCTGAGCTAGAATCTGGCCATTCTCCATACTCATTCAGAAACCACAAGCTTGAGGTGTCATCAGCAGTTACAATTCCTTCAAGTAGCCAATGAGCCAAGGAGAAAGAATCAAGCAAAGACACAGCACATGTTCTCCCCACCAGCAGCGATTCCCCTCTCCTTTCCCTTCCACCCTTTTCATGGCTAAATACATTGTAACGCTGAAAACAACAAATCAAGGCTGAAGGCATGGGTTGGAGTGTAAAACCAGGAGCCAACGGGCCACGGGAACAAGTATAAGGAGAATTATGGTCACAGCAGACAAGCAGGATGACTGGTCTATTTCTGGTGGGTGACCTTACTGTCCCACATGTGGTGACATTTGAGCATGTTACCTGTAGTCCACAGACTGAGCAGGCACCACTCCACTCCAATCAGTCCTCCATCCCTGTACTGGGAGGGCCCGGGCCTGCCTGGTGGGAAGTCTTTATATAGACTTTGTACATGTCTGAAGTAGAAGACAGGTGCCAGAGACTCTTCGTTGGGCTCATACCTCCCTAAGTAGAACAGATACTGCCATGGTGTTCAGCAGTCCGTTCATAAGGCCAGTTGCCAAGTTTCAGGGAGTTTGACAAGATCTTTGGAGGCCTGGCATAGCAAGAAGTGGTGGCAAAAGGAAGGAAGGGGATCTTTAACAAGAGAAGGTTTAGAGCTGATGATTTTGATGACTAAAGAGCCTCATGTCCCAAACTCCTGACCTCAGGTGACCCACCTACCTCGGCCTCCCAAAATGACCAGCCTGGCCAACAGGGAGAAACCCGGTCCTACTAAAAATACAAAAAATTAGCCGGGCTTGGTGGTGGGCACCTGTCATCGCAGCTACTCCGGAGGCTGATGCAGGAGAATCACTTGAACCTGGGAGGTGGAGGTTGCAGTGAGCCGAGATCATGCTGCTGCACTGCAGCCTGGGCGACAGAGCAAGACTCTGTCAAAAAAAAAAATAATAAAAAAAGAAGCTTCATGTCATGATCTCTGACAGACACTTTAGGTTGGCTTACTCCACACGCATTGCAATCCTCTTCTGCCTTCCTCTGCTATAGAGGGCGGAGCTAAGAACTCTTATTCACCAGCCTTCCCTATAGGAAGGGGTGATGATCGGACACAATTCTGGCCAAGAAGATGTAGAAATAAATCACTTAAGGAGAGGTGTTCTGGAAAATCGTTGCTTCCGTATTAAAAGAGGACAGAAGTGTCAATGTGGCTCTTCATCCTATCCCACCTTTTCCTGACTGGAATGTGGCCACAGCCTCCGAGGGTGAAGGAGATGTCTTTTGGACATGAAAACAAAAGCTACACACAAAAAAATGGCAGAGCCCGGGTCCTTGGAGACATTTGAAAGCATCGCTCCACAGAGAGTGCAATCACGGTCACCAGAGACAGAGTAGGGAGTGGGAGAGGAGGATGGAGAGAGATAAGTCAATGGGTTCAGAGTTATAATTAGAAGCCCTGCATAGTGGCATGCACCTGTAGTCCCAGCTACTAGGGAGGCTGAAGGAGGAAGATTCCTTGAGCTCGGGAGTTTGAGGCCAACCTGGGCAACATAGCAAGATACCATCTCAAAAAAATGTAAAATGGGCCAGGACCGGTGGCTCACGCCTGTAATCCCAGCACTTTGGGAGGCCAAGGCAGGCAGATCGCTTGAGCTCAGAAGTTCAAGACCAGCCTGGGCAATATGATGAAACCCCACCTCTACAAAAAATACAAAAATTAGCCAGTTGTGGTGGCATGCACCTGAGGTCCCAGCTACTTGAGAGGCTGAGATAGGAGGATTGCTTGAGCCCAGAAGGTTGAGGCTGCAGTGAGCTGAGATTGTGCCACTGCACTCCAACCTGGGTGACAAGAGTGTCTCAAAAAAAAAAAAATTAAAGTAAATAAATAATTGAGAACAAAGTTACAGTTAGATAAGAGGAATAAATTCTGGTGTTCTATTGCACAGTAAGGTGAGGATAGTTAACAATAAGATATGGTATCTTACAAAATAGCTAGAAGGAAGGCTTTTCAAAGTCATCACCACAAAGAAATGGTAAGTGCATGAGGTCAGGATAAATACACAGATTCGATCACTATATAACACTATATAACACTATTGAAACATATATTGTACTCCATATATATGTACAATGACAATGTGTTCATTAAATAAATAGAGACATAAAAAGCACTGGGAGGCTGAGGCAGGCGGATCACGAGGTCAGGAGATTGAGACTATCCTGGCTAACATGGTAAAACCCCGTCTCTACTAAAAATACAAAAACAAAAAAATTAGCTGGGCTTGGTGGTGGGCACCTGTAGTCCCAGCTACATGGGAGAGGCTGAGGCAGGAGAATTGCTTGAACCTGGGAGGCAGAGGTAGCAGTGAGCCAAGATCACGCCACTGCACTCCAGCCTGGGCAACAGAGCGAGACTCCGTCTCAAAAAAAAAAAAAAAAAAAAAGCATTGTTCCGGCCCTTGTCTGCGTACCCCTAGACTTCTAATTATGTAAGAAAAATAACCACTATTTGGTTTTCTGTTATTTTTGATTCCTAAGCTATATGATTCTATGGGATTTAGCCTGAACAAGAGGAGCTCATACGATAGAAGAGTAAAACGGCAACACCCACTCTCTTTTCCTCCCCCGGTGCTTGGTGCCAGTAGGAATATGTTCTTTAGTATATTTTGGAATACCAGGATCCTAAAGTTCTTCTGGACTGAGTAGGAGAGTAGAAGATGAATTGTTGCAATACTAATTACCCCTAAGGGATTACTGGATACCCTTCACTTAGATTCCTGCCTGACTCCATGCATCTTTCTTTTTCTTTCTTTCTTTCCTTCCTTCCTTCTTTCTTTCTTTCTTTCTCTCTCTCCTTCCTTCCTTCCTTCCTTCCTTCCTTCCTTCCTTCTTTCTTTCTTTCTCTCTCTCTCTCTCCTTCCTTCCTTCCTTCCTTCCTTCCTTCCTTCCTCTCTCTTTCTCTCTTTCTTTCTTTCTTTTTTGAGACGGAGTCTCACTCTGTTGCCCAGGCTGGAGTGTAGTGGCGCGATCTTGGCTCACCGCAACCTCTGCCTCCTGGGTTCAAGCGATTCTCCTGCCTCAGCCTCCCAAGTAGCTGGGATTACAGGTGCCCGCCGCAACGCCCAGCTAATTTTTTTGTATTTTTAGTAGAGACGGGGTTTCACCATGTTGTCCAGACAGGGTTTCACCATGTTGTCCAGGCTGGTCTTGAACTC
Source organism: Gorilla gorilla gorilla (assembly GCF_029281585.2). Classification (NCBI taxonomy): domain Eukaryota; kingdom Metazoa; phylum Chordata; class Mammalia; order Primates; family Hominidae; genus Gorilla; species Gorilla gorilla. Next base: position 82,429,507 of record NC_073237.2, read on the forward strand.
CTGACCTCAGGTGATCCACGTGCCTTGGCCTCCCAAAGTGCTGGGATTATAGGCGTGAGCCACCGTGCCCAGCCAGCATATTTCTTGAATAGACATGACATGTACCAGAAATTTACCTCTGGGATCTCAGGAAATGAAGATACGGAGGCAGAGAAGAGACTCCAACACAGTTTGTGAGACCACATCAGAGACCTCCAGAAGTTAGGTAACCAGCAGGTAATTCATGCATTAGGAAGAAAGAAAAACTTGGCCCCTATGTATGGCAAAGTCATAAATGTTCAAGACCTTATCAAACATCCAAAACCCTTCTTCAGTAGGTTTTTGACTAGTTCTTCTTACTGAGTCTCAACACTTTTCATGATTTTTCCTCTCTGGTCCCAGGCTTTACTTGTGTACTTTGCGAATTATCTAGGCCAGTCCTATCATTGCTTTAATTGCACTGCTACCTAGGCTCCAGAGCCCACAAAGTAGGACTCTATGAAAGGATTTCGAAGCCTGCATTTGGCTCTGTTAAGATGTCAATGTAGGGAGTTACAGCAAAAACTCTTCCAACTCTTTGGACCAAATATACTCACAGTAATCAATCTATTCCTTTAAATTTGCTCCTTCTGCCTCTCCCATTACTTTTTTTTTTCTTCTTTGAGACAGAGTTTTGCTCTGTTCCCCAGGCTGGAGTGCCGTGGCACAATCTTGATTCACTGCAACCTCTGCCTCCTGGGTTCAAGCTATCCTCTCACCTCAGCCTCCCGAGTAGCTGGGACTACCGGTGCATGCTACCACGCCTGGCTAATTTTTTAAATTTTTTTGTAGAGTCGGGGTTTTGCCATATTGCCCCGTCCCACTACTTTTAATATAAAAATGGTGGTGTCAAAATATTTGCTGTGAAAATGGTCTTATCTTGAATCAAGAAACTGCTTCAGAGGGTTATCACAAATTGATGTAATCTATTAAAAAATGACAAAATATTACCTCTCTCAAATTATATAAGATGGAGACTTAAAGTGTAAGACACTCCCTTCTCATTAAAATTCAGCATCATAAGTTTCATGGTTTTTTTTTTGTTTGTTTGTTTGTTTGTTTTTTGAGACAGAGTTTTGTCCTCGTTGCCCAGGCTGGAGCACAATGGTGCGATCTCGGCTCACTGCAATCTCCACCTCCTGGGTTCAAGCAATTCTCCTGCCTCAGCCTCCCAAGTAGCTGGGATTATAGGCACCCATCACCACGCCCAGCTAATTTTTTGTATTTTTAGTAGAGACCGGGTTTCACCATGTTGGCCAGGCTGGTCCTGAACTCCTGACCTCAGGTGATCTGCCCGCCTCGGTCTCCCAAAGTGCTGGGATTACAGGCGTGAGCCACCATGTCTGGCCCAACAATATATCTTTTTAAGAGTGAATCTGAGACTTGATCCTGGAATTCTGGGTTCTCTGTTCTGCATTTTATTTGTATTTTTACTTATTCATTTTTTAGAGACAGGGTCTTGCTCTGTTGCCGAGGCTGAAATGCAGTGGTGTGATCATAGTTCACTGCCACCTCGAACACATGTGCTCAAGTGATCCTCCCACCTAAACCTCTCAGGTAGCCGAGATTACAGGCACATGCCACCAAGCTCAGCTAATTTTTATTTATTTATGTATTTATTTATTTATTTTTGGAGATGGGGTCTTTCTATGTTTTCCAGGCTTATTCATTTTATTGACACTGTATAAAGCAAACATATTAATAGCAGCCATGAACCTCAGAACTACAAAATTGCTGTAGGTCAGTATTGGACCATTTCTGCTCTAGTAAATTTGCAATGAGATTTCCATTCCTTTTCTCCCACATGGCCTCATCTGTTTAAATTACCTGGGTCAACTAAGAAGGATCTACAAAGTTTATCTCCAGAAATGAACTTTTCTGGGGTGGCACTGGAAATGCCTAAGCTGCATAAGATTTTGGCGCTTGGAACCTTCTGTACGGTAACTTGGGCCAAGGCATTTGAGTGATCGGTGAGAATTTCATAAGGAAAAGTGTGCTTGGGAGGGGAGATCCCACACTGTGACAGCCTCTGCTGGGACCTGGAGAGCCTCTCCATGGGAGAGAGTGAGCTTGCCAGTAAGCTGCGGTGGAGGAGCTCAGTCATGGATGCTTGCTTCTCTTTTTTAACCACTGTGCACCTGATAACAGGTTGGAGATCTCCTCTCACATCAGTGCCCCTGGTGAATGACATGACATTCAGGTTTCTAGCAAGTACTTCCTGTGCTTCGTTAAGTGAAATACCATGCATTTTTAGAAGATTTGATTTCTTGCTCTCCTTATTAAAATTCTCAATACATGCATATAATTCTGGAAGCTGTGGACAAAAAAAAAAAAAGTGGTAAGTCACGAGACTGACAAAAATGTAATATTCTGGCAGACCCACAAACCCTAGAAAAAATAACAAATAACCATAGGACAATAAATAACCATAAAGACAAAAGCATTTTTATCTTTGGAAGATATCTTTGCCTAACTAAACCAAGTCAATTGTGGCAATGTGGAATAGAGAACAGAGAGGTCAAATCTCCGATTCACTCCCCTAAAGATGTATTATTTAGACACGTCTTATAAATGCTTGTTATAAAATTAGGCAGTTAGAATTGAACTAAGAAGTCTTGAAGATCTTTCCAACTCTGAAATTCTATGAGTGACCACGGAGAGAAATAGCTGTGGGAGACTGTGGCCTTTGCTTGTTTTGAGCAATGCTGTTATGTCTTTGAAGGAAGAAAGCGAGCCAGATCACCTAGATATCAAAGCTTCATCCTGTTGTCCAAAGAGCCCATAATGTTCAGGAATCCAGTGCTGAGGAGGCGATAATAGTCATTGCTCACTGGGATATTTGACCAGAGCAAATGGCGACATACATTGAGTATCTGGGAATAGTTATTGGCAGAAAAAAACAGTAAGAGACCCCTGAGAGGACCTGTCCCCATCTAAAATCCTATACTTCCTACAAATCCTATCATTTCTAAGAGGTTTCTTAGGCCATTACACTGGAAGGCCAAAGAGGCCATAGTCTCAGGTTAGGGCCGAAATTTAGGTCCTTTAGCCCAATGCAGAGTTTTCCTTCAATCCTAGTCAATTTTATTGCAAGGGCAACAAATAGAAAGTGAGCTAACGCGTGGGAAAGTAGAAGGGATTTTGGACGTCTTCCAGAATGTCAAGAGTCTGCGGCTACAGAGGCTACACAAGTGGTCCAGACCCTGGAACCAGTATGAGCTCTGCTACAAGGTGGTGCAGGAATATATGGATGCATTCTCAGTTATGCCAACTTCAAGTAAGAGGCGACAAGGGCCCGTGGACCAGGAGGATTGCTTTCAATATTTTATAATAGTCTGTTTTGTTAGTTTACCCCAAATTGTGTATCTGTCTTTTAACTGTTTTAGAAATTGGTACATAGGTGGAGATTTTGTAAGTAAATGTGTTAGCACTGATAGTCTTTTTTTCCAGTGTTTTTTTGGGGAGTTAAATAGTGTGATGTTTGGACTGATATCATGAAATCTTTAGTCTGGAAATTGGGCTGGATTGTTCTCTGGTTAATACATCTTTTCCTAAAGAAAAAAAAAAAAAGAAAGTGTGCTAACATTGGTGAATGGCTCTTTATAACGAATTATACAACCACACTATCACGAAAACAGCTCAGCACTTCTGCCCACCTGCCCTGGGAAGAACTACACTTCTCTGTGACTAAGAATATTAAGTCATTAAAGTGACATTTTGGAGTTTCCCATGGCTCCCAAGTGTGTCACTGTGCGTTCAATAGTTTGAATGTTTATGATTCTTGAATGTAAAGCTCCCTGTGTACACCTCATTGTACAATGTTAAGTACATACTGAACATTGAGGAAGGGTGGCTTCTCTATTGTCCTCAGCTGGACTGGTGTCTCCAGTGAGGAACATCGTGCTGGTATTTTATTCTCTAATTCCTAAAAAAAGCAATATGAGAAAAGACAAAAATCAAAGATTAAAAATCAGATAGAATACAAAGGGGGAGGTGAGACTTCTTAAATCTTAAGAAATTTGTGAGTGGGACATTTTGAAAATTTTATACCTGTATTAGTCCATTCTTGAATTGCTCTAAGGAACTATCTGAAACTGGGTAATTTATAAGAAAACAGGTTTAATTGGCTCATGGTTCTGCACACAGTCCAGGAAGCATGGTTGGGGAGGCCTCAGGAAACTTACAATTATTGGGGGAAGGCAAAGGAGAAGCAGGGCACGTCTTACATGGCCAGGACAGGAGAAAGAAAGAGCAAAGGGGGAAGTGCTACACACTTTTAAACAACCAGGTCTCATGAGAACTCACAATCATGAGAACAGCAAGGGGGAAATCCTCCCCTGTGATCCAGTCACCTCCCACCAGGCCCCACCTCCAACACTGGGGATAACAATTTGATGTGAGATTTGGGTGGGGACACAAATCCAAAGCATATCAATACAATTTAAATTTTTCATTTGCTTTTTCGTAGTTTAGGTCTGCCAAATTTGTCACGCTTCAACTGAGCATTTCGCTGAAATACCCAAATTCTTCGACAACATGTGTATTTAGTTTTAATACTAGTGTAACAAATCCTATATGGATGGTTTTATTTTTTATTTTATGTATTTTTTTTTTGAGATGAAGTTTCACTCTTGTTGCCCATGCTGGAGTGCAATGGCATGATCTCGGCTCACTGCAACCTCTGCATCCCAGGTTCAAGCAATTCTCCTGCCTTAGCCTCCCAAGTAGCTGGGATTACAGGCATGTGCCACCACACCTGGCTGATTTTGTATTTTTAGTAGAGACAGGGTTTCACCGTGTTGGTCAGGCTGGTCTTGAACTCCTGACCTCAGGTGATCCACCCACCTTGGCCTCCCAAAATGCTGGGATTACAGGTGTGGGCCACCATGCCCAGCTGGATAGTTTTATTTTCTTGTCTTACGTATTCTGATCAACTTTCAGTTCATCTAAAAAAAAACTCACCCACCTCCTTACACTCAAAAAGTGTTTTTTATTCAGGAGGAAAAGGCTCTTATGTAATGATAATAATAAAAACAATAAACATTTTGAAAATAATTTACTTTGTGTCAGATACACTATAAGGCATTTTGCAGATGGAATTGTGTTTAATTTTTCTGCAAGATGTTAAAAATGGCCATGGAATCTCCACAATTCATCTCATTGATAAGTGGCAGTTAAGTTCTCTCCCACATTTTACTGGGCTGGCCTATGCTTGGCTTTGATCAATAGCTTGTGGCATTGTGTCAGTGACATAGCATGAGTGCCAGAACCCAGACCTTAAGAGGCTTTGCGGCTTTCCTACACATTCTTGGGAGCCTGAGCCACCATGTAAAGAGAGATCTGGCTGCCTATCTGGAGAGACCATGCAGACTCAGCAGCCAGTATTGACCACTAGACATGTAGATAAAGCCATCTTGGTTCACCCAGCCCCAGACGAGCCTCCAGATGACCACAGCAGCATAAGCAACCTCAGCAAATCCCAGATGGAGAAGAACTACCTCCCAGCTGAGAAAGGCAACTCTAAAATTTTGACAAAGAGTAAATTATTATTGTTTCAAACCACTAAGCTTTGCATGAATTGTTATATAGCAATAAATACAGATAAACCCCATAAAACTTCACATTCTTGGCTTAATTTATTCCAGTGAAACCCTTATTGGTAGGTAAGAGAATATATGGATGGAAAATATATTTCTAGATACAGGGTACCACTGTATCATGACTGGCAGCTGTGGTCACTGGGATGAGTGTCTGAGATGAACCAAAAACACTCACTTGGTATTTGGGATGAAGTGAAAACAATTATGTTTCTCCTCCTTCCTGAGTAAAGTAGAAAAACCCAGAATGGATACACACACACACACAAACACACACACACATACACAAACATGGATATATATATATATATACATGTATGTATATGCATATATACATATATATAAAATCTCAAATACATTTTTGTCACTATTTGTCACTACTGAGATCACTATATTGATATACAGGACTAGAAAAGCAATACAGTGCAGCACGCCTGCCACAGACCTGTTTATCTCTAGGCAATTAAAATGAGACTTGATTGTGCTTTCCTCCTGCAAAGGAAGGAAATTTTTTCTGCAGAGGAAAATATTTATCTAATGTGCTTTACCTAAAACCTGTCAATGTCTTCCAGTCAACCATTGCTATTGTCTTTCAGACAGCTTCAGAGTTGTCCACCATAGGAAGGCTGCCTTCTCCCATCACCAAGGGTTAATACATTTTCTCCTCCCTTCCCTCAGAGGAGGGAAAGATGTAACCTCTTGCCTCTCTCCCCTTTTCTCTCTCTCTCCCTGCCACCTCCCAATTTTAATCAGCAGTGCCAATATCCAACTTCAATGGCCAATCTCCAACTCTCTATACATGGAGTCAAAGCAATAGCTAAGAAATATGTCCTCATGTTATTACAATAGTATTGATGATGACAAGGAATGGAGCACAAATAAGTTTAGATTCTTGCTCATTCTCTTTGCTAAACTACTGTTGGGTGCATTTCCCTCTCACTGAAGTGTCAGGATTCCGAATGCTGAAACAGATCACTAGCCAAAAATGCTTTTAGACACTTAAAGGTTGACTTGACTAGCAAACTTTTAACCTCAGTTTTTGCTTGATCCAAGTCAATGCCTAAATCTAGATCAGCCCTTTGACCCAATCTCTCATGGAGAGTGTTCCTGGTGAAGTCATGGAAATATGGCCAATGGCCTGTTTACAGATTTGTGTGAGTAAAGTGAAGCTTTTGCAGGGGACTGTGGCACTTCTCTTCATCGTTACTCCCACAAATTCCTACAGTAAATTTTCCTTGTACTGTGAAGAGCAAGGGCGTCTCACAGAAACTCTCGGGGATGGTATCCTCTTCTCCATTTGCACTCACCCCCAACTTTTCACCCTTCCCTCCAAATCAGAAGGAAAAAAGTTCTCTCGGCTCATCTAATGTTAATTTTTTCTCTCTCCCACCCAGGGTGTATATTTTATCCTCCTTGTAATTCTTTTTCTTGTCTTTTTTTTTTTTTTTTGAGATGGAGTCTCACTCTGTCACCCAGGCTGGAGTACAGTGGCACAGTCTCAGATCACTGCAACCTCCAGTTCCCGGGTTCAAGCCATTCTCCTGCCTCAGCCTCCCAAGAAGCTGGGACTACAGGCAAGCGCCACCACACTCGGCTGATTTTTTTATTTTTAGTAGAGACAGGGTTTTGCCATGTTGCCCAGGCTGGTCTCAAACTCCTGACCTCAGGTGATCCACCCACCTCAGCCTCCCAAAGTGCTGGGATTACAAGCGTGCACCATTGCGCCCGGCCCCTCCTCATAACTCTTGTGGAATATTTCCCCTCAGTTATCCTCCCTTCCCTTCCAACAACAACTCCTCTTTTCTTCCTTCTTGCTTCCTATCATTCTTTTATCTTCAGTCTCATGTTCCCCAATGGCTCCTTCCTTTCTTTGCAAATATGTAAAATTTTTTCCACTTGGGGTAATAATGCAACTTCTCTTGACTGTGATCCTACCACTAACCCTGGACCCTTGTCTCTTCTTTACCTCTGAACTTGCTATATTTATATTTTCATCATGTAATCTTCAGTATAATGACATTTAGCTTCCACCTGGCTGATGAACTAAAATTGAATTCTTAAAAACAATAGTGACTTCTTAATTATCAATTCTAGTGTAGTTTTTACAGTCCTCACTTGTCTTTTTTCTTTTTTGAGACAGAGTCTGGTTCTCTCACCCAGGCTAGAGTGCAGTGGCGCAGTCTCGGCTCACTGCAACCTCCGTCTCCCGGGTTCAAGCAATTCTCCTGCCTCAGCCTCCTGAGTAGCTGGGATTACAGGGATGTGCCACCATGTCTGGATAATTTTTGTATTTTTGGTAGAGCCTGGATTTTGCCATGTTGGCCAGGCTGGTCTCAAACTCCTGACCTCAGGTGATCCACCTGCCCTGGCCTCCTAAAGTGCTGGTATTACAGGTGTGAGCCACTGTGCTCGTCCAATTTATAAATTTCTTGACCAGACTTACAAAGACTATTCACAATCTGCTTCTGACACTTTTCTATCATTTAAAAATATCATATTTCGGCCAGGCGCGGTGACTCACGCCTGTAATCCTAGCACTTTGGGGGGCTGAGGTGGGTGGATTACAAGGTCAAGAGATCAAGACTATCCTGGCCAACATGGTGAAACCCCATCTTTACTAAAAATACAAAAATTAGCTGGGTGTGGTGGTGCATCCCTGTAGTCCCAGCTACTTGGGAGGCTGAGGCGGGAGAATCGCTTGAACCCGGGAGGCAGAAGTCGCAGTGAGCTGAGATCAAGCCACTGCACTCCAGCCTGGTGAAAGAGTGAGACTCTGTCTCAAAAAAAAAAATGATAATAATAATAACCATATTTCAATGCTACTGCAATGCCATAAATCTTCTCTATACTTTAGCCAGCTGGGCTCATTTTTTTCTGAAAAAATCTTCTGCGCTTCTGTGCATTCTTTCTTTGAGCTTATGCTCACTCTGATTTCCCATTTAGTCAGACAGAATGTCCTTCCTTCTCTTTTATGACAATCTAAATAAAAACATAGTAGAACTGAAGCTGAAATGGAGAGAACCACGATGTTGAATAGCTATTGTGTCATATAAAAGGGAAACATAAATAACAGGAAATGAAATAAAGGCTAAAAATTATTTAAAGAGAACTCAATTATGGTGAATCGATTTTCTGACAAAGTTGCCAAAATAATTCAATGGAGGAAAACAGTCTTTTCAGTAAATGGTGCTGGGACAATTAAATATCCACACATAGAAGAATGACGTTAGACCCCTACCTCAATCCTTACACAAAATGAACCTAAAATGGATTATAGAACTAAGTATGAGAGCTGAAACTATAAAACTCCTAGAATAAAACATAAGGGTAAATTTTTGTGACCCTGGGTTAGACAGTGGTTTCTTGGGTATAACACGAAAGCATAAGCTACAGAAGAAGAGAATAAATAAGTTGGACTTCATCACAATTAAAAACTTTTGTGCTTCAATGAAAACAGTGAAAAGAACAATCACAGAATGAGAGAAAATATTTACAAATCATACATCTGACAAGGAACTTGTATACAGATGTACAAAGAACACTTAGAAATCAACAATTAAAAGACAACCCAGCTGAAATATGGGCAACGGGACTTCTAGTGTGGCTTCTCCTCTGGCATGCAAGGAGCTTGGAAGTACCAGCAACTCTTCTTAGATCTGGCAGAGAAGTAAGGTCACAGGGCAAATTGCTGACCTAAAATTGGAGAAACAGACAGGCAAATACAGGGAATTGCAGCTTACTGAAGTAGGAAGCTCCTCGAGAACAAGGCAGAAGCCTCCAGAAGAGCCAGTACAGGAATCATGTTCAGCTTTCAACAAAAGATTATAAGGCAAAAAACAGAGTTTGAAGAGACAGGGCAAGCATCAGAACTAGATTCAGATGTGGCAGGGATGCTGGAATTACCAGACTGTGAATGTAAAACAACCATGATTAATGTGCTAAGGACTCTCATGGGAAACGTAGACAGCATGCAAGAATAGACAGGTAATATAAGCAGAAGATGAGAATTCTAAGAAAGAATCAAAAAGAAATGCTAAAGGTCAGAAACACTGTCAGAGAAATGCAGAATGCCATTGATGGGCTCATTAGTAGACTGGCTATGGCTGAGGACAGAATGTCCGAGCTTGAGGATATCTCAACAGAACGTTCCAAACCTGAAAAATCAAGAGAAAAAAGGCCAGGTGTGGTGGCTTATGCCTGTAATACCAGCACTTTGGGAGGCTGAGGCGGGTGGATCACGAGGTCAGGAGTTCAAGACCAGCCTGACCAACATGGTGAAACCCTAGCTCTACTAAAAACACAAAAATTAGCCAGGTGTGGTGGCATGTGCTACTCGGGAGGCTGAGGCAGAAGAATCGCTTGAACCCAGGAGGCGGAGGTTGCACTAAGCCAAGATCGCATCACTGCACTCCAGCCTGGGTGACAGAGCAAGACTCCATCTCAAAAAAAAAAAAAAAAAAAAAAAAAAAGAGAGAGAGAAAAACACTGGAAAATAAATGGTAACAGAATATCCAAGAATTGTGGGACAATTACAAAAGGTATAACATATGCATAATGAGAATACCAGCAGAAGAAAGAAACAGAAGCAATATTTGAAGCAATAATGATTTAAAATTTCCCCAAATTAATGTTGTACACCAAGCCACAGATCCAAGAAGCTCAGAGAACATCAAACAGGTTAAATGCATAAACCCCCCCAAAACAAAAAACTTCACGTAGGTATATCATATTCATACTGCAGAAAACCAAAGATAAAGAAAAGAAATCTTGAAAGAAGCCACAGGAAGATTAAAAGTAATTATTTGCTATAAATAGCAAAGGTAAGAATTACCTCTTCCTTCTCCTCAAAAAGCATGCAAAGAAGCAGAGAATGGAATGAAATGGTTAAAGTGTTGAGAGAAAAAAACCCACCAACCTAGAATTCTGTATTCTGTGAAATTATCCTTCAAAAGCAAAAGAGAGAGAGGGCTGGGCGTGGTGTCTCATACCTGTAATCCCAGCACTTTGAGAGGCTGAGGTGGGCGGATCACGAGGTCAGGAGTTCGAGACCAGCCTGGTCAACATGGTGAAACCGTGTCTCAACTAAAAATACAAAAAGTTAGCCAGCTTAGTGGCATGCATCTGTAATCCCAGCTACTCAGGTGGCTGAGGCAGGAGAATCGTTTGAACCCGGGAGGCGGAGGTTGCAGTGAGCCGATATCACGCCATTGCACTCCAGCCTGGGTGACAGGGCGAGACTCCATCTCAAAAAAAAAAAAAAAAAGAAAAGAAAAATAGAGGTACTTTCTCAGGCAAACAAACATTTAGGGAATGTGTTGCCAGTAGACCTGTCTTGCAAGAAATGTTAAAGAAGTTCTTCAGAGAGAAGGATAATCATGTAGGTAAGAAACTCAGATCTATATAAGGAAGTGAAAAGTATTAGAGAAGGAGTAAATGAAGATTAAAATAAAAATGTTTATTTTTCTTATTCTTAATTGATGAAAAGATAACAGTTTGTTCAAAATAATAATAGCAGGCTGGACTAGGTGGCTCATGCCTGTAATCCCAGCACTTTGGGAGGCTGAGGCAGGAGGATCATTTGAACTTAGGACTTTGAGGCCAGCCTGGGCAACATTGGGAGACCCCGTCTCTAAATAAAAAACAAAACAAAACAAAATATAATGGCAAGAATGTATTCAAACAATTATAGCTTATTATAAAATGAAACAAATGACAACAATGACACAGAGAACAAGAGGAAATAATTAGGAGTCTTTTGTTATTATAAGGTACTCACACTGCCTGCAAGGTGTAGTGTAATTTGAAAGTGGTCTTGGGTTAGTTGTAAACATATACTGCAAACTCTAGGGCAACCACTAAAAAGTAAAAAAAACATATAATTGATATGCTAAGAAAGGAGAAAAACTGAATCATATAAAATGGTCAATTAAAACTACAAGAGGCAGAAAGTGTGGAAGACAAAAACAGAAACAAGGAACAAGGGCAAAAAATAAAAAAACAGTAAAACATTTGGTGAATATTAATACAAACCCATCACGATCACTTTTAATGTCAATGGTCTAAATACACTAACTAGAAACAGAGAGTGTCAGAGTGGACCAAAAAGAAGACCCAATTAATTATATGTTGTCTACAAGAAACACACTGTTATTTACTTTTTTAAATGAGATGGGGTCTATGTTGCCCAGGCTGGTTTCAAACTCCTAGGCTTAAGAAATGCTCCTGCCTCAGCCTCCCAAGTAGGTGGGACTACATGTGCGTGCCACTGTACCTGGCCAGAAACACACTTTAAGTATAAGAACTCTCATAGATCAAAAGTAAAGAGATAGAGAAAGAGATATTATCCTCGAAAGAATACAGGAGCTATACTGATTTCAGACAGAGCAGACTTCAGAGCAAGAAAATTTATCAGAGATGAGGAGGGGCTTTACATAATGATAAAGGGGTCAATACATAACAATTTGTAACATGTATGCACCTAACAACAAAGTGTCAAAACATGAGGCAAGCCAGGCGCGGTGGCTCATGCCTGTAATCCCAGCACTTTGGGAGGCTGAGGCGGGCAGATCACCTGAGGTCAGGAGTTCGAGATCAGCCTGGCCAACATGGCAAAACCCCATCTCTACTAAAAACGTAAAAAAATTAGCCAGGTGTGGTGGCAGGCACCTGTAGTTAGTCCCAGCTACTCGGGAGGCTGAGGCAGGAGAATAGCTTGAACCCTGGAGGCAGAGGTTGCAGTGAGTGGAGATCACACCACTGCACTCCAACCTGGGTGACAAAGAGAGACTCTGACCAAAAACGGAAAAACAAAACAAAACAAAAAACCCAAAACAAACCATGGGAGGCAAAAACTGATAGAAGTACAAGAAGAAAATAGATGGACCCACTATTATAGTTGGAGACTTTAATACCCCTCTATCGAAAATGGACAGATCCAGCAGGCAGAATATCAGTAAGGACATAGTTGAACTGAGCGGTCCCATCAATCAACTGGATATAATTGACATCTATAGACTACTACTTCATCCAGCAATGGCAGATTACACATTCTTCTCAAGATCAAGTCCACATGGGACATTCACCAGACTCCGGGCCATAAAACACACATGAATTAATTTAAAGGAATAGAAAATCATACAATGTCTGTTCTCATACTACAGTGGAGTTAAGTTAGATACCAATAACAGAAAGCTGGAAATTTTCAAAATACCTGGAATATGATCTTGTTTTTGTTTAAAATACATCTATAGTGAAGGCTTATATATTCATTTTAAAATAGAGTCCCCCAAGAGTGGGACTGCCCAAACAGTAGTCCCTAAGAGTTTGGGTTACAGTGGAACTTTTACTTTCCTTGTATCTTTAAATTTTTCTTTCATGAATTAGCATAGTAAGTAAAGAAGTAATTCCAAGTTGAATGAGAGAAGTTAGTATAACAAATGGCAGAGATGTGTGCTGAAACAGATCTCCAGAGATGTGAAAAAGGTATTATGTATAATAGAAAAAAATAAGAAAAAATGTCCAATGATGAGCTCATAACTGAACAAATTTAGAGAAATTACAAAACTGTACAGAAATGTTTAATGACAGGAAATTTTTAAAATAATATTTATACTAAACAAAAACAAATTATAAGAAGGTATCTATAATATAATTCTATTTCTGTAAAAAAAAAATCATATATGGGCCAAGTGGCTCATGCCTGTAATCCCACCACTTTGGGAGGCCGAGGAGGGCTGATCTCGAGGTCAGGAGATTGAGACCATCCTGGCCAACATGGTGAAACCCCATCTCTACTAAAAATACAAAAAATTAGCCAGGTGTGGTGTCGCACGCCTGTAGTCCCAGCTACTCAGGAGGCTGAGACAAAGGAATCACTTGAACCCAGGAGGCGGAGGTTGCGGTAAACTGAGATTGCACCACTGCACTCCAGCCTGGTGACAGAGTAAGACTCTGTTAAAAAAAAAAAAATCATATATGATTCACTTAAAAATGTTAACAGTTCCATCTAGCGGTAAGATTATGAGAAATTTGTGTCTTCTTTCTTACAATTCTTTGCACTTTTATGTATTTTACAATGAAGATTTATTACTTTTGCAATTAAAAAGGCACATTTTCAGATCAGCAGAAAGAAAAAAAAGAAATGGATGAAGGCAGCTGTCTGTAGAAATTACACATCGTAGGAGATTGCTTATAATGTTTCACTGAGGAGTTATAGTTTAGAGGAGTCCAAATTAAGGTGGCTTATTGCACTCCCTGAAGGGCCTGGATGGCTGGACTGGGGTTCAGCAGCAAACCCTTACAGCCTGCCTGGGGCTGGAGGGGTAACGGGAAGTGAGTGCCAATGGGCACCATGCTTCTTTTGGGGCTGACAGAAAAGTTCTCAAGTTAGATTGTTGGTTGAACAACTCTGTGAATTTACTAAAAATCACTGAATTGTATGCTAAAAAGAGTGAGTTTTATCTTATGTAAATTATACCTAAATAAAGCTGTTTTTAAAAGAAAACAAAAATCTAGTCAGTTACATTGTGATCTGCTTGAAGGAAAACTGTGTTAACAGAAGGGCCTTCCTGGTATGTATAAAAGGGAATCTGGGCTGTTAGAATTTTCCAGGATGCACCCAGCACCACTCAGGGTAAGACACCCCGATGGTGGAGCAGTTCAGTGCCCTGAGCATTATGTGTCTTATAGATAATGAAGGCACTGGTGCACACAAACTCGATGATACTGACCATTACTAAGAGCTATGAATACTAGCTGATATTCTGTGAACATTTACTATATGCCTTTATAATCATATGGTTCTAAGAACTTAAATATATTATCTGATTTGATCCACTCAACAACTTTCTGACACATGTACAAGTATAATTCCCATTTTACATTTGAAGAAATTGAAACACAGACAGGGTAAGCACCCCTTCCCTAGCATAAAAGAGCTTATAAGTGGCGAATCTGAGATGAAACCAGTAGTTTGACATGAGAACCCACAGTTTTATATATTATGCTATAGTGGATAAATATGATCTTGCCGCACATGCATTTTTCAGTGCAATTGAATTTGCTTTCTTTTCCTTTTTTTTTTTTTTTGGCAGTAGAGTCTTGCTCTGTCACCCAGGCTGGAGTGCAGTGGCGCTATCTTGGCTCACTGTAACCTCTGCCCTCCTGGGTTCAAGTGATTCTCCCACCTCAGCCTCTCAGGTAGCTGGGACTACAGGCACACACCACCACGCCCGGCTAATGTTTGTATTTTTAGTAGAGACGGGGTTTCACCATGTTGGCCAGGCTGGTCTTAAACTCCTGACCTCAAGTGATCCACTCGCCTCAGCCTCCCAAAGTGGTGGGATTATATGCGTGAGCCACCACAACCGCACTAATTTGCTTTTCTTTTCTTTTTCTTTCTTTTTTTTTTTTTTGAGATGGAGTCTCCCTCTGTTGCCCAGGCTAAAGTGCAGTGGTATGACCTTGGCTCACTGCAACCTCCACCTCCCGGGTTCAAGCGATTCTTCTACCTCAGCCTCCCGAGTAGCTAAGACTATAGATGTGCACCGCCACTCCTGGCTAATTTTTGTATTTTTAATAGAGATGGGGTTTCACCATATTGGCCAGGCTGGTCTCGAGCTCCTGACCTCATGATGTGCCCACCTCAGCCTCCCAAAGTGCTGGGATCACAGGCGTGAGCCACCGTGCCGGCCCTAATTTGCTTTTCTTTTGTGCCGCTACCCCCTCTCCTCTGGCTTCTCATATTAACGCTTTCATCAGGTAACCTATATATTGAGCTTATTTTTTCTATGCTTATAGAGACAGCCCCCTCTTTGCTTTTCTTACTAATGATGGAAAGTCCACCAACTCACCTAGTATATATACCTCTGTTCATCATGAGTGCTGCCTTATATTATTTTTACAAGAACGTGTTCCAATTTCCACTTCAGCCCTGTCATTTAGCACACCCTAGGCCCTTCTGCCTGGGCGCAAGCAAGAGATGCCAGGAGAGAACTGGGACTGCATGTTCCAGGTCCTGCCCAGAGCTGGCCTGCCTGGTAGATACTCATCTTCTTTTCTCCAGGTGGGGGATCCCCATCTATTTCAGGGTGCTAAGAATAGCTTTGGTTGTGGGAGGGAGATTGTTATCAAACTGAACTGGGTCTGTGCCGAGCACAGCAAAGCCAAACACTGACATCATGATTGTAGCAAGAGAAAGTGAGGCATGTATTACAGGATGTCAAGCAAGGAGACTTGGGCGATTCTCATGCTTAAGAACCAAACTCCCTGATGGCTTACATAGACAAGTTTTTATACGAAAAGTCATACATTTCTTTTTTTTTTCTGGAGATGGAGTCTTGCTCTGTCGTCCAGGCTGGAATACAGCAGCAAGATCTCAGCTAATGCAACTTCCACCTCCTGGGTTCAAGTGATGTTCCTGCCTCAGCCTCCCAAGTAGCTGGGATTACAGGTGCCCACGACCAGGCCTGGCTAATTTTTCTATTTTTAGTAGAGACAGGACTTCACCATGTTGGTCAGGCTGGTCTTGAACTCCTGGCCCCAAGTGATCCTCCCCTCTTGGCCTCCCAAAGTCCTGGGATTACAGGTGTGAGCCACCATGCCCGGCCTCTTGTGGAGTTTACAGGCTAGCAAGGGGGAACTTTCAGAACATCATACATAAGATAAGTGAATTCGTAAGTTTGAAAGCCATTAAGTGCAATGAAAGTTATCAGAGAGATCAGGGTAAAGGGGATTGGGAGTGTGGTAATGGAGGGTTGCAACTTTAAATAGGGTGGTTGTGTTGACCTCACTGGGAAGGTAACATTTGAGCCAAAGCCTGTAGAGGTGACACTGAGCCCTGAGAAAAACAGGAAGAATCTTCCAGGCAGAAGGACCAGCCGGGGCAAAGGGCATGTGCTGGAGGAAGAGCAGCTTGCAAGAGAAACAGGAAAGAGGGAGAGAGGAAGGAAAAGGAAGAGAGCCCTGTCTTCTTAGAGCCTTGCAGAGAGGGAACTGAGGAGGCTTCACAGGCTCAAAGGAAGACAGGATCTGGCTTACACTTTTTTTTTTTTTTCTGCTGCCACAAGACTTTCTTTGTGCAGCAGGCTGAGCTGAGTAGTTGGCACAGCTTTGTTTTGTTTTGTTTTTCTAACTTACATTTATTCTTAAAGGAGCACTCTGGCTGCCATGTACAGCTTATAATTTATCAATCAGAAACTTATTAATTAAAAATGCTGTGTATGTACTAATAGTAATTGTACAGTATGAGTCCACCATATGAAAAATGAGGCCAAATATGTATTTTATGTAGGAGAGAAAACACATTTGTCTGTCAAGTGAGAATTTATGCATAGTTGTGAATTCACAGAGCATCCTCTGGAAGGACGCACGCCACTGTTTTTAGATGGAGTCTCACTCTGTCACCCAGGCTGGATTGCAGTGGTGTAATCTTGGCTCACTGCAACTTCCACCTCCCGGGTTCAAGTGATTCTCCTGCCTCAGTCTCCTGAGTAGTTGGGATTACAAGTACCCACCACCATGCCCAGCTAATTTTTATATTTTTAGTAGAGACAGGGTTTCACCATGTTGTCCAGGCTGGTCTCGAACTCCTGACATCAGGTGATCCACCCACCTCAGCCTCCCAAAGTGTTGGGATTACAGGCGTGAACCACCACGCCCGGCCCTGCAGGCTACATCTTAATAGAAGGGAGTTAGTGGGAAGGCATGAAAGGGGGCCTTTGGCACTTTACTATTTTGAATGTTTTCCACTATTTGGATTTGTTTTTTACAGAGAGCATGTGTTCCTTTGGTGATGTGTTAAAGACCAGGCAGCCTTCCTGTTTGGAGGAGAAATTAGTCTCTATGGAAAGTGTCTATCGAGTTACTATTGTACTCAGTCCCATGACAGGCTCTTTGGGAACATGAAACAAGATTTGAAGCAATTCCTACTCTCGAGAATATTTTTCAAGATAGAAAAGTGGGCATAGGGGATTTTCTCTCTCCTTCCTGAATTCAACATGATGATAGAGAATAAATTAGATGTTCAAGTATAAACCTTTCACTACAACAGAAACAACTGTGGTGTAATTTGAAATATATTTGGTCTCTGTCCCCAGTTCTGGCCATAGAGCACCTAAAACCCCTGAATTTTTTTCTTTTTCTTTTTCTTTTCTTCTTTTTCTTTTGAGATGGAGTTTCACTCTTGATGCCCAGGCTGGAGTGCAATGGCACAATCTCGGCTCACCGCAACCTCTGCCTCCCAGCTTCAAGCGATTCTCCTGCCTCAGCCTCTCAGACCCTTAACTGTGATCCCCCAGGCTCTAGCCATCTAACAGGTGACAAAACTGCATTTAGCAAGCGACATCGCCTGAATCTAACATTCAGAGTCCAGATTCACTTTCTTGCAGGCTTCCAGCACCATCGGGCTACATTGTTCTCAGGCTTTTCTAATAACAACTGGTCCCCATACTCACAGACAGTTGCTTTGCAACTGCCATGTTGCATCAATTTCACATTTTCACATTTCTGCAATCAGTTGGTCTCACAGTTGAAGTTGGCCCAGTGGCCTCAAGACTAGTTCCTATGGCCTAGATCTGCATGAAGTTGGACATAGCTGTTCATAAGGCCATCCATTCACCTTATATATACACACATTATGGAGTGTACAAGTTGAGTTTAATTGCTGTTTCAAGTGCTTTCTAGACTTGTACCATCCAATGTGGTAGCCACTAGCCAAATGTGGTTACTGAGAGCTTGCAGTGTGAGTAGTCCAAATTGAGATATGCTGAAGTATGAAAACAGAATGAAAAGTATCTCATTAGGGATTTTCATATCAATTACATAAAGATAATATTTTAGATACATTGAGTTAAATAAAATATAGCATTAAAATTAATTTTGCCTGTATCTTTCACCTTTTCTCTTTTAAAATAATTTTTTTTGTAGAGACAGGGTCTTGCTATGTTGCCCGGCTGGTCTCCAACTCTTGGCCTCACATGATCCTCCCACCTCAGTCTCTTATAGTGCTGGGATTACAGATGTGAGCCATTATGTTGGCCTCTTTCACCTTTTCTAATGTGGCTACCTGGAAGATCACATTAAAATCACATCAATGACTTGCATTCTATTTCTATTGGACAAGGCTGATCTCAAAGATAACACTGATTTAGTAGTGTCATGGTAGGCACTGAATACGGCAGCAGATGTATGATAAAAACTAATGCCTAAATAGATCTAACAGAGCTCTTCTTCTCTAAAACAAAGTAGATATAAAATAAAAATTATAAGTGATTACAGAGCATGTCAGAGTTTAAATGGGAGTGTTTTCTTTCTTGGCGAATGAATACTTATGAAGATCTGTGCACCCCAAACCCAGACGAAGAATATCGGGAACACCACTGAAGCCTTCTGTCTCCATCCTCAGTTCCATCTTTCTCCCTCCCTAATCCCAGGGATAACCACCCTCCTGAATTTTGTGTTTAGCATTCTCCTCCTCTTTTATTTCTATTTTTCACATGTGCATGTATCCCTGACAACATACTCTATTATCATTTCTGCATGTGTTTGAACCTTACGTAAACAAAAGCATCCTATAGATATCTCCTGCAAACTTACACCTCTCTTTTTTTGAGATGGAGTTTCACTCTTGTCGCCCAGGCTGGAGTGCAATGGCACAATCTCAGCTCACTGCAACCTCCGCCTCCCAGGTTCAAGGGATTTTCTTGCCTCAGTCTGCTGAGTAGCTAGGATTACAGGCGCCTGCCACCACAACCAACTAATTTTTGTGTTTTTAGTAGAGACGGAGTCTCACCATGTTGGCCAGGCTGGTCTTGAACTCCTGACCTAAGGTGATCCACCCACCTCGGCCTCCCAAAGTGCTGGGATTACAGGCATGAGTCACCGTGCCCAGTCACATCTTCCTTTTAAACATTTTATTTTTAATTGTGGTAAAAACATATAACAAAATTTACCATCATAACCATTTGTAAGTGTAATATTCAGTAGTGTTAACTGCATGCGCATCATTGTGTAACACATCTCCAGAAGCCTTTCATCTTGTAAAACTGAAACCTTACACCCACTGAAAAACTCCCACTTCTCCCTTCCCCCAAACCCTGGCAGCCACCATTCTGTGTTCTGTCTCTGAGCGTGACTACTCTAGGACCCTCATATTAGTGAAATCATACAATATTGGTTTCTTGGGGACTGTCTTATTTCACTTAGCATGATGTCCTCCGGGTTCATCCACGTTATAGAGTAATACTCCATTGTGGGTTGCACGCTTCAGTTTGTTTATCCATTCATCTGTGGGGAGGCGATTGAGGAGCTTCTACCTCTTTGCGATTGTGAATCAAGCTGCTCTGAAGGTGTATGCTTCCTATTTTTAGTGTCACCTGGAATGAAGTTTTCTTTTTTACTTGCCCGCAAATCACTCTAATTGACCTATTCAGGGCATCAGCACGGAATTCTAATAAATAGAATAGAACTCTAACAAATAAAAAGAAAAGATTTATCACAATTCTCAAAGTAAAAGCATGACTTTAAAAAATGATTGTTTCCTGTGAGTGAGAGGAGATGCTCACATTCCTGTTTTCCCCTAAAGAATCCTGATGATACTTGGGCACTGGGTCAGTTTGTCAGTTTCCACATCCCACAGCTTTCTTTCCTCCTTATTTCTACTAATTTACAAAACCTCAGCTCTCAGTTATAAGTCTCCTGCAATGACAGCTAGTGTTTGGTGGCCCTGCCAGGTGGCTTACAATTTACTCATGTAACAAACATGTCACTGAGTTCTCTACAAAAGCAAACATGATGGGGTGATTTCCCTCTGAAGTCTCCTCTCAGCTGCTGAGCAGTTGATCGTCTCAGCTGAGGACAGCTTGGCAAAGAGATAATAAATCCATGCTTGGTTGTATTTGCCTTGGAAAGATGTTTTCAGGTTCTCTTGCAGCATTTGAATGTAATTTTAAAGGACACTCAATCGCATGCCATTGATTTCTGTCACTGAGGGGTGAAGGAGTTTACTAAGGATTTGGGAAAAGTGAAACCTTCTGCAGTGCAGCCATTGTACTACAGCTTGGACTTCCTAAGCCAGTCTGACATGGCATCTTCCACATTAATAGTGCAGACTTTCCAGTCCTGACAAGCAGAGCAGGCTATATAAAGTCATGATTACTTGGTGAAGACCCTCGGGGCCGCAAGCAGCCAATTAAAGCAGCCAAACTGGACTCGTGGATTAACACATGAAATAATTTTTTTTAAATCTCATTTGCATTTCAAAAACCTTAACAAGTACTACTTTTCTCTCAACATCTAATTGTCTTGAGCATGAAAACAGGGTATAAAATGTATATGTGTTATTTAAAGAATAAAAAGACAAGGAACAAAGACTAAAAATGCACTCACCAATGGGTTAAGAAACAGTGTCATGAGACCTCTGGATGGCCGTCTCCAAGTGAATCCCTTCCCTCCAACCACAGTCTACCCCACTCTCAGTTCTGTGGACGTCACTGCCTTGTTATTCTCTATAGTTTTGCTATTGATTTACATGTCCCTAACATGACAGTATTTACTTTTGAAAACGGAGTAGCAAGCCATGGATGAAAGGGAAAGCAGTGTTTCCCAACCTAGAGGCAGGCTCCCAGGGGACTGTGATCTGCACAGAGGCAGGTCCCTGTCTGGTTTCCACTTCCTGCGAGTTCACATGGGTCTCTTTGGGGAAGCCAAAGGGCAAAGTTTTGACTGAGTCTGGGATAACAGCACCACTGTCGGGACATCTGGTAGGACTACACAGTGGGCCAGAGATGGCAATCCAGCCAAAATGCAGTCAGGGAACGGCACTGCTCTACATTTTTTGTATTTTCTGTAATTTTTGCTCCCTATGGCCAAGTATCAAATCTCAGGAGTGGATCAAAGCAGAACTCTTTGGGGTACAGTGAATGCTCTCTGTCTTTTTGCTCTCTCTCTTTTTTCACCAGGCTGCCAGGCTGTCTTTTTCATCTTTTTCTTGTGCACATTCGTCTACTTTATCTTCTAACCTTTCTATTTTGTTTTCATTCACTTAGCTTATAAGAGCTGTTTTTAGGCTGGGCGTGGTGGCTCACATCTGTAATCCCAACACTTTGGGAGGCTGAAGCGGGTGGATTGCTTGAGCCCCGGATTTTGAGACCAGCCTGGGTAACATGGCAAAAACCTATCTCTACAAAAAATACAAAACTTAGCCAGGCATAGTGGTGCACCTGTAGTCCCAGCTACATGTGAGGCTAAGGTGGGAGGATCCACTGAGCCCCGGAGACTGAGGCTGTAGTGAGCCATGATCATGCCTCTCCACACCAGCCTGGACAACAGAGTGAGACCCTTTCTAAATAAATAAAGAAGAAGAAGATTTAAAAAGAGCTATTTTTATCCCAAGTGTTCCTTTTCATGTGATTCATTCTTGTTTCATGGTGCAAAATTATCTTCTCTTATCCCTCAAAGATACACTGATTGTTCTTTTGAAGTTTTCTTCTGCCAACATAGTCTCTTTTTTGTCCCTGTTTGTTTTGGCCCCTACCTTCCATTATAGAGGCAGTCCTCTGACAGTCTGGGGATCATTGGTCATCTGCTCAGTAAGAGTGAAGTGCTCAAAAGCTGGCAGGAGGCTCTGCACGCATTGGTGGGACTCACGGACTTTGGGTGAACCCTTTGTGGGAGGGTCCCTTGATGTGATGAGTATGTTTAGGTTTTTCCTGAGCTGGTAGGATTCCCCAGAGATTTCCATTTGTCTGCACTGAGGGTAGAGGTTGCACTTTATTTATTTATTTTTTCTACTTTTTTTTTTGTTTGTTTTTGTTTTTTTGAGACTGAGTCTCACTCTGTTGCCCAGGCTGGAGTGCAGTGGTGAGATCTCGGCTCACTGCAACCTCCACCTCTTGGGTTCAAGCGATTCTCCTGCCTCAGCCTCCAGAGTAGCTGGGATTACAGGTGCCTGCCACCACCCCTGGCTAATTTTTGTATTTTTAGTAGAGACTGGGTTTCGCCATGTTGGCCAGGCTGGTCTCAAACTCCTGACCTCAGGTGATCTGCCTGTCTTGGCCTCCCAAAGTGCTGGGATTACAGGCGTGAGCCACCGTGCCCAGCCTGTTTTTTCTACTTTTATTTTAGCTTCAGAGAGTACACGCGCAGGTTTTTTACATGAGTTAATTGCATGTCACTGAGTTTTCTAAAGTGAGACCATTTGTACACAAAGGGTCTCATTTTTAGAGAATGTTGAATGCTGAGTTGGGGGCCTTGCATCTAGCACTTACACATTCACACAATTCCTTGTTTGTCTGTGGGTTTATTTATTGTTTTTTGGTATGATATTTACACCCCCTGCTGGGCCTGGCACTCCCCCAGTTGGGTGACCTGAACCTGTTTTAGTTTCTCTGTAGAAAAAAAAACCTTTAGATTTCCACCAGGTGGAAGCAGGGGCATTTACCCAGAGTCATGAAATGTGGGCAGGCACTAGGTCAACCTTCTCATCAAGGACCTTCTCTCAGCCCACCTTCCCCATCACCCCAGTTCCAGTGGCTCCTCGTGTTGCCTGTAGCACAGTTGTTGGAAGATTCTGAGGTGTAATCTCATCTGATTCCCAGCTTTCTCAAGTCTGCCACGCCAGTAACGTCACAGCCATCTGCCTGCCAGCTTCCAAAATGTTATTGCTGTTAGCATCTTTATTTTATGTGATGTCTTTAAAACCAAATTCTTGTGTCGAAGTTTGGTCCAGGTTTCAGTAAGTATAAAATTATTTACAGATTTCAATCCATCATCTTAACTTACAAATTCATTAGCCTCATTCTTTACTCCTTTCTGTCTATGGCAGGATGAAAATGCAGGGTCCACATTTGATTGTGTGTTCAGTTTTCACAGTGTCTTCTAAAACTAAATCACAACCAAGAAAGGCCTCCCTGGGAGTAAGACAGAGTGTGGACAGCCATTAGGAGACTGTTCCTTTCTTTTTAGAGCAGGAGTCTTCCTTCCTGTTCCCTTCCAGATGTTCCTTTGGTAGGAGAATTTGGGCATCTGTTTAAGCCTACAAACCATCTCCCACAGTAACTGGTGACAAAGAGAACAAAGCATTGTTGTGTCTTTCTTCTTCATGTATATATACAATATGTATCAAAAGCAGTAAACTAGCTCACATTTGCTATTGTAAATGCTTTGTCACTTGTATATTGTCAAACGGTAGAGGCCAAAGGAAAACGTCTCCCGCCTTTTTTTTTTTTTTTTTTTTTTTTGAGACAGGGTCTTACTCTGTCACCCAGGTTGGAGTGCAGTGGTGCGATTTTGGCTCACTGCAACCTCCATCTCCCGAGTTCAAGCAATTCTTCTGCCTCAGCCTCCTGAGTAGCTGGGATTACAAGTGTGCACCACCACACTCGACTTATTTTTCTTTATAGTAAAGATAGGGTTTCACCATGTTGGCCAGGCTGGTCTTGAACTCCTGACTTCAAGCGATCTGCCTGCCTCAGCTTCCCACAGTGCTGGGATTACAGGCATGAGACACTGCACTTGGCCAACTTCCCCTTTGCTCTCTGAAGTTAAGCTGAAAAATCAACTGACAAAAGGCAGATCGATAGGAGAAATGGCATAGAAATTTACTAGAGTACATAGGGGGAAAATCACAGTGATTACCCTACCACTCAATGGGGTACAGATGGTTATATGTTCGTCTTCTTGGGGGCAAGGGTGATGGAGCCGTGTGGATTATTTTATGGGGACAGTAAAAGATTTGAGAGGGCGGAATTCTACGGGCTTGAAGAATGTACAATGGCCTGGGACAGAGTATGTTGGACACACAGAGCAGACAATGGTTTCTGACAAAAGTCTGTCCAAGTGTGTTGACAGACTTAATGTTTTTTTCTTTTTAAACTTTGTTTTTCTTTTGCTCTTGAGAGACAGTCTTTCTTCATGTGATATGAGTTCAGTTAATGAAAACTCAGGGACAGGATTTGGAGGTAATTGTTTTCTTTGGCAAATCTGGACTCCAGGGAGGTAAGGGAACTTCAGAGAACAACTTTAGCCTGTGCTTTGTGGGAGGTCATACAGAATTGAGAGATAGCACATGGGAAAGGTCACAGAGGCCTTGAGGCTTCTTCCATTCAGCATGTCAAAGGGCCATATTTTGGGGTATTGGTTTCTGAGCCCCAACAGTACCATATTTATACAATAAGATCTTTGATAAAGCTGTTTGGCCAATAGCTCATTGTATTTTTCTCTAAGAACATACATGATTAACTCTGTAGCCGGGTTTATGATTCTTTACAATAATGTAATATACATCTGTTTGTATTTCAATAAGTAAGACATTTGAATAAATGTGTTAGACATTTTTGTCTTTATTTTATTTAGCAATGAAATCAGTTTTGTCCTAGAAGGTAATTCTTTGTTGTTTTTGTTACGGAGAAACTCTACTGGTTTATTAGAATGCTACTGTGTTTGTTTATTTAATCAATCAGAAGTTTCAGTGGTATCGTAGGAACAAAGGGAAAGCTTCTCCTTTACCCTCAGAAGGGTAGTTGAAAACGAATTGTGAAAAAGGCATACAAATTTTTAATCTTCCTTTTTTATTAAAAGACAGAGTCTTGCTATTTTGCCCAGGGTGGAATGAAGTGGCTATTCACAGATGCAGTCACAGCTCATAGCAGCCTCAAACTCCTGGGCTCAGGCAATCCTCCTGCCTCACCCTACCAAATAGTTGAGACTACAGGCGTGAGCCACTGCAGCTGGCCAAATGTTTAATAATAATTGTTTTTTAGAACATGTTTACTTAGAAAAGTTTTCTCAAACCTTTTTGGTAACAAAAACTCCTAGAGTTTTGCTAAGCTAAACTAAATAATGGATATTCATTAACTATCTAGATGATATCCAAATATGATATAATGCCAAGACATTAATGATTAAACATGAGTTTAATCTCCTATACTTTTGGCTTCCTATTTTAGAGAAATAAAACTTATTTAGATCTGTTAGTAAATATGTCCTGTTTCACACTGAAAAACTTTTGTTAGAAAGTCTATGTTTCTAAAAATAATAAAATGTGTATCATAAATTGTTAGTATGTGACTAACAGTTAAAATTGCTTACTTTCTAGGTTTTTCACTGAAAATTAGGGTTTCTAAGAGTTAACTTTGTAATTAATATATGTATAAACTAAAACCACCAAGTATAAGATAAACAATTTTGTATGCAAAGTGTAATAAGAAAAGTAGAATGTGGTTTTGGGAAAAAATTATACAACATCATGAGAATATGGTTTTTATTATAGGGAATATAATTTTGTCAGTTTAGAGGTTTTGAAAGTTTTTTTTTTAATTAAAGGAATAAAAAATAGATAAACCTAAATGGAAATAAAAAATTGGGGAAAGAATAAAAAAATTGTAAGTGGTTATAAAAGGTTTATGGAAACCTTATCACGTGTGGTCAAAACTGATTACAATTGAATGGATCTGTTTATCAGGTTTTATTAAAGTTAGTTTTAGCATTAATAATACACTGATGCAAAGGTAAAATTCGTTTTCCTCTTTTAAACAAGATTTCCAGGTAGTATTAACAAGAGATAGTAAAAGGTTTTTCTTTAGCTTTTAGGTAAACTACACACACACACACACACACACACACACACGAGAGAGAGAGAGAGAGAGAGGAGAGGGGGAGAAGAGAGACGAGACAGATTCTTAGACAGATTCTGTTGGTCTCATGCTGTTGTTATTTGGTCTTTTTTGTTTTGTTTTGTTTTGTTTTGAGATGGAGTCTCACTCTGTTGCCCAGGCTGTGGTGCAGTGGCACCACCTTGACTCACTGCAACCTCTGCCTCCTGGGTTCAAGTGATCCTCCTGTCTTAGCTTTCCAAGTAGCTGGGATTACAAGCGTGTGCCACCACAACCAGCTAATGTTTGTATTTTTGGTAGAGATGGGGTTTCACCATGTTGGCCAGCTGGTCTCAAACTCCTGACCTCAAATGATCTGCCTGCCTCAGCCTCCCAAATTGCTGGGATTACAAGTGTGAGCCCCCACACCTGGCCCTTTATTTGGCCTTTTGATTGTTTGGAAAACTGAGTCTCCTCTCCACCAAAAAGTAAAGATTTTTGCTTTTTGAAATCTTTAAATTATCACTTTGGCTAGACAAATGACTTATTTTACAGTGACCTGTTATCCTATTTTGATCAAGTGTTTTTAAACCTTTGATATTTGATAAACTTCCCTAAAACAAATTTTTTTAAATTCTAAATTCAATCTTCTTGACCTCAAATGAACTTTTTTACTATTGGGGCCCCTGGAAGTCCAGGATTGATATATTAGGCTTAATTGTTGTGTTAAAATCATTCAGGAAGCATTATCAAATAAAAAATGGTGTTTAACATTTTTTAGTTATATTTGTATAAATGTGTTGTTACTAATATTTGTCCCCAAATTGTATGAGATGCCTAAAATTCAGATATGTGTTGGTAAGTACTCTTGAGCACAGGTTCCTGATAACTTTAGAGATCCTACCACTGGATTCAGTAAAAACTTCCAGAATTCTAAATACAAATCTTACAGATTCATGAAGATTGCTAACCCAACATCAAGCAAAATAAAAGTTAATTACCTGGAGCTGAACTGATAGAGAACTGAAATGCTTTTCTATGACTTTTTGTTTGAAACATTGCTGATGCTTTTTAGGTTTTGTTTTCCAGAGTTAAGAAAACTTTTTTTTTTAAGCTATTGGGTAAAGTACACTTTTGTGAGAAAAACTGAAACATTTACCTTTCTCTCCACCTGATTTCTTCAAAATTTGGAAACTATTTGTGAGTATTCTTAATTTATGGCATTACAGTTATTTGCAAAAATTCAATAAGAGCCTGTTTTCTTTTGTAATGGACATAATTGAATACACTGGTTATTTTACCAAGACTTTGACTGGAATGACATAATTTTGGATATGAGCAGACTGCTTTGAGGAATCATGGTTGACTTTATGCAGCTGATAAAAAGCCCTTTGGAAAGACTGGCCTGGTATCTTGTCTACAGTTTCTTTACAAGGTTCCTGAACTTGCAATAAGTAAAGAATGTTACTTTCTGACAGGTCCAAGAAACTCAAGATATTTTGGGGACTTCTAGAAGAGAGGAATTAACCCAAATCATACAGGTATTACAGGCACAGTCTGATGGTGAATCATTGGCTAGGGTTCCTAGTTTCAAGAGGCTTTTAAAAGCCTAATTTGAAATTCTTTATGAAAAAGCCCCAGAAAAGCCAACTTTAAAAGAGCCCATATAACCAACCAACCAATCATTATTCTTGCTACACTTTTTTGTTTTTTAAAGACGTGGGATCCTGCTCTGTGTCACTCTGCCTGGAGTGCAGTGGCACGATCATGGCTCACTAAAGCCTTAAACTCTTGCGCTCAAGAGATCTTCCCACTTCAGCCTCTCAAGTAATTGGGACTATAGTACCAAGCCACAGTGCCCAGCTCTTGCTTCACTTTATGCAATAAATCAGCAAGTATAATAAGACTACAATTTGGCCGGGCGTGGTGGCTCATGCCTGTAATCCCAGCCCTTTGGGAGGCCAAGGAGGGCAGATCATGAGGTCAGGAGATAAAGACTATCCTGGCTAACATGATGAAACCCTGTCTGTACTAAAAATACAAAAAGTTAGCTGGGCATGGTGGCATGTGTCTGTAGTCCCAGCTACTCGGGAGGCTGAGGCAGGAGAAAGGCATGAACCTGGGAGGTGGAGGTTGCAGTGAGCCGAGATCGTGCCATTGCACTCCAGCCTGGGAGACAGAGCGAGACTCCATTTCAAAAAAAAAAAAAAAAAAAAAAAAAAGACTGCAACTTATTTTGCAAATAAATTGGTCCTACTATATTTTAACCTTGGTAGAAATGGGGAACTGCAGAGAGAAAAATTATGTTTCAGAAGAAAACTGTAGTACACTTGTTAGATTCTTACCTTGTCCATTGTTTTTGCGTTTTTATTATTTGCCTCTGGTTTGGACTGAATGCTGAATTCTTTTCTGGCAACAAGTCTCCAAAGTAATATTTTCAGATTTTCATCTCATTTTGCTGACTTGGAATTATTAGAAATTAAAACTCTGCTCTTCTTAGAGCTCTGCAAACTGATGCTAAACAATCTGGTATAAACTTTGAGAAAAATCACCACAGCAACTTATACTAAAACAGTCTTCATGTCTGCTGCTGTGTAAACTACTCAGAAAGTTTGCTTGAACACCTGATTTGAACTATAAACCAGAAAAATCTGTCAGATTGCTACTGCAATCTGATGATACTTCAGAAACTCTAGAACAGCTAGTTTATAGATAGACCACTTCAGACATTAATCTGTTTTTCTTCTGTTTCCATAGAAATGCCTCTTATTAAAGATCTGTTTACCTGCATTGTATACAGAGGCCTAGCCCATCTGCAATGCCATCTTCTGGAATGGGAGAAAATGGTTTAACTGAACTGATGTATTTTCAGAACTAAGAGACTTGGCCGGGCACAGTGGCTCACACCTGTAATCTCAGCACTTTGGAAGGCCAACATGGGTGGATCATCTGAGGCCAGGAGTTTGAGACCAGCCAGCCAGCCTGGCAAACATGGTGAAACCCCGTCTCTTCCAAAAATACAAAAATTAGCTGGGTGTGGTGATGCATGCCTGTAGCCCCAGCTACTGAGGAGGCTTAGGTGGGAGAATGGCTTGAACCCAGGAGGTGGAGGTTGCAGTGAGCCAAGATCACACCACTGCACTCCAGCCTGAAAGACAGAGTGAGACGCTGTCTCAGAGAAAAAAAAAAAAAAGAGAAAAAAAAAAGAAATGAGACTAATTCAAGAATATATGGACAATATATTTAAATTTGCTCTTTTTTGCTTGTCCCAAATTTTTCCCACTCCTTTGCCTATCTCTATCTAACAACTTCTAACCCAAATCTCTCCAAAGCCATCAACATGGCTTTTAATATGTGAAAGTTTTTTAAAGTTTCAAAGTAGGACTGACAGAAATAAAAATATTTTACCCCCAAAATATCCTTCTTTGATACATTTTGAGGTGTCTGTTCAGAGAGCCAGCAAACAGAAGTAGCCCTGCAAAGTTGTCTTTCATGGGGAGATTTGCATCATACAGAATCTGCCTTGATGCAGCCTGGCTTCTTCTGAGCCTTCCCTTGTTTGATGTAGGAAAGATTAACTGAGAGTTTGACACCTTTGAAGGTGGGAAACATTTACCATGTATTCTTTCTGAAGGCTGCTACCTGTGAGGTTTCATCTACATAGCAAGACCACCTTTGCTAGCCAGGCCTCCTCTTCTCTCCCCGCCGTAACCTGTCATGCACCTTAACCTGATTTACCACCATAACTTGTTTTGGGCCATTCTCTGAGCTCCCATTCTCTTGGTAACCTCAAGATGGTATGTAAGCTTCTGTACCCCACTGGGCGTTTGCAGTAATCATTCTGTGGTTCTTTCCTATGTGCACATAAATAAATTCGTACGCCTTTTCTCCAGTGAATCTGCCTTTTGTGAGTTATTTTTTCAGCAAACCTTCAGAGGGCAAAAAGGACATTTTTCCCTTGGCTCCTACAGGGGTGTTGTTTTCTGAGCCATAATAAGCTCATCTGGCCAGGTCTTATATTTTGCTCAGGGGACTTGGGGAAGGAGAACTTTGATTTAATCTAACACATTTTTCAGATGTTCATTGTGGCACTTCTTACTCACTTTCACTTTTCAGCTACCTCTGTAAGGTCACCACACCTGCAGCTTTGCTTGATGCAGTGAGTCCTGGTTGCCATTCTACAGCATTCTGGAATCATGAGCACAATGTGCATTCACAGATGATTCTGATGCATGAAATATCCACACTGTCTTCTCACTTCTTACTTTTACTCTTCAGCTGCTTATGTAAGATCATCATACCTGCAGATTTGCTTGACCCAGTGAGTCCTGGTTGCCATCCTACATCATTCTGGAATCGTGAGCACTATGTGCGTTCATAGATGATTCTGATGTGTGGAATATCCACTACTGTCTCCATCATTATTTTAGGTTTCAATGAATACCTTCAAGCCACTGATTCAATCTAATATAACCCAATAGCAATGATAAAGATTGCAGACTTACTAAACAGAAATAAGCAAATGTTGTGAAAAATATATTAACCAGAATGAATTGTATCCTGCTAATTGAATGTTATTTAAGAACATTTGATTAATGTCATCTTCGAGGAAAATGCTCAACATTTAAATATGCAGGAGCTATTAGGAACAAAATGAGATTTCTGGGAAATCATTACTATGTTATTTTCAATTTATGAAGTGTGACTACAACTGTTTCATTTGGGAAAGGAAAGTAGCTCAGAGCAGTCGGAAGAATCTGAGGAATGCAAAATTTATCAGAGAGACAGGAGAGTCTCATTAACCCTATGCCCAGGGTTAATTGTTTAAAGGCATTTTGTATTTTTCTTCTATTGCCTGTAGTTTCCAGACCAGCTGATAAATTACCTAAAATGCTGTGAGTTGCACAATGTGACCCTCCCCCATATCTACATTTTTCTGGAATTTGTGATACAAAGAACAACACATAGGCAGTCAATAGCTTATACTATTTTGAGTGAGTCACTGTGGCATGCACCTGTAATCCCAGCTACATGGGAGGCTGAGGTGAGAGATCACTTGAGTACAGGAGTTCAAGACCAGCCTGGGCAACACAGGGGGAAACCTTGTCTCAACAAGAAGAAGAAAAAAAGAAGCTTACGGTATTTTAATGAACCAATGTAAATACTTGGTAAACAACTTTAGAACTACCTCTTCTTTTTTCCCTTTAAAAACCCACTTATAATTGCCGATTGGAGCATATATTCTGGGCAACTTGAATCAATGTCCCCAGGGTTGCAGTCCTCAAATTTGGCTCAAATAAGCTCTCTACTTATATTAATTTTTTCTCGGCTTCTTCCTTTAGGCCAACAGATTGCCTTTTCTTCTGAAACCCCAAAGCACCTGTGGCTCACTGCAGCGATTACTGGGTTCCATGCTTTGGGAGTGCTAGTCTAAGTGAGAAGACTCCTTGGGGAGGAGATGAGAGCCCATAGGAACCTGAAGATTCCCCTGCAGAACAGCAGGCCTTTTAAGCTCCTCCCTCCTGGCTTTCACTTGTAATCAGTTGGAGCCTCCATCAAGCCAAACAAGACAACATCTGCCCCTTTTTCAGTTCTCTCAGCTGTCACTTTTCATCTAGACTTCATTAGCTCCTGCCTGGTCTTTCCCCAAAATGCCTAATGGACTTTCCTGGCTGATTTCCTTGATCCCTTACCCTTGAGTCTGGCTGTCTTCCCAGGGGAGCCGCTTGTCTGACATGGCAGCTGGCACAGAGTAGGCACTCAGTAATTTTAGGCCTTCTGCTTTAGTTGTCAGAGGGTGAATTGACAACACGATTGATTGACAGGAAATGCAATTTGCTACTGCTGATACAACAACCAGAACTGAAAATATGACAATCAGACTTAGCTCCTCAAAGAGAGGGGAAAAGTCTGTGGTCTTGGCCAGGAACAGATCAGTTGAGTGGATTTATATACCAACACAATGGATGACAAAGGTGACAGTGTCCTGTCACGATGGCTTCAGGGAATGAGCGGTGTGGGCAGCTCAAACAACCCATCTGGGGCTAACGTGGAGGGGGAGAGAGCTCATCAATCTTGAGCAGATATTAGATGCAGAGGCCAGATTGCTTTCTTGTGTGGGTTTTATAGCTGTGCACATTCAACTATTAAGGACAACCTTTATTACTAAAATTTTTGTAGGACGGGTGCGGTGGCTCACGCCCATAATCCCAGCACTTTGGGAGACCAAGGGGAGCAGATCACGGGGTCAGGAGATCAAGACCATCCTGGCTAACACGGTGAAACCCTGTCTCTACTAACAATACAAAAATTAGCTGGGCATGGTGGTGGGCGCTGGTAGTCCCAGCTACTCGGGAGGCTGAGGCAGGAGAATCACTTGAACCCAGGAGGCGGAGGTTGCAGTGAGCCGAGATCGTGCCATTGCACTCCAGCCTGGGCGACAGAGTGAGACTTTGTCTCAAAAAAAAAAAAAAAGGAAAAATTAATTTTGTCATAGAGGATGAAACTCTTAATCCTTCCTTTGAAGTAATTACTTTTAGAGAGCTTGTTTGGAGGTCCTAGCAGGGGAGTGCAGCTACTCATATACCCTTGACCAAAGAACGGCCCTCCTCTGTTGGGGAAGGTTGTCCGCAGCGTCTGGAAGGATGCATGTGGAAGGATGAGGGAGGAAGGAGACACCCACCTAGCCAGCCAGATCAGACAAATTAACCCTGGCCATCAGTGGGGTGACAGATGTTGCAGCCAGACCACCCTCACATCCGGAAATAATTGCTTTTAAAATGCAATATTTGAAAACCTGAATTTTCTTGGGTAAGCAACTATTATATTGCTAATTTAATGAAACTTTTTTAAAAAAATTAATATACTTAAATTTTAGAGCAATTTTAGAATTGGTTAGAAAGTACAATGTTCCCACAACCCCCCTTCCCTGCACCATACACACAGCTTCCCCTTTTTTTTTTTTTACTACTTATGTTTGTGTGGTACGTTTGTTATACTTGATGAGCTGGTATCAATGCATGGTTACTAACTAAAGCCCATACTTCACAGTTTACATTACGGGGTCCATTCTTGGTGTTGTGCATTCTATGAGATTTCACAATGTGCAATTACATATATCCACTTTGATAGTATCATACAGAGCAGTGTTTTTTTTTTTTCTTTGAGATAGGCTCTTATTCTGTCACCCCAGCTGGAGTGCAGTGGCGTGAACACAGGTCACTGCAGCCTCAGCCTCCCAGGCTCAGGTGATCCTCCCATCAGCCTCCCAAGTGGCAGAGGAAAAAGAAAGGACACTGGGTGTGAGGGAGAGGTGCAAAGTCAGGACCAAGCATCCATGGGAACACGGGGGAGGATGAAGGCACTGAGGCTGGGGAGAGAGGGCAGGGCTATCAGTGTTGAAGGCCGGAAAGGATGAGGGAGTCTGCAGGCTCGGCCCGATCAACTGGTTCCAGCTTCTGTGACCTGCCTGGAGGAGGATGAAACAGGCTCCTCACCCTTATTGGTAAAGATAAACCCAAATCCCATCTCACCTCCCAGCTCTGGTCTTCCCACCCTAGCCACTGCCCACCTCACTCCATCTCTCCTTGCCAAGCCTAGACTGGCTTAGTTTTCACTGCTCTGTGGTCTCACAGTGCCCCGTGGCTATGGCTGTAGCTGCACTTACCACTTGTTTTACAGTTGTCTCTTCACGTGGTCATATCTGTCTTGAGTCTCTGCACTCCCAGGGCAGAGGCTGGGTCTCATTCATCCAGCAGCCCCAAGGCCCAGCCCCACTCCTAGCATGTGTCATTGCTTAGTGTTAAGTGACTGTCCATTGTGACATGTGGACATCCTCAAGGTCACATAAGCAACTATATGATGCTAAGCAATGGGGAATTACCTTGCTGCTTGGTGGGGTGTGGGAGATGGTGGAGGATGACAGAAAAGCATTTTTAAAGAGTGAACATTGAGTAGCTGAGTAGCCACTTTTTTTTCTGCCTCAGCTTGTGGCTGGGACCCCAGGCGCACGCCACCACGCCTGGCTAATTTATGTATTTTTCTCTAGAGATGGGGTTTCGCCATGTTGCCCAGGCTGGCGTGAATATAATTTTTTTTTTTTTTTTTTTTTTTTTTGAGACGGAGTCTCGCTCTGTCGCCCAGGCTGGAGTGCAGTGACGCGATCTCAGCTCACTGCAAGCCCCGCCTCCCGGGTTCACGCCATTCTCCTACCTCAGCCTCTTGAGTAGCTGGGACTACAGGTGCCGTGAATGTAATTTCTAACCAGTGAAGTTTTTCCTTCTATAGACATGGGCAAAGTGCAAATAAGAAATTGAGAGAGATAATAGAAGGTACAGCTATGCTCTTTGCACCTGGCCAGATACGGGTAGAAGTGGACCAGGGGCTACCTGGCCGTGCAAATTCTCTCCATGAGCCATGCAGCCGTGCTCCAGACTCCATTCCCCACCCATGGGAGGTCCTTGTGGCAATCACTGAAAATTTTCCTGACAACAGCCATTTCCCCAGAATGCAATCTACTGGGCATTTAAATAGTCTGATTGAGTTAATAACTTGTGAACACCGTGGCAACATATCCATAACATGAAGCTTACCGTGTTAAGCCGTTTTAGGTACACAGTTCTGTGGCATTCAGTACATTCACATTGTTGTGCCACCTGCACTGCCTTCCATCTCCAGAGCTTTTTCATCTTTTCCAACTGAATCTGTGTCCATGAAATAAATTTCTCACCCCCTGTCCCCTGTCAATGGACACCTGGGTTGTTCCTACCTTTTGGCTATTGCGAATAATACTGTTATGAACATGGATATACAAGAAAGTTAATAATTTTAAGCAGAATTTAATAAATACAGAAGATTCTTCCAATGAGAAAATATTTCAAAAGCCTGCCATTCAAAGGTGTTCTGCAGAGCAACAGCACTGGCTTCACTTGGGCCTTTGCTACTAATGCAGAATCTCAGGCTCTGCCCTGGACCTTTGTTACAGAATCTGCTTTTTTTTTTTTTTGAGACAGAGTTTTGCTCTGTCACCCAGGCTGGAATGCAGTGGTGCCATCTCATGTCACTGCAACCTCCCCACCTCCCAGGTTCAAGTGATTCTCCTGCCTCAGCCTCCTGAGTAGCTGGGACTACAGGTGCCCACCACCATGTCTGGCTAATTTTTGTGTATTTTTAGTAGAGATGGGGTTTCACCATGTTGGCCAGGCTGGTCTCGAACTCCTGACCTCAAGTGATCCACTCGCCTCAGCCTCCCAAAGTGCTGGATTACAGGCGTGAGCTACCTACTGCACCCGGCCAAGAATCTGCTTTTTAACAAGACCCCCCAGATGACTTATTTGCACCTTAAAGTTTGAGGACTGCTTCAAGACATAGAATCAATCCATGGAGAACAATAAATGAGTACTTTATTTTTTATTCTTTTTTTTGAGACAGGGTCTTGCTCTGTCATCCAGGCTGGAGTGCAGTAGTACGATCTTGGCTCACTGCAACCTCTACCTCCTGGGCTAAAGTGATCCTCTCACCTTGGTCTCCTGAGTAACGGGGACTACAGGCATGTACCACCATGACCAGCTAATTTTTGTATTTTTTGTAGAGACGGCGTTTTGCCACGTTGCCCAGGCTGGTCTTGAACTCCTGGGCTCAGGTGATCTGCCCACTTTTGCCTCCCAAAGTGCTGGGATTACAGGCTTGAGCCAACACACCTGGCCCAATAAATGGGCACTTCATCATGAAAAGTTTCGGAATCACTAGCTAGTGGAAGTAAAAGCAGTAACCCGCCAAGGCCGTCAAAGTAGGCTAGTTTTAAGCTGAGTACCGCTGGTACAGAGCCCTTGCCCCGCTAAAGGTTGATGTGAAATGAAGCCTTCCCTGAACACTGCACAGCAGCAAGGGAGGATGGGAGTCCACAGTGATGTAACCACCACATGGCTCTGTATTTCAATAGAGGCTGAGGCTAGGGTGCACCTCCCTCTCTTGTCTGATGAGACCTACCTGGGACCAGGAGACTGAGTTCCTACTGGGGAATGAGCTTTCAAAACAGCTCCTCAATTAAGGCAGGTTTGTCTATAGTTAATCAGCTACTAAGAGAATGAAATTTCTCTGAATGTTTATATTTGAAATTTATGGTTCTTTTCAAAGAAGTTACTGTGGTCGTTTATTTGAAGGAAATACAGCAAATTTCCCCCAGATTTGAATATGGGACAATAACTCCCTAAATGTGTTGAAACTCTTTCCCTAAGCTCTTGCTTTGATTGATAATCCATTAACATATTATCCCTTTTTGCACAAGAAAATGGCTAAAAGGGACAAGAATTACAACGTATGAAACGTCTACCCTTAGCAGGATGCCATTTATGTGTAGTTAGCTCATCACATCCCCCCAAATTCTGAGATTGTTTTACAGAAGGTTACCTGGCTACAAAATGACAGGAACCATGATTCAAATCCAGGCATATCTCACCCCAAACCTACACCTTTCCAGGCCAGCCTCCCAGCCTGCACTGAGCTCAGGTGAGCTGTATTTGGGTTTATTCTGGGTCGATGCTGTGTCTGGCCCATGCCACGTCTGCTCTAAGGCTCAGATGAGACACTGATGTTGCTTACAGCTCAGCTTAGCACAGGCTTTTCCATTTCCTGATTTCTCAGGTATCAAAACATGACAAGAAAGGCCATTTTTTTTTTAGGTATTTCCTGCTGAGTGAAACCTAGGAAATACTGGAAATCTTAGGGACATCTGACCTTGTAGGGATTGTTCCCAACCCTTTCCTGTTTGAGAAAAAAAAATCATTCTGGTGGGTCCGGTGACAGAGGGCTGGGAGGCACCCTGCAACAATGAAGTACAGCAGGCCTCTGTCCTCATGGCCTGATTCATTCCATTTAGCATCCTGATGTGGAAGAGTGGGCTTATAACTGATCATGAAAAGCCTGAGGTCTGCTGCTATGCGACAGATCTGCTGGCCTACACATCACCCAGGGGCACTACCAAATCGCCTAACACAATGACCAGTGTTTGTGAGTAGAATGTGGACAAATGTGGTGCAACAGACAGAACCTTCCTGGTGAGGGCTAAGGCTTGCATGACATGGTGTGACATGGCCGTAGGATGGAGCCATTTTGCAAAAATAATTCTGACCTGCCCGATGCTAAATGAACATTGAAGAAGCAATTGTGTTCCTGTCTCCAAGAACCTTTCAATATTGTACAAGAGACAAGAACCAAAACCAATGAACAGTACAAGTACTGCCTGTACAAATAGAAATGAGTCACAAAACACTGGCTGATGAGGTTGGGCTACGGATAGAGTACCATCCTTTCTGCCTCCTAAGCCTTTCTCTCACGGGTCCCTGCTCAGGTCCTATTATAGCGGGCTTTGCAGTAGCTTCTTCCTGTCCTCATCAGCCAGCCTAGTCCAGGCCATGGAAACACTTCCAAATGCAATTTTCTAATGAGTGCCCCTAAACACTTTCAGTGGCCCCAAGGCCTACAGAACTTGCAGAAAGCCCAAACGCCCCAGGCATCTACCTCGCCCTCCAGCCTTACTGCTCCTCTCTGGGCCTCATTCTCCGGAGTGCTTAGCTTCACTCTGTGTTTTTATTATTACTTTTTATTATACTTTAAGTTCTAGGGTACATGTGCACAACGTGCAGGTTTGTTACATATGTATACATGTGCCGTGTTGGTGTGCTGCACCCATTAACTCGTCATTTACATTAGGTATTTCTCCTAATGCTATCCCTCCCCCAGCTCCCTACCCCACGACAGGCCCTGGTGTGTGATGTTCCCTGCCCTGTGTCCAAGTGTTCTCATTGTTCAATTCCCACCTATGAGTGAGAACACGCCCTCTGTGTTTTTTCAACCCTCTTTAGTACTGTTCACTGTCTTCCCTCTTCCCCAAATCTCTTTCAACTAGGCGCAGGGGTCATAACCTGTAGGCTACCTTTTTAGAAACGGAGTTGGTTCTATCAGGACACGCAGTATGGCCTAACAGCTAGGAGCACAGCATCTGGAGCCATAGACACAGGGTACGACTCTGACTCGGCCACCTTAGCTATTTTATTTAAGCTGTGTTTTGGTTTATCTATGAAAAAGACAGTACTCAGACCTGCGTTCTCGATCGCTGAGATGATGTTTATTAGAACACTTCCTGGCATGCAGTGAGCATGCCATCACCACCAGCTGCTCACAACACTTACCATGGCGATCGATGCTCTTCGCTGGTGTCTCATTTGCCGACTTGAAGCTCACTGAGGTTGGGACTGTCTTTGATGACCTGTGAAAGCTCAGGGCTAGTGGAGAGTCAGTGCTCACTACTGTGCCTGAGTGAACAGCTGAGAACCTTCTTGGAGGAGGTTCACATAAAAGCTCAGATGACAGACGGAAAAGCACTCCAGGTAGTGATAATGCTCTCGTCCTGAGGACATGAGGAACCTGCCTGGGGGGTGGATGACCTCATGGGGAACAAGGAGGAAGAAGAGGCTAGCAAAGCCAGGGAGATGAGAGACACCTGAGATGGTCTCTCCAGGGCTGTGTGGAGAATCAGCAGCTAGGACTCTGGACGAAACAGTGTCAGGTAGAGAGGACGCCTGGTGACAGGCAGCCTAGGCAAAAAAGACAGTCATTTTTTTATTGGCTTTAGCAGCTGCTGTCCCAAACCCTCTCCCCTCAATAATAAATGGCAATTTTATGATCACAAAGAGGCCACATTTTTTTTAATTGACAACTCAATCTCTACATACATACAGTATTGCACGAATTATAAGTGGATCAACAATTATATTATTGATACAAACTCATGAGCATTTACATAAAACTGCCGCTCTAGGTTTTGGTGTGTTTTGTGTCAGCTACTTTAGTGAATAAACAAAACATAAAGGAACTCAGCTACTTGAATTCATGAGAATCAGCTTTCAAAAAAAGCATATATATCATCTCATAGAATACTTATTATGTCAAACCCAGGAAAATCAGTAACTAAGTGACAAAAGGAACACTTTTAAAGAAAAGTTGGTGATAAATATGTTAGGCTAAAATACTAAGAACTTTAGCAACTGGACCGAGGAACCAGAAAATGTATGCACACTGGGAATTTTAACAGAAGATTACACATTCTCCTGTACAGTGAGGACCACATTCTAAAAGCATAATTCTGGGTTGCTACAATGTCGTCTCTGCTACAAACCATTGTTTCAAAGTTGAAAGAAACAAGATGGTAATTCACATAAAAAGGTTTTAAAATTCTTCCCACTCAAAATAAAATAAAAATAATATAATCTCTATCAAATTATAAAGAAATTCTATCAAAATGTTGACCACATAAAGAAGTCAGACCATTTGCCTTCGCTGACTGCCTCAGAGGGCAGAGCATGTGTCACCTACAAGGAAGGGGAGAGGGGGGTAGAGTCCCTACTCTCCCCCGGCCTGTGGTGTCGGGGTGGAGAGGAGCCCTTTGGCTTCCCTGGGGTTTTGCTTCCTCACATAGGGAATTGAGGGAGGTGGGCTAGATGGCTTTAAGAGACTTCTCAACTAAAAGAATCAAAGTCAGCTTGAGAGCCCATCTCTGAACAGACATATAGGGTGGCAAAAGAAATGGATTAAAAAAGAGGCGGATGACGTCTTTCTCACCTTTTGATATCATCACTCAGAACTAATCTGAACTATAGTTGAAGAAAATCTTTGCCTGGTACTATTAAAGAGTATGCAGTGAGGCAGCTTACAATGAAATTTTTCATAAAAATGTATAAAAAGGCTATGTTAAGTTTGGGTGGAAAAAACAATGCACCTCCATATTACTACCAGCAGTCACGATGTCCTGTCTCAGATTTTAGGAGTCACCGATCTGGTTGGGAGAAATGCTGAGGGATGATCAAGCCATTCAATAGCGATCTAAGGAGTGCACACAGTTCAGGAAATGGATAAACAGGTGCCCAGGAAGGCAACTTTAATGAAACTGGTTCTAAAACAAAGGATACAAGAGACCTAAATGATCCAAAAAGAGTGATGGCTTCTCATTTTCTGTCCCCTATAGAGAATATAAATATCATTTCTTCTGGAATCCAACACACTGGATTCATTTTCAAGATGTATCACTTTATTTTCCAGCACGTGACAGTCACATGATTTCTGCAGTGAGCCCCAAAGCTTCCACGAGCTTTCCTGGAACCTACGGCCAGAAGAGTCCTGAGATTTCAAATATTAAAGCTTTCTCCACAGCCACAAGTCCCTTTGATGTTTGGGTTATTGAACACAAACTCACTGGATAATTTGTCTTCAACATAGTCCATTTCTGTTCCTAAAAGTGTTAGCTGTGCTTTCTTTTCGATGAATACTCTGACTCCTTGGAGAAAAGAAAACATGTGTCATGGAAAGCCTGCAGCCTTATGGAACTTGCTGATTCAAAGCACAAGTGAACTTGAAATAGTGACTATCAATGAAAGTCAAACAAGAAGCCTTGAACATTTTAAATTATTTCCTTAAGGAATTAAGCATTCAGTTTCCTGTCTGCCCCTCCTTTCCCACACATGAATTTATGTCACAATCACATTAGGGGAGAATTTTATAAAAGTAAATTCCATGACAATTTTATGCAAAATTAGAATTTACCTTTCACTATACTTCACTCATTTTTCCAGTTTGCAACGTGAAGAAAATGTATATTCTCGATGAGTTTTATGAAATAAAAAAAAAATTTATGAAAATTCTGCAATACACTAGATACACGGATTCAAGCTTAAAGATATACAAAGGACTGTGATACAATGGGGCTATTTTCATAATATCAATCAGTACAACAACAGTCTTTTCTGGTTACAGGACGGAAAACAGGTACTATTCCCTAGTAATTACACAGGTAGAGGTCAGCATCTTTGTAAATACAATCTTTTTTTTTGGATAGAGTCTCGCTCTGTCACCCCAGCTGGAGTGCAGTGGCATGATCATGGCTCACCACAAGCTCCACCTCCCAGGCTCAAGCGATCCTCCCACAGGATTACAGGCACATACCACCAGGACCAACTAATTTTTTTAGAGTCAGGGTTTCACCACGTGGCCCAAGCTGGTCTTGCATTCCTGGGCTCAAGTGATCCTCCCACCTCGGCCTCCCAAAGTGCTGGGATTACAGGTGTGAGCCACAGTGCCCAGCCAACAAATACAATCAATTTAAGAAAGCTTTCTAGTCTGGGAAACAGGGCAAAACCCTGGCTCCACTAAAAATACAAAAATTAGCCGGGCACGGTGGTGGGCACCTGTAGTCCCAGCTACTCGGGAGGCTGAGGTGGGAGGATTGCTTGAGCCCGGGAGGCAGAGGCTACAGTGAGCCATGATTGTGCCACTGCACTCCAGCCTGGGTAAGAGAGCAAGACTCTGTCTCAACAAACAAACAAAACAACGAAACAACAAAAAAACTTTCTTCCTTACAAGAAATTGAGCCATTAGCTAAATATAAACAATATATAATTAAGTCACCTCTTCTTTAAGATGAAAATCTTAAGGTTTATAATGTGTTATAATTTTTAAAATAATACATTTTTAAAAGGTCTTTATTGATAGTTATAACTTTAGTTTAATAAGAAAGCACACTTAAGAATCTAGGCCTCATTCTCCCATGTAGGTAAGAACTGCAAGCTAAGTGCATTACTTCCAATGACAAGATAAATTATTTATTTTAGATAGGTTTTAACAGATTATAGGGTGGAAGAAGGGGGCAGCAGCAAATATAATTAATTTTAATTATAAATTAAATTATAATAAATAGCTTTTAATAAAAATTGGAAATACAGGATTCCTCAAAAACGTGAGTTGATAATACAGCTCCAATAAAAATACAAAAATGAACCAGGTATGGTGGTGGGCACCTATAATCCCAGCTACTTGGGAGGCTGAGGTGGGAGGATCGCTTGAACCAGGGAGGTGGAGGTTGCAGCAAGCCGAGATCACACCACTGCACTCCAGCCTGGGCGAGAGAGCAAGACCGTCTCAAATTAAAAAAAAAAAAAAAAAGGATTATAATGGAGCTGAAAATTCCCATTGCCTAGCAATGCTGTAGCCACCATAATATCACAAGACAACCCATTACTCAGGTGTTTGTGGTGATGCTAGTGTAAACAAACTTATACTGCCAGTCATATAAAAGTCTAAGCATGTTCAATTATGTACACTACATAATACTTGATAACCATAATAAATGGTTATGTTACTGCTTTATGTATTTACTATACTTTTTATTGTTATTTTAGAGTGTACTTCTACTTATAAAAAAAAAAGTTCATGCAGTGAGCCGAGATTGCACCACTGCACTCCAGCCTGGGCGACAGAGCGAGACTCCGTCTCAAAAAAAAAAAAAAAAAAGTTAACCGTGAAACAGCCTGAGGCAGGTTCTTCAGGAGGTATCCAGAAGAAGGCATCATTATCACAGAAGATGACAACTCCATGAGTGTTACTGCCCCTGACGGCCTTCCAATGGCATGAGGGGAGGTGGTGGAAGACAGGGATATTGATGACCCTGACCCTGTGGAGGCCTAAGTTAATACGTGTGTTTTTGTCTTAGTTTTTAATTAAAATGTTTACAAAGAAAAAAAA
The DNA here is from genome assembly GCF_029281585.2 of Gorilla gorilla gorilla. NCBI lineage: Eukaryota > Metazoa > Chordata > Mammalia > Primates > Hominidae > Gorilla > Gorilla gorilla. The sequence goes on from NC_073237.2 coordinate 82,472,279, forward strand.
TTAAAAATAGAGAAAAGCTTATAGAATAAGAACATAAAAAATTTTTGTATATTTGTACAATGTGTTTCAAGCTAATGTTATCACAAAAGAGTCAAAAAAAAAAAAAACACCCCAAAGCTTACAAAGTAAAAAAGTTTCAGTAAACTAAGGTTAATTTATTATTGAAGACTAAGTGTACAAGGTTTATAAGGTCTATAGTACTACAGAGGAACGTCCTAGGCTTTCACATTCACTCATCACTCCCTACTCACTCACTGACTCACGCGGACAACTTCCAGTCCTGCAAGTTCCATGCATGGTAAGTGCCACAAACAGGTGTACCATGTTTTATTTTCTTCTTCTTCTTCCTTTTTTTTTTTCTTTTTTTAAAGAGATGGAGGTCTCGCTATGTTGCCCAGGCTTAAGGGCAGTGGCTATTCACAGTAAGAACACAGGGCACTATGATGTCTTTTTTTCTTTTTTGAGACAGAGTCTCACGTTTTCACCCAGATTGGAGTGCAATGGCATGGTCTCGGCTCACTGCAACCTCCGCCTCCTGGGGTTCAAGCGATTCTCCTGCCTCAGCCTCCCAGTAGCTGGGACTACAGGCGTGTGCCACCACACCCAGTTAATTTTTCGTATTTTTAGTAGAGATGGGGTTTCACCATGTTGGCCAGGCTGGTCGTGAACTCCTGACCTCATGATCCACCCACCTCGGCCTCCCAAAGTGCTGGGATTACACGGGTGAGCCACCACGCCTGGCCAGTGCACTACATTCTTGAACTCCTACACTCAAGGAATCCTCCTGCCTCAGTCTCCTGAGTAGCTGGGACAACAGGCTTGTGTTAACACACCCGACCACATTTGATCTTTTACAAAATTTCCTTAAGCTGATAAGCAACTTCAGCAAAGTCTCAGGATACAAAATCAATGCACAAAAATCACAAGCATTCTTATACACCAATAACAGACAAACAGAGAGTCAAATCATGAGTGAACTCCCATTCACAATTGCTTCAAAGAGAATAAAATACTTAGGAATCCAACTTAAAAAGGACGTGAAGGACCTCCTCAAGGAGAACTACAAACCACTGCTCAATGAAATAAAAAAGGACACAAACAAATGGAAGAACATTCCATGCTCATGGGTAGGAAGAATCAATATCGTGAAAATGGCCATACTGTCCAAGGTAATTTACAGATTCAATGCCATCCCCATAAAGCTACCAATGACTTTCTTCACAGAATTGGAAAAAACTACTTTAAAGTTCATATGGAACCAAAAAATAACCCGCATCGCCAAGTCAATCCTAAGCCAAAAGAACAAAGCTGGAGGCATCACGCTACTTGACTTCAAACTATACTACAAGGCATACAGTAACCAAAACAGCATGGTACTGGTACCAAAACAGAGATATAGATCAATGGAACAGAACAGATACCTCAGAAATAACGCCGCATATCTACAACTATCTGATCTTTGACAAACCTGAGAAAAACAAGCAATGGGGAAAGGATTCCCTATTTAATAAATGGTGCTGGGAAAACTGGCTAGCCATATGTAGAAAGCTGAAACTGGATCCCTTTCTTACACCTTATACCAAAATTCAAGATGGATTAAAGACTTAAACGTTAGACCTAAAACCATAAAAACCCTAGAAGAAAACCTAGGCATTACCATTCAGGACACAGGCATGGGAAAGGACTTCATGTCTAAAACACCAAAAACAATGGCAACAAAAGACAAAATTGACAAATGGGATCTAATTAAACTAAAGAGCTTCTGCACAGCAAAAGAAATTACCATCAGAGTGAACAGGCAACCTACAAAATGGGAGAAAATTTTCGCAACCTACTCATCTGACAAAGGGCTAATATCCAGAATCTACAATGAACTCAAACAAATTTACAAGAAAAAAACAAACAACCCCATCAAAAAGTGGGCAAAGGATATGAACAGACACTTCTCCAAAGAAGACATTTATGCAGCCAAAAGACACATGAAAAAATGCTCATCATCACTGGCCATCAGAGAAATGCAAATCAAAACCACAATGAGATACCATCTCACACCAGTCAGAATGGCAATCATTAAAAAGTCAGGAAACGACAGGTGCTGGAGAGGATGTGGAGAAATAGGAACACTTTTACACTGTTGGTGGGACTGTAAACTAGTTCAACCATTGTGGAAGTCAGTGTGGCGATTCCTCAGGGATCTAGAACTAGAAATACCATTTGACCCAGCCATCCCATTACTGGGTATATACCCAAAGGACTACAAATCATGCTGCTATAAAGACACATGCACACGTATGTTTACTGTGGCACTATTCACAATAGCAAAGACTTGGAACCAACCCAAATGTCCAACAATGATAGACTGGATTAAGAAAATGTGGCACATATACACCATGGAATACTATGCAGCCATAAAAAATGATGAGTTCATGTCCTTTGTAGGGACACGGATGAAATTGGAAATCATAATTCTCAGTAAACTATCGCAAGGACAAAAACCCAAACACCACATGTTCTCACTCATAGATGGGAATTGAACAATGAGAACACATGGACACAGGAAGGGAACATCACACTCTGGGGACTGTTGTGGGGCGGGGGGAGGGGGGAGGGATAGCATTAGATATACCTAATGCTAAATGACGAGTTAATGGGTGCAGCACACCAGCATGGCACACGTATACATATGTAACTAAGCTGCACATTGTGCACATGTACCCTAAAACTTAAAGTATAATAATAATAATAATAAAAGAAATTTCACTATACTTTTTCTTTGTTTAGGTACGTTTACACAAATACTTACCACTGTGTCAGAACCGTGCACAGTATTCAGCACAGTCACATGCAGTACAGGTTTGTAGCCTAGGAGCAATAGGTTGTATCATCTAGCTGAGGCATATGGTAGGCTCTACCATCTAGGTTTGTGTAAGTACACCCCAGGATATTTGTCTAATGTCACATTTCTCAGACCATCTAGGTTTGTCTAAGTACACCCCAGGATATTTGTCTAACGTCACATTTCTCAGAATGTATCTCCAATGTTAAGTGACGTATGACTGTATCTGCATTATACTTACTGCTTGAGCATCCCAAATCCAAAAAGCTCCAATGAGCATTTCCTCTGAGTGTCATGTCAGCACCCACTTTTAAAGTTTTGAATTTGGGAGCATTTCAGATTTCAGATTTTTGGATTGGAATGATCAACTTGTACTTATTTGACACAGATATAAAACTACTGCTTACACGAAAACTGTTGGTTTACTGTGAGGTTTAAGGCTGGTTCACTTTTTGGACACAACAATGATCTTTCATAGTTAAAACAAGCTTATATAATAATTTATCAATTAGTTACTAAGAGCAGTCTCTGGAAAGAATTTTACTAGGCCACTTATTATGACCTTAAACTATTTAACCCCTCTGTGCCTCAGTTTCTTCATCAGAAAAACAGGGATAATATGGTACCACCCACATTCAGCATTGTGTATAAATCAGTTAATACATGAAATTCCATCAAACAACTCCTACACACACAGTGAGCATTATTTACATAATTCCTGCTACTATCCTTATTTTTTACTTTGTGCTGTGCAAGGCTAATAATTTTAGGCAAAACAACGTGCCCAAAAAATGTTTGTTAAAAACTCACCATCTTGAATAACTTCTTCATCAGAATCTCCTTTTGTCTTTGTATATTCTAGAGTATAAGAAAGGCCATTACAGCCCCTGGTTCGGACACCAACTTTTACACCTACCTGAAAAAGAAGTGAAAATATAAACTTGGTTTTAAAGTAGTACAGATTAAACAATTATACTAATAAAGTGACAGTAGCCTCCTCGTACCAAAATGGACTTTCTCTTATTTTTTTGTAGGACAGGGTCTCACTATGTAGCCCAGACTGGTCTTAAACTCGTGGACTCAAATAACGCTTCCAACTCGGCCTCTCAAAGCATTGGGATTACAAGGCAGGAGCCACCCCGTCCAGCCTGGGACTTTATTTAAAATGTCTTTGCTCTACCTTGTTCTGTGAGATACCCTCTGAATGTTTCCTTATGGTTAGGATTCACCAGGGTTCATAGTCCACCATCTGGCAATCCTATCTCTACATGGGATCTGAATTATAGTGCAGACTTGTGTACAGTCTCAAATACCAGAAAGCAAAAGACTGCAGTCAATACAGACAAAAGGAGTTTAAAAAAGTGACCAAACAGCAGTTTAAAAGTATCAATGTTTACATTAATGCAATTTTCAAACAGTATCTACCTAAGTTCTCTGTCTTAGAGCTGAGCTGATTTTTCATTTAAATACAGTCATCCCTTAGTATGCATGGGAAATTGGTTCCAGGACTAACTGAGTATACAAAAATCTGCAGATACTCAAGTCCCTTATGCAAATGGCACTGCATTTGTATATAACCTATATACATCTTCCCCTGTACTTTAAATAACTTCTGGAGGACTTGAATACCTGTAACAATGTAATGCTACATAAACAGTTGTTATACTGTATTGTTTAGAGAATGAAAGTCTGTACATGTTTAATACAGATGCAACCTTCTATTTTTTTCCCAAATATTTCTGACCTATGGTTGATTGAATCCACGTATGCGGAACCCACAGATACGGAGAGGTGACTGTATACAGCAAAAGTATCATAAGTACTATTTCACCAGCAGTTCCTGATTCTACAAAGCCGAATTCTTGTTTCATTAGGCCAATTTGTAGTCTAGTCATTGGTCTATCCAAATTGAATCAGAACACTGATATCCTTTGAAATTTAATAATTTTAAAAGGTAGGTTTGAGAACTTCCATTACATTGTAATGTAGGTTAACAACAGAAACCAGAAATCACCCCACCGTCTAATTATTAAATATTGCAATCCATTACTTGAAATGATTTACAGCATTCCATCGGCAATTAACAATGTACAATTAAGATGATACACACATCCCTAACTCAACAATTCTGTATCTAGGAATGGATCCTATGTAGGTGGACTAAGCCATGCTTACAGTTCTAGAACAATGAGCCTGGCACACTGCAGACACTAAATAGTTGCTGAATGGTGTTTGCGGCAGCACTGAATGAAAACGACCCTTTAATATGGGGACTGGTTAAAGAACTCAAACTTGTTCAATGGAATATACTCTACATGCAGCCAAGAAAGGGAGGCAGATCATTACATAATGACATGGAAAGATCTTCAAGCCACATTATTAAGGGTAAAAAGCAAAGTGTAACAAAAAAATTTATGGTAGGAAGAGATATACACAGGAATAACGAGCCCAGTCTAGGCCAGTGGTTGCCCTCAGGGAGACATTTTTGGTTGTGACAACCAAAGCTTTGTAGAATCAGGAACTGCTGGTGAAATAGTACTCACCATACTTTTACTCTATACAGTCACCTCTCCGTATCGGTGGGTTCCACATATGTGGATTCTTTGGTTGAGGCAAAGAGGGGGTACTACTGGTATCTAATGGACAGAGGCCACAGATGCTGTCAAACATTCTACAATCTGCCCTAAAGTGTCAACTGTGAGGAGGCTGAGAAAATCAGGTCTAGCCGCTTCAAATGTATACATTATCCCTGGAAGGATACCAAAGAGATTGCTTCTTGGAAGGAAGAATGACGACGAAGAGTCAGGTTGAAAGAATGACTTCCTTTTAGTTAAATACCCTTTTGTATTATTTGAATTTTTAAAAAATCCTGAGAATATTTTACATTTTAAATAAAAACCCCCAAATGAAATAATACTGTATATCATGGGATAAATTCACTCTGAAAATACAGCTTCAGTTTTTTACTGAATAATTAACTGGTTTTACTTACATGCTCAGGCTTATCTTTAAGAAGTTGTTTTATCTTGTTTACTGCTGAAGGTGTCTGAAAAAAGAAAATGATGTTTTTAGCTACAAAACTTGTTATTCAAAGCCTCATATTTATCAGTCTTTGTAAGTCTGTCTTTAGCAAATTCATGTGACAAATTTATGTTCCATTCTTGCCAGGGTACCTTATGGACTTTATATAGAAACACATAAACTATACCTAATTCAAAATATCCTCTTTATTTAAAAAAAAAAATCTGCTAGCAACATCCTTTTAATCTTGCTCCTCAGTCCAGGTTGGTTCCCTGTCCTTCTCTCTATGGTGCTATTCACTCACATTACAAATGCTATTTTTCTGGGCAGCATCTATTTTGTGCACCAACTCTATGCCCAGGAACCAGCATGTTGCCTACGACAAAGAGCCAATGAAGGAATCAAGCATCTCACTGGGAAGGCCAACCTTCAGGTGTTTTTCCTGTTGATTATTAATCCTACTGCTTTTTTTTTTTTTCTTACTCACAATCCATTTCTAATCCATCAAAATGCACAGCTTGAGGAAACAGTGTTACCAGCATAAAATAACCCAGGGTGTGCTTCTTGCACCAGTCCCACCAAATGCTCACATAGATTTTTTTCATCGTGGATTAAACCAACATCTCAGGAGATCTAGATGAACAAAACTAAGCTAGTCAACGACAGAAATAAGAACAAGGAGGAGCTGTTTCCCAGAGAAATGCTGTTTTAACATAGCTCAGTGGGCCTCAAAATGAGAAAAACATCACAGTTTGTGTGAAATAGGTCGATGTTGCCAACCCCACTTCTTTGGGAAGGAGGCTGTTCCCCGACATTCCTGGCCCACTTCCTAGCTGTGCCTCCAGGGCAGTCACCTTAAGTGGCTTCTCTGACTTCTATTCCCTTACTGGTGAAACAGGGATAATAGTTCCTCCTCCTCCTGATTCTTGCCAGGATTAAATATTTAAACTCATGGAAAGCATTCAGGACAGTGCCAGGCACAAAAAAGCCAAGTATTATTATGATTATGAGAGTACATCATAATGAAGACATTACGTGCGTCCTTCCTACTTTATCAGCTCCTCTAGCTGGCAGTGCTCTGCAGGCCCTCCAGTCCCTTGTACTGACATTTTACTGTACAGTAAAGTCTTTGAGACTGCTTGTGAAGTCTCAAAGTCTGGATATTACGACCTAAGACTTGGTAGTAAACTGAGGCCAGGACTGACACCTGGAAGAGCCAGCCCAATGGATGGCCCTAGAGTGTGCTCTCCTGCCCTGTCGGGGTTGGGGCTCAGCTAGATGAGCATGCTTAAACACAGTACAGACCCAGTTTAGAAGGGCATGAAAGCAATTTAGAATGTGAAGACCAACATGTCTTAAACATTTTAAATAGAAAACAATGCACTGCACTTAAAAACGTGAATGTTGTTTAGTAAAACTTTTAATTCAGTTATTAATATATAGTGTCTGTGTATATACATTTCTTATTACATGTCACTGTAAAAAAACAAACCACTACCAGTAGGTGGGCCTCTAAAGGCCCATGGTTTCCCATGGTTCTGTCAGAAAAGAAGGCACGCAGTCCTCCAACGCAGGAAGTAGCACACAGGGCGGAAGGAGAAAACAGGGAAGAGCAGGATTATGGTTTTGTTTTTGTTTTTTGAGTCACAGAATACCAACTTTAAATAGTTACAGAAATAGTTATTATTTTTTAAAGTGCTCGTTACCCTTCTAAAGCAGTGGTCCCAAATGTTTTTGGCATCAAGGACTGGTTTCGTGGAAGACAATTTTTCCACGGATAAGGGGAATGGTTTCTGAATGATTCAAATGCATTACATTTATTGTGCACTTTATTTCTATTATTACATTGTAATATATAATGAAATAATTATATAACTCATCAAAATGTACAATCAGTGGCAGCCCTGAGCTTGTTTTTCTGCAACTAGATGGTCCCATCTAGGGGTGATGGGAGAGTGACAGATCATCAGGCATCATTCTCATAAGGAGTGCACAAACTAGCCCCTCAAACCTGCAGTTCAGACTAGGGTTTGTGCTCCTATGAGAATCTAATGCCCCTGACGATCTGACAGGAGGTGGAGCTCGCTTAGGTGGTAATTCTTGGCTTGCCTGCTGCTCTCACCTCCTGCTGTGAGGCCCTGTTCCTAACAGGCCATGGACCAGTACCAGTCTGTAGCGCAGGGACTGGGGACCCCTGTTCTAAGTGATTGTCAATAAAAGCTAGCTTTCTTATCAACCACATGTAAATTTTCACCATATTTTCCTATGTGCATGCTGAAGAAATTAATCACTTACTGTCAAATAAAAATAGCTTTCTGTAAGTTTATTTTAAAAAGGCATAGCCTGGCTGGGCCTGGTGCCTCATGCCTATATTCCCAACACTTTGGGAGGCCGAGGTGGAAGTATCACTTGAGGTCAGCCGAGGTGGAAGGATCACTTGAGGTCAGGAGTTTGAGACCAGCCTGGCCAACATGGTGAAACCCCGTCTCTATTAAAAATACAAACATTAGCTGAGGATGGTGGCATGCGCCTGTAATCCCAGCTACTCAGGAGGCTGACGCACGAGAATCGCTTGAACCCGGGAGGTGGAGGTTGCAGTAAGCCGAGATCATGCCACCGCACTCCAGCCTGGGAAACAGAGTGAGACTCTGTCTCAAAAAAAAAAAAAAAAAAAAAAAAAAAGGCACAGCCACGGAAAATAGCTGCGGGAACTAAAATCTGAAACGTGGTCTTGGTTTAATCTGAGTGGATCAAAGGCACAGATGGGCACACCACTGCATGATCTAAACAAAACAAATGTGTCTGTCACACTACTCCGTTTACCAGCCCCAAATACATAATTTTTTTTATCTCCAAGTGGTTTTCTAAATTATCTAATTTGGTTTTACAAAGTCATCTATTTTCTTATTTTCTCAACTTTTAGCAGGAAACACTTATACACAGTAAATGAAAGCAATTCGTGGGGATTGGTCTACTTATCACAAAGTTGCTGATGTTCACATCTCATACTGAAGGACTCTTTAAGGGAAAAGTAACATTCAACAGGAACCTGTGTGCCTGGGAAGCTGCTGTTACAGGAACTAAACACATGTCTTAATTTTCCTGTGTCAGGCCAAAACCAAACCTACTCCACTGGGAGGGTGTTACTAATGACGGACAGCCCAGGTCAGTACTCAACCAAGGGAAAAGGTTCTTCGAACTTTCAAAGTGACTGATCTGATTTTCAGAACAAGGGAGAGTGGTTAAAAGGGAAGAGTTGGGACTTAAAAAAAATCGAGCTATAAGAGGTACTTTTTGTGTCTCAGTACCAGGGAGAGGCTAAGAATCCTACCCTGCTTTAAGTCTACATGCTCTGGCAACTTTGTGCTTAGGTAAAATTCATGTGAGAAACAGCATAAAATCTTCAACTACACAGCATGCTGCAGGGCCTAGCAGCCTGCCAGTACCAGTGCACTTCCCAGAACAACTAAGAAACATGTAATTCTCAAGAAATTTATGTACTATTAATGAATATAGCTTACCTGAGATTTGGCCCATGTTTTAAAATTTAAGAGCTTCCTGAAGCCCACTAAAATATGATGGTTTTTACTCACATGCAAATCACAGGAATATGACTTTTAAAGTGAGAGGTTATCTTTGAGGTAAGATATTTTGGCCTAATTGAAAAATATATATATTTCCAAGATGTTTCTGCTGTTAAAATTAAGGGAAAAGGCACTGTAGATGAATGTTTTATCACTACTTCATAGCAACACGCTTTCTAATCCTTGTAGGAGAAACTTTTCATTCTCAATCCTGTATTTCTTTAAGTAACTCCCCAGGCAATTTTCATTTTTTGCTGTTTAAGAAAATTAAATTAAATTCAAAGCTAAAGTTAACTCTGTGATTATGCATACTAAACATGTGCCAACAACTACAACTTAATTTCTCTACAAACATGGCATTTTAATGTCAACATATCAATTTTCTGGGGGAACAAAAGATGGTACATAAATAGAGCCAGTGAACAAGTACAGTGTATTTTATTAAAATCATTCTTTAACAGCCATGGCTGGCATTAGAGTGTCAAAATAAGAAAAGACAAAAGCATTCTCTTTTGTCTTTTCTTATTTGTGTATATGTGTATATACACACCCAAAATACATATAATATACAAATATATATTTGTAGGCCAGGTGTGGTGGCTCATGCCTGTAATGCCGGCACTTTGGGAGGCCAAGGTGGGAGGATGGCTTGAGGCCAGGAGTTTGAGACCAGCCTGGGCAACAGAGCAAGACCCTGTCTCTACAATAAATTAAAAAAAAAAAAAATTAGCAGTCATGGTGACATGTGCCTGTAGTCCCAGTTACTTGGGAGGCTGAGGTGAAAGGATTGCTTGAGCCCAGGAGTTTGAAGCTGCAGTAAGCCATGATCATGCCACTGCATATGAGCCTGGGTGACAGAGGAAGATCCTGTCTCTAAAAAGAAAAAGGTTTGTAATCATGGCATATATACATAATTTTGCAGCCTCCATTGAAACAATTTAACAAATTATTTTTTTTCATTTGATACATGGTAATAAACATATATTCACCATTTACTGAGCACCTTCTAAGTGTTTAATGGTTTAAACGTATCATCTTTTTATTCCTGCCATTGTGATTTAGGTATTAAAGATTAAATAATTTGCACAGCATAAGTCAAAGAATGAAGATTTATAACTCTGAAACTTAAAAAAAAGCATAATTTACAATGACTACATCCTTCACCAACAGGATCTACTCTCATGTACTTAACCATCCTTTCACTGTTAGACTGCTAGGCTACTTCCAGTGCTTCTTGTGTAGTATTTCCTAAACTGCCTTCGTATAGAAATCTTAGTGCTTGGTCACTGTTCAAAAGGACTTCTGGTTCTAGTCCAATGAACTAACACACAGTTCCTTACTGAGCATTAAGCATTTCCTAGCTTCTCAACTGGACTCCAATAGAAAGTTAAGCCCTAAGGCACCTTCTGTACACAATGAATTCATCAAGAATGATAGTGGCTGTGCACCATCATTCTCTCATAGAACTTGGTTGAGTTTTAATGCACAGCTGTGATCCACCCCAGTCCTACAAATTAGAGTTGCTCTGACTTGTACAATGATGGAAATAAATCTGTCTGCAAGCAGGGCAGTATTTACTCTTCAGATTCTTTAATCACATCTGGCTCCTGCAAGTTCAATTCCACTTGTCAATTTCTAGATATGTAGGGAAATAGGGAAGATGTAGATAATCTGATAATGACAGCATTGAACTGTGTTATATTATCAGTTACTTTTCCTAGCCTTTTGCTGACATCTGGTAGACTCCACACATATAGCACTTTTCAAATGTTGCAACATGTCAAATTCTTAACATCAAAATTTATATATCCAGGTAACATTTATCCCTTCCAATCAGTTTTACTGAATTAGGTATACTTGTGTTTGCTCTTATCTGTCTCTACTTATTAGACCCAAGTAACATTTACCTCTTCCAATCAGTTTTACTGAATTACATATACTTTTGTTTGCTCTCTTATCTGTCTCCATTCATTAGGCCTTTGACGGCATCACTACTTTTGCACTTGACGATACATGCTGATGTTAAACTAAGCACAAAGAGCAATACACGCCATAGTGTCCTGACTAGGGCACGAATGCTGGAACTAAAATGACTGCAAGCCCACCAACACAGGCTGTGTGGAAAACAGCATTGATGTGCCTTCTCTCTGGTACAGCTTCTGAGAAGCTTCTAAAGTCAGCCATACTGTAAGTAGGACAACAGAGTACAGACTAGACTCCTGCAAGTTAATCAGAACAGCTGAGTCAGGCAACATGGATACCTTGAGAACTGCTATGATAACATGTACTGAAGCAGAGGGGAGCAAGTGTGGAGAGAGACCAAGCCTGAGAATGTGCAGTGCTATTACTCCTAGTAAGAGGTGGCAAAGGCTTGGCCTGCGACTGTGCCCCATAGGCTGGGAACTGTATAACTCATTCATTTGTCTTGAAACAGAGCAGATCTTGATAAATGTCTGCTGAATGACTAGGAATGGAGAGAAAGGGACTGACATAGAAATTCTGAAGGAAGGGCAAGGCACGGTGGCTCATGCCTGTGATGCCAGCACTTTGGGAGGCTGAGACGAGTGGATCACGAGGTCAGGAGTCCAAGACCAGCCTGGTGAAGATGGTGAAACCCCATCTCTACTAAAAATACAAAAATAAATAAATAAATAAGCCGGGCATGGTGGCGGGCGTCTGTAATCCCAGCTACTCAGGAGGCTGAGGCAGAGAGTTGCTTGAACTCAGTAGGCGGAGGCTGCAGTGAGCTGAGATCACGCCACTGCACTCCAGCCTGGGCAACCCAGCGAAACCCTGTCTCAAAAAAAAAAAAAAAAAAAAAAAAAAGAAATTCTGAAGGAAGAGGTAACATGTCAAATGGTGATGGAGAAAGACATCAGGGACCAGGCATGGTGGCTCACACCTGTAATCCCTGCACACTGGGAGCCTGAGGCAGTGGACTGCTTGAGCCCAGGAGTTCGAGACCAGCCTGGGCAACCCAGGGAGACCCTAGGTGCATGCATGATGGTGCACACCGGTGGTCCCAGCGACTTGGGAGCCTGAGGTGGGAGGATCGCTTGGGCCCAGGAGGTTGACGCTGCAGTGTGCCATGATTGCACCACTGAACTACAGCCTGGGAGATAGAGTGAGACCCTGTCTCCAAAAACAAAACAAACAAAAACAAACAAACAAACAAAACCAAAAAAAAAAACCCCCAGTTAATAGGGTTGCTAAAAAGCAAAAAAGAAAAGGCAAAAACTGTTCCTGAACCTCTGGCTCTTCCTGGATCTACCATTACCAGTGGAAGAATTCTGAATAATTCTTACTGAGATTGAAAGAGACACAAAGAATGAGTTGTGCCCTCTAGTTCTTAAAACCTTGTTTAATTCTACATCCCATACATAAGCTTATGTATGAAAATAAGCTTGCTCCTACAGAAAAGAGGTAATATAGAATGATACATAATCAGTATACTAGTAGTACCATATATAATCAGGGTAATATCAAAGGCCTAAAAAATTGATTATAAAAATAAATTCTCTCACCTGATCACAATTTTCTTCTACTTTGCTACAAACTTATTTTCTGGTAATAGGCCCTTTTGGCATTAGATGCAACAGAATCGATGAGTCAGTTTAAATCGTTTTTTTTCCCCAGTCTCTAAGCGAATGGTTGCATAAAGTCGTCTCCTTCAGTAAAAGGGGAGTGTATGTAGAAACGTAATCATAAATTTTTCTTTTGGGGTGAAAATATTTTGGAACTAGATAGAGGTGATGGTTGCACGACACTGTGAATGTCTTAAATGGCACTGAATTGTACCCTTTAAAAGGACTAATTTTATGTTATGTGGATTTTCCTTCCACTAAAAAACTGAACGGTGCGGCCGGAACACTGAGCTCAGTGAATTCTCTAAGTAATCAATGGTTGTACTCTGGTGCCCTCTGAGTGTTTGACCTTTCACCCAGAAAACGCTGTAAACTCATCTTTTGTCCTAAGAGCCTATGCTTGCTGGAGGCACAGAGGGAGTTTCAAAGGCCTCAATCACCCAGGACACCGGCAAGTAACGCTTTGCGCGCCGCGGCCGTGACCTCGGCAGGAGCCGGGGGCTTTGTTGTCGCTGTGCTCGCCCTCTGCGAACGCTGTCGCCCTGACACAGCGGTCCTTCGGAAAGCCTGGTCCCTCCCCACCCCACGCACCTCCCGGCTAGGACTCCGGGCCACCACCGGGAACCCCCGGCACCAGGCACGTTCAGCCTCTGCTTAACCAGAGCGGCCGAACAGCGCAGGCCGGCGGGAGCGTGGAGGCGATCGGCCCCCGGGGACGCCCACCCCCGGGATCCCCTCCGGCCCGCACGCGGTTGCCGCGCGGCCTGACGGGAAACGTAGTTTCCGGGGGCCAGAGAGCAGCCCCGCCCCGGACTTGTTTATCGTTGCAAAGAGGGGCCGGAGGCGAAGGAGGCGGCGAGGCTGTGCGGCGGGTCGGAGCGACGCCGAGGTCTGACGTGTCCGCGTCCCTGCGGCCCCACTCCCGGCCGCCGTGACCTCCCCTTGCACGGGGCGGACGCGAGCAATGTCACGGGCCCCGCCGCGCGCCGCGAGCACTCACCAGGGTGAGGGCTGCCCGGGTGGGCTGCAGCTTCCTCTTGCTCACAGCCCGGACAGTTGCCCGGACTAAGGAAGCCGACATCTTCGCCGTCCCGGCGCCCCGGTGCCTCGGGCCGAAGGTCGGCTGCTTCAGCTTCTCTCCATGGACACGGCAGGCGCATTGACGCCACAAGCTTCGGCGCACGGCGCCCTCAGCCCTAGCCCCGCCCCCCGCCGCCACCATTGGGTGAGTTGCATGAGTGACGAGCCGGGGGCGGGGCAAGCCGCTCAGGGCGGGGTTTTGCCGCTCAACGCCGGGGGTCTAGCAGCTGGGTTGCGCACGGTCTCCGGCAGTGGGGTTACCACGCTGCAGGGCGCAGGGCCCGGGAGGAATGTCTTCACCGCCGAGGACGGAGTCGGCGTGACGTCGGGGAGCGGGCGGGAGGGGGCGAGGAATGACCTCAGACCTGCTGACTCCGGATGCACGTAGCTTCACCACCTGCCCCCGGGGCAAGGTGCAGCGTCACCCCCTGCTTTAATACTCACCGTGACAAACACCATCATAGGCGGTGACACTTAAGGACGCATAAGTCAACCCTGCACTGGGAGCTTATGCTCTCAAATGCAGAGTGATCGTTCCGATGCCCAGACATCTACATCCATTTTCATTCTTCTTTTGTGGTCCAACTAGGCTGTTCTTAAGAGCATGGCGTTACCGCAGAGTTGTGTAATCGCCACCCTCCACCCTTCTCCCCAGCGTGCTGTACTGCTGGGGATGCTGAAGGGTGGTGACTAATGCAGTTTTCATTCTGGTGCTGAACTGGGAACCAACCCTACTTGAAAATGTGACTGGGCAGCAGTGTGAATAGTCACATTTATAGCGAGCAACAATTACTCGATTTAAAACGTGTTGTCAGACCTTGTCCTGGCTGCTCAGGGGCTTAATTCTGCCTTTTGATGCAGTATTCCTGAGCACCAGACACTGTGCACAGGCGCGGTACTCAGGCATACACAGGAAGCCAGGTAAAGAGGGGCCAGGGAAGAATGAGATACTGGCAGGACAGCGCTAGCAGATGAAGAGAGGAGGACATCAAGACAGGTGGCATTTGTCATTGAAGTGCTAGAAGTGAAGGAAAAAGGGCAGGAGGGGTCTATGAAGCAGTCCTGGGGAGGACAGATTCGCAGTGTTTGAATGTGGGAAGAACTAATCAGTGAAACATTTTTTAAAGCCAAGTTTATCTTTGATCTCCTGCAGTTTCTGAAAGGATAGTTCAAAATTCCATCAAGTAGTTCTGACTTCCTGCTACAGAAATGCAATCGCATTGACAATAAGAGGACGCTTTTTTTTTTTTTTCCTAAGCCTTATCTGCACATAAACTGGGGGCTGGGCGCGTGGCTCACGCCTGTAATCCCAGCACTTTGGGAGGCCGAGGCGGGGAGATCACCTGAGGTCAGCAGTTCGAGACCAGGTTGGCCAACATGGTGAGACCCCATCTCTGCTAAAAATACAAAAATTAGCCGGGTGTGGTGGTGCACACCTGTTATCCTAGCTACTCAGGAGGCTGAGGCAGGAGAATCGCTTGAACCTGGGAGGCGGAGGTTGCAGTGAGCTGAGATCGTGCCACTGCACTCCCAGCCTGGGCAACGGAGTGAGACTCTGTCTCAAAAAAAAAGAAAGAACGGAAGATAGGAAGAGAGAGACAGACAGACAGATAGAAAGAAAGAAGAAAGAGAGAGAGAGAAAGAAAATAAAAGAAACTGGGGTCCGGGCGCAGTGGCTCACACGTGTAATCCCAGCACTTTGGGAGGCCGGAGGCGGGCAGATTACTTGAGATCAGGAGTTCTAGACCAGCCTGGCCAACATGGTGAAACCCCGTCTCTACTAAAAATACAAAAATTAGCCGGGCGTGTTTGCGGGCACCTGTAATCCCAGCTACCCGGGAGGCGGAGGTTGCAGTGAGCCAAGATTGCGCCACTGCACCCCAGCCTGGGTGACAGAGCGACACTGCATCTCGAAAGAAAGAAACTGAAAAAGGGATGGGAGGGAGGAAGGGAGGGAGGGAGGGACATAGAGAGGTGGTGGTGTGGTGGGTTTGTTTCTTGGCCTTCATCTTTGACTACCTGGGGGTTTGGGATCTCATATCCTCCCTCCTACAGATATCGTGAAGATTAAATGAGTTAATACAGGAGAAGCCCTTAGAGGGGTGCAAGGCACACAGCCTCACTCAAATGGTAATTGTTAATGAGTATTTAAAGATGCCATGTATTGTGAAACTACTGTAATGGTGGATAGATATCATTATGCGTTTGTCAAAACCCACACAATGTACACCACCAAGAGTGAACCCTAAGGTAAACTATGGGCACTGAGAGCTAATGATGTGTCCATGTAGGTTTAAGATTGTAACAAGTGTACCACTGTGGTGCAGAGTGACAGTGGGGCACATGTGGAAACAAGGGATATATGCAGCTCTGTTTTTCTGCTTAACTTTGCTGTGAACCTAAAACAGCCCTAAAATTAAAATTTAATAAAAATAAAAGATGCTGTGTCATTTTTTTTTCAGTTATTGACACATTACACAGTTGTGCAGCACTTTACAAGATTCAGAAAACTCCATGAGCATATTATATTATCTCATACTAGCCTCACAACTTTGAACTGAGTAGGGCAGAAGCACTGGCATGGCAGTTTTACAGATGCTGAAACTCAAGGATTTTAGTAGAGAGCATTAGACACTATTGAAAACATCTAGTCCTCAATTTTCTGATTCAGGATCCTGTGTATGTTTAACAGACTTCTTTCCTCTATTTAATACCCACTATTTAACAAAAACAAACAAACAAACAAACAAAAAAGAAAACCCCACTATTCAGTTTTTAACTTGGTTAGTTGTTTTGCACATAAGCATTAAGTCACATAATCTACTTGTTAGTTTCTAATATCACTTGAAACTGGCACAAGTCCCTGAAATAATGTTATGTTAGAATAAATAATTTTCACGATTATTTAAGCAGTATGTGAGCTTATCTCAGAGCAGCAGCTGTCCAGTGGTGTCAAAATGAGGTGGGTATGGGAAGTGTCAAAGGAGTTACAAGCTGTAACCACTTTTAGATTTCCACTAATATGTGACAGAACTTACAATAGGGAACTGTTTCACCCTGCACTTCAGGCATTAGTTTCATAGTTCTAGACATTTAAAGAAGTGTTTTCCTGGTAAGACCTCACTTGATTATCACAACTGTGTGGAAAGCCAAGAATGGTTTACATTTTATAGGAATGGAAACTGAACTGCCTGAGATTAGGGGACTGCCACACAGCTGGAAAACGAGGTGGGCCAGACCTTGTCTAAGTCTAGAGTTCCATTCAGTGGAAAGTCTATGTAGTTCTTGACTGCTGCTGTCCAAATATGCCTGCTTCCAAAGAAAAAACTACTGAGGGCTTTACAGTTTTACAGGGATTTGTTAAATTCTGTTTTCAACATGTGTGTGTGTATATTTTTGCTTGTAACACTGAACTCTATTGATGTATTTATCCAGGATCTTTTCCACTCAGGAAAGATTTAAAAGCAGAAGTCATTTGTCAAACATATTTCAAGAAGAAAAATACACTGAAGTTATCTAAGAATATTTAAAAACATTTTTGCACACTGCTGATCCTGCACACATTGAGCAAGAGTTTTGCTGTTGTTGTTGTTGTTTGAGACGGAGTCTTGCTCTGTCGCTGAGGCTGGAGTGCAGTGGTGCAATCTTGGCTCACTGCAACCTCCGTCTCCTGGGTTCAAGTGATTCTCCTGCCTCAGCCTTCTGAGTAGCTGGGATTACAGATGCCCATTACCAAGCCCGGCTAATTTTTGTATTTTTAGTAGAGACGGGGTTTTGCCATGTTGGCCAGGCTGGTCTCGAACTCCTGACCTCAAGTGATCTGCCTGCCTCGGCCTCCCAAAGTGCTGGGATTACAGGGGTGAGCCACTGCACCCAGCCGAGCAAGAGTTTTAAACATCATAGATTGGGGCCACTGGACCACTGCTATACAAAAGAGATTTCATATTTTTGTTCCTGAGAGAAGGTGGCAAGGAGAACTTTGGTAATGGGGCATTTGTACAGCTTAAGACAGATAAGCCGGCTGCACTTGAAAGCTAGCTAGGCCAATGGACTTAGCAAAGAGCAGACGTTTTGGCATCCCAGCTGGGGCAGCAAGATGGGGCTGTGACCACATCCAAGTAAAGAATCAAGGGCAATCCATTATCCAGGCCTGCTGGCAAATACTGCTCATTGTCCCATGGATCCAGTGTGAGGTATTGAAAATCAAACAAAAGACCCAGTACTTTGAGCAGAAGCTACCCTAAGGATCAGATTAAAATGTACGAAACTTTTAACATCCTTAAAGGGATACAAGAAAACATGGCTCCTATGAAAAGGAAGACAATATAAGTAAACTAAAAAAAATGAGAGGTAAAGGAAGGTCAGTGAGGTAAATTCCAGAAAATTAGAAGTGCAATGAGAAAATCCATATTAGAAACAGGAAGCACCAGAATGACAGTAAAAATTAAGCCAGTCATGTAGACATTAAACTTGAAGTTTTCCTAGCATGAAAAGTCACTGGATAGATGTATTTCTATATTGAGGTAGTTTTCTTTCTGAATTACAGGGATAAAATTAAAAAACAGAAGCACCCAGGCAGAAAAACAAAACCTACAAGAGAACAAAAATCAGCCTGGTCTTAGACTTGTCTTCTGCTATAATGCTAGAAAACAACAGAACAGCATCAATAGGCTTTTCAAAGAAAAGTGTGACAAGCATTGTAAGCCTAGTCGACTTTCATGCATGAGTTAAAGAGAAGAAACCAGAAGGGGGCAGCTGAGGACGGTCACGTAGAGCAGCATCAGCCCAGGTTGCGTCATTCATTAGTTTGCGTTCAAAATGAGTAGGGAATGATCACTAATTCTACCATGGCCTCCAAATTCTGAAGTCTTTAATTTTGATATGATTCGTCTTTAGCTAGACTGTCTTCAAATAATTGTTTAAAAAAGCGCATCTTCTGAGTCCTCAAACATCCAGAATGTTCGTCCAGCAAGCACCCCCTGAGCCTCCCTGCCTACAAATTCCCCGCCCCCCATCCCCATCTGTGCCTTTTATAATAACAAATTTATATGTTCCCAGAGCCTGGAACACACTGGATGTTAACACACACCAATGATTGCAAGGGCACAAGTCAAAGGGAAGTCTGTGTACACTATTTTAGGGGAGTATATTTGTCCTTTCTTCTTTTTTGTTAAACTCCTCTTACTATCATTCCCAATGTTCTCACTCCTTGATCTTTTTTTTTTTTTTTTCCAGGAAATTTAGGAATCTTTCACTAGAAAATAATGTAGATAAAATTACAGGTTGAAATTTTGATTTTATTTCAAAATGATAAATAAACCGAGGCATAGTTCTGACCAGGTACTATGTCTGCAGGGCTTTTGAAATTAAAGAAACAGTCCAGGAGGGCTCCAGTCAGACCCAGAATGACACCAGCCACACTTGTGACTGGCAGAGATAACCTCTTTGATCTTCAGCAATTTTAAAAGTTCTTCATCCTAATTTCTGAGTATCATAAAAAGTAAAAAGTACTTTCATTTTATTTTTCCTTTGAAAATGTTTTTAGTGGCAAACAGGACTACTTGTTTTCCTTACTTCATTTTTATAAGCATAGTAGTTATATGTCAATTTACTTAAAATTAGAGAGGGAAACCCCAGAGACCTGAGTGGCACTGCCCATCCACTGAAGGCCCACATAAATAGGTACTCATGTTCATGTTATCACGTCTACAAATAGCAATAAAATGATGTCCGTAAATCGGAAGTACAGCAGTAGCAGTTCATACATATCTGATATGCTTTCACACCAGGATTCAGTAAACAACAATAAATATAATTTCCCCTCTTCAAAACAAAAAATGGATTTATACGGAAAAAGGGTTAATTTACTTGGGGTTTATCAGCACACCATTTTTAATGTGCTTTGAAAGAATTAAAAACCATGAAACTGTATTCACTGAATACCGGTCCATAGTTATATTTTTTCTTTTAACGTGGCTTAAATACATACATCATGACTTTCTATTAAAATCCTTAAATCTATGGGGATGTGTGGTAGATAAGACTATATTAAAAATTTTTCCTCATTAACAATTTCATTAAATTAAAAAAAAAATCTGACATTTCCCTTAAATGTTAAGTTGAAGCCTGATCTACACTGCTGTGTCCTGTGAAATGAACCTAATTTTCCGAGTGAATAGGAACGCCTGAGTGGCCATTTAGAGTGCTGCATTTTCCTTCCCTCATGATTCCTGCTGGGTCCTCTTCGCTGAGGCTTTTCCCTGAGTCATATATTTACTGGAAAGGCTACCTAGAGGAGGGGAAGAAACAAAACCCAATATAAATGAAACAAGCCTCGCTTTATGACAAAAGCCATAAAATTACTTCTTATTAAGTAGTCACAAAAACTTCATACTAGAATTGGTCACTTGTTTTGAATCAAGTAATAAGACTAGATATTGAAAAGTATATATGCACATGATTAATTAAATATAAGCTTAGTCAAAATTCTTTCTGAATGCAGACAGGTTCCTAGAGTGATCTCATTTTAATACATTTACATATTCACTATTTCCATGTTGGTACAGAGCACCAGATGAACTTAAGGTTCTGCCTTGTATAATTCAGTATCTTCATTTGCAACCAAACATAATAGATTGCAAAGAATTATCTGGCCAGAAATAAATATCTTAGATCATTACTCTGCAGATACGAAGCTGTGGATGGTAATCATTGTAGCAATAACTTATTGATATAAAAGGAAAAAAGGAAATTTATTATATTTACAGGTGGAGGACACAAATGAGGATTACTGATTAAAACCAATACCACAGAATAGTTACTAAATTTTGTTCTGGAGTCTGAACAAATAGATCAACGAAAAAACTGAAGAGACCTGAGAAATTCTTAAGTGATTATATGTAACAAAGTAATACATAATGAAGTTTGCATTTCAAACCAATGGGGGAAAGTATGAATTATTCAATA
The DNA here is from genome assembly GCF_029281585.2 of Gorilla gorilla gorilla. Lineage (NCBI taxonomy): Eukaryota > Metazoa > Chordata > Mammalia > Primates > Hominidae > Gorilla > Gorilla gorilla. The sequence continues at coordinate 82,493,350 of NC_073237.2, forward strand.
ACTGTATTATGTCAAATAAGTAATTTTGGAGGGGAAGAAAGGAGGTAGTTTCCCTCCTCACACCATATCCTTCTTCTCTACCCATTTCCAAGTGAATACAGAATTAAATGTAACTATAAGAAAGTCAGAGCATAATAAAGAGTGAGTACGTAGGTAATCCTGGGGTAGGGTAAGAGTTTCCTAAGCACACTACCATACTTAATGAACTTGTAAGTCACCAGAGAAAAGAATGAACACCAATAGATAACTAGGTAATGAAAAGGTAATATATAAAATAGAAAAAAAAAGGCATAAGTATATGAAAAAATTCTATATCGGGGTAATCAATGAAATGCAAATTAAAACTATCAATTTTTGGTTGCCAAATTATTGGAAGAAGATCAGGAGGAGGTGGGTAGAAATTCTGCTAAATAAATATTCATAAAAACCTTATAATTTAACAATGCAAAGAACTTAAAATCCAAAACTTACGATATGACCAAGTATATGAGGAACTATGCACATAATAGAATATTAGGTATACACAGAAGGATAATAATATGAAAAAACAAGGTATAAAACTATATAAATAGCATTTTCAAAAAACTAAAATATACCCCACCAATCATGTATTTGGTGCCTCATTTTCTTTATCTGTAAAATGAGGACAATAATACCTGCCCCCTTGAAGTTATTGTGAAGATTAGACAAATACATGTAAAGCAACTGGAATAGTACTTGGTACTAGAAAATGCTTAATAAATGTTAACTATTATTGTATTAATGTAAAAAGACAGGAAAACTTTATCCCCAAACCTAAATAGTAGTTAATGCTAGAATGGAGGGAGTATAGATGGTTTTTATTTTCTTCATTTTACTTAACATTACTTTCTAAATTTTCCATAGCAAACATAGTAAGTATACAAATAAAAACATTCCCTAAACACATACTTTTCAAAGCAGGACATCGAGATAAGCAACTCACAACGAAAAATATCAGCCAGGGAATTCAGTAAGAAATTTCAGTCAGGAAGAAACAAAGTACTCTATTGTTCTACCACTGTATTATTTATGCCACAAAGTGTCTACTAGTCTGTAGGCACCCATCTTCGATATTGTGAACTGCACAAAGTATGGAGATTTGGCTTTTCAGCCAGGCGGTGGCTCATGCCTGTAATCCTAGCACTTTGGGAGGCCAAGGCGGGCAGACTGCCTGAGCTCAGGAGTTCGAGACCAGCCTGGGCAACACAGTGAAACCTCGTCTCTACTAAAATACAAAAAAAAAAAAAAAAAAATTAGCTGGGTATGGCAGCGGCACACTAGTAGTCCCAGCTACTCAGAAGGCTGAGGCAGGAGAATTGCTTGAACCCAGGAGTGGAGGTTGCAGTAAGCCAAGATCATGCCATTGCACTCCAGCCTGGGCAACAGAGCAAGACTCCATCTCAAAAAAGAAAAAAAAAGAGACTACCTCATACTTCATACACATACAAACTCTGGATGGATTAAAGGTCTAAATAGAAAAAACAAAGTTTTAAAGCTGTTAGAAGAAAATACAGATGGATATCTTTATGACCTCAGGTTAGAGAAGAATTTCTTAAAGATGACCCTAACTTATGAACCAAATGATGATGAAAACTAATTATGGAAAGCTAATAATTTGATTATCTCAAAATTAAAAACTTTGGAATGGCAATACACACAAAAAGTTGAAACAGAAGATATACTGCAGGTAGACACTTGAAATTTATATAATAATAAAAAAGCGGTATTCAGAATAAATGAAGAACCTTTAAAAATTAATAGGGAAATAATTCAATGGGAAAATGGGCAAATGATTTGGACAGACAATTCACAGAAGAGGAACTCCAAATGGCCAATAAACATGTAAAAAGGGCCTGTAATCCCAGCATTCTGGGATGCTGAGGTGGGCGGATCACTTGAGGTCAGGAGTTCAAGGCCAGCCTGGCCAACATGGTGAAACCCTGTCTCTACTAAAAATACAAAAATTAGCCGGGTGTCATGGTATGTGCTTGTAATCCCAGCCATTCGAGAGACAGGAGGCAGGAGAATCGCTTGAATCCAGGAGGCAGACGTTGTGGTGAGCCGAGATTGTGCCATTGCACTCCAGCCTGGGCAACAAGAGCGAAACTCCATCTCAAAAAAAAAAAAAAAAAAAAAGTAAAAGGGCCCCTTGCATCACCAGTCATACAAATACACATGAGAACAACACCAAAGTAGTTTTCATCCATCAGACTTGCAAAAATGAAAATTCTGAAAAATAAATAAATAAATAAAGTATTTGGAAGGATACATAGAAATGACCCACACACTGCTGGTGGGAGTTCTAATTATTTCAGCCAATACAAGGGTAATCTGATAGAATCTAACTAAAATGCACATAAGCTATGACCTAACGATTTGACTTGTAGACACACAAACCCTAAAGAATCTCTCATACATGCTCAAGGGGACTTCCACAAGGATGTTCACTATAGCACTGTTAATAACAGCAGAAGATTGAATACAACCTAAAACTGGGTAATAAATACATAAAATATTTTTTATTCACAGGGTGGAATACTGTAAAGGAAAAAACCCAAATATAAAAACAGCAACATATAAAAGTTTTAAAATAGATGAGGTCTAGCTTGTTGCCCAGTCTGGAGTGCAGTGCAGTGACTATTCACAGGCACTATCATTGCATACTACAGTGTCAGATCTCCCGCGCTCAAGCCATCCTCCTGCCTCAGCCTCCTGAGTGGCTGAGACTGCATGCCTGTGCCACCATCCCTGGTTTGTAGGACATTCTTATTATATGCCATGATATGCCATTTTAATTTAAAAATTCACCAAGGAGAAACATATGTTAAGGAATACATATGAAAGAGTACAAAAAATGAACCAGAAGGGGCTGGGCGCAGTGGCTCACACCTGTAATCCCAGCTACTTGGGAGGCTGAGGCAGAAGAATCACTGGAACCTAGGAGGTGAAGGTTGCAGTGAGCAGAGATCACACCACTACACTCCAGCCTGGGTGACAGAGGGAGACTTTGTCTAAAAAAAAAAAAAAATAAAAGGAAACTTGGAGACTTAACCTCATAATAATGGATGTTTCTAGGGTTGAGAGGGACATGACAGAGGAAACGATGTTGGTGATGGTACTCAAGGCACTTCCACTACCTCAGTGACAGGTCTTTTATTAATAAAAAAAAAAAAAGAAAAGATTGAGCCAGGCACAGGTGGCTCATGCCTGTGAGCTACTTGGGAGGCTGAGGTGGGAGGATTTCTTGAGCCCAGGAGTTCGAGGTTGCAGTGAGCTATGATTGTGCCACTGCACTCCTACCTGGGTGACAGAGTGAAACCCTTCTCTCTAAAAGAAAAAAAAAATTGAAAAACAATGCCAATTCTCTAGAAGGTAAGTTAGTTATTGTTATACTGCTACTTGCCCCTGTTTCTGTTTTTCCCAAAATGTTAAACCCTTTGGTAAGTATAGTACTAGTAGTTTTACTACTGTAGCATTTAAACATGTAATCTACTATATCAGAAAAATCTTCACTATACCTGAATATAAAATATTTGCATGTAAAAAAACAAAAGTACTAGAAATAACACATGAATGAATTTTTATATAATATAGAGGAATAATATGGCATTTATAAAATTTGGTAAGCATGATAAGAAACCATGCAAAAGTTGGCTAGATCACACTATTAAAACAAACATTCATCTGTATGGCAAACACATATAAGTGAGGTTAAAATAATAAACTGGGCCGGGTGGAGTGGCTCATGCCTGTAATCCCAACACTTCTGGAAACTGAGGAGGATCATCTGAGCCCAAGAGTTCAAGACGAGCCTGGGCAACATGGCGAGACCCTGTCTCTACAAAAAATTTTTAAAAATCAGCTGAGTGTGGTGTCACTAGCTTATGGTCCCAGCTACTCGGGAGACTGAGATGGGAGGATCGCTTGAGAGTTCAAAGCTGTAGTGAGCTATAATTGAGCCACTGCACTCCAGCCTGGGTGACAGTGAGACCCTGTCAAGAATACTCCAATACAAAAGTACAAAGAAAGATAGATGAAATCATGTAAAAAAAAATGGTAAAGTTCAATGGTAATAATAGGAATTCAAGCAGGTGTAAAATGAAAAAAGACTACCCCAATGAAGTCAGGGTATGGGAAACAATGTCACTGACTCTCCGGGATTGTCAACAATCACAATTTGGGAATATTGGCATCACTGTCAAAATGTGCATACTTTTAAACCTATCATTCTTATGAGCGGGAATTTATCCTGATGAAATAACTAGACAAACATGTGACTATTCATTAGAGTGTTTTATATAAATGATGCTCTTCCAACCTGGGCCCATGTGTTCCTGAGCCTACCTGACAGGGCATGTGGCTTGATCTCGGCTCACTGCAGCCTCCACCTCCCAGGTTCAAGTGATTCTCCTGCCCTCAGCCTCCTGAGCAGCTGGGATTATAGGCGCACACCAGTACACCTGACTAAATCTGTCTTTTTAGTAGAGATGGGGTTTCACCATGTTGGCCAGGCTGGTCTCGGAACTCCCAACCTCAGGTGATCCACCCGCCTCGGTGTCTCAAAGTACTAGGATTATAGGCGTGAGCCACGGCGCCGGGCCGCAAGGATAGTTTTAAGAGAGTCAGTTTCTAGCTCTTCAACTTCCATGTGTACTCTTTCTTAAAAATTATATGCCTGTGAATGCCTTTGTGGTCAAGGCTTAGGCTGGTTTTCAGGAATCACTCCACCTGTCCTTTCTAACTCCCCTTTCACAATTATTCACCTACTTTACGAAAGAAAGGCGTATCTCCTAACCAGCCAAATCCTACTGTGGTGTATTGCCATGAGGCAAAAAAAAAAAAAAACCCAGAGAAGAGGAGACGCAAACAAAATGCTGGTGTCTGTGGTGAATGTAAATGCCTCTAATAAAAATCCAAATTTTTAGCTTTCATAAAATTACATTGATAGTGGATGATAATTACAAATAATTTTTCATGATACATCACTGTGATTTTTTGTCATGTAATTAAGAAGGAATCTAATTGAGTGGCACTATTGTAATATATCTTCTATTCCCAAACTCAAAGTATTTCTATTATTTTTAATTTGCTATCATAAAGAATATTGGGGCTTTTCCGTTTTTATCAACTATAAAAACAAAAAAATTAGGGATAGAAAAGGAACAGTTTCATTCACGCAGTAAATAATGTCAACCCAAAGATACATGAATGTATAGGGAAAAAATCTCATCTTTCTTATTAAATAAAAGTCGTTGTCAGTAAGTAAACATAAAAAGTAATTATTATTATTATTATTTTAATATTTGTTTATTATTATATTTTAAGTTTTAGGGTACATGTGCACAACATGCAGGTTTGTTACATATGTATACATGTGCCATGTTGGTGTGCTGCACCCATTAACTCGTCATTTAGCATTAGGTATAAAAAAAAGTAATTTTTAATTAAAATTTGTAACATTTGTTTTGATCAATTATATATTCTAATAATTGTGAAAACTCAATATAGAAGATATTTTCATCCTTTGAGATTTAATAAAAAGCTTAAAAATTCAATTTATAGAAAATAGGGCCTAGCTTGTTGCCCCTGTCATTTTTGTTGCAGATAAGCATGATAAGCTACTCAATAAAATATTTGAAAATATGTGTAATAAAAATATATCATCTCAGGGAGAAGTTCAAACAAACAAACAAAATATATCATCTTATGCTGAAATTCTGTAGAAGTACAACAAAGGAATTCAAGGAGGAAAGGGAAATGATATATAATTTTTGCCTGTTAAAGAAGAGCTGAGCTGTATATAAATGATGGTGAGTATGAAAAAGCAATAATATTTATACTTCATTTGATACATTTAAGGCTGATTTAAAAGTTTTATTTTAAAATGTCAATATTTACAGCCCCCCTCCCCTAAGAAATTACATGCTTTGCAACTACAATGAAAGATTTAGATATCAACTTTAAAAATGTACAAGGAAATATTATGGACTTTCAATATTTTGGGAAAGAATATGCAAGCACAAGTTGTGAAGACACTTGATATATCAAATATGTGAAAACAGCCAGTCTATTAATAAGACATGATTAAATAAACAATGGTATATTAATACACTAGAATATTCAAAGAAGGGTATCAACAAGAATGATCTATATTCACTGACAATGAGCTCTCCCCATACTATTTTAAAAAGTATTTCTATTATTTTAAGCTTATTATCATAAAGAACACTGGTTTTCGTTTTTTAAAATAAGCAGGCTTTAAAATTCTGGTCAATGATAAAAGCTGTAAAAGAATACATCACCATGAGGGCAAAAAGACATCCACCAATCTCTTACAGCAACTCCAATTTTTCAGATTTCAAGCCATGAGATTAAAATGGAATAAATAAATAGACAGAGGTAGTTTTTTTTTTGTTTTTTGTTTTTTGGGTAATTTTCTTTACCAAAAAAAGGGTAGGAAGGTTAAGGAATAGAAAAAAACATTAGTTTTCTGAGATTCTCATACTGAATAAATTGTCATACATAAACCAGAGTGATTAACTTAAGCATAAAAATCAGTTTATCACTGTGGTACCACAATCTCTACATACTTATGTTAAAAATTTCCATTATTTGTTTGTCCTATAAGTTAGAAGAGATAAATTACAGCAAGTGTTTGTTAACCACAGTAACAAAGGGCAGTGATAATTTATTGAGTGATGAGATGTGTCGGATGCTGTGTTAAGTGCTTTATCTACATGAACTTAATCCTTACAATAGTCCTGTGAGGTGTTAGCACCAATTTGCCAAAAAGGAAACTGAGGCACAGAGAGGTTGCATAACTTGACAGAGGTCACACAACTAGTAAATGGTTGGGCTGGATTTCCAACTCAAGTGTCTCACTCTAAAACTCATGTTCTTGACCATTCTCCTGCTTTGTCTTTTTATTCCTTCCAAATAAGTTCACCTCTAATCAATAAAACCTACTGAATATCTAAGGCATTATGTGTGGGGGATAAAGGGGGAGGGAGGTAACAACGAAGAGCAAGGACATTCATGGGATTTTCTATCTACTGTGATCTCCTTTGGGAGTAAAGAACTATATGCAACCTAGAGGAAACGATGGGGGTAGGTATCAGGAGAGGAAAGAGAAGTTGACTGAGTGCCTACTCTGGGCAGTACTTTAATCTTCTTAGCACCCTATGAGATAAACGGTGTTAATACCAATTTTATAGATGACATATCTGGAGCTCAGAGAAACCACATCTCTTGCCTAAGGTCAATACACCATATATGAGAGTAGGGGCTGTCCGTATCAACATGCTTTCTTGAGAAACTACAAGTGGGCCAAAGACATACTTAGTACTATGGAAAGGAAGAGCTGTGGGGAAATTAATACCACTTACAGGTGAGATACAGTTCACATTTATAACAACATAGATAATTTGGATACATATATCACAGATAAACTAGACAGTTATATCATCTGACATATACTTATTTGGAAGAGTCTGATTTATTGGATAGGATCGATTTTAACCACCTATAAATGTTTTCTTTTTTCTGGTATAAAGTAACATAATTATTGCAATACATTTTTCCTGTAGTAAATTTAATACTTTTTTTCCAGTTGCTCAAAAGATTTATAAATATGTAGGTTTTTTACTCAGAAGATAATTACAGAAATCGTAACTTACTGTCAATGCTATTTCTAGGTGTATGCCTAGCATCTATATTTCTCTCTCAACTGAACAATGCTGGCACTGGAAGACTTGGTGATACCCTGAAGGAATAATAACATCAATGCAATCACCACCACGAACCTTTTCTCCTTTTCTCTGCTCTCACTATATGCAGGCGCTGTTCTAAGTACTTTTACATGGATTTCTCACCATCCCTGTCAGGTATTATTATTACCCCCTTTTTACACATGAGAAAACTGAGGCATATGGAGGATAAGGCAGTCTCTCAGGATCACAAAGCTAGAAATTACACCCACGTAATTGTAAACACTATGCTACGTTATTCTCGGCAAAATGAACACCTTGGCTATACAAGAATTAGTTTTTTTTTCCTATATAAAGTGTTTAGAAAGTATCTGCTCAAGGCTGAAGCTTATGGCTAGGTGTGGCGGCTCATATCTATCATTTTAGTATTTTGGGAGGCCAAGGTGGGAGGATCACATGAGGCCAGGAGTTCAAGACCAGTCTGGGCAACATAGTGAGACCACATCTCTACAAATCAGCAGGCTGAGATGGCTTGGTTTCTAAGTAGCTACCCTGCCTCCACACAGGAGCCATGATGAACGTTTTAAAACAGAATTCAGATAATATCACTCCTTGGCTCAAAACCCTACAATAGTCTCTCATTTCACTTAGAGGGAGAAAAAAACCAACAAAAACGGTACCTACCACTGCTGAAGGCGCTTCATAATCCAGATCTATCCACCCTCTGACTTCACCTCTACCACTCACTCACCCTTCTGCCTGCTCCACTTTTTTTTTTTTTTTTTTTCAAATTTCTTCTGTCTCTCAAGTTTCCAATCCTGTTCCACTCCTGCCACACTGCCTCAGTGATGCTGCAGGACAACACCTGTTTCCATCTCTGAGTTTACCAGTCTAACACCAATTTCCCCCGACTGGCCCCTTTGTTTCATTTGATTCTTTGCTTAAATGTTACTTTACCAGAGAGGCTGCCTCCTTAGCCAACCATTCTCTTTCCCTTTTCTTGTTTTGTTATTTCTTCCTAGCATTTGCCACCACATGACATATTATCTCTGTATCTCTTTATTGTCTACCTCTTCTGAGAAGGATGCAGAGTAAATGAGAGAAGGGGCTTTGCTTGTTCACTGCTGTATCTTCATGTTGAGGCTGGTGTCCTGAACTTGGAAAGGGAGGGGAGAGGCTGGATAACTATTTGTTGAAAGAATGAATAAATGAAGTAGCTGAGAGGTAACAGTGGAGTTCAGGCTAGAGATTAGTTTTTTTCCTTACTTTGTGTGTGGCAAATACTCTCCAGGAGGAGAAAACACTGCTGGCAGGACAGCAGCAACAAAAAGCACGGGACTGGAACAAATAATTGAAGACTCTGGTTGCCACTCATGGGTGGTATAAACATCACTTGGAATTTACAAAACACACAGGCCCATGCTTAACCACTGAAGAATTAGCTTTAGGAAATAAAGGTAGAGGATGGGCAACTATAGGTTTTAAAGTTCCCCCAAGTGATTCTGATGTCCAATCCCTGTTAAAAGCACATATTCAGAGAAAAAGTCTCAAAAGGCATGTGGTAAAGTATGCAGTAAATAAAATAACACACATTTGTTTTTTTTAAAACCCACATACCTGACTGGGGACTCAAAAATATTGTTGTTTTTTGTTTCTTTTTGTCTTCATGTAAAAGCACTGCCTAAAAAATGAAATAGACTGGTTTACAAAATCGAAAGGAAGAGCATCTGAAACAGCCTTAAAACCGAAACCATATCCAAGGAGAGCTGAAATAAGGCATGTGGGTGGCAGAATTTTGCAAGTTAACTGAAAAGCAAGACCATGGGCAGGAGTTCTGAAACAAGGCCCCGCCATCCGGTGCCCAGTAAGCCTCACCACGCACCACACCCGCGTGGCACAGACAGGAGTGCTGCAGGTCAGCCAGAGGAAGGAGGGCCCTCTCTGCCAGCACAGCGCAAGGACGTGGTGCAGAGCTGAGAGCACTCAGGGAGCAGCTCCTGAGTGAACAGATGACAGACACGCCTCCTTCTCCGTTTGAGCTAGGTTTACCTGAACAAATAAACCAGTTGGTTTCAATGGGACAGGTGAGGGCGATCCAAACATACAATCTGATTTAGACATTCCTAAAAAAGAAATTAGCACTTTTTGTTCCTACTTTAAATTGAAAGCAGTAGCCCTGTTTTCAAACTTTCACAGAGAGACTGTCTGTTGGTGTGACAGAAGCTCCACTCAGTATATTGTGTGGACAAAGGAGCAATATATCTGAAGAAACAAGAGAGAGCAGCATAATTCTGAGAGAGGAAGAAGCAGCTGATTATTTTTGAACTGCCACCAAAGGAAATTCCCTGTATCTATCCCCATGCCTCCACTGTCATTTCACTTTTAAAATATGATGACTACTAACTTTAATGTGTCAAGACTGCATTCTGAAGGGACCACATTTCTAGATAAGTGCTCTTCCTTATGCTTGATAATTCCTCTGCCACCCGGACTACCCGCCCCGCATCTTTTTGAGTTGCTGCTGTCCCCACAGGCTGCCAAAATCATTGGTCTAACTGTTGTGAGAGCTTCCCTAGTACACAACTTAAAACTTGCTGCTAGCAAGAAAAAAGAAATTCATCAAAGCTGGGGCAAATTCTCCACTTTGTTGTACCAAAGAGGAAGACTGTAATAATGTTTCAGTCATGAGTAATCAACACAGGCCTCGAGTAATTTTAGGAGTAATTTTGGGAATACTATTTAAAAGTTATCTATACTATTTACAGTTTCCTTACCTGTAAAACAGCAGATATTAATGTATTTAATGAAGCTGTTGTAAAAATTAAATTATCCATGTAAAGTACTTAAAATAGTGCCTACCTAACTCATAGTGAATGCTCAATGAATGTTAGCAACTATTATTATTGTAATTTCTTTTAAATACATTTTCCTCTTAAAACAACAAAAGAAAATCACTTTATTCTGGTATATGTCCCATGTGAGCAGCTAAAGCTGTATCTTTCATAAACATTTAAACCCTACTCTAAAAATAATAGATAAAAATTTTTAGATATTTTTCTTTTCATATAAAGCTCCTTTAAAAAAGAATGGGTATGATCTAAAAATCTCCTGTCTTAAAAAAAGATACACTATATTGCTGAATATGATAAAATAAAATAGAAGAGAGGTATTCTTGTTCCAAGAACTATACACATGGAGTATTTTAAGGAAACTGTAAAGCAGCTGACACTTTATGCTGTCCACAAACATATATATACAACTGAGGATAGCGACAGGATTGACTACTTTAATTAGAAAAAAATTACTTCCCAATATTTCTTTTCTATGCTTATCAAATTTCATCACTTGCACAGTTCTGAGAAGTGAGAATGTAAATTGCTTTGTAAATCATTACTTATTATACACACACAAGGTACTCTTATAGTTAGTAGTCTGTTTAAAAGGTACCCACAATAGACATTTCACCCATTTAGCAAAAATGGCCAATTTGTATTTAACAACTCAAAGGGGCCAGATTTGTGGATGGTGTTGTTAATGACTGCTAATAGATATTTTCTTTGTCATAAGAATAATCATGCTCACTTGTAGAAAATCAAAATGACAAAATCTACAGAAAAAAATCTTCCATAATTCCCCTCTGCAGATTCACCCACTGCTAACTATGCAGCCTATTTCTTTCTGTTCCCTTTTCTATGCATGTGCCTGTGTGTGGCTCACCTGTGCACAGAGCATGGTGTCCTGAGATAACTCTGGCTACCGCCACCCCTGTGATTTGATTTCACAAGTACATATACCAAGTAGCAAAGCTCAAGTTGCAGCTTCTTTTCTGGTCACTGAGGCTACATTTGCAGGTACCAGGGATGATTACACTTTCACCTCACTGATAATCTTAGAAAAGTTCACCAAATGACTCTCATAAGACTCTAAATAAAGCCAGGAATATGATATATGGAGGATCAACATTAAAGGAGGGGGAAGGGATTTTACTTTCTTAAAAACAAGGTCTTTTTTGAGTAAATATATTGATAAAGAAATAAAGATAACTAAAATAGTAAAGAGCTCTAAAAAGGAGATTTCCCTTGGGATGTTAGAGCAAACATCAAGGTGTGATAGGTGTCCATACCTGAAGAGCCTTTAAACTGTGGGCATTCCTTTTTAATGTGCCCTTCTCTTCCACAAATGAAACAACGTTTTTCTCTTAAGTCTTTGTCATCCTGTCTCTTCCATTTTTCTACTGGTGGCCTGAGGATCTTCTCCCTCCCCAGGTCAGCAGCTGCCCGCATTGGCTTGGCTTTCTGAGGTGTGCACTGTATGGGCTTATCTTCTTTTGTTGACACCTCCCTTTCTGTGTACTTGTTGTGAATTTCTTTGTCCTCTTTGCTTCTTTTTTCCTTGTTCTCAGGGTATCTTTGGTTCAGGGCATCTTCCTGATCTCGCCGCCGTCTTACTCTGTAGAAGATATCATATTAGTAGCAGAAATCTAAACAGAAGCCTAACAAAATATTAAGGCAATTCCCAAAATATTAAGGTAATTCTAGATTTAAGAGATGACCAGGAATAGAAAGTATTAAAAGGAAAAGCAAGAACCTAAATGAAAATCCATCTTCTCTATTAAGATGCTCCCTCAGGGTTTAAGGGTGCAGTTTTTCTTCTTCATTTTCAAAGTTGCTCTAGTGCTGTAAAACCAATAACTGCAATTAGTGGCACTCCTTGGCTGAATGCCTACTTTGACACTGATGTAATGAAAGGCAAATCATCCATGGAGTGATTGCTTGAACGGCCTTTCTGGCACATTAGCATTCTTTCTTTACTTGGCACTGGAAATTTTAGATGTGAAGGCTTAAATTCACAAAGGAACAATGGTTTTAAGATTTATGCTCTTAAAATGTCAAAATCATTTCTCCCTTGTCCTAATAATCACTGATTTTTGAGTAATGAAAAAAAGGACTGAAAAACAAAGCTTCTCAAATTCCAGATGGTAACCTAATTTGAGCACCATGTTTTAAAATATTGCTGTACAGTTAAAAACACCACCACTACCACCCAAAACAACGTATCCCAAGGTAAGCAAGCAATAACATGTCTCTCTTGCCCCCCAGTAAACGCCACCAGAAGAAAGCATGGGGAATAAACTGCATGGCTTACCTACTCACAACAATTATTAAGGGTTAAGTGGAATACAAACAAAGAGTGCTAAAATCCAGTGAACTGTTTGTGAATATAAATCCCAATGTGCTGAACAGTTACTGTACATTAGAGATGTAACTGAGATCCTGAAGGAGCTCATTTGACTGTTTACTGACTGAAATGATTCTGAACTTCTCACTTCTGTAAAAAGGAAGAATTTTTGTTTCCTCTTTTCACCATGTTGGCAAGGCTGGTCTTGAACTCCTGGCCTCAAGTGATTCGCCTGCCTTGGCCTCCCAAAGTGCTGGGATTACAGGCGTGAGTTACTACACCTGGGCTTTTTTTTTTTTTTTCTGAGACAGAATCTTGCTCTGTTGCCCAGGCTGGAGTGCGATGGCGTGATCTGGGCTCACTGCAATCTCCGCCTCCCGGGTTCAAGCGATTCTCCAGCCTCAGCCTCCCAAGTAGCTGGGACTACAGGTGCCCGCCACCATGCTTGGCTAATTTTTAGTAGAGATGAGGTTTCACCATGTGGGTCAGGCTGGTCTTGAACTCCTGACCTCAGGTGATCCACTTGCCCTGGCCTCCCAACGTGCTGGGATTACAGGCGTGAACCACTGCACCCGGCCTAAAGTCATGTTTTAAATCACTTCATTTCATTAAAAAATAAAATAAAAAACTTAAATGTATCTGAAAACTGCTGGATTTTACACAAGTGTATTTTCTTTGTTATAATAGTACCTCATTTAAAAATTGGGACATTAAGAAAATAAAAACACAACCACCCCCTTTGAACATTTACTTACTTTCTCCTCATAGGACAGTCCTTCATGAAGTGTCCGATTTTTCCACAAATTCGACAACATCTATCATTTGGGGCCAGCTCTCCTTCAGTTAACACATCTGGATCAAAAAAGTATTCCTAGAAGAACATAAATATATAAAAGCCTGAACTATTCACGTGAGATCGGAACACAAAACTAACCAGATATTAAACAGTTATCTTACAATTCAATGTTGATATAACATTACTTTTAATAAATATTATTTATATTGCTTAATTCCAAACAAAATCTAAGACCATCAAGGTCTAACTCAGGATAGTTTTAACTAAATCCATTTTTGTTTATTCCTTTTAGTCATGCAGAGCACTCGTGAGCCCTAACCCTAAAGGTTTAAGCACACTTCTAAAGAAGCGGATGAGTCAGCTTTTCAGGATGTGGGAGGGAGTTGAGGCCAGGTACACAGGCTTTGTCTCCTCATCAAATGAAAAGGCTAAAACCTAATGAATTGAGAAACATGATTTGCATCATACAGATTATATTGAAGAAAAGAAAAAAAACTATGTGTTTCTACTTTGCTTAGTTGTGGCTGCTGAAGGAAAAATAACAGAACAAAGGAAAGATAATGGTCTAGCCTGTAGCCTCTTTGTACTAAAATTAAGGTGGAGGCCAGCAACATGAGCATCCCCAGGGAGCTTGCTGGAAAAGCAGTCTTGAGCCTGATCCTAGACCTGCTGAATCAGAATCTGCACTTTAACAAAATCCTCAGGTGATTTGTTCGAACAAGTTTCAGAAGCACTGGTGTAGAAGCCACATCAATATCTACCATAAACCAGATGTACAGATGTAATCAAACACTGAATGTGCCTATAAAGCAATACACTTATGTTAAATTTTAAAAGTCTTCACTGGGAGTACAGAGGGAATAGGGGGTTGTTGGTCAAAGGGTACAAAGTTTCAGATAGACAGGAGGAATAAGTTTTGAGATCTATTGCACAGCAGGGTGACTATAGTCAATAATAGTGTATATTTCAAGATAACTAAGAGTAAATCTCAAATGTCTCCCCACAAAAAATGTTGAGGTGATATATATATGTTAATTAACTTGATTTCATCATTCCATATACATGTATCAAATCATCACATTGTGCTCCATAAACTATATGTCAATTAAAAATAAGAATAAAAAGTATAAGGAAATTAATGCAGAACATAATATTATTCTTAGCAAGATCATCTAGTCCCTAGCCATTTTTCTCTCACTGAAATTATTTTTTTGACATAATTTTGCTTTGTTTTCAATAAATGTGGTTCCTTAAAAACTCGAGTATCAAGTTACATGAGAAGAGATAGCTGTATGCTACAGGAAGCACTGTTAACCCCCTAGTCTCAGCAAAAGATTTACTACTTTTTGCAAGCAGACTGGAAAATCTAGATTCTAGATATGTACAAACTGGGCTTGGCCAAGGCTGGCATCAAGCCGAATGCTGGCAGAACAGCAATGCACCTATGAAGGCTAGCACAGATAACCAGAAAAAAAAAAGGCATCAAAGAGGAAAACAAGAATTTAACAACCTTAAATCCATCTTCTTACTATTTCGCTCTATTCTGATGGCCTCTACCCGGGGATGTTTAAGAAAAAGGGGGGCTCTGGGAATCATTCTGTACTATAGTCATTTACTTTGGCTAGACTCACAGACTTTCTAAATATTTAAGTTACTACTGAAGTGATGTGTACAAATTAGGCACTTTTTTTTATTTTTTATTTTTTGGTATTTCCAACACACTTACCATTTTTGAGGGGTAGTCCTTTGGAAATCCCTTGACAGGAATACCAAATACTCTTCTACCATTGATAAAAGCCTTCATTATAAAATTTGTCACTAAAAAGAAGAGTAAGAACTCACTTAGGTGGGTTAAAAGGAAAAGAGATTGTATTACAAATGACAAACTACCTGGGCCTGGTGGCGCCTGTTATTCTAGCACTCTCGGAGGCTGGGGTAGGAGGATCACTTGAGCCCAGGAGTTTGAGACCAGCCTGGGCAATAAAAGCAAGACCCTGTCTCTATTATAAAAGTAAATAAATAAGTAAAATAAAAAATAAAATTGACAAACGAAGTAACTTACTTTTCCTTGATAATCCAGCTCCAAGATTATGATTCAAATCAAAGGGATCTAAGCAAAAAAATTTAAGAGCAAATAAGGTAATTAAATAGAAAATGCCACCATTCATCCAATAAGTAAACTTCATAAAACAAGACAAGAATATCATCTACTTTGCTTATCATTAATAAGTTTTAAATTCACATGATAGAAAAGAAGTGCAAAAAAAAGTTTAAAATGACACCTGTTAAATGAGCTTAGAAGTTATAATAAAGCTAAGCAATACATATTCCTAAACATAAGGCAAGTTTTTCCACTACACTGTTCATCAGAATAGAGTGTACTACTTTACATTTAAATCATTATAAAGCTCTTTATGTTATGACTGGCTGCCTATTTTTGAACAAAATACTGTTTGCAGAAGACACATTAGCCTGATATTACTTAATGACACTAGTTTTGGATGTATATAGAAGTTATAAATACATTTAAAACATTTTAGCACTAAATGTTCCCACTATGTAACAAATTTCTTAAAGATCACTTTAGAAAATAATTCATGATGGAGATTACAAAACACACTTATAAAACACACAGACATATACATCTGTCCCAATGGCATGCCACTGGCTACCTGGATCTTGGGATACAATTTCTAGTAAAAGCTTAATATAGACTCTCATTTGATCTTACATGTCTGCATCTCAAACATCTTAGATAGCTGTATATAGGATATGTTTTGGAATACTGTTTGTTAAATAACCCAGAAAATGGTAGGAATGATGAAAACAATGCTAATGTCAAAGATGTATGTGAGGTCTGAATAAACTGTCTCATGAAATAAATGGGGTTAAAAGCACTACTTCTAAATCCAAATACTGTTTTATAAGTGATCTAAAATAACATACACCCATGATTCATAATTTAGACATTATGTGTAGATATCTAACTTCTATTTTTCACATCCCTAAAACAATATTCAAGAAGGCAAAGAGAAAAAAGCGATGACCTTTTTTCGGGAATCCTCTTATTGAGAAAATGAAGGACTGCATGGATATAGCATACACAAGAGAAGTAAAGAAGTAAAAAGAGGCATCTTCCACTTGCCAGGTATGCTTCTAGTGAACGGTAACTGAGGCGTACCATATTGAGATTGAGACTATCAGTTTATCGAAGTATAGGACCCTTCCTTCAGCTTAACCCTGCAATAATTATTGCTATGAGAAGGTTACCTTCATCAGTCTGGTCATTCTTTCTTCAAGTGATTTTTATATGTGTATGTGTATTTTTGGTTATTTGCTTGGTGTAGTGGAGATACTACAATATTAGCTACTGTGCAGTTAAAGAAACTACTACTGGCTGGGTGCTGTGGCTCACGCCTGTAATCCCAGCACTTTGGGAGGCTGAGGTGGACTAATCACCTGAGGTCAGAAGTTCAAGATCAGCCTGGCCAACATGGTGAAACACTCTCTCTACTAAAAATACAAAAATTAGCCAGGCATGGTGGTGTGTGCCTGTAGTCCCAGCTACTCTGGAGGCTGACAACGGGTGAACCCAGGAAGCGGAGGGTGCAGTGACCTGAAATCGCACCATTACACTCCAGCCTGGGCGAGACAGTGAGACTCTGTCCCCCGCAAAAACAAAAACAAACGACTACTATCACCACTGAAATGCCTCAATTCTAAAATAGCTGGTTATATGATTATGAATGAAGCCTTCTTTTTAGTTTAGCCTATTACTAACTGCTTGTCTGAAAGTAATGTAAAAATTAGAAGCAAAAGATAATAAACCTTCAAAACTTAAAAAAGAATACATTAATAGGCCGGGCACGGTGGCTCACGCCGGTAATCCCAGCACTTTGGGAGGCTGAAGTGGGCTGGATCACCTGAGCTGAGGAGTTCGAAACTAGCCTTGCCAACATGGTGAAACCCCGTCTCTACTAAAAATACAAAAAAATTAGCCAGGTGTGGTGGCACGGCACCTGTAATCCCAGCTACTCAGGAGGCTGAGGTACAAGAATCACTTGAACCCGGGAGGTGGAGGTTGCAGTGAGCCAAGATTGCGCCATTGCATTCCAGCCTGGAAGACAAAGTGAGACTGTCTCAAGAAAAACAAAAAAGGAATACCTTAATAAGTGACAGATGGTAAGAACTGCAGTGATAACAAAAAGGCGTAGTAAGTCAAAAATTCTATGTGTTTGACACATGAGATCTTTAAAAAGTCAAAACTATATCTGTAACCCATGGTGATCTGAAATTCATTTTACAAAAGTTCATTGTATTTTAATACTGCCAATAGGCAGAAATAATAATAAAACCACAACTTAGAATAGTATGTATTATTTATGTGATACAAGCATATTAAAAAATAAACATTTAAAAATCTTATTAAAATGAAAAAAATATTTCTTAGGTCATTTCTCAGCTAAAGCATTTAAATTCCATTTTGTCTTAAAATAAGAATCCCACAAATTGGAAATAAACAATCAACTATTAGCATCAATGGCTCCAATAGATCACTACATTCAATAGAAAAAGATAAGGTGGCCAGGCGCAGTGGCTCACATCTGTAATCCCAGCACTTTGGGAGGCCGAGGTGGGTGATCACCTGAGGTCAGGAGTTCGAGACCAGCCTGGCCAACATGGTGAAACCCCATCTCTACTAAAAGTACAAAAATTTAGCCAGTTGTGGTGGTGGGCCCCTGTAATCCCAGCTACTCAGGTGGCTGAGGCAGGACAATTGCTTGAACCCACGAGGCGGAGGTTGCAGTGAGCCGAGATAGCGCTACTGCACTCCAGCCTGGGCAACAAGAGCGAAACTCCATCTCAAAAACTAAAAAATAGAAAAAGAAAAGGCTTCCATATGGTCAAAATAAATGTCAAAATTTATATACAATTACTTATAGGTGAACTCCATCAATAGCGAATGAAGATCTTGAAAATTCACTTAGCGGCACTCTTCAAACCCCCCAACAGGAAGGTTGTAAAAGTCCCACTTTCTTGAAGCTGCCTTATCACTACTGCTGCCTTATCCTTCAGTATGTGTCAAACAATAGCAAAAAATTTGTCATGGTGAAATGGCTTCAGTCATTTAAAAACAAATCTTAAGGCTGGAAAGAGAAAAGTTGGCCTGGTATGGACAATGAGACTGGGGCACTGCACACCCCAAGCAGCTGGAAGAGCTCTGCAAGGAGGAAGAACAATGTCCTTATAGTTCAAGCTCTATAGTCTATTCGACTTCAAGTTTAATTTTATTCGTACCTTCAATAACAATGTATTTTGAGGTCCACTGTTTCTTAAAAGTTGTAAGCAGACTTTTTCTCCTGATGCTAATAACATGTTCTTTAAAATCAAATTCCTCTGTGTAGAAACGAAGAAGGCCCAACCATAACTGCCCAACAGACTCTGTATTTTTTCCACATTCTGGCCAATAGGTAGGCTAGAAATAGAAGGGAACAAGGGATACCATGGTCTTTAGTGAAGTGTTAATATCAATATTCATTTGTATTTTAGGGAGTAAATTTGGATTTATTTCTAATTAACTAGAGCTCAATTATGCAACTTTTCTTTCATATTTAAAAACATAATTTATATAAGTTTATTAATCTCTACTCTGTGACTTGGAGTAGGAAGAGCTCAGAGTTTTCAGTGTCAAGTCTCAGAATACGTTAGTCAGAAGATCCAGAAATAGATTCTAAGAGCCTTGGTAATACGTAGGTTATTAGATCTCTTTAGCTCATTGAAAGTCTTTCTAAACTCTGGGTACAAAAACCACAGAACAAATATTCATTCACCTGGAATAAAGTTACTTAACCATTTGGAATTATTAGGCATTAAAGAAATACTGGATATAGGCCCTAGAAATTCACTTGGCTTAGTAAAAATATTTTCACATGAAAGAAAGCATCTGAAAACACTATTTTTTTTACTACCATAAGATATATAAATACAACAAGCAATAAAATAGTTGTTGACCATCTACACTGTAGTATAGCTAATTTTTAGTCAAGGATATGGGAAAATCTTTACTCTTAAAATACGTACCAGTTCATCTATTTGATCAAAAAAATAAATATTCCAGCCATCAACAAATATTTCAGGTTTCTTTTCACCTTTGTATATCTGAAATTAATTTTTAAACTATTAGTATGGATTACAAACTTAATGCATTGATACAAAAACTTCTAGGAAAATAGGTAAAAAATTAACTACAGAACCACAGAATTTTAGAGGAGGAGAAAGGCTCAGAGATCACCAGTTTTCCAGATAAGAAATATAATTTCATTCACTAATACCTCTTGAAGGACAGGAATGACTGGTGGATTCCTCTGCTGGAGAAAATATAGCACCATAAGAGTATATGCATACGATGATAAGCTGCCTCTAGATGCATCACCAATATCACACATCTAGACGGAAGGAAAACCAAGAACAAAGGAAAGGTCTGTTTTCTGCTAACTTTGCATCCATTCTGTTATCACTAAAAGTAAAGTGCATATTTTGAGGACTAATATAAAAACCACATTGTCAAAGGCAAAACCAATCCAACCTAGCAAAGCAGTGGACAGCTGGCTACGTGCAAGATCAGGTCATTGTATAAAATTCAGAACAAAATTTTAGCTTTCTTCATAGGGTCTCCCAAATAGCTACATGAAGCATTTCACATGACTATAGTTCATTAACAAATAGATTTATGTTTTCAACAGTGTTTAAAGATGCAATGAAATTTCCTGATAAGTCACAATAGGAAGCATACTCACCTTTGTAAATACTTTCATGGTATAGCACAAATACTTCACTCTGGGATCAATGGCGGAATAAGCAGATAAAAGCCTTGTGTTATGAAGGGCCTGTTAAAAGGAAAATAACACTATAAGACTAACACTGAAGTGTAAAGGGTCTCTTTTTTTTTTTTGGTTGTTGTTTTAAATAATAGAGATGGGATCTCACTATGTTGCCCAGGCTGGTCATGAACTCCTGGGCTCAAGTGATCCTCCCCCATCAACCTCCCAAAGTGCTGGGATTACAAGCATGAGCCACCATGCGAGCCTAGATGAAAAGATTTTAAACTGGAATATTTTAAATAGGTTTACAGTCTGATTCATTTTAGGAAGAAGACATTTCAACTGAAATTAACCTTTTTTTTTCCCTAAAGACAATCTTCATTAACTTACTAGATAATAATAAAGAATTATAAGTAACATCTGACCTCATGGCTTTTATACGTCCTTGGTCTGAACATCTAGAAAATAAGGGCTGGTGAAATAAACAATCAGTTCCCTTTCAGTAGATGTAAGATCTCTCTGCACAAACACCCCTAAAGCGTCAGAGAGGTCCTATAAATCCCTGAAACATATCTGAATTATCTTAGAATCCTCAGCCTCAGAACACTGCCAGGTTCACAGCAAGTAAGCATAATAACTCTTGAAAGATTCTCTAAGATGAAATGAATGACTTCTCTAACTTGAGGTTTTTGCAAGGTGAGACATTTGTTCCCTTAACCTCTCTAAAAAAAAGCCTGAAAAAAATCTTACCAATGTGTTATACAAACTGATATCTACTTCCAGACCACTTCTCAAATGGAAGAACTTCACAATTGGCACCTTTGCTGTTGTAATAGGTAAGATGTTTCTCAGACCTAAGTTGGGAAATAAAATGTTATCATTAAATACAGCAGCTGGGGATGTAAGTAACTCTTATGTTAATGTTCCAATATAAAATGGTGTAAACCTAACTTTAGCCTGTTTCATTGCATTCATTAGGACTTGTCAAAGAATTCTGTTATTAACAAACATCTGGGAAGATGAGTCTGGCAAAGTTTACATTTATTAAACATATTGATATTAGAACTACAAGAATCCAACAGTCACTCCCCTCTGGGAACTTACTGGATCTTATGTGCACACGTGTGCATGTGTGTATATGCATGTGTATGTTGTTGTCAGTAAGACAAATACCAAAACAGAGGAAACTACTACAGAGTCTGAACTATGTGGTTCCCACCTGTTCTCTCCATGTGACTATACCTAATTTGGAGAACAGCCTAAGGGACAATTATCCTCCAAACAAGTTACTCACCTTAAAGCTAGAAGTTATGAAGTTAATAGGAATTAACTTCAATAGGAGAGAGGAAATTGCCTGAGCTAAGCTTTGAAAAAGAGGGAGAAAAACCAGCAAAAATAGTGGCAGTTGAGCAAATTTACCAGGCAAGGCAAACTGTACACAAAAAGTGTAGATGCCTGAAATAGAATGGTATGTTCAGGGAAGTTCCAGAGAATTGCATAGGTTACCAAATGAACTTGAGGGAATGGAATATGAGGCATAGGAGATGGTGGAGAAACTGGGAAAGGTCCAACTACAGAACATATACATTTTGCTAAGAATTATCCTTAGAATCAAAGAGGAGCCAATGAACTGGTCTAAGTTGGGAGGAATCACTGACCACATCTAGTTAGACAATACCCCTGGCAGTGGACAGACTGGAGGCACCAGGAACAGAGGCAGGATGACCACTTATGAAAAACAACTGGGTGTGAACTTTCATGGTGGCATGGGAATACACAGAAGAAGCAAGGCATGTTTGAGAGCATCTGTAACTGGATGGGAAGCTAGGGGTAGTAAGAGAGGATCAGGGCTTTCAGAGTAAGAGCTACCACTTCCTGAGCACCTAATGTGTGATAGGGATATGTGAAGAGTCCTTTACAAACATTACCTCCTTAGGTTTATCACCCTCATCTTACAGATGAGGAAACAGAGACCCAGAAAGATTCACTAGCTTAGGAATATGCAGCTGGTAAATTGTGGAGCTGGAATTCAAATCTAGTCAAGATTGACTCCCAACTTATACTGAACCTAGTGTGGGTCAGGCTAATTATCATTTCACCCGTTTTGTTGATTCCAAGGATGCCAATATCAACAATCATGAAAAAGGATTCACAAGGAAGGGCAGATTAATGGAGTTGGTTCCTGCAGAAGGGAAGCGGTAAAGTGAAAGATAAGCTCATTCTGAGATGTCAGAGTTTGAGTTTCTTCTGAGAGAGCTAAGTGGTGGTTCCTAAAAAGCAGATACATAGTGATCATATCATAGAACACAGGAGAAAATAAGCAGGTAGAAGACATTTCAGGAAAAAATCTGTGTGGCAGACAGAGGAAATGAAACTTAATCTGATGGGGAAAGGGGGCAAGGAAGCTCACTTTACTGAATACTTAGAATATGCTAGGCTTTGCACTTTACGTATTATCTTTCTTAAATGCCACAGAATTGTTATTTCCACTTTAGAGATGAGGAACTGAGTGCTTGTTATGAAGCTGAGTGACTTTTTGGGACTGCACAGCCAGCAAGGGGGAGACAGAATTTAAAATCAGAGTCTGATTCCAGAACCTCCACCTAGTACTTTGCTATCTCGCCTCTAAATTAGACAGAGGCCCTTTTCTTCACATCCTTCCCATTCTGGAATTTGACACTGTTGATCATTACAACACTTCAAAGTCTCGGATTTATTCACAGCATATCTTCCCAGTTCCTTTTCAGTCTCTTTTCTTAATTTCTGTCTAGTCTCTTTCTCTCAATCTCTCTCTTTTTCTTCAAGGCTTTCAACGCAAAAAAACTTTTATTTTCATCTTCAATTCTGACTGGCAACCCCATATTTCTAATTGCTTTCTGGAATGTTAAGTCTTGGAGATTATATACTCATGGCAAACTAAACACTTTCAACAGGTGTTCTCTGCAAACATTCCTGGTTCTCAAATACCCAGATAGCGACCTCAATCCTTACTTCCTACTTGCAGGTACCAAATCTAGGAAATTTTCCCACTTGGAATCTCTCATATCTTTTTCCTGTTAGCACCAGTGGCACCCTGGCTGAGGTCCTGCTGCCCTGTCGTCTAGATTATACTTTCCCTAAAATACCACACCAGCAAGCCTAAAAACCTTATGTTATGCTTTTATTGGGTCCTTTCCCTCCTGAAGAAACTTCAGTGCTTCCAAATCTATAGACTTCATCTTATCTCCTAGTATTTCCCATTTGAAAATCTCCAAATGTACCAATCTTCTCACTGCTCTCCAAAATATCCCAGTCTCACATTCACATCTATGCACTTAGAAATGATTTCTTTTCCCATCCTTTTCAAATCGTGTTCACCATCATCTGAGATCATAGCAACCTCCATCTCTTCCATCAACCTCCCCTGTGCAACTCTTTCCCACATTCTCTCTTCTTAGAAGTTATTTAATTGAATATTACCTTACATTGTTACATAGTTTGGAAGATTACCTTACCTCTTAAGATATGGAAGCTTTCACAAGAAAAACATACAGATTTTTTTACTTTTCCACCATCCCTAAGTGCCCAACACAGTGCTGTGCACATAGGAGGCACCCAATAAAATACCTGGGGAGACTGTTTTAAAGATATGAAGTTTTAAACACAGCCCTCTAGCTGTTATGAAATTCTTGTTCCAGGCAATCTGCATTCCATTATTATTATAAATCATCTGTGTGCCTAAGTCATTTCTAATCTAAAAATGATCTGTTTTTAACATCGTTCCTTCTTAGGAAATATATACTGAGGTATTTAGGGGAAAGGACATAATGTCTACAGCTTAATCTCAAATGGTACAGGAAGAAATTGAGAGCAAGCAAAAGATGGAATGATGAATCAAATATGGAAAATGTTAATTGGTGGATCTGAATAAAAGCTATATGTGGAACTCTTTATGCAACTTTTGCTGCTTTCCTTTAAATGTGAAATTAAATTATTTCAAAACACAAAGTTAAAATCTAGCTCAGTACTAAAAAATTAATAGTCACGCTAACTTAGTACTTCAGTTTCTTTGCACGACCTTCAAAATAAAACAAAACAAAACAAAACAAAACAAAACACATGATCTTTAGAGGTGGAATTCCCAAGTTAAGGGAAATGTTTACTTCAATGACCAAAGAAAAGTATATCAATGCACTTTTTTTCTTTTCTTTTTATATTGTTCTGCCCTCTGTGAACAAATCAATGTACATTTAAAAAAACACAGCCTAACCCAATTTCTGTATACTTTAGGTTAATTTTTATTGGGAATAAACCAAAATTAAGATTTTTTTTCCTCCTGTTATTTAAACAACATGGTATGTACTTTATTAACTCCTGGGGAAAAAATTTCAAAGAAAAGTGGCACCCAAGGTGTATATATGTGTGTGTCTAGGTGTGTGTGCACGTTCATGCTGTGACTTAGTCTGTTCCTAACCGAAATGTACAAAAACTTTTCATGGACAGACCATGGATTTTAAGTTCCTGAGGACCGGGGCCATATATTGTTCACTTTCATTTTCAGCTCTTAGCACAAAAGTTTGCTGAACTACATTTTAAAAGAAGATTTTTCACTGTTAATGGTATCCATAGCTGCCATGACAACAAAAGGATACGTTAACAGCATTTCAATTCTGTGCATGGTTTACAAAATCTATACATTTTATAGCTGTAAATACTCTAGAAATTATCCAGTCCAGTTGCCTCAATTTATCAATGAAAAAAAGAGATCAGGCCAAGCGTAGTGGCTCACACCTGTAATCCCAGCACTTTGGGAGGCCAAGGCAGGAGGATCACTTGAGCCCAGGAGTTCAGAGACTAGCCTGGACAACCTAGCAAGATCCCATTTCTTAAAAAAAGAGATCGCTTCAAGTGAAGGACTTGTTCAGGGTCATATACAGCTTGTTGAGCAGAACAGCTGCAAATTCAACCCACAAGCCCAGTCTGGGGTGCTTTCCTTGACACTTCACACCATTAGCAACTCCTACACTTTGACTTATACAATGCCAACAAAGGAAAAGGATTTATAGCCTTTCTTGCCTGTCTGGTGTAGGCTTTGTCTTGAAATAAAACTGAGCTAGGCAACAATATGCACATAAATTATCACCAATTCCTCAGTCTTTCATACTTAAGCATACAAGATTTTAAAAAGACATTAATATTGCAATTATTCTATGAATGAGCCACTATACTGCTTCATGGCATTAGTAAACTCTAAATACAATTGGCCTTTCATGTCTGTGGGTCCTGCATCCCCATATCCAATCAAACACAAACCAAAAATATTTGAGAGAAAAAAGCAACTAATAAAAAACTAACGATACAACAATAAAAAAATACAAATAAAAAATACAGTATAACAACTATTTACATAGTATTTACACTGTATTAGGTATTATAAGTAACCTAGAGATGATTAAAACTATATGGAAGGATGCATATAGGCTATATGTAAATACTATGCCATTTTATATAAGGAACTTGAGCATCTAAGGATTTTTTTTATCTGCTGGGGAAGGGAGGGTTGAGGGGTGATGGGTGGGCCTGGAACTAATACCCCATGGATACCAAGGGAAGACTATAGAAAACACTAATTAAAAAGTCAGAAATATTTTTAGAAAAAGTTTACAGAGGTACCTGAATGTTTTCTGAGGACTCTTGCTAATTCTTCAATAGTTCTGACACAGTCCAATCCCTGCAACAAAGAAGGCATAAAGAACTTAACCAAAACTGGAAGACAGGTTCTGAAACTGGCTATAGTTTCCATTACCTTCAGAAATAATGTAATTAATTTCAAGTCAGTCTATATATATATATTTTTCCTTTCTAGTTGGGTATTAGAGTCAGTATTCACAGGAAATATCCTGACGGTACAAAAACCACTGAATACCCTACTTCCTAATTGTTTTTGGGTGTGCAACAAAGGCTAAAATCAGTCAGGAAGCCTATGGACCTAGGGCTTCCAAAAAAGTCTCTGAACCATGGTTGAGGACCTTCATTTCTTCCCCTCCACATAATATCACTCGGATGTACCCCATGTCCCAGAATAAATGAGAGGAGGCTTCTGTGCCCCAGCTCATTCATTCTAAGTAGACCTTCTATAGTTTAAGAGTTGATGAATTGCTGTGGAGAGTGATTAAGCTCAAATTATTTCCCTATAGGACTAGCCAGAATTATAATGCATATAACTAAAGTCATACAGCAAATATAAATAGTATTTGATAAATCATTCTTAAAAACATTTGGGCTGACTCAACATACGCCTTTTTGATGGTTATAAAAATCCCAGAACATACTTGGAATGTTACTTTAGAAATGCCCTCAAAACTAGTTTATAAGCTGTGTAAAAAAATAAATAAATAAATAAACCTTGAGGATGTATGATAGGGTCATTCCATATGTTGAGCCAATCTTGCTTATATACTTTATTCAAATTCAGGCTAGATCACTTTTGACTATTTTCCCAAATCAGATACATCCTCAAAATAGAAAGACTTGAAACTAAGAAAAGGTACAAAAAGGTCTTCAGCAACAGCAGCATCATTCATTTGTATATTTAGCATTTGGACTGCTGTTAAGGATTTAAAAGAATAGGGACTCAGCACTTCCCAGACTTTATACCTTTATATAGTGTTTTATATTTTATAAATGCCTTCAGATATCCCAGGGGCTGGCAAGTTTGTTTTGCTTTGCACGCCATATGGTCTCTTACAACTACTAAACTCTGTACTTAAGAGTGAAGGCAGCCATAGACATTTACATATGTGAATGGGTGTGATTCTGTCCCAATAAAACTTTATTTACAAAAACAGGCAGTGGGGGGCTGAATTGCCCAAGGGCCATCGTTTGCTGACTCCTGACCCACATGATCCATGATAATGTGTACAAAAATCAGCGGAGGGAGGAGGAACAGATATTATACTTTATCGATTATTTACCAAAGACCACATGTTTAGGTACTGATGAAACAAGTTTGTCTCAAATCCAGGCCTCTGGACTCTAAGGTTAGTACTCTTATGATTTACCACACTGCCTGTCTGGTAACAACCTTTACAGATAACCTTATGTGAGTGTGTGATCCAAGTCAGCATAGTAGCCAAGCCAATGGGACACTGAAGAGGCTGGTTTGGCTATGTAGAATTCCCAGGCAACACTTTCCAATCCACTTTTTGCTACAGGGTGAAAGTATAACCTTTCTACTCCTCACATTCCTCACAACCTTTCCAAGCCTCTTAATGTATTTGGCCAGAGA
Organism: Gorilla gorilla gorilla; assembly: GCF_029281585.2. Lineage (NCBI taxonomy): Eukaryota > Metazoa > Chordata > Mammalia > Primates > Hominidae > Gorilla > Gorilla gorilla. Next base: position 82,521,139 of record NC_073237.2, read on the forward strand.
CTGTGCCAAACAGCACACTCTATATGGTATGCCCTGATAAATTTGGAAAATACCAAGCTGTAATGCCAGTCTAGATTGGTTAAATCACACTGCCACAGCAAATGGAAGTTTTATGTGGTCACTGTACCTCAGCAGTTTCAAGTCCATTAATTGTCATACAGACGTCAAGGTCACTCTGTTTGAACCCAAATCCATTTTTGGAGGAGCCAAACAGGCTCAATTTAGTTCCTGTTAGGGATATATGAAAAGTAATAACTAATTACCTGAGTACATTTAATTTTTGATCAAAATGGCCCTCTCATGAATCAAAAACACCCAGTTGTTTAATTATCCTATATTAATCTCATACTTATGTTCTCTGATTAACTGGTCATTTATGCTAAAGTCTTTTTCTCTCAAAGCTTCCTTTACATACAAGCTGTATATGGCAAGAAAGATTAGCAGGTGCTCCTTTATTCTTAAATGCAAAGACATTTCAAGGAAAATGTTAGATCACCTCAACACATTTAATAATGTAAGCTTAACTTTGACTCTAAACATAGTATTAAATGAAATTCACTTATGGCACTTGCTAGAATAAACCCTACACTGTTTCTGTTGGTAAATGAGGATTTGGCAGACCAAGGACCATCCTGGGTATATTGCAAAATTTGGAAACCCTGATTCTCAAAATCAGTGTGCTCGTTAACACATGAACTGATTTGGAAGAAAGGTTACACTACTTTTCTTAAAAATAAAAAAGAAATCATTTACCTGGAAAGTCCTGTCTTATGAAACTTTCTAGGTTTTGCCGAATATGTTCACGAGCCTGATCTTCTATAATTGTTGGAGAAAAATCCTCTGTTTAAAAATAAATAGACATATTGACAAAAGAAGCCTGTTGACACTTTTAGAAAAAGCTGAAAAAAATTTATTTTTTAGAAAATAAAACTTACAAGCTTAAATTTAAAAATTCCTAAACCATTGTGTCTTCTCAGTAGACAGCATTAACAAGGTAAAGTTTGTGTTTTATTTATTTTTGAGATAAGGTCTGGTTCTGTCGGCCAGGCTGCAGTGCAGTAGTGTGATCTTAGCTTACTGCAACCTCTGCCTCCCAGGCTCAAGCCATCCTCCCACCTCAGCCTCCCGAGTAACTGGGACTATAGGCATGTACCACCATGCCTGGCTAATTTTTGTAACAGTAATGTAAAATTTAAGATGTCCTTTTTTAAAGAATCTAAGAAGTGCTCTTGAAACGGAAAGTAATTTAAACAGGGGATCTCCACCTGGGTTTCCTGAAAGACACCAGGGTTACAGAAAGGGCCTTCAGAGATCACCACCCTGCTAAAGTGTGAATTTAAAAGTTTGTGAGCATTTGCATGTATTTTTTTCCCTAAGGAGAACCTAGTTTTTTTAATAGCTCATAATATAAAAAAAAAAATTTCCAGAAAAAAAAAAGGACTTGTTAAGAACACATGTCTTCTGACACAGATGAACACCTTATGATGAAGCCATGTGAAACAAGTTCCTTCATTTTAAGCAGCTGAACATCTATCCTTTAAATATTTTCTTTTGTAAAACTTTAAGGCTCTCTACACCAATGCTTCCCCAAATTTGTGTTCCTTAAAGGGCTGTTACGTAGGCTATTAATTAGCGTTACTCAAAAATTATTCTATGTTCAAATTTTAGAAATAATATTTCTCAGATACCTTCAATATGCTAATATGTCCTGGAAATAACCCAGGAATTCTAAGAGAGAAGGGAGTGTGTAGTGTTATTCCCTCGTTGGCCTAGGTATACTTCTGGTGATTAAATATTATTAACTGCCATCTAGAAAAACATTTCAAAGGATGCCAGTTGGGAAATGCTAGTACTCTAATTTTAAGACTTAATAAAAGATCCTCAGCAAGGCAATTTTCGGCCCCTCACAGAGACAGTACTTTGAAATTCATATTGAGATTTTACCCTCTCTTCCAACGATTTTGGGAAAATTATGAACTGATACTCTTCAGAAAATATCTTTTTTCTGGAAGAAAATGTCCCTCCCTTACCCTCATCCTTACTTTGTATCCTGGCTTATAACAGGCCATGCATTTTCGTAGCAAACTTTTCAAAAACAATTATATAACCTGGTCCCTTCTTTCTGGGGCCTGGATCTGCTTACACAGCAGGAAGAATAACACCACCAACCTTTACATAGCCCAGCTAGCCAGGGAAGTGTGTCCAGGCTTCAAGTAACTTGAATTTTAATTTTTGGCCGGGTGCGGTGGCTCACGCCTGTAATCCCAGCACTTTGGGAGGTCAAGGCGAGCGGATCACTGGAGGTCAGGAGTTTGAGACTTGCCTGGCCAATATGGTGAAACCCCATCTCTACTAAAAAAAAAAAAAAAAAAATTAGCTGGGCATGGTGGTGCATGACTGTAATTCCAGCTACTCAGGAGGCTGAGGCAGGAGAATTGCTTGAACCCAGGAGGTGGAGGTTGCAGTGAGCTGAGATCGCACCACTGCACTCCAGCCTGGGTGACAGAGCTAGACTTTGTCTCAAAAAAAAAAAAATTTTTTTTTCTTGGCAGAGTAATGGAAAATTTAAAGGGGGAAAGATATTTAATATTTAATACTAAGCTTTAAAAAGAAACCTGCTGGCCAGGCGCCATGGCTCAAGCCTGCAATCCCAGCTCTTTTGGAGACTCAGTTGGATGAATCACCTGAGGTCAGGAGTTTGAGACCAGCCTGGCCAACATGGTGAAACCCTGTATCTACAAAAAATATAAGAATGAGCTGGGTGTGGTGATGCATGCCTGTAACACCAGCTACTTGGGTGGCTGAGGCAGAAGAATTGCTTGAATCCAGGAGTTAGAGGCTGTGGAGAGCTGATATCGCACCACTGCATTCCATCCTGGGGGACCGAGCAAGACCCTGTCTCTCCATCACCCTCCAAAAAAGGAAACCTGCTATGATTGCTATGTATCTTGATGCAACAACTATGCTGTTAATAAAAGGAAGTACAGAAGACACTTGATATTAAAAGAAAAATAAAAGATCCTCCATTTGCCTGAGCCCAGGAGTTCAAGACTAACTTGGGTAACACAGGGAAACTGTGTCTCTACAAATAATGAAAAATTTAGTCAGGCATAGTGGCATGCATCTGTGCTCACAGCTACTTGGGAGGCTGAGGTGAGAGGACTGCTTTAGTCTGGGAGGTCGAGGCTGCAGTGACTCATGATTGCTCTGTTACACTCCAGTCTGGGTGACAGAGTGAGATCGTCTCAAAATTTAAAAAAATTTTTTTTTTAAATAAAAAAGATCCTCCCTGCATCTTTCCTTATCTTTCTTTGACATTTATTGCATGTCCCAAACAGAACAGACATGACATGGAACACCTGAAGATACAATGGAGAATGGAATAGACTTGGTCCCTAATAATGTTTAGAGACCTAAATAGGATAGTGATTCTAAAGACTCGAGTAAATGTCAATTTAATATTTTGACAAATCAAAAGAAATGTGAATAACTTACTATAACACTGGATACAGACTTGATCTAAGATATTTAAAAACTTGGGTGTTAACGGTGGCAGAGGTTCTAGCTGGATTCTTTTGAAGTCTTCAGGACAGTCCTTCTTTAGATGACCCTCTCGTTTGCATAAGCTGCACACTACCGTAGGAGACTGCAGGAATATGGCAAAGCAAAACAAGACTTAACGCTTTATTTGCCAAATAAAGGAGTCTGGAATCATGTTTTAAAAGTACACAGTCACCTATTCACTTTCCAAAGGAAATGAAAATATAACATGCATCCACTCAAATGATCTGAGAGATGGGGACATCCTATAGTATCATTAGGAGAACATAGTGGCTATTTTCACTACTAATAGCATTCCCTTCCTCTGCTAATTCCCATGAGTCTTAAGGAGAAAAGCAGACCGAGCAGTCATATCAGAATGAAAGGCCAACTTGTTCAACACTACCAAAATAGGAAAACTCCTAGTATATAAAAATTGAAATTAAATGCATTCAAAGTCCTTAAAGTCTCCTAGTTCTATGACTAGTGGTGGTACTGATTACCTTGCCTTTGGTGAAGATAAGTTTACTGAATTCATAAAAAAAATCAGACTGATCCACAGGTGAATTTTCTTCACATACATTTTCTTCCTTAAGACTTATTTTATTAAGTTCCACTAGGAGAGCTCTTTCTACATGTTTTCCACATTCTTTCACGTCTTCATACTTAGCAGCTTCGCCTAACTCATCATCCTCTTCAGATAGGGCGTCCTCATCCCCTGACCCAGTGTAGGTGTTGTCTAACTCATCCTCATTAGCCATGCCATCTTCATCTTCCCTTTGGTTAATGGTGAGCCTAGGTTCTTCTTCCTCCTCCTCTTCTTCGTCATCCTCCTCCTCTTCATCAGAGGGAATCATTTCTGATGTCTGGCCCTGTACTGAGTGGGTAAAGTGGTTTAGAGAGTCTTCTAGTTCCTCAGTACCTTCTGTACTTTCTCCATCAAGATCAGCCTTGTTATCTAAAGTGGCAAGTCCCTCACACTCTTTAGCTGTAGGATTTTGGAAGCCTTCTAAATCCAAAGTGCTCTCTGACTCATTATTACGTGTGCTGCCACAGACAACACGCTCTCCATGTTTCTGATCAACAGTCAACAGATGCTTGCCCTTCCTTCCAACTTTCTCTTTCTCGTTTTTCCTTCCTGTTTCTGGATGGTATACTTTATCATCCTTGTAATCATCAGAGTTAACATCTGCTTGGATACAGTCTGAGTTTTCAGGGTGGACACTGATGTGTTCATTTCCCATTTCTTCTTTTGGTGGGCTTCCAAAACTTTCAGCAGTCTCTTTAAGAGTAAGTGGCTGTACCTTACAGGTATTTGCAGCTGAACTGGTAGCACCAGGACCTTGGGCCAAAACTGAGTTTTTGAGCTTATCATCTTTTGTTTGTACATCTGGATGATGATTTATTACTTCTTTAGAATGTTCTGAAATACATGTAATTGCATTCAGAGGCTTTAGAAGGCTGGATTTTGTAATTTTGTGTGGAAGAGCAAAATACTTGTATGTTGTCCTTAAACAATGAAGTATATATTCAAACACAGGTTGACTATTTAGGGTTCTTGCCACGTTTCTTTTAACAGAGTAGGGATCTGTAATAAAAAAAAGAAAGAAAGAAAAATCCATCTCTTCATATGTTACTATATTTCATGTTTTAAAAATTAGCCTGCTGCAGATAAAAACAGACAACAAACAATGGTAAAATTTATCTTGCATTTTATAGACTTAAAAAAAAAACTGGGGGTGGGGAGTAAGAAAACAGAGTTTAAGAACAAAAAGCAGTATTTTCTGAAACATCGGCTCTATGAAGGGAACCCATTCTGTTCAGAACCAGTACCCCTTCTCCCTATTGTGCTCTGTGACTGTGGAGGTAGAAAAGATGTTATCAGCGTGGCTCTCAGGCCCTTGGGAAGGAAGATCTTCCCACCAGGCTCTGCTGCTGCTGAGTGCTCTGCCTCCCCACTCAGCCAGGCCCTGTGGTTTATCGAGCTTACCTCCACTCTTCTGCCCTGGGAAGCCCCATCACTGAATTGGCTGGACTGAATTTCAGGGGCGAGAGGGAGACACCAGGAGGAGACACCACTTCTCTCAATCTTTTCTCCTCCCCTAGAACTCCAGCAGGTTAGGCAATTGGCCAGAAGAGCTGAGCCACAGAAACTGCAGGGGAGGGTTTAAAAATGTGAGATCCCCATGACTGCACACAGAATTTATGCAAAATGCAAAAAACCCTCTTATGCAACATAAAGCTTGAAAAAAAATCAAGCAAAAATATGAGAATTCCATTTAGGAGGTTCTTTAAATTATTTAAAGGAGGAGAATTAAGATTTCTAGAGGGGTTTCAACCTCCTGACTTTGCAAAGCTGAGAAGAGCTAGTCCATTTAATGATGTTTACAGGGCACATCAGTGTGTCTTTGATAAAGTGATTTCAGTTAAATGAGGCTTCACTAAAAATGTGTTTTTATGAATAAGTTCTAAATGTTACTGTAGATATGTCAAAAATAACTACTCATTCTCTCTACTGGAGAGGAATCCAATGGCGAATGACATTTTTGACGAGAAAAAGTATTGTCCTCACCTTTGCAAAACTAAACAACTTCAACAATCCACAAAAGGACTGAATTAAAAAATCCAGAGGTGAGAATGGTAAAGAGGAAAGGGGGATTTACACATCACTGTGAAAAACATACTTTAGGCATTTAAGTGGTTAAGCAATCTACAAAGAAAGCAAGGACTCAGCCATCCATTATTCAAGTTGTTTATACTTTAAAAACCCAGGGTGAACAGTTTGATTCCTTGAAATGACCCACTGTAACACATGCAGATTCTAACTATTTATTTCCCTTTGAGGGCAGGCCTACCTTACTTGTAGGAGCTGGAAAGAGACTGAAATAAAAAGCATGCTGTTAGACTGGTACCTTTAAAAAAAAGAGTGGGGGGGGAATAAGATAAACATTTTGAGATACCTTCAATGGCAATGCGCTTTTTGGGCCAATCCTTCAATTCCCGAGATACCAATTCTTTGACACGAATACTTATCACTAAATCAGCCAAATTAAATTCTAAAGCATAGAATCGCAGCAATTCCACCCAGAGCTGCCCAACTGGTACTGAAGGCTGGTGTTTCACATCCAATATTAATGACACCTATTAATAGCAAAGAGAAACATACAGGTTATTTCAGATGTAAGTACAATCTGGAAAATTAAAGATCATTTAAGCATCAAATTAAAAAAATCTGGAAAACCTTAACAAAGATATAAGCCTGACAATCCATCTAGATAAATCAATTCTAACTTCTATTTTGTTTGTGGTAAAACAGCATTACTTCACTGCACTATTAGGATTAGAGTATGCTATAATCCAGTCATTATCACAGGAATAGACAGGATCAGTTTTATTTAACCAGACAGCGCTCCTAATTTTGAACTGTTAATAACAGGTGGAGAGGACTGTGCATGGGTTGCTAATATTCTCAGCACTGAACTCTTCCTGTTACTGCTGCTGGAGGCACCTTTACAGTCACAGACACACAAAAATGGACAGTAGCTAAAGGCATAGAGAAAAAGGAAAAACACTCCTCTCACTGCCCTGAGAAGCTACATAAGCACATTGACTCTGTCAGTGACAACTGATTTTAAAGTCAAATAACTCTTGCCATCAGAAATTGACACTGGTTTTACAGTTACAGACTTCTGACAAGTTGGAACATAACTGCGATGTAATATATTAGAAAGTACATATTACTTAGGATAGGGGAAAATATGGGCCCAAATAGAGATTCTGCCACGTCATAGCTCTTAATTGCTCTGTGACTTAGCTTCTTCATTCTCAGACTGGTAGCACAGCACAGTGGCTAAGAGAACAGGCTTTGGAATTGGGACAAGCTTAGATCTGAAATCCAAACTCTGCCATGTACTAGCTGTGTATGATCCGGGTCAAGGTCTATAATCTGTCTAAGTCTGGGTTTCCTCATCTGAAAAATGGGGATAACAGTACCCACCTCATAGGGTTGTTGGGAGGACTGAGTGAGATAGTGTCTGTAAAGTGCTTAGCACAGTGCCTGGCACACAGTGTTCAAAAAATGGTCGCTATCATTATCTGCAGAGTAGGGATGATACCACCTATAACACAGGATAGTGATGAGGATTAAATCAGAAACAAGGGAAAGCATCTGGCAGACTTGGTTGCTCTCTGTATTTTTTCCACGTAGGTATAGCCTTTTTAAGTACAAGAAATCCATATATCACTGAAACACAATGTCACAACTGTAAGATGCTCTTAAGAGGTAATCTAGTTCAACTCCTGTATATTACAAGAGAAGGAACTGAAGCCCCACGAGTGCCCATGGCTTGTCAGAAGGTTGCACTGCCTGGCAGTGGCCAGATGAGAACAATGTCTCAATGTCTCCTGATCTCAGTACAGTGCACACCATATGCAACCCCATAATGTCTGGAGCTCACTTTATTTCAGAAGTGGCAGCATGATTAACCTTTCCAAATAACATAAAAATGTAAAAATAAAGCATTAAATGGATTTACAGCAATAGCTTTTCCTATAATTCACACTGAAAAAAGTAATCTCCTCTAAGGTGCACAAATTTGTTTTCAATCATACTTTATTATATTAAGCTTCAAAATCAGTGGTATATTTTTCTCAGTCACAAAGGTTCTGTCAAGTAATACAAAGTCATCTGGTGGCTTTACAAGGCAGAACTGATTAAAAATGGAAGTTGTCTAGGTCCCAAACACTACAGTTTGAGGACACAAATAAACCCCCCAGAAATTTTAAGCATTATTACATTTTACCTCTTTATCCATAGCAGCATTACAAAGGATTTTTAAGCATCTCACTGAAATGACTTGATAATACCATAACATGAAACTGGAGAGACCTTTGAAATATCTAGACTACAGGAACTTAAACTGGTTTTCTTTAAAGCAGAGAACATTTTCTTTTTCAAATAAAATAAGAATAGCAGCTAACATTTACTGAGTGCTCACCACATGCTCGGCACTGAGTTAAGCATTCTGTAAGTGACCCTATGAGAGGGTACCAATATTATCCCCATGAGTAGGGAGGAAACCGGCGCACAGAAAGACTAAGTCACTTGCCCAAGGACACACAGCTGGGAAGTGGGAGAGCTGGGATACAAATGCACATATTCTGGCTCCACAGCCTATACTCTTCTCCACTACAGAGACTCCAAATAAGAAACAGATAAAAGTGGTTCTGGTGGCAGCAGAGGTAGGGTGGTACCACCACTCTCCTCCTCCTCCCAGTGTTCAAGGATTCTAGAAAACACAACTGGAAAATCTGATTTACCCCTAACTCCTCATTTTAGGCATGAGTAAAACATGAACTGGAGGAGTGACATGACTTGTTTGTATAGAGCTGGGATTCGAATCCAAGAATTTTGTGGATGTTACTGTCAATTTACCCCAAAAGGTAATGGGAAATCAGGGGCCTTTCACCTATTTGGGAGAGAATCTTATTCTTATTACTAGGATAATGACATTGCAGAGATTTTTGTTTGAAATTCTAATGGCTATTCTTTCCTTGTGCATAAATTCCCCTGCCCACCCCCAACAGTATGGGACCAGTACATTAAATCATATATGCATTCACTGTTATTTTAGTAACTGAAAGCTAGTTAACCTTTCATACATTTAAACCTCATAATACCACCTAAGACTAAGCTCTTTGAGGATAGATATGGATTTACCTTTGAATTCTGAGTCTCTTTCAAAGGAACCAGACAAAGAAACTACATAAATAACTGTGGATTTAGTGATCTAATATTTTTTTTAACCTTTTCTCATTACTTGTCTATTCGAGGTACTAAATAGACTGGCAAATGAAAGAGCCACGAAATAGTAAAGATAGTTAAGGAAAGAAGACAAGACTGACTAATCCACAACTTCACAATTGGCAAGTGAAATTGACAACTAGAAACAAAAGAGAACAGACCTGTCCCCTTTTAATCGGCGTTTCTCTTGGTGCCTCTTCTTTTGTTATGCCTGTGTCCCCTGCAGCACTGTCAGTATGTTCCCAGATCACAACATCTTTTTCAATGTCTTGAAGGTTGAAATTCCCTAGTTTGCTTAGTGAGAATCCTTCAATCTAGGAAAAATTAGACACATACTAAAATAAGATAGAAATAATTTTATATCAAACACAGTCTACTAATCTTGGAATAAAAAAATACTCATAGTTCATCAAAAATACAAAAGATATAATTTATGGACTATCACAGAGACATCTATACATTTAAAAATATTTTTAAAAGTAAAAAACAAGGTTTTGATTTGCAAAAGAAATGGTGACTTTGTGAAATAATTCCTCAGTAAATATTCTAAGAGTAGGCAAAATGGCCTAGTGGCTGACGTCATGGGTTCTGAAGTAAAACTGCCTGGTCCCAAATCTCAGCTCCTTCATATACTAGCTGTACAACCTTGAGTAAGGTACTTACTCTCTGTAAGCCTCAGGTTCCTTTAAAAAGGGGTAACACTAGGACTTCCTTCATGGGATGGTTATGATATAAAAAAAATGACCATAAGGCACTCAGATAGAGGTAGTATCTGCTTGTAGCATACAGCACATAGTAACTGCTTAATAAATACAAGACAACTATATTGCTAGAAAATGAAAATTACAAGAACTAGATCCAGCTAATTAGAAAATAATTTTAAATACTATTAATTCTGGGTATGCTGGACATTTTCAAAGTAAATTTTATGTGCTATTAATGAATATTAATGCAAAAGAAAATGGTCTAGTTGAAAAGGCTTGTGAAATGTCAAACGGAGCTGAACAGGTTTCTTCATTGTATGATAGGATTTATCACAGCCTTTAAAACAGGTTAATGAACAGGCCAGGCGTGGTGGCTCACGCCTGTAATCCCAGCACTTTGGGAGGCCGAGGTGGGCGGATCACCTGAGGTCAGGAGTTCGAGACCAGCCTGACCAACATGGAGAAATCCCGTCTCTACTAAAAATACAAAATTAGCCGGGCGTGGTGGCGCATGCCTGTAATTCCAGCTACTCAGGAGGCTGAGGCAGAAGAATTGTTTGACCCTGGGAGGCAGAGGTTGCAGTGAGCCGAGATGGTGCCATTGCACTCCAGCCTGGGCAACAAGAGCGAAACTCCACCTCAAAAACAAAACAAAACAAAAAACAAACAAACAAAAACAGGTTAATGAACAAAATAATATGGGATGGAGTATGGATGTGACATCACATTTCCCAAATGTATTTTTATACCAAATGGGCTACTTCATTGGTTTAGAAGAGAGTGATCCTTCTAAAACAGAAGACACACTCTCCTGTTCATAGTGGTTTCTGTCTCACTCTAGATGAAATGCAGTCCTTTCCAGGGCCTGAGTAACCTGGCTCTTTTCTACTTCTCTGATCCTTCTATCTTCTTGACTCAGAGATGACACCTGGTATTCCCTCTGCTTAAAATGCTCTTCCCCTTAACAAAGTGAGGGAGAATATGACTCATTCTCCCTCACTTTATTCAGCTCTGCTCAAATGTTTTCTCTAAGGAGCTCCACATTTATCATTCTCTGTCCTCCTTACCCTGGTTTATTTTTCCTCAGAGAAAGTACCACCACTGCATATATATTTATTAGTCTCTTGCCCCGATTGGATGTATAAATTCGAGGGCAAGAACTGTGTTTTGTTCACCACTTCTTTTTTCTTCTTTTCTGAGGCAGAGTCTCACTCTGTCTCCCAGGCTGGAGTGCAGTGGCATGATCTCGGCTCACTGCAACCTCTACCTCCTGGGTTGAAGCGATTCTCCTGCCTTAGCCTCCCAAGTAGCTGGGATTACAGGCGCCTGCCACCATGCCCGGCTAATTTTTTTTATATTTTTTTAGTAGAGATGGAGTTTCACCATGTTGGCCAGGCTGCTTCAACTCCTGACCTCAGGTGATCCACCCACCTTGGCCTCCCAAAGTGCTGTGATTACAGGCGTGAGCCACCATGCCCGGCCCTGTTCACCACTTCTAACAGTAACACCCAGAATTAGTTGGTGCCTGGCCACGGTAACTGCTCAGTAAAGATTTGTTGACAGACTGAACTAGTCTTCCACAGAAAACACTTTGGAAAATATTAGGCGTAGTGACTATTTCTTGGTTGGATGTATGTATTCAATATTTTTCTCAACTGGGTAGCCTGACTTTTTGTTTATTTAGTGATGTTTTCTGAAGAGCTGCAGTTTTAGAATTAGATAAAGTTTGATTTCTTAATGTTTTTCTTTATTGATTTTAGTATGTTAAGAAATCCTTTCTGCAAAGGTTTTTCCCTAGGTTTTCTTCTAGGAGTTTCAGAGTTTTTAACTTTTACATTTAGGTCTTTGACCCATTTTGGTTTCCAGCTTTTTGAGGTGGACCTTTAGGTCACTGATTTTAGACCTTTCTTTTTGAATTTAAGCATTTAAATCTAAAACTTGCCCTATGCACACTATTTTAGCTGCATCTGACAAATTTTATATATCTTGTATTTTTTTCTTTCTTTTTTTTTTTTGAGATGGGGTCTTGCTCTGTTTTCTAGACTGGAGTGCAGTGGTGTGATCATAGCTCACTGCAGTCTCGACCTCAACCTCCTGGGCTCAAGCAATCCTCTCACCTCAGCCTCCTGAGTAGCTGGGACTAGGGTGTGTGCCACTATGCCAAGCTATCTTATATTTTTATTATTATTTAGTTCAAAATATGTTTTAATGTCCCACTTGAATTCCTCTTTAATCCATGGAATCCTTTCAAATGTACTATGACTTATTTTAAGAACCAGCATAGGCCCTCCTCTGGGAGGCTGACACAGAAGGTTTGATTGAGCCCAGGAGTTTGAGACCAGCCTGGGCAACATAGTGGAACCTTGTCTCTTAAATTAAAAAAACAGAAAGAACCAGCATGTAGTATATCTTGATGAATGTACCATATGGACTTGAAAAAAATATGTATTCTCCAGTTATTGGGTATAGTGTTTTATAAATATTAATTAGGTCAAGGCGGTTGATACGATGTATCAGTTTATACTATCTATACTGATTTTTTGTTTAGCTAACACAGGTGTCAATTGATGAAGGCTGTTAAAATCTCCTTGTCTGATGGTAGAATATATTCCATCAATTTTTATTTCATGTATTTTGGTGCCCTCTTAATAGCTGCAAACATTTACGATTGTTTTGTCTTCCCAATGAATTGACCCTACCCTAATAAAATGTCCCTTTTGTCTTTGGCATATTTTTTCCGCTTGAAATCAATCTCATCTGATATTAACATAGCCTCTCTCGTTTGGTTACAATTTACATCTTTTGCCATCCATTTACTTTTAACCTATATGTCTTTATATTTAATTTATTTCTTCTAGAATATAGTCTTGCTTTTAAAATTCATTCTGAAGGGGATCTAGTTAAACTGAAGAATTTTTGCACAGCCCTATCAACAGAGTAAACAGACAACCTACAGAATGGGAGGCAATTTTTGCAAACTATACATCAAAGGTCTAATATCCAGCATCTATAAAGAACTTAACAAATTTACAAGGAAAAAATAAACAACCCCATTAAAAAGTTTGGGTAAAGGGCATGATCAGATGCTTTTCTGAAGAAGACATACATGCAGCCAACGAGCATATGAAAAAAGCTCAACATCACCAATCATTAGAGAAATACAAATCAAAACCACAATGAGATACCATCTTACACCAGTCAGAATACTACTAAAAAGTCAAAAATACCAGATGCTGGCAAAGTTACAGAGAAAAGGGAACACTTTCCTCAAAGAGCTAAAAGCAGAACTACCATTCAACCCAGCAATCCCATTACTGAGTATATACCCAGAGAAATACAGATCATTCTACCATAAAGACACAGGCATGCGAATGTTGACTGCAGCACTATTCACAATAGCAAAGAGGTGGAATCAACCTAAACGCCTATCAGTGACACACTGGATAAAGAAAATATGGTACATATACACCGTGGAATACTATGCAGCCATAAAAAAACCCAAGATCATGTCTTTTGCAGGAACATGGATGAAGCTGGAGGCCATTATCCTTAGCAAACTAACGTAGGAACAGAAAACCAAATACCAAATACCACAAGTTCTCACTTATATGTGGGAGCTAAATAATGAGAACTCATGGACACAAAGAAGGGAACAATGGACACTGGGGCCTACTTGAAGGTTAAGGGTAGAAGGAGGGAGAGGAGCAAGAAAAAATAACTATTGGGTACTACGCTTAGTACCTGGGTGATAAAATAATCTGTCCAATAAACTCGTGACATGAGTTTACCTATATAACAAGCCTGCACATGTACCTTTGAACCTGAAAGTTAAAAATAAATAAATAAATTCTGGTAATCTATGCTTTTTAGTGGGGATATTTAGTCTATCAATATTTAAGTTGATTACTGATATCATTGGTTTTAGGTCTAACATTTGAGTGTTTTCCGTTTGTCCACTCAGACATAATTTCCATTTGGTTCTTTTGATATTTCCTACTTCTCTAGCTGACATTTCCTATCTCTTCGTTTATTCCACATGTATTATTTCCTCTGTCATGAAGCATAGCTATAATAACTGCTTTAATGTCTTTGACAGTTGCATCTGGGTCATCTTGGAGTTTGCCTTTATTCATTTTCTTTTCCTTTGAGAGTAGGTCTCACTTTGACTCTTTCTGAGTAATTTTGGATTGTATTTTAGACATTGTAAATATTGTATTATTAGAATTTTGATTCATTTATTTTACTCCAAAAAGTGATGTTTTTGTTTTAGCAGCAGGTAATTAACTTATTTAGGCAAACTGGAAATTATCACACCCCCAGTAGATTGTGGCTCAGATCTTGCATCAGTCCTTTAAGCCTTGGCTCCTAACTATATTCGATCTGCCCCACACAGGCCTGGTTTAGGAGTCTGGCATTAATTTTGAAAAATTCTCAGTCATTAGTCCTTCTACTATTTCTGTTCTTTTTTCTTTCTTCTCCTCTTGGTATTCCCATTATACATATGTTTCAACCTCGACTAACTGACCCAGTTCTTAGGTATTTTGTTCCTTTTTCCTCTTTACTTTTCAGTTTGAGAATTTTCTGTTGCTATCGCTTCATACTCACTGATTTTTCCTGGCTATGTCTAGTCTACTAATGAGCCCAAAGGCATTGTTCATTTCTGTTATAATTTTTTGGATTTCTAGCATTTCCTTTTAAATCTTTTGAGAGTTTCTGCTTCTCAGCTTATATTACCCATTTATTCTTGCATGTTGTCCATTTTTTCCATTACAGCTTTTAGCATATTAATCATTATTATTTTAAATTCCTGGTCTGACAATTTTAACATCTGTCATATCCAAGTTAAGTTCTGACACATGCTCTGTCTCTTCAAGCTGTGCTTTTTGCCCTTCAGCATGCTTTGTAATTTTTTGTTGAAAGCTAGACACGATGTACTGGGTAAACAGGCTTTTAGGGTGAGGTTTTATGTTTATCTGGCTAGGAGTTAGGATGTTTATTGTTTTCTGCAGCTGTCGTGGCTGAAAATTCCTCTGGTGTCCTTGTTTTTGTCTCCCTTGTTGCCTTCGTGTTTCCCTAAAGACTTCTTAAAAAAGGTCTGAGACTTGTAGTTCAGACCTTGTGATCCCTGGAGAGGGGAAACACTGTATAGTCCTAAGATTAGGTCTCAGTCTTTTAGTGAGCTTGTGCCCCTAGACGGTGACCTTCATAACTATTTCCCAGTTCTCCTACTACCACCCTTACTTAGATGAGAAAGGAAGGCTAGAGCAGTGGAGTTAGGTACCTCCCTTCCCGTGGCTAGTAAAACCCAAGGTGGTTAGGCTTCAGTAAGAGTACCTCCGGAGGGCAGGCTTTCAATAATTAAAGAATGCTCTGGGCATTATTTCTAAATGGCAACTTTTCCTTCCTCTCATCCTGCCAGAAGCACTGGGAGATTTTTCTCAGGTCTTTACCCTCAGAGCTTAGTGGGATTCCTGGAGGTATAACTCACACACAAGTCTGAGGAAGCCCTCCTAAGAATGGGAGAAATTTTTAACCCTCGAGCTTGTCCAAACTGAGCCTTCGGAAATTTGTCAACTACACTTTAAATTTTTCTACCCTAGTATTGGCTTCAGTAGCAGGATTCCGCTCCTGGCCTTCTGCTCTGGTAAGCTGTGCTTCACTGTATTACCCTGCTCTCTAATTCTGGGGGCAGTGGTTTGCCCATGACATCAATTGTCTGATGTATCCAAAAAGAATTGTTGATTTTCCGTTTGTTCAGTTTTTTTTCTTGTGAGGATGAGAGTGACGACTTCTGGGCTCCTTTCACGCCAAACTAAACCGGTTCAGGAGTTGGGCAGAGACATCCTGAGTTTTTATACCCAGGGTTCTTTTTAAGGGTTTTAAGGGTTCCACTTATCTGTTATCTTTCCTTTCAGTTCCTCCTCCTGTACCCCTTATCTTCTGGTGGCCCTGGTTCCTCTGGCCAGGAAGAGGACTGATTTTTGTCTTAAATCAGAGTTGCCTTTAGGGGTAGAGCTACAGAAAAACAGGAAACTCACTCTGTGTTGGTCATTTGCTCCAAGTTTTGACTCCCCTCTAAAGCCTGTTTGCATTTGTTCAGAATGCAGGTTTTTCATGCTGTTGTTTCTGTATTTTGCCCAGAGTTTATAGTTGTTATTTGCAGAAGGATCACTTGATTAGGAGTTCACACTTCCACACCGTTAAGTGGAACTTGACTTTCTACTGAAGGAGAAAAGGACTATAACATTTGTTCTCCTTCCTTGTTTCAGGAATTTTACATTCATTATCTCATTCAAGGTTCAGAATGACATTGAGGCTCAGAGATTAAATAACTTGCTCAAGGTCACAAGGATGTGAGTGGCAAAACAGAGATGAGTCCCAGTGCTGGTAAACTTGAAAATCACCTTTTTTTCTACTATATTATCTGGCATCTCTAAAGTATGAATATCTGCTAAGGACTAGGTTTGTATAATATAAAATTATTCTTCATTCACAACTCACTATGATTAACTTCAATCATATCAAGATTTAATGACAATAAAATGGGAATTATGATTGGGAATAAAGGTTGGAGAGGGTTGGAGTCTCCAACATGGAAGAGATCTGGGTAGGTTGGGACAGAATGACTAAAAGATTTGTGAAAAGACAGATCAGAGAACACAGGCACAATACACTAAACTTCCTGACAGGGAATTTGGTCTTGTCCATCTTTGTATTTCAGGGACTACTACGATGACTAGTATACACAGTGCTTTAAATATTTTGAAGGAATTAACAGTTAGATACTCTCATGTACGTAATTATGAGGACCTCATTGGATTTTCTGCAGAAATAATGTATGTAAAATATCTAGCATAAAGATACTTAGTAAGTATTAGTTCCATTCTCTTCACTTCCTAACTAGTTTAAAATGCTGAAAACCACAGGATCATTTTGGTTCGGGTGGTAGTGTGCCTTAATGGATCCAGTGATTTCAATCCAGTGTTTGATCACCACATACCTGCTTTTGTCATTAAATTTTGAATAAACATGATCCAATCAAAATCAAATTCAGTATCACTTTAGAGAGTTTCCGGTATCACTAACAAGGAAATAATATGCTGGCCATAGGAAAGGGTATCCATACTACCCTGAAGTATCCTTAGGAGAATCTCATCACCAGAAGAGATTTTTCTTTTTCCTGCATTCTCATGTTAATGACAGATGACTACTTAGAGAAGATCAAGACACATGAAAAAGCAGATCTCATTCAGTAAGATGGTAGTGAGCAAGGCAACTTATCCAACTTGTGCTAGGGTTTTTTTAGGTGCAGGAGTCCACCTGATTTAATCCTATCCTAAATTCCTGTCTCTCTTAGATCAAGGTGAAAGGAAAACTTCAAAGACTTCACAGATTCCTACTTGGGTGTGCTGGAAAGAGTTATTTATCAACTAAGGGTTGACTTTGTTCTCTTGCTCTTTTTTCTACCAGGACAGTAGTCTGGTAGAGATACCCTCTCATGGCTCTGAATTCTCTCAATACCACAGGCACAAAGAGAACTACCTTTAGGTTACTAGGATACACAGCATGCAATAATCCCTTATGCCAGGATAGTTTTCTAAGTGAGTTATTCTATTTCAGTCTTTATTCCCACGGCCTGGTAGACAGAAGTCCCTGCTTAATCTCACCTTATTAAGTATAAGGAAAAAATTCTCTTTAAATATATTTTTTGATGTGTACTCATTGTTAAGAACTCCTTAAATGATGAGAGAAACTTGTGTGCATTAAGAAAAGTAGTTACGATAGCCAATGTGTCAAAGTAAGCTTTTCACTAAGGGGTCTTTCTATAAAATGGGAGTTTTTCTACACATAAAAGTGTATCAAGGTAATACCAAGGGATTACAAATAAGGTTTCTAAGAGGATGAGCTAATATCATGTTGACTCTTTCAGATGGTCTCTTCTTAAATCTTACTTGAACAAATCAACTCAACATTAATTTATCCAGAAAGAAAGAGTGATCACATGAATTCTAATTCATCTTTAAAATAATGTCAAAATATTATTCAAGAGATGACTATTAGGTCCTGCATCTTGTGGTACAGGTAGCAATTTCAATGTTTATATATTTTTTTGTTTTACAGGTTATGGGGAGAAATAGATTAGAAACAGAAAGTAAGTTACAGTGAACCAAATGCTTCCCACAGTCTGTCTGTCTGGAGGTGATATGTAAATTCAAGTATCAATTCAGAAAACTGTACCCAAAGAAAGAATGTACCAAATGGTAAATTTACAGGGTCAGTCTCTTGTTCGTCTCAGGACCTTATATATTTCAAAAATTGAGAGATTTTGCAGTCTAGAAAGGTAATAATATCCCTAAGCAGGTTATAGGGCAACACACTGAAATCAAACACATTAGTATTTCAGCAGTGAAAGGTATGAATATTCACACGAGTAGAATAAATAAATCCATGTCAGTTCTGGTTAGGTGTCTAGATTTTGAGATTATGCAAAACTTAATTGTGGACCTGTAATAAAATCTGTTCAGATATATAAGCAAAAAAATGTTTTATACCCATGATCCTAGATATACAGGCAAAAGGGGTTCTTTCCTCTGCTGAAGAAAGAAAATGGCCATCAGGGCAAACACATAAGGTGGCAGACCTCCTTCTTCAGGGCGATCTATACTGCAAAGCTACAAACAAGGGAAAAGAAAGTTAAGCATTCTTTTTGTACGAATTTGTCATTTACACGATTTGGCCTAAAACCTGTAACCTCATTCTTGTTTACTACATGATTAACGGTAATTCTTCAGCTGAAAATAGCAGTTATAAAATATACAACTTCCTTATACTTTTGCAGCAACCACATATTGTGGTTTTAAGTGATAGTTTCAATTTTGAATATTTAATCCTGTTAACCATACTCACTTGTGGATGGCCCTAAAATATTACTTCCTATTTTATTTTTTGATATCCATGGTCAATTCATTCATTTGTTTAGAATACATGTTAATGAATTAAAAATGATTGTTCAGTTACACATTAAGCCAGTTCAATGGTCCTCTTACCCTAACCCATAGCGTCTTGCATATGCATGCTTTGGTCACAAAGATTGGTGTGGGGAGAGAACGTGGACAAACTCATCATCACTAATGGAAATAACAACTAAAAGGGCACGTTCTACTTAGTGATGAAGCAGGCGGTGGTTTTCAAAGGATAGCATATTATAATTATAATTTAGCCAGTGAAGAGTGGGAAATCTGTTATTCATTCAGGATCCAAGAAACGGGAAGTATCTATTGTTATTGATATACCTGAATCAGTAAAGCTTTTGATTTTCTCTAAAAGCACATACACGGAATCTCTTTTTTTTTTTTTTTTTTTTTTTTGAGACAGAGTCTTGCTCTGTCACCCAGGGTGGAGTGCAGTGGCACGATCTTGGCTTACTGCAACCTCTGCCTCCCAGGTTCAAGCGACAGAATCTCAATTTTATAATCATGACTCAATCTCACATTTTGGGGGAACGTTAAATCTTCTACTGTTTGAGTATTTTAACTGAAATATATTTAAAACATTATGGAAATGTAAACAAGATCAGAGAGTATCTTCTATTTTTTGCCGTCTCTGTGTATGTTATTGGATATGATATGAGAAGCTTTATCTCAACTTTCCTGTGCCTAACAACCACTGTGGTAAACTAGTTAAAATGTAAATTCCTGGGCCTTATCCTCTGAGATTTAACTCACAAATCTGATTTTTAATAAGCCCTATAAATCATTTTGATCTTTTGAGCAATACTGTTAAAGTGAAACAGAAACACTGAATCTTCCGTCTGTACGTGTTTCTGTTGCAAAATTCAGATGCCTTTCTCTTTTGATGTCTATAAATTTGCATTTAAACACTGAAGATTAAATTAAGTAAAAATCAAAGCATACTGCTTATACATATGTAGAATGTATTCATGCATAAAGACCTCAAGCCTACCTTTGCCCAGTACCTAAATGCAATCACCAAAGGAACCAGCTTTGGTTCTAGTTTTCCAAGGGCAGTTAAATGCTTTGTTGTCAGACAAGCATTTTCATTTCCTGCGCTCACTTTACACAGAAGACCACTGGTGAGAGGTGGGGGAGGAGGATGGGAAAGAAAAAAAGAAAAAAGTGTTACACAGGTCTCAAAGTGTCTTTTATGCCAACAACTAATATACATGGATAATAAATACTTCAAAAATAAAAAGCTTAAAAGTGAAAAAAACTCAGTACATCTTTATGAGTAATTTAATAAATTTTCTTTACAAAAAAGATATCGTGGCTATTTTCTGAGTAAACTTTATTTTTTGGATTAATAATTTTGTTTTCAAATATTAAAATTATTTTTTTGGGGGAAATGCAAATAAGGAAAATATTATCAAATGTTTCGGGCCAGGCGTGGTGGCTCACGCCTGTAATCCCAGCACTTTGGGAGGCCAAGGCGGGCAGATCACGAGGTCAGGAGATCGAGACCATCCTGGGTGAAACCCTGACTCTACTAAAAATATAAAAAATTAGCCAGGTGTGGTGGTGCGCACCTGTAGTCCCAGCTACTCGGAAGGCTGAGGCAGGAGAATGGTGTGAACCCAGGAGGCGGAGGCTGCAATGAGCTGAGATTGCGCCACTGCACTCCAGCCTGGGCAACAGAGCGAGACTCCGTCTCAAAAAAAAAAAGTTTCAAATGGGAGCATGATTCATCTCTGTAACAATAAAAGAGTGTTTTCCCAAGAGTTGGAAGAATGTACCTAATGAAGAATCATTACAGCCTATAAACCACCCATTTACAGTAGTGACAGTAATGCTTTCACACAGAGGCAGAGAGAGAGATAAACCAGAGAGGTCACACTGTTACTCAGCACTGCCATAAATGCTGCCAAAAAGGGTGGCAAAATACAGGTGATTACAGCAAGTAACTATTTAATAAGGCTGTTTTTTAACGAGTTGAAATGGACCGAAATACTTCCTTGCTATATTTTTTCTTTTAAGTCATTTTATTACTTTTAAAACGGGATTTTCCCCTTTTACATCAAATGCCAAAAGTATAGGGAGAATGTTAGTAGGAACCATGTGTGATAACCAAATAAAAAGCTTATAATTCTAGAAATTGGACATTAAGATGTAGTAAAGTACTTGTGCTTTTGGCAAGTTGAGAGTTAGTAAATAAACAGTTTAAATAAATGAGACCTTTGCTTTTCTCTGCACACCACCACTGGCACCCTAGCATGGAAGTCTGCATCAACATCAATAAAGGAGTCTGAGGAAAGAAGAAGAAAAATATTAAGTGGGTTAATTAAAGCTTTGTTTAAAAGCAGAACCAGATAAAGTACAAGTACCAGTTGTCCCTTAGCTGTTGAGTCTTTTGAAAGACCACTACTAAATAATGCTCTGCAATGACTTGAAAAGGAAAAAATATTACATTCAAAAACCAAGTTATCACATTAGTGTAAAACCCTTAGTTTGTAAAGTGAATGTTTCATTATAAGTGACTACATCATTGGATCAGAAAATTCAAAGGTTATATGGATAACAATTAGAAATATAGGTAATACGTTTAAAAACAAAGTTGCTGTAAAAGCTACTAAAATATTCAGTGTCAAAATATGTATTGATTGAAGACAAAATTTAACCAAAACAAGGAGGATGGGGATGACTAATTCAAGAGATGACACAGTTTCATAAGGACTATGTAAAACACAAAAAGCCATAAAGCCCCAAGGTGGACATTGTATTAGACAACTGATAAACCTAAATGGGCACCACTCTGTGGATTCATTAATTAGGGTTGGGTTACACCTATTCACTGTTGGTAAAATACTGATTTTAACCATTGATAAAAGCAGATTATCCTTCAGTTTTACCCTCAAGAGTACATTTTACATATTTTGCATTTCTTAGTCACATCTAGGACTCATTTAATCTTTATAAATAGTGATGATGTCATCAAGCTAAAAGCTTTACTTATGAAATGGTTATTCTGCATAGTAGAACTACTAACAGGACTCTAGTTAATAATTCATGGGCATTTGCTTTGGATATTACCCACATAAATAATTTTAAAAGCATGCCTTGCTATTTTCAAAGTTTGAGAAATAAGATAGATCCAAATTATAGACAACATAAAAAATTTTTAAATGTGGAATTTGGCCTTACCACTGTTCTTTAAACATTCTTGAACAAGTAAGAGGACATCTGGCTGAGACATCTAGGAAATAAATCAATGAATACATGAAATTATTCCTAAGTGATTTTGCTTCACTGATATAAGAGTCATCCGAAGTTCCCCAAATTCCTTTCTAAATGAGAAATGCACATTGCTACCAAAGTAAAGAAATTACTCACTATGTTGTTTGCATATGTCAGTCAAAGACAGACTGATCAACACCAAATGAAGACGAATGTGGGCAAGAGACCTACTATACAACTAACTTCTGATTTAACTAATTATTGAGGTTAACCTGCCTCTCAGCAAGTCTCAAAGTGGTAGCTGGAAGTTTGTCAAACTGCTAACAATATTACCTTTCACTCTAATACCATTGCAACAGATAGCTTACTGGTCCCGGAGTCAGTCTTGCACTTCTTTTTAAAATCCTTGTTTCGCATTGGAGCCGGGGCCATTTAAAATCATAAACTGTATCCTTACAACTCTCAGTGACTTCTTACTGCCCTTAGGTCAAAACCAAATTCTTTATTTACCATGGTCTACACAATTCGGCCAGTCAAGCCCAGCCTACCAAGCCATCCTAATCTCC
This sequence comes from Gorilla gorilla gorilla, assembly GCF_029281585.2. Classification (NCBI taxonomy): domain Eukaryota; kingdom Metazoa; phylum Chordata; class Mammalia; order Primates; family Hominidae; genus Gorilla; species Gorilla gorilla. The sequence goes on from NC_073237.2 coordinate 82,543,940, forward strand.
TGCTCTTCTTTTTCTCGGTCCCTTCACCATACTTACACAACCTTTCTTTTAGCTCCTTGAATATGCCAAACTCTTTATTGATTTAGGGTATTTGCAAATGCTGCTCCCCCTGCCTGAAACTCTTTTCCCTCCCGTTTCCCCCTCTCCTGCAGGTTCCTTTTCGACTTTTAGAACTCAGCTTAAATGTTCCCTCTTCAAAGAGGCCTTCATGACTGCTGTATCTCTGCCCAGACCTTGTCATTTTCTATCCCTGAACCTTAACCTGCACAGCTCTCACTATAATTACAAGGTAATTACTAATCTCCTCTACTAGATGAGTTCCATAAAGAGGAACCATCTCTGTTTTGTCCTTTATAACCTAGTATGTCTGCCATACAAATGGGATGAGTGAATATTTGCTAAATGAATTAATGACACCGGATCAAAATAACTGCTATGGCTGGTAAATCACTGATCAGAATTTAAGGTTAAAAAAACAGTCTATTGGGTAGCTTACCAGGTAGCTACAGCACTCAGGTTTAGCAAGAAGTAAGAGGTTGTAAAATAGAACCTCTGGGGCCCCAGAATCTGGATTTTTTTTGAGAGAGGTGGGGCTGGCCAGGCTGTTCATGAACTCCTGGGCTTAAGTAACCCTCCAACCTCAGTCTCCCGAGTAGCTGGGATTAGAGGGTGAAGCCACTGTACCCAGCTCAGAATATGGATTTGTAACAAGCAACCCAAGTAACTGCAAACACATCATCTATAAACAGGCCTGTGGGAACTAACAGCAGAGAAATGGATAATCTACTAAAGTGCCTTTTGGTTTTTTGTTTTTTTAAGAGATAGGGTCTCACTATGTTGCCCAGGCTGGAATGCAGTGGCAATTCTCAAGTGCAGTCACAGCTAACTACAGCTTTGAACTTCTGGGCTCGTGATCCTCCCGCCTCAACCTCCAGAGTAGCTGGGACTACAGAACTGTGCTGTGTCCAGCTACACTCCAGTTTTAAAATTCTAACTCATCAACATACTTTTAAATCATGTTTAAACCAGAAATCCAGGCTAGGTGTAATTCTTTAAAAGCCTAATTATTTTAACAAAATAGTTATACAAAAAGAGGAAACTCCAGAGACAATTAAGCTTTCAGATCATAAATGTTTAAATATCTACACTTTAAAATCTGAATTCCCTTTCTGCCGCTGGAAAGTTGATTTTATCAAGAAAATTTACTCTTTTTAAGTAACAGAACCTAAACACCCCCATCAGGTGCACATGGTTGAAAAACCAGTGTTGGATGTATAAAAGATCTACAGACTAAAATAAGTATGAAAATTTGCAGAGTATTAAAAAAAAAAAAGCTCTGAAACTGAAGGCAAGCGGATGCTGTCATTACACTTAAAATATCTTCAAATATCTAAAATATATTCATAGACAGTTTACATTTGTAAGAAAGAATTTCCATACCACTCTGGAAGTGCCAGCATTTCATTTTGTACTTACAATGGCTGGAAACTGGATGTCAATGTTTACATCCGAATTTTTGAAACCCAATCTGCTACAGGATGACCCATATAATCTTAGGGAACAATCTAAAAAATAAATAAATAAATAAAAGTAATAAATACAGTAGAATTTCTCAAAAGTTATAACAAAACACTGCTATTTCAGAAGCAGAACCATCAATTAAAATTACACACAAAAGCAAACTTATATTCAAGACTAGCATAAACAAAGGACAGAAATAGGTGGCTCTTTGCTCTTCACTTAATTTAATACGGAAGGCTGCATCAACTATGATTTAGCTTAACAGCCACTCTTCATATCAGTTGTAAAACATCAAATTGCTACATTATCATGTATTTTATGAATAAAATACTATTATCTAAATATCACATTTTATGAAGAAAATACTATTTAAAATATTTTTTTAAATGTGCCAGTTGAAAAAGAATGTCTTTGTTTAAATTTATAAACCTGATAGTATATTCAAGAGCTAATGCAAACGTTTCTTTTCACCTTTTAGAATGCACCCATTGGTGTAATTTACTATAAGGAGGTTTTAGTAAAACAATAATAAAAATAATCTTTTGACATATTTAATATGAATTTCTCATTACATTATGAACAAAAAGCGTTTGCTGTAACAAAATCCCAATAAACTTCTGAAAAATAATTACAATATCACTGACATAATTTAAAACGCTAGGCAGCAGACACTTCACTCTTCAGAGGAAGACGTGTATGTATATGAGTACTATCTATACTATAGCATTTATTTTCAATGTTTTACTATGATGCCAAAATAGTATCCTTTCTCATCAGGGGTTGGTTTTCTTGTTTGTTTAAGGTTTGCTAAAATTCAAGTGATTTCTTTGGGTTTTAGCAGTTTTCCACAACAAAGTACGTTCATTTTTACATGAAATTTTACAGTAAAAATCATCAAAATTACAATTGACTTTTCAGGAAATACACGTATAATAAAATGAGATTATTTTCCCTTATTCTTATGAAAGTATATATGTTACAAATACTATATGTATGATCTTTCAGTAGAACGAACAGTTTTAAGATTTATAAGGTGACAAATATAAATAATGATTCCAACCCTAGCTGTGAATCAGAATCACTTGTCGAGCTTTGTAAAAATAGTTGTCCATGGCTTCACAGATAATTCTGATGCACAGCAAGAATTGAGAATGATGAAGCTATTCCAACCATTTACCTAAACAGGAATGGCCAGTGGAGGTTGGGGGATGATGTGGGGTGGGGTTTGTTGCTATCAAGGATTGACAGCAGTTGTGTCAGGCATTGAACATACCTGACCTTAAATTTTCATAGTAATACACTCCAAATAGTTGTGCCCCCTCCCCATCATGCCAAAGGTCTAAAGTTAAAAACAGGCAGAAGACAGACATAACTTGGAAAATCAATTCAACAGTGCACAAAATCCAATACAAATTTCTTAAAACTAGTTTTCAAAGTTCATTTTAGATGCTGCAATTCTCTTAAGTACAGTTAAATAAAATCTTTTTTTTTTTTTTGACATGAATAACCTGAAAATAACTTCAGGATACTTCTCTTGATTTTAACTCAAAAATATGGTGTCAATTTAGATGAGCGGAAAGGGAAACATACGTACACAAGAGTCCCACAGTGCCCCAATAATGCAGGGCATTCAACTTAAAGTTCACACACAGGGTAAAATTTATAATGGAAACAGGTTTATAATGACAATGCATATGAAAGTCCTTGTTACCTTAGGGAAAGCCAGGGAAAACAAAAAACAAAAAAATAGAAAACACAAGAGCTTCATGACATGGTAAATAAATTTCTATTTGGTGAAAATTACTATTGGTAGGAGAAATGAATGAGGTACTTTTAGGTAGTTAAATAGAAAAACAAATCTAGAAAATACCTGGTAACTTGTGTTGGAACACATTTTCCATGATACGTTTAATTTCTAGCCTCTGTTCCAAGTTCTCATTGTGTAAGCCAAATTCCTGTACCACTTTGTCAATGGCAATGCCAACTGCATTTATCTGGGAGGGTGTTGGTGGGGGTAACGTAGTGAGCAACTCTTCCTCTTGCTTCTCCTTTTAAGATCAAATGTTGAGATTAAAAATGACTTACACATAGTTTTGACCTTCTACCATTCATGAAGACAACACCCTATAGAGTTTTCTTTTTCTTAGCCCTCCCTTCTCATTTTAGCTGTGTTAGTTTTCATCCTATCAAACATATACATACTTCCTTATGCACAAAATGTGGATCAGTGATAACAGAGGATAGGCGGGCATAAGGAGAAAGTGTAAGGAAAGAATATTAAAAACAGCACTTACAAACATTGTTTGCTTTAATACTAGTATAAGGACATATACCTGGGTCCTATCAATGACTTCATATATCCTGATGCTGCCCTTAAGGAAATTCACAAGATTAACCAGTAAAATACATCTGACCAGTATTATGTATTTTGGCTCAAATATATTCAATAAATAAAGCAGTAAAGTTATCAATATCATAGCCTTAAGGAGAAGAAAGCCACAAAGATGACAAGTAATAACAACTAACAAGTAAGGAGACTTGTTTGGGTTACATTCAATTTACCTTAATGTTTTTCTTGTGCCTCTTTTCCTTGATATGCTTATGGGCAAATGCAATGGATTCAATTAAAACATCACAGAGTCTGCAGGTGTACTTTGCTGTAGGGTAGTTTCGTGGTCGCTATAATTTGAAGAGATTTATTTAGAGAGAGACATAAGTAAAACCAAACATTCAGATAAACAAAATCAGCCAGGAAATGATTTCCCCTTCAATTTCTTTTCTCTAAAGAGACAGGAGTCTCACTATGTTGCCCTGGCTGGACTGAACTGGCTATTCACAGATACCATTATAGCATACTACAGCCCCAAACTCCCGAGCTCAAGCAATCCTCCTGCCTCAACCTCACAAGTAACTGGGGCTACAGGTATGCCACTGTGCCTGGCTTCTTCTTCACTTTTAAAATTGCTACTGTTATTCTTCCCTTTATCACTACCCTAACAGTCATTTTAAGTATAATAGCAATGACTCCTAATCCTATTAAATCACACTGGACATCACTTTTAACTTGTAGTGCTTAAATACTGATAACCAAAGTAGGATATCTAATTGATCAGAGCATGCATACTCAATTAACAACAAAATTGAGGCCAAAACCAGGATTCTAACCAACAAATATATATATAAGGATGTTACCCTTTTTAGCCTGTCAATGCAGTCTCTCTTCAGTCTCTCCTCAGCCTGCTGTAAGCCTAGCAGCTCCTTCGTTGAAAGTACAGACTCATCGATCACAGGGCCTTCCAAGTCTCCATCCTGCTCATTTTCCTCATTTCTAGTCTTCCGTGGCTTCCTAGGTCTGGACCTCTGCTTCTTGTTTTCTTAAGGTGGGGGAAAAATATTATTGGCAATATTAAATAATGCCACTCCTGAGCAAAAAGCAGACCTTACATATGTATTAAATCATGTGAGAGAATAAATCACATCTGAATGCAGAGCAGAAGGAAAGGTAGCTGTCCTATGGACAAAATGCTTTAATACTGTATTCAGTGAGCACATCACCTGCAGACATTAAGCCATAGAAATCATCTTTTTGGAAAATTTAAAAGAATTCCACTTCAATCATATAATTTGATTTTTATTATCTCTTCCTGGTATACTGCTGAGCATAGCAAAGCAACAGAAAAATTATACTCTGAAGGCAAGTATATCTATAATTCTATTATATTAAAATATTACAATACATATTGTAAATATATCTTACATATTCTATAATATCTGTAAGTACACCTGTTATTCTCATTAAAACCACCCACATTTGCTTTCATCTTCTATAAGTGAACAATCTCAATAAGGCAAAATGGAAAATGTACCCCTGGACAACTCAGAAATCAACTATATCCTCATCTGGAGTGAAAAATCATCATTTAGTTGCAAATTTAGCCATCAATAACACCTAAGCCGGGTCCCTCCATTAATATGAAGAAGTCCAAGCCAAAATTTTATTTACTAAGGACAACTATCTCTCATTTTACCTTTACCTTCATTTTAGCTTATTTGAATGGCCTGTACACTGAGCATATTTCAAAGGAAAAAAACAACTGGCCATTGAAACAAAAGTTTTCTCTAAGTACATTTGTTTATAAACTCTGCTATTAGTTCTATAATCCTTATAATGAATAAAAATCATCCTGTTCCTTTTTAAAACTTATAACTTTTCAACTTGTTAAAGTGATTGTGGGATTAAACCATAAAAAATTGTTTTAGATAGCTTTGATAACTTATATCGAGTTTTAAAAAATGAAACTATTAGTAACACATTAGTGCTTGGAAACATAAACCTACTGAAAAGCCCTACATGAAGTAATTCCTCCATCAAGTTTTCAGAGGAACTCATTACTACTAGTATGGCAATTACAATGAACTGGCAGGCTGAAAAGAAAATATAGGACCTCCAATTTTATAAAAAGCTTGCTGAGAGCGCTAAAGGATAAGCAGCAAGCATTGTGCTAAAACTACCTGAGATAACTATCACAAAATTCTGCAAACACCTTCTACAATATGAGAAAATTTAAAAATTAAAAAAAATTAAAGTGTTGGAAAAGTAGTTTTAAAAAATCAATCAAAATACACTGAACAAATAAAATACTAAAAGGTAAGTTGTCATTTCAACAGAAAATCAGGCTACCTTGCGCTACCTTAATACTTCCTTTTTAATACTCCCCCTACACCCAATTAAATTATCATAATATTTTAAGGCCAGTATTTCTGGTCTGAACAATTTTTTTTTTTTCAGATAAGCACTTATTTTACTTAGAGATGTATCCATTTTCATTTAGTTTGCTTATCATTATAAACATTATCAAAAAAACTGCATCTAACTTCAGTGTTTATTACAGGTTTCTTAGGCAAAAACTCCTTATAAATTTAAAATAATATTGCAATACCCTTTAGAAAAGCCCCTATTAGTTCACAAGCCAGTAAGTGATAGGGAACCGAATTCCTTTTTTAAACTCTTCCTCTCTTCTGGTCACAAAGGTTTCTCCATATAACCATATTTGCTGTCATTTTCTAGAAAGAGTAACTTCTCTCTTCCTCCAAAGACCTCAATCAACTCCTACTGCTTTTATACAGAAGTGGATGGCTGCAGAAATTCTGTCAGATAACGGCAGCTACCATGATGGTGTATCTTATTATGCAACAGATGTAAAGCACTTTATATGTACTGCCTTATTTAATCCCTACAGCAATCCTGCTAATACTCTCCCCATTGTACAGAAGGGGACAATGCTAATCCAAGAGAATAACTTCTCCAAGAACACACAGCTAAATCAAAGTAAAGGGATTGAAAATATAGATTAAAATATGGATGGGGCCAGGTGCAGTGGGTCATGCCTGTAATTCCCAGCACTTTGGGAGGGTAAGGTGGGAGGACTGCTTGAGCTCAGGAGTTCAAGACCAGCCTGGACAACACAGTGAGATGTCATCTCTAGCAAAAATGAAAAAAATCAGCCAGCAAGATGACTCACTCCTGTGGTCCCAGCTACTCGGGAGGCTGAGACGGAAGGACTGCTTAAGCCCAGGAGGTGAGGCTGTGGTGAGTCATGATTGCGCCACTGCACTCCAGCCTGGGTGACAGAGTGAGACTCTGTCTAAAAAACAAACAAAAAAAGGATGAAATCCTGAAATTCAGCCTTCTAACTAATAACATAAAAACTGGAAAGAAATTACTAAAATCCCTTCTTGGAACATACCCATTCACATCTAGAGTGGACTAGCACTGAAAGGCAATATAACCTTCTAAACCTACTTTCACAGGCATGCATGGTAAAAACTGTCAAAATCTCACTGGAGGGACTCTTGGAGGGTAAAGCTAGGTACTGATGAAAAATTCTTGGCCAGGCGTGGCAGCTCATGCCTGTAATCCCAGCACTTTGGGAGGCCGAGGCAGGCGGATCACCTGAGGTCGGGAGTTCGAGACCATCCTGGCCAACATGGTGAAACCCTGTCTCTACTAAAAATACAAAAATTAGCTGGGCGTGGTGGCAGGCACCTGTAATCCCAGCTACTCGGGAGGCTGAGGCAGGAGAATTGCTTGAACTCGGGAGGCAGAGGTTGCAGTGAACCGAGATCATGCCATTGCACTCCAGCCTGGGCGACAAGAGTGAAACTCCATCTCAAAAAAAGAGAAAAAAGAAAAATTCTCATAATTACTTGGAGGAAGACTACCTGGCTTACCTCAGATTTATTGTAATAAGAGTTCTCTATATTTGGCATTCCAAGTTTCCCATATTTTATTTGCATATGGTTCACAAAGGACATGTGTATTTGAGTGGATGCTTTCCAGCTAAGATCATTAATGGCAATGTCCCAAATACATTAAACTGGCAATCTAGGACATTTGAGGGCTAAAGTAGGGGCAGTAATGTAGAGCTGAAAAAAACAGAAGGTAGTACCGTATTTGGGGGGGAAAAAAAGCAACTCTACCATAATTTCCATTATATCTCCTCACATTACTGAATAATACCCTTCCTTATTAAGACACAATTTTGATAAAGAAATTTCGATCTCTTTAATGAGATCCTTTTTAGTTTATACTTTCAGTTGAATCTCTCTAAACTAAATAATGTTATACCGAAGCTTAATGCTTCCTATATGAAGATTTTCAAGGGATAGAAACTGAATAATTCTTTACTTAATAACTGTGAAAGCATATACCTGTATGTCATACAGCAAAAACATGCAAACTTTTGAATTACCTCCAATAAAAAAATAGCAAAATGCATTTCCTATTCAAATACACTTAAAAGCAACTTCTTTAGTTGCTTTTATAAGAATACACATAAAATAAGAAAACATATAAAAGTTTTTGTGGTCAGCCAACAGTTCCTTTTAATGTCTAGTTGCAAATTTTTGATCTATAAACTTTCTTTTTAAAATGCTTTTCAGCCGGGTGCAGTGCCTCACACCTGTAATCCCAACACTTTGGGACGTCAAAGCAGGCAGATCATGAGGTCAGGAGATTGAGACTACCCCTGGCCAACATGCTAAAACCCCGACTCTACTAAAAATACAAAAATTAGCTAGGTGTGGTGGCACGTGCCTGTAGTCCCAGCCACTCAGGAGGCTGAGGCAAGAGAATTGCTTGAACCTGGGAGATGGAGGTTGCAGTGAACCAAGATCGCACCACTGCACTCCAGCCTGGGCTACAGAGCGAGACTCTGTCTCAAAAATAATAATAATAATAATAATAATAAAATGAAATGGTTTTCAAGATCAACTTCTACAAGACTATAGGTAACAAAATTAAATACCCACATCCCACCTGGACAGTAATACAGAAACACTTAAATATACACAATTTTTAATAAAGAAAAACACAAATCAAAAGCCCAGAAATTATCAAGAAATATTCGGCTCCGCCGTCAGGATTTCAGGTCCAGCGAGGCTGAGTTAATGGCCAGAGTAGCAGAGTCCCCAGTTTTAGTTCTACTTCCTCATTTACTGCTCTGCATAAACAGGTCTGTGGAAATTTAACCTCTCTGAGCTGCAGCTGCCTGATTTGTAAAACTGTGATTCCATTTTTGATATATTACAACAGAGTACTGCATCAGATAATTCCTTAAGCTATTTCTAGCTTAAAGATTTAAGTTTTATGTCTCCCTACTACTTAACGCCTTTATAACACTTCATTCTGTTTCTGCTACTTGATATTGATAAATACTCTTAATTTTCAAATTTAAAAATATCTGAGGGCCAGGCGCGGTAGTTCATGCCTGTAATCCCAGCGCTCTGGGAAGCAGAGGCAGGTGGATCACTTGAGGTCAGGAGTTCAAGACCAGCCTGGCCAACAGGGAGAAACCCTATCTCTATTAAAAAACAGAAAAATTAGCTGGGCATGGTGGTGTGCACCTGTAGTCCCAGCTACTTGGGAGGCTGAGACATGAGAACCGCTTGATCCTGGGAGGCAGAGGCCACAGTGAGAGGAGGTCACATCACTGCACCTCCAGCCTGGGTGACACAGCGAGACTGTCTCAAAAAAAAAAAAAAAAAAAAAAAAAATCAGGCTGAATGTGGTGGCTCACGCCTGTAATCCCAGCACTTTGGGAGGCCAAGGTGGGTGGATCACTGGAGGTTAGGAGTTTGAGACCAGTCAGGCCAACATGGTGAAACCCTGTCTCTATTAAAAATACAAAAATTAGCCTGATGTGGTGGCATGTGCCTGTAGTCCCAGCTACTTTGGGGGATGAGACAGGAGAATCGCTTGAACCCAGGAGGCAGAGGTTGCAGTGAGTGAAGATCGCGCCACTGTACCCCAGCCTGGGTGACAGAGCGAGACTCCATCTCAAAAAATAAAATAAAATAAAATATAAATAAATAGATCTGACAACTAGAAGTATCTGTGAAAAAAGAAAAAAAATCAAATAGCACATTTCCCCCCATTTAATATTAATAAGTGCTTGAGACTTTCATTTTTATCCTAAGACCTTGTAAAGATAAAAGACGACCTTTTGGCTTTTAAGTATTCTATACGCATGGGACACAAATTCAAACACCTTATAGGTAACCTGTGTATGCACTGGCCACTGTGAGATAACATGAAGAGAAAAGGCATCGGGTGATCTAGAAAGTGTCCATATTCCCTGAATGCATTTAAACTAAAAAAATTTATTTAAAAGTGCTGGCCAGTTTGAAACACATTCTATACGACCACTAAAAAATGCTTTCAGTCACTAAACTTACAAGTCCATGTTTCCAACTATGATATTGTTTCATTTTTTCCATCCAATTTGTGACTTTATTTCATTTCAGTATATATCTCCCATTAGATAAAAATAACCTTCCTGTTTGCAGAAATCGTTGCCACATGGATAAAATCTACTTTTTACTTTTAGAAAAACATATTATCTCCTTATTATCCCTTTGGGGCAATTAACCAAGCATGTGAGGGCACCGAGAAATTAGTTTTGGTCTTACTGAAACCAAACAGCAAAGCTTGAATCTATTTCTGACTTTCTAAACTTGTTTCTCAACCTGTTTGTCACGATCCCTTTTGAAAAACAAAGATCTCAGATTATCCATCTCGGGACACTGACACTACACCCAAAAGATATATCTCTTGTGGCAGGAGATATACGCAGTGTATGCTGTGTTTTTACATCAACAAATAAGTTTTTTTTTAAAAAAAAGCTTTATATTCTGTCATTTATATTATGAACACATTAATTATTCAAATACAAAATTATAATCACAATTTTGAAAACACACAAACCACTGAGCAATTACGATATGGTCCCCTGGGGCATATAGCTACCCTCTGCTGTAAAAAACACGTTACAGAAAACATGTTTACTGACGTAAAGTGAGCCTTGAGGCAAAGTAAACTTTTAAAGGGATCAACATATGAAATGTGTTTTAGCTGCTCAAATAGCATGATTACTATCCTTAAAATAATCACACTAAGTGACCATTTCTTAAAACAGAAACTGTGAAAAACTGAAACTAAATTGCTGAAAATAACAAAACTCATTTGGATGAAAAAGAATAAAACATTGCTGACTCTGGGGTTGTGATCTGACAAGTTGGAAAACATTACCAGGACTTCCTGCTTCCATTTCTGACGTGGTTTCTAGGCTTGTTAGGTCTTTATGAAACAGTCGTCTTACAGTTCTGCAGCCTCTTGTGTCTTGCCACCTATAACCATCTTCATTTTCTTGAAAGGAGTCTTTTCTTTGTCGGTGTATAACAGGAATTCTAGGTCCAGGTTTGAATTCTCTCCAGTTGTCTGAATTACCAGTATGTTCATCAGACAGCCATCTCTTACTCTGATCTTTGTGGCTATCATTCATCCAAGCGGGTTGACTGTAGATTGGGTTTTTAAATGCATATGGATTGCTGGAAACAGCACATGGTCCTTTTCTGGGGGTATTCCCATAGTTCCCTGGTGTTATCTTCTTTTTTTGAAGGCCCTTTTCCATTTTACTGCCATGGCCTTTAGCATGGTCATCTACTATTAAATAATCTTGTTGGGGGTGACCCCTTCTGAAGTCATCATCATCCATAGTCCCCCGGTCTTTAGTGCGCTTCACGAAATAAGGTTTTGCTGTATCTCCCATGGTCTTTGACTTCAATTTTCTTACTTTGCACCTGAAAGAAGGGATTTTGGGGAAATATCAAACTATATAACAAGATATCATACAAGTATACAAAATAACAATTTAGCGTACAGATGCCCCAAAGCCTGTAAGAAAGAAACTCCCTATTTTTTTAAAATAAAAATTCTATCACATTCTTAATAATCAGTGCTTTACCCTAGAGGTTGGGAGGCTTGGTCCTCTAATATTCTTCATGAAAATTAATACTTACTATTTAGCATGAAGATTAAATGTGTGAATAAGAGAAGCTCTATAGGTTCCAGAACTGCAGCATAGTAGAATATTACTCATATCAAGTATGGTCGGCTTTTCCCTCTGTAACAAGGCGTTTCTCTTCAAAGAAAACCTCATCCCAAGCCAATATTATTACTAAACTACCGAAACAGTCTTTTGTTTTTTAAGTTGGCAATTACTTGTAAGTGTTATACACCGAAACTTTAGGTGAAAGGAGTACTACATTTCTCAACTCCAATTTTCCGTCCCTTCACCACCACTATTCCGGACAGACCGGCTTTGAGCGCTTAGGTTACGGAGGGGCTGGGCTTCCGACCAAGGTGCAGCTGTAATTAAAGGGGCTGGGTTTCCGATCAAGGGACAACTCCAGCTAACCTTCTCAATCCCCGTTCTCCAACCCCAAACAAGTTTGGTTTTGTCAGGAACAGCAATTCCCTGAGGAATGACACTCCTCTTCAATACCCATCTGACCGCTCCACCACCGATCTGCCTTAGTTTCCACCCTTTTGATCCCGACGTGGAGAAAGAGGAGGCGTCCCTGCACTCCTGGCCAAGAAGCCACCGTGGGGACCAGGAAGCAGGAAGTGACCTGCTGTCTCCATGGGGTTCCAGGGTTCCCCCGGCCGGCCAGGGGGCCAGAGCCGAATGTCTTGACCCAAATCCCGTCTTCTGCGCCCGCAGTCTGACAAAAAGTGAAAACACGGACTCGAACCCGAGGGCTCAGCCTCTGCCGGCCTGGGGGTTCCTCGGTCACCCAAACTGGTGCGAGGAGGCCGGCGGGGGATGGAACCAACGTACCTCCGGGGCCAGGCCGGACAGCTACTCTGGAGTCCAGGAAACCAACTGGAGAATCAGCCCCGAGGCGAGTCTGGCAGGGACGTTGGGAGAAGGCGCCCAAGAGCACTCACCACCTTCGCCGCGGTCCCCAGCCTCTTCCTGTCCCGGCCGGGCTCCCTCTCCGTGTTTTCCTTCGGCCCCACTTCCGGCGCTCAGCGCTGTCTCATTGTGCGCGATTGGGAGCCGACTGTGCCCCCGCCCTAGCGCTCCGCCGCGCACACCGGAAACGAGAGACGCGCCCCGCCCCACGGTGCCCCGCCCACGCTCCGACCCCGCCTCCCGTGCCTTGCCCAGCCTGGCCTCTCCTGTCCGGCGCCCCAGCGCACTCGCTCCAGGTGTCGGGCGCCGGGTCTGGTCACCGGGCGCAACCGTCGGAGCGGGCTAATTACTGGCTCGCCGGATAGCCGGTTCGCCGGCGCTCGGGGGCCAGGCCCGAGCTTCTTACCAGAGCGGCGCCCGCCCCTTTTCTCTCCCGGCTTCGAGGCTCCTTTGGTTCCCCTCTCTGCTCGGGGGGCTAAATGCTCGGGAGAGGCGCGGGAGCCGAGACTTATGCACCCGGAGAGGGACGCGGAGCCAGCGGTCGGGCAAAGCCGCATTCCCCGCGCTTGGGGCCTCGGCTTTGCCCCTGGGTGCTCCCCGGTTACTTCCAGGGGGAGTAAAGGCTCCGAGGCCTCGTAGCGCTCTTTTTTTTTTTTGATAATTCGTAGTGATTAATGTTTTCGTGAATTCTTAATTGCCGACCTTGTAGAAATGCCAGCATTTAAACATCCACTGCTCACCCAGATCTCAAAGTGGTCAAGGAAAATGCTCTGCTTTTTTCTTAGGTTGTGTAAGGATTACTTTTACTTGGAAAAAAAAAAAACAAATCAGTTCATTTCGAAGAATATGTGTAATGGCAAGGGATGACCAGAGAGCGTTACATTCGAATTTTTGAATTGAAGAATGCACACCTCGAACTTGGGGTTGCTTTTTCTTTCTTTACTGTATGACCTTCCTTGCTGTTTACAGTGTTCTAAATGCTTTGAAAAGCATCGAAGAACTAGTGAAATTAGGGAGCGTTGGGAAAATCGACAGTTTTCATTTCTCTGCTTTTTTAAAGCATGTAAATTGAAAGCTATCAGGTCCTGTGGAGCAGTGGTCTTAAAATAATAACACACAAAGTTCTGGCTATCCCAGTAACTGTCTTGAAGGCTTTACAAATATTAACTCCTTTGTTTTATATTTTTGTAGAGACAGGGGTCTCCTATGTTGCCCAGGCTGCTCTCCAATTCCTGACCTCAAGCCATCCTCCCAACTTGGCCTCCCAAAGTGTTGGGATTACAGGGGTGATCCACCATACCCAGCCTTAACTTCTTTAATCCTCACAACTTCGTGAAGACTATATCATTATCCCACTTTTAAAGATGAGGACATTTAGCACTTGCAGTGAAGTAAATGGCACTGCTGCAATCCAGACCCTGAATATGAGGCTGTTATTAACCATGTGGCTATACTAAAAGTGATATAAAACACATTCCTACAACTTTTATATAATTCCTTACTTAGATATTTTGATTGTGAAAATACGTGAGGATCAAACTGAGTCTCTTCAACAGGCAGACAGTGGCCTTGAAAATATAGAGTCCAAAAGGGAGTGTGGAGATGCATGATTACATTAATTCTGAGACAGCAGCGTCACCACGCCCCACCCAAACCAGTAATTCCTGTGCAAAAGAACTGGTTTAGAAATCTGCCTCCACCTGGAGTTCTAGAGTAGCAGCAGAGGATACATATTTTTAAGGATTTTTTTTTTTTTTTGAGATGGAGTGCCACTCTGTTGCCCAGGCTGGAGTGCAGTGGCATGATCTCCGCTGGCTGCAACCTTTGCCTCCACCTAGAGTTCTAGAGCAGCAGCAGAGGATACATCTTTCTAAGGATTTAAATTTTTTTTTTTTTTTTTGAGACAGAGTCTCACTGTGTTGCCCAGGCTGGAGTGCAGTGGTGCGATGTTGGCTCACTGCATCCTCTGCCTCCCAGGTTCAAGTGATTCTCCTGCCCCAGCCTCCTAAGTAGCTGGGATTGCAGACAGGCACCACTATGCCTGGTTAAGTTTTGTATTTTTAGTAGAGACAGGGTTTCACCATGTTGGCCAGGCTGGTCTGGAACTCCTGACCTCAAGTGATCCACCCGCCTCGGCCTCCCAAAGTGCTAGGATTACAGGCGTAAGCCACCAGGCCTGGCCCGATTTAAAATACTTTTGTCAGGCACTTTGGCTCCTGCTTGTAGTCCCAGCAATCCTGGAGACTGAGGTAGGAGGATACCTTAAGCCCAGGAGTTGGAGGCTGCAGTGAGCTATGATGGTGCCACCACACTCCAGCCTAGGCAACAGGGCAATACCCTGTCTCTCTCAAAAATAAATTTAAAAAATAAAACGTTTTAAATTTGCATTTTCTTCAACGTCTTTCCCAAAGTCCAACTTCTTTTATTCTAATGGTTGCTTTTAAGATTCATTTTGAGGACAAATCAGGCTCTCTCAAATAAGATGCAGTACTAATCAAAATATATTGACAGCAGAATATACCTTTTTCTGTCCCTATTACGCTGTAACGGATATTTAAATTGGTCCTAGGAATTCTTACAATCTGGTTGGAAATTTTGATTTGATTTTTCTTTGGATGTCACTGGAAGGATTAATGAGTTTCTCAGAATCTTTATGGTGATTGCTTCACGGTCTTGACATATTTCCAACAACCTGGAGCAGAAATGTGAGGGCAAAGACTGCCATATACTGTTAAGCAATGTTCAGAGGACGTTAATACTACTGCTCTATATGTTACAATATATTTTCTATCTTGAGCTTAACGTTGTAATACAACTTGAAATTCTTGTGAGTCTATCTTGAAATTAACATTTAATACATGTAATATGTCTTGACATTCTTGTAATTCTATCTTGAAATTAACATTGTAGTACATGTAATACATCTTGGCATTTTTGTAATTCTATCTTGAAATTTACATTGTTAATACATGTAATACATCTTGAAATTTACATTGTAATACATGTAATACATCTTGGAATTAACATTGTAACACATGTAATACATCTTGAAATTCTTGTGATTCTATCTTGAAATTAACATTGTAATACGTGTAATACATCTTGACATTCTTGTAATTCTATCTTGAAATTAACATTGTAATACATCTTGACAAGCGAACTTTGAACAAACCCAGTGCTTTTTTTCTATACAGCCATGGAGTCAGAAATACAGGAATTATATTCATAGCTTTATCAGCCAAATTCTTTCCCCAGTGTTTTATTTTGTTTGGTTTGGTTTGGTTTGGTTTTCGGTTTTTAGAGCTCTAATGCTTAAATGCCAGCAGTTTTTATCCACATTGTTAGCAAGTTATGTTGGTTTGTCCTTCAAATCTGTCTGGAGTCCAGTAACTTATCACTACTTTCTCTGCTTCCAGCCAGATGCTCACCACTATCACTTGCTTCCACCTTGTCCTCCAATCTACTCTTGACACAATAGCCAGAAAATGCATATTAAAAGTCAGACTGAGTTACCCCTCAAAACCTTTCACTGGCTCCCAATTTCTCTGGGAGTAAAAACCAAAGTCCTTCAACGACTCAGGGCCTTTCCCTTTACCTTCCGATCTCAGCCCTTATTTCTCTTACCCCAGTGGTATAATATAAAATATATTTGGCCTTTGTCCCCAGTTTCTGTCATAGAGCTCTTAAAATCCTTGAAATTTCCTGAGTGATAGAAGTGTCTTTCTGTGTTTATAGTGAGCCCCTAAACTCCTGAGTTTATGCTAATGAGATGATTTAGGATGGGGGCCCTACATAGCCTCAGCATGGGGCTAATCACCAGAAAGACCAAGTGATTGGAGGATTAGAGGGTTAGAACTTTGAGCTTCACCAACTGACCTCTGTGAAGGGGAGGAGGGGGCCGGAGATCAAGCTCTCTAAGTAGTCTTGAACAAAAAGATTTGATGAGATTCCCTATAGTTGAACACATGTAGGTGCTGGACGTTGGCTCACCTAGACAGGGCATGGAAGCTCTGTGCCCTTGCCCTATGTACCTCTTCATCTGGCTGTTCATCTGTATACCTTATAATATCATTTATAATAAACCAGTAAACGTGTTTCCCTGAGTTCTCTGGGCCACTGGGGACACGGGAACCTCAGAAACCAGTTAGTCAGAAGTATGGGTGGCTTTGACTTGTGACTGGTATCTGAAGTGGGGGCAAACTCATAGGGCTGAGCCCTCACCTGTGGGATCTGACACTATTGCCAGGTAGATAGAATTGAAATGGATTATAGGACACCAAGTTGGTATAATTGCTTCTGTAAAGGCAGAAGGAACTTTATACCCTCAGAAGCTTTGATGGTTTGAATCTATAAAACAAACTGACAATAGGCAGATTAACAGGAGAAAAAACATATCGATTTATTAACTTGCAAGCTAGCGAGACCCAAACAAAGTATGAAACTCAAAGAAGGGCCAAATGGCTGAAGCTTAAATGGGACCCTGAGCTACAGAAAGAAACCAGGGCCTCTGATGGGGAGGTGGTGACCACAGTCATTGAAAGGTGAGGGCAGAGTAAGTGTGTGTTGAGCAAAAGTTTCTTCTTATACAGATAAAGTCTTTCAGACTAGAAAAATGGTTTTAAAAAAATAGGTGAAAAGTCTGTCCAGCCAGACGTGGTGGCTCACACCTGTAATCCCAATACTTTGGGAGGCTGAGGCCTGAGGATCACTTGAGCCTAGGAATTTGAGACCAGTCTGGGCAACATGACAAAACCCCATCTCTACAATAAATACAAAAGATTAACCAGGCATGGTGGCACACACCTGTAGTCCCAGCTACTCGGCAGACTGAGGTGGGAGGATCACCTGAACCCAGGGAGGTCGAGGCTGCAGTGAGCTGTGATTGCACTACTGTACTCCAGCCTGGGCAACAGAGTGAGACTCTGTCTAGAAAAAAAAAAAAAAGCCTGTCCAGGTACATTGTCCTGGGCTCTCCTGAGATACGAGTTCATCTTCTCTAGTTAGTGTAGATTCCAAGGAGGGGGTCTAAGACAATTGCATTTCTTCTGGAGAAACTTCCCTTAATCAGATAAAGGAAGTTTAGAGAAAGTCCCTTCCTTCCTGTAGGTGGGTGAGGGTGGTGGGGTGAGGCAAGAGAAGATCAGACAGTCCTTGGTTCTGAGATTTATTTCTGAGCCCTTTCAATTTCCTTGTTAAAGGCACACAGCATGGCAAAGTGCCACATGTTGGGGCATCATTTTCTAAGCTCCAACACTTGGTATGTGGGGAAATCACCAATCTCCACTTATCTGGTCACAGAAATGTGCTGTATTGAATGTGAGAATAGAGTGGAAACTATTTTTTTCATTACATCCCCTCCCATACACACACATTGCACCCTGACTATGCTAGCCTTGCAATTCTTCCATCACAAAGCCTCAGGGCTTTGCGCTGGGTGTTCCCTCAGCCTAAAACAGTTTCTCTAAGACATCTATATTGGTCACTTCCTCTTTCCCTTCATGTCTTTGCTGAAAGGTCACATTCTCAATGCAGCCTATTCTGACCACCAATTTATTTATGTATTTACTTATTTATTATTTATTTAATTTATTTATTTATTTTTGAGATGGAGTCTTGCTCTGTTGCCCAGGCTGGAGTGCAGTGGCGCAATCTCAGCTCACTGCAACCTTCACCTCCCAGGTTCAAGCGATTCTCGTGCCTCAGCCTCCTGAGTAGCTGGGATTACAGGTGCCCATCACTACACCCAGCTAAGTTTTTTGAATTTTTAGTAGAGATGGGGTTTCACCACGTTGGCCAGGCTGGTCTTGTTGACTCCTGGTTGACACTGGAGTTTTATCGAAATCTCCCCAGATTAAATGCCCAGTCTGAGGCCCAGTCTGAGGAGAGTCAGGAAGGACAGAGGTACTTTTTTGAAGTAGAGAGCTGTCTTTGACTTGGCAAGTCCCCACAGGGTATAACAAAGCAAGCGTCAAATGCAATAGTTTGAGGCGAAATTGACTTTGTTATGTTATAACTAGATGGTCAGCAATAGAGCGAAGAAAGAAGCAAGAGTAATTGAATAGATGAAAGAAAGTTAAATTTTTCTTAGCTTTAGTTTGGTAGGGTTTTCCCCTGGGACCATGGCCCACGACTCTGGGCAGGAGTGGGGGTGGGTGGCCCTTTCTTGACTCAGGTGTGATGAGTCCATCCTCTTTTCATTGTACGAACAGCAGTCCCAGTGGTTAGCAGCCCAAGGTAGGGTCCTTCCCAGGCTGGCTCGAGTTTTCTTTCTTTCCACCCTTTGATGAGAATGTGATCCTCAGGCTGGTGCTGGTTTACTGGAAATTCTAGGGGTGGTACCTGTGCTAAAAGACTTTTAGTTTTGGGGGAAAGGAAAGAGGAAGATAAAGCAAGTATATAAGGTCTAAGAAATTGATCTTTTGTTTTAAATGCAGGGACATCAGCATTGGACATTATAGTCCTTGGTGCCTTCTTATTGAGAAATTTCCTTTAGCACCTATTTTTATTAGTTTTTAGACCAAAGAAAGCCAAACACCATTTTATATTTGACAATGCTTCCTGTATGACTTTTATACCAGATAAGCTAAATTTCACCTTTATATTAGTGTGCTATTAATGTTAAAATCAATTTTAATAAAACCGTGTAGACACATTTATCCAATTTTAACATCTAACCATAAGATAAGATTTTCATAGACTCTTTTTAACCTTTTATAATTTTTGTTAAAGAGCAGGTTAGTGCTTTAAGGAAAATCCATTGTGCTTTTATTTTAATGTCCAGTTCACAGAAAAACTGGATGATACCCTTTTAACTTTAGCCAGTATGTTTACACACAAAATTTCCTTTATAATTAACGTTTTAAAACTTGCTTAAACCTTCAAAACAAAGTTTTTTTTTTCACCTTTTAATGTAGGTAAAAATCCACATTCTTATGCCTCCTTATAATTCTTTTACTAAAAGTATATTTTACTTTCCTTATACACCTTGCACATAAACTGTTTCATCAATAGTTTTACATTCAGGAGGCCTAATTACTGTTACATTGTACAACAATTCTTGCATAAATTCCCTTTTATAACACATTTTTTTTCACGCTTTACAATGTCTTATTTTTCCTTCCTCTGGTTGATGAAATGCCAGACAATTCTTTGACATGCCTCAACTTTCTGACTTGTTGCAAATGTCCCTTTCTTTAAACAAACAGTTAATTTATTTTAGGACAAGAATTTACCATATAACATTCTTTTTACATAAATTCTCCTCCGCCATCCTTTTTTTCCCCCAAAGATGATAACCATTCTTTTCCAAAGCGAACTTCCTTCAGGTCTGTGGATTAGATTGCCTAAGGCCACAAGATTAGAAGTTAGGATAATACATGTTACACTGTTAACTTTTAGCAAGTTTTACTTTTGTTGAAAACCTTGTGAGTTTGGGATTTCGATTATCCTTTGCTATTAATAAGACCTTGTTTAGTCCAAATTAACTTAGAATTGGTATAGATGGTTCCTTCCTGGTTCTGTAAGTACTTTAAGGCTTGGCTGAGTGCAAACAGCTCACACGTTTGAGCAGACCAACTGTTGGGCAATTTTCTTAATTCTATTTCTACGAGAGTTTCTCCATCAATCACTGAACACCATTGTGTCTTTTTCCCTCAATCACCAGGGAGGAACCATCTATGAACGAGTGCCGTCCAGTCCAGAAGGGGGTTTCTCCTGGGTCTGGTCGAACCTTTGTATGGTAATCAATTAAATCTAAACATGTATGTTCATTCCTTAGATTTGGATTCCTTGTCAGGAAACTTGCTGGGTTGAGTGCATTTTCAGTGGTCAATGTTAAATCATCCTTTTCTAACAGAATGGCCTCATACTTAAAGATTCTCGAGTCAGTAAGCCATCTCCCTGCTCTTTGGTTTAAGATAGTTCTAACTTGGTGAGGCTTGCTTACTGTCAATTTTCCTCCAAAATGCTTTCCTCCACTAGTATTGCCATAGTTGCGATGGACTGAATGCATTGAGGCCATCCGCAAGTGACTGGGTCTAAGACCTTTGATAGGAAGGCTACGGGCTGCCGGTGGCCTCCCTGTTCTTGAGTCAGCACTCCTAAAGCTACCCCACTGTCCACATTAACAAAAAGGTGGAATGGCTTTTCTAGGGAGGGTAAGGCTAAAACAGGGGCAGTTATGAGCCTTTTCTTCAGCTTCTCAACTTGATCAACTTCCTCAGAAGTCCACGGGAGATGGTTAGGCTTCTCCTGGGCAAGCTTTTGATATAACAGTTTACTGTGCAGTGCATATGAGTCAATCCATAAGTGGCAGTATCTGACTAACCCTAAAAATTTTGAGTTCTTGTTTAGTTTGAGACAAGGGTAAGGACACGATTCCCTTGATCCATTCAGGCCCTATTCTTCACTTGCCTGCACTTATTAAGTGGCCTAAATATTTAACTTCGGGCTGTACATACTGAAGCTTTCTTTTTGAGACTTGTAGCCTGTCAAACTGCAGATAGTTAAGAATGTGTGTAGAGAAGTCAGTTACCTTCTCTTTGTCTTCACCAGATATAAGAATGTCATCCACATACTGAAGAAGGCATATTTGTTCTGGGATGACAACTTTTTCTAATACTTGTTCTAAAATTTGACCAAAAAGATTAGGGGAGTCTGTGAACCCTTGGGGCAAAACTGTCCATCGATATTGTTGTTTCTGCCCTGAGTGGGGATCCTCCCACTCAAAAGCAAATATATCTTGGTTATTTTCAGCCAGGGCACATGCCTAAAAAACATTCTTCAAATCTATCATAGTAAACCATTGATGATTATATGGACTGGCACTATTGGGGTGTTATAAAGGGACATACAGAGCTCAAGAAGCCTGTCCTTAATAAGGCCTTCAATTATAGGTTTTAACCCTATCCTATCTTCTAGGGAAATAGGGTATTGTTTCGTTCTTACTACTTCTCCTGGGGTTTTCAGCTTGATGTGGATCAGAGGGACTTGGAGTTTCCCTCAGTTTTCTTCTTTGGACCAGATATTAGGATTAACATATTTTTCATCTGTAGTGGTGAGTAGGTTTAATGAGGTGAGGAATCCTCTTGGGCTGACTTGCAGACCTATGCCTAACTTTAACATTAAATCCCTCCCCAGTAAATTAGTTCCTGCTTCAGGGATTAACAAGAACTGAATATAAGCTGAGCAATCCTGGTATCTAACTTCTGTGCTTTCTAAAATTTTTGCTCTAAATCCTCCCCCTTTTACCCCAGAGACTAAAAGTTCCTCTGAGGAGGAGACAATATAAGATGGGGGGTGGGGAACAAACAGAGGGGCGAGCAGCCGCTGAGTTGACTAAAAAGGTGATAAGCTCATGTTTAGGTCCCACCTACAAATTTATCAAGGGCTCCTGGTGGTACTCAAGATAAAAGACACAGAGCCTCTGACCCCCCTATTCTTCCTTGAAAGTCATGAGTGGAAGGGTTTCTTTTTCCTTTCTTAGTTCAGGACATCCTTTCTTGAAGTGGCCTGTTCTTCCACATCTATAGCACCTATCTTGTCTTTCCTCCCACTTAGTTCTGGGATTCTTTAACCCTGCTCCCCCATACTCTTTAGGGGGTCTGGTAGATGAGGACCTTGGTCTGCCAGATGGAGGCTGGGGTCCTTTTAGAGAGGGGTCTTTAGGTTGGGAGGGAACAGGCTGGTGGGACGGTAATTCTCAAGAGTCAGGGTTATAAGGAGGAAGAATAACATGAGTACAGGGGGAATTGGAATGGGATCTGAGGCAGCAGTGGCTGTCTGAGGGAAAAGATTGGAGACACTGAGTGGGGGACACTGAGTCTAGGGGATCCCATGCACTGGAGTCTTTAGGCATGAGAGCTGGCTCCTCTAACTTTTCATTTTGAGGTGCTAGATTGGGTTCTTCCCTATTTGTTTTTAAGGGAAAAAGGAGGGCTGGGCCTTGCCTCCAACAAAGGGCATAGGCTACTTCTTCTTGAGACACTGGACCTTTATCATTACCATATAGGATTAGAAGTTGACACATAACATCCTCATTTGACCCAAACTTTGGCCAGAAGATTGAGGGTTTGAGGATGGGTCCCTGAGTCCAAATATAACAGCAATATTTTATCATTTGTTGCTTTTTCCTATGTTTAGTCCTTTCATTATCCTTCCAGTGTTTTAGCATGAGACCTAGAGGGCTATCTGGGGGGATATCTTTGTTACCATCTTTATCCCCTTTGCTCCCTCTCTTGCTTGGGATATTTCCCATCTCGATGGTTTTGGGGTAAGGTTCAAGGTTCAATTTCCCTTACTGGACATTTTTCACCTTTTGGGGTGAGGCTCAATTTCCCCCACTGGAAATTTCTTGCCTTTTCTACTACTGGAGGTTTGTGTGAGGTTCAATCCCTGCCAAGAGGGATGTCTTGCCTCTTTTTAACCTCTAAGCCACCTTGACCAAGGAGTACTTCACCACACCCCCCACCCCTCTGCAGCTTTCTTACCTTAGTCCTGACCACCAGGGAAATACTTTACCAGCTCACACAGCTTCTCCTTCCTTGGTCTGTGCACAGAGTCATCACCAGAGTATGCGAGGATCCTTTAAGCTAGGTTGCTGGTCAGTTTTTTTTTCCCCCCGCGTTGCTCAGGTTATTCCTCGCACTGGGTGGGTCTTGATTTCTCACCCCTGAGGCTGCCACAAGGGGACGGGGTGCACCTCCTCATGAGAGAGAACCAGAGACCGTCCCTGGAGGGGAATGTAATCATGGGCGAGCCCCCAAATTGTTATATGTAAAGTTTCAGTGCTGCAAAATAAATAGCACTCAAATATAAAATTTTCTTTTTGATTCTCAGGAAGGCAATGTACTTCTATAGAAGGGTGCAACCTTACAGATGGAGCAATGGTGAGCACACACTTGGACAAGGGAGGGGAAAGAGTTCTTATCCCTGACTCATGTGGATCCTGCTGCTGTATCCTTCCCCTATTGGCTAGGGTTAGATCACACAGGCTAAACTAAGGTCCAATTGGCTAATTTAAAGAGAGTGATGGGGTGAGTGGTTTGGTGGGAAAAATGGCTATGACAGAGCAGGTAATTGGAATGAGTCAGGGTGGAGTAGGTAATCGAAAAAGGTTGCTTTATGAGGAAGTTAAGTTTAAAAGTAGAAGGCAAAGAATTGAACATACTGGCATATTGATTATTTGAAAAGAAATTTAGAACTTATATCTAACAGTGAGACTCCTGTCTCTACAAAAAAAATTATAAAATTAGCCAGATGTGGCATGTGCCTGTGGTCCCAGCTATTCTGGAGGCTAAACTGGGAGGATTGCTTGAGCCCTCCCACCTCAGGAGTTCAAGGCTGAAATGGGCTATGATCATGCCACTGCACTCAGACCTCGGCAACAGAGTGAGACTTGTATCAGAAAGAGAAGAGAAGAGAAGAAAAAAAAAGAAGAAAAGAAAAGCTTATAATCCTGGCTGAGCACAGTCATGGCTCACATCTGTAATCTCAGCACTTTGGGAGGTGGAAGCAGGCAGGTCACTTGAGTCCAGGGGTTCTAGACCAGCCTGGGCAACATGGTGAAACCCCATAACTGCAAACAATACAAAAATTAGCCAGGCATGGTGTCATGCACCTGTAGTCCCACTTTGGGTAGCTGAGGTAGGAGGATCACTTGAACCTGGGAAGTCAAGGCCGCAGTGAGCCTGATCATGCCACTGAACTCCAGACTGGGTGACAGAGCGAGATCCTGTTTCAAAAAAAAATACATAAAAATAAATTTATTTATTTCCTTCCTTCCTTCCTTCCTTCTTTCCTTCCTTCCTTCTTTCCTCCTTCCTTCCTTCTTTCCTTTCCTTCCTTCCTTCCTTCCTTCTCTCTGTCTCTCTTTCTTTCTTTCCTTCTTTTTCTTTCTTTCTCTCGAGACAAAGTTTCACTCTTGTTGCCCAGGCTGGAGTGCAATGGCACAATCTCACCCACTGCAGCCTCTGCCTCCCAGGTTCAAGTGTTTCTCCTGCCTCAGCCTCCCAAATAGCTGGGATTAGAGGCACCCACCACCATGCCTGGTTAATTTTTTTTGTATTTTTAGTAGAGATGGGATGTCATGATGTTGGCCAGGCTGTTCTCAGACCTTTGACCTCAGGTGATCTACCCACCTCTGCCTCCCAAAGTGCTGGGATTACAGGGGTGAGCCTCCATGCCCAGTAATACATTTCAACAAAGAAAATGTTACAATCTTGTTACAGGAATGCCAAGATCATATGCCTACTGCATAGTAATAGACCAATACACTGAGACAGCATGGTTTGCAGCAGAGAAAGAGTTTAATGTTTGCAGAGCAGCCAAGTAGAGAGACGAGGGGAATCCTCAAATCCATATCCTCCGGGGAGTTCTGGACTGGGGTTTTTAAGGAGATTGTGGAGGGCAAGGGGCTGGAAAATTGAGGCTGTTGATTCATTGTGGCAAGGGAATGAGATCATCAGGATGTGGAAACTTCATTCGTTGGTGAGTCAACTTCTCATAGAATCCTACAGACCAGCTGGCGTCAGTAGTTTCAGTATGCAGGATCTGAAAGAATATCTGAAATGGAAAACAATATTTCACAATGCTTAAGTTGCTATCTCTAGAACAGTTCAGGGGAAGTATAATCTTGTAACAGAGTTTGTGTGATTCCAGCGCAGTAGGTTGTAAACAACTATGAGGAAACAGGTCAGAGAACAAGCTGGCCTAATGATTAATGCTGAATGTGCTGCAAGCTTGGTTTGTTTTCATTTCTCCGTCTCCCTTTTTCACTGATTAATTTTATAAAGTTTATAGGAACAGTTTTGATCCTGTTAAATTTCTTTTAACTTTGGAGCACTGGCTTCATTTTTTTGCAGTCTGTATTTCCAGGATGGCTATTCCCAGTTTTTTGCTGGAATAAACTCGTTAAAACTGAATTCTCATTCTTTTGGTTATTTCAGGTTGACAGTTTTATAGAGCTATACATACCTTGTTACCTGCTACATCATGTAGCTATTTATTATTGTTATTTATTTCTTGTCTTTTATTTTATTTTCCACTAAAATATAAATACCACAAGGGCAGAGATTTTCCTGTTGGGTTAACCTGTATGTCCTCCAGAACGTAGTATTTCATGAGGTATATAAACCACATTTTCTTTATCTGTTTATTTTACTGCACACCTAGGTTGATTCCTTATCTTGGCTATTGTGAATAGCGCTGCAATAAATAGGCGGATGCCAATGTCTCTTCTATGTAATGATTTCCTTTGCCTTGGATAACTTCCCAGTAGTAGGATTGCTGGATCATACAGTAGTTCTATTTATCTTTTTTTGAGACGGAATTTCCCTCTTGTCACCCACACTGGAGTGCAATGGCGCCATCTCAGCTCCCTGCAACCTCTGCCTCCTGGGTTCAAGCGATTATCCTGCCTCAGCGTCTCAAGTAGCTGGGATTACAGGCACACATCACTATGCCCAGCTAATTTTTGTATTTTTGGTAGAAACCGGGTTTCACCATGTTGGCCAGGCTGATCTCGAACTCCTGACCTCAGGTGATCCACCCACCTCGGCTTCCCAAAGTGCTGGGATTACAGGTGTGAGCCACTGTGCCCAGTCCTATTTATCATTTTTAAAGGGAGCTCCATACTGTTCTCCATAGTGGCTGTAAGGGTTGCATTCTCACCAACAGTGTATACAAGCTCCCTTTTCTTGGCCAAGTGTGGTGGCTCATGCCTATAATCCCAGCACTTTGGGAGGTTGAGGCAGGAGGATCACTTGAGCCCAGGATTTCGAGACCATCCTGGGCAACACAGCAAGGCTCCATCTCTAAAAAAAAAAAAAAGAAAGAAAGAAAAATTCCCTTTTCTCTGCATCCTCACCAGCATTTGTTTTTTTTTTTTTGTCTTTTTGAAATTGTCATCCTAACTGGGGTGAGATAATACCTCACTGTGGTTTTGATTTGCATTTCCCTGATGATTGGTGATATTGAGCATTTTTCATATATTTGTTGGATTTGACCATTTGTATATCTTCTTCTGAGAAGTTTCTATTTCTATTATTTGCCCATTTAAAAATCAGATTATTTGTTATTCTGCTGTTGTGATGTTTCAGTTCTTTGTATATTCTGCATATTAATCTCCTGTCAGATGAGTAGTGTGCACATCTTTTCTCTCATTCTGTAGGTTGTCTTTTCACTCTGTTGATTGTTTCCTTTGCTGTGCAGAAGCTTTTTAGTTTGATATAATTCTATTTGCTTTTTTTCCTATACTTTTGAGGTCTGATTCATAAAATCTTCTCCCAGACCAATGTCCTGAAGCATTTTCCCTTTGTTTTCTTCTAGCAGTATTATTGCTTTGGGTTTGACATTTGGGTCTTTGATCCACGTTCAGTAGATTTTTGTATAGGGCGAGAGGTGGGGGTCTAGTTTCATTCTTCTCTATATGCATATCTAGTTTATCTAGACACATTTTTTAGAGAGACTGTCCCTTCCCCCATGAGTGTTCTTGGCACCTCTGTTAAAAATCAGTTGGCTGTAGATATGCGGACTACTTTTGGGGTTCTCTATTTTGTTCTATTGGTCTGTGTGTCTGTTTCATGCCAGTATCATGCGTTTTGATTACTCCAGGTTTGTAGTATATTTTGAGTTCTGGTAGTGTGATGACTCCAGCTTTTTTCTTTTGCTCAGGATTGCTTTGGATACTTGGGGTCTTTTGTGGTTCCACACGAATTTTAGGATTTTTTTTCTATTTCTGTGAAGAAGATCATTGTTATTTTAATAGCAATTGCACTTAATCTGTAGATTACTAGGGGAGAGTATTGTCATTTTAAGAATATTAATTATTTCAGTCCATGAGCTTGAGACATCTTTTTTTTTTTTTTTTTTTGCCATCCTTGTATTCGCTTTATCAGTTTCTTTTTTTTTTTTTTTTTTTTTTTTTTTTTTTTTTAATTGATCATTCTTGGGTGTTTCTCGCAGAGGGGGACTTGGCAGGGTCACAGGACAATAGTGGAGGGAAGGTCAGCAGATAAACAAGTGAACAAAGTTCTCTGGTTTTCCTAGGCAGAGGACCCTGCGGCCTTCCGCAGTGTTTGTGTCCCTGGGTACTTGAGATTAGGGAGTGGTGATGACTCTTAACGAGCATGCTGCCTTCAAGCATCTGGTTAACAAAGCACATCTTGCACCGCCCTTAATCCATTCAACCCTGAGTGGATACAGCACATGTTTCAGAGAGCACAGGGTTGGGGGTAAGGTCACAGATCAACAGGATCCCAAGGCAGAAGAATTTTTCTTAGTACAGAACAAAATGAAGTCTCCCATGTCTACCTCTTTCTACACGGACACGGCAACCATCCGATTTCCCAATCTTTTCCCCACCTTTCTCCCCTTTCTATTCCACAAAACTGCCATTGTCTTCATGGCCCGTTCTCAATGAGCTGTTGGGTACACCTCCCAGACGGGGTGGTGGCCGGGCAGAGGGGCTCCTCACTTCCCAGTAGGGGCGACCGGGCAGAGGCGCCCCTCACCTCCCGGACGGGGTGGCTGGCCGGGCGGGGGGCTGACCCCCCCACCTCCCTCCCGGACAGGGCGGCTGGCCCGGCGGGAGGGCTGACCCCCCCACCTCCCACCCAGACGGGGCGGCTGGCCGGGCGGGGGGCTGATCCCCCACCTCCCTCCCGGACGGGGCGGCTGGCTGGGCAGAGGGGCTCCTCACTTCCCAGTAGGGGCGGCCGGGCAGAGGCGCCCCTCACCTCCCGGACGGGGCGGCTGGCCGGGCAGGGGGCTGACCCCCCCATCTCCCTCCCGGACGGGGCTGCTGGCCGGGCAGAGGGGCTCCTCACTTCCCAGTAGGGGCGGCCGGGCAGAGGCGCCCCTCACCTCCCGGACGGGGCGGCTGGCCAGGCGGGGGGCTAACCCCCCCACCCCCCTCCCAGATGGGGCAGCTGGCCGGGCGGGGGGCTGACACCCCCACCTCCCTCCCGGACGGGGCGGCTGGCCCGGCGGGAGGGCTGACCCCCCCACCTCCCACCCAGACGGGGCGGCTGGCCGGGCAGAGGGGCTCCTCACTTCCCAGTAGGGGCGGCCGGGCAGAGGCGCCCCTCACCTCCCTGACGGGGGCGGCTGGCCAGGCGGGGGGCTGACCCCCCCACCTCCCTCCCGGACGGAGCGGCTGGCCGGGCAGAGGGACTCCTCACTTCCCAGTAGGGGTGGCTGGGCAGAGGCGCCCCTCACCTCCCGGACAGGGCGGCTGGCCGGGCGGGGGGCTGATCCCCCCACCTCCCTCCCGGACGGGGTGGCTGGCCGGGTGGGGGGCTGACCCCCCCACCTCCCTCCCAGACGGGGCGGCTGGCCGGGCAGAGGGGCTCCTCACTTCCCAGTAGGGGCGGCCGGGCAGAGGGGCCCCTCACCTCCCTGACGGGGGCGGCTGGCCAGGCGGGGGGGTAACCCCCCCACCTCCCTCCCGGATGGGGCGGCTGGCCGGGCAGGGGGCTGACCCTCCCACCTCCCTCCCGGACGGGGCGGCTGGCCGGGCGGGGGGCTGACCCCCCCACCTCCCTCCCGGACGGAGCGGCTGGCCGGGCAGAGGGACTCCTCACTTCCCAGTAGGGGTGGCCGGGCAGAGGCGCCCCTCACCTCCCGGACAGGGCGGCTGGCCGGGCGGGGGGCTGATCCCCCCACCTCCCTCCCGGACGGGGTGGCTGGCCGGGTGGGGGGCTGACCCCCCCACCTCCCTCCCGGACGAGGTGGCTGCCGGGCGGAGACGCTCCTCACTTCCCAGACGGGGTGGCTGCTGGGTGGAGGGGCTCCTCACTTCTCAGACGGGGCGGTTGCCAGGCAGAGGGTCTCCTCACTTCTCAGTCGGGGCGGCCGGGCAGAGACGCTCCTCACATCCCGGACGGGGCGGCAGGGCAGAGGTGCTCCCCACATCTCAGAGGATGGGCGGCCGGGCAGAGACGTTCCTCACTTCCTAGATGGGATGGCGGCCGGGCAGAGACGCTCCTCACTTTCCAGACTGGGCAGCCAGGCAGAGGGGCTCCTCACATCCCAGACAATGGGCGGCCAGGCGGAGACGCTCCTCGCTTCCCAGAAGGGGGGGCGGCCGGGCAGAGGCTGCAATCTCGGCTCTTTGGGAGGCCAAGGCAGGCGGCTGGGAGGTGGTTGTAGCGAGCCGAGATCACGCCACTGCACTCCAGCATGGGCGCCATTGAGCACCGAGTTAACGAGACTCCGTCTGCAATCCCGGCACCTCGGGAGGCCGAGGCTGGCAGATCACTCGCGGTTAGGAGCTGGAGACCAGCCCGGCCGACACAGCGAAACCCCGTCTCCACCAAAAAAATGCGAAAACCAGTCAGGCGTGGCGGCGCGCGCCTGCAATCGCAGGCACTGGGCAGGCTGAGGCAGGAGAATCAGGCAGGGAGGTTGCAGTGAGCTGAGATGGCAGCAGTACCGTCCAGCTTCGGCTCGGCATCAGACCGTGGAAAGAGAGGGAGAGGGAGACCGTGGGGAGAGGGAGAGGGAGAGGGAGAGGGAGAGGGAGAGGGAGAGGGAGAGGGAGAGGGAGAGAGCGAGACATCTTTCCTTTTTTTCTTTTTTTTTTTCTTTTTGAGATGGGATCCCACTCTGTCACCCAGGCTGGAGGCTGGAGTGCAGTGGTGCAATCTTGGCTCACTGCAATCTCTCCCTCCTGGGCTCAAGAGATCCTCCCACTTCAGCTTCTCCAGTAGCTGGGACTACAGGCATGTGCCGTCATGCCTAGCTAATTTTTGTAGTTTTTGTGAGATGGGTTCTTACTGTGTTGTCCAGACTGGTCTGGAACTCCTGGACTCAAGTGTTCTGCCTGCCTCGGCCTACCAAAGTGCTGGGATTACAGGAGGGAGCCACTGCACCTGGCTGTCTTTCCATTTTTTTGGTATCCTCTTCAATTTCTTTCATCAGTGCTTTGTATTCCTCATAGAGGTCTTTTGCTTCCTTGGTTAAATTTATACCTAGGTATTTTATTTCATTTTATAGCTGTCATAAATGGGATTGCCTTCTTGATTTCCTTATCAGCTATTTAATTGTTCATATATAGGAGCACCACTGATTTTTGTATATTAGTTTTTTATCTTACAACTGTACTAAATTTGTTTACCAGTGCTAAGTTTTTTGGTAGCATCTTTAGGTTTTTCTATATGTCAAATCATGTTGTCTGCAAACAGGAACAATTTGACTTTCTCCTTTCCCATTTGGATGCCCTTTATTTCTTGCCTGATTGCTCTGGCTAGGAGTTCCAGTACTATGTTGAATAGGAGTGATGAAAGTGAGCAACCTTGCCTTTTTTTTTTTTTTTTTTGAGATAGAGTCTCACTCTACTCCCAGGCTGGAGTGCAGTGGCCCAATCTTGGCTCACTGCAACCTCTGCCTCCCAGGTTCAAGCAATTCTCATGCCTCAGCCTCCCAAGGAGCTGGGACTACAGATGTGCCACCACACCTGGCTGATTTTTTGTATTTTTAGTAGAGACAGGATTTCGCCATGTTGGCCAGGCTGGTCTTGAACTCCTGGGCTCAAGTGATCTGCCTGCCTCAGCCTCCCAAAGTGCTGAGATTACAGGTGTGAGCCACTATGCCCGGCTGGCAACTTTGTCTTGTTCCAATTCTTAGAGGAAAATCTTTTAGCTTTTCCCTATTCAGTGAGATGTTAGCTGAGGGTTGTCTTACATAGCCTTCATTATGCTGAAGTACTTTCTTTCTATACCTAATTTATTAAGGGTTTTCATCTTGAAGGGATGTTGTGTTTTATCAGAAGCTTGTTCTGCATCTATTGAGATGATAATAAGCTTTTTGTCCTTAATTCTATTGATGCAATATATAACATTTATTAATATGCATATGTTGAACCATTTTTACTTTCCTGGAATACATTCCGTGTGATCACTGCTTATTATCTTTTTGATATGTTATTGGATTTTGTTTGCTAGTGTTTTGTTGAAGATGTTTGCGTCTGTGTTCATCAGAGATACTGGCCTGTAGTTTTCTTTGTTTATTGTGTTGATTCTGGAAT
Organism: Gorilla gorilla gorilla; assembly: GCF_029281585.2. Lineage (NCBI taxonomy): Eukaryota > Metazoa > Chordata > Mammalia > Primates > Hominidae > Gorilla > Gorilla gorilla. Next base: position 82,575,743 of record NC_073237.2, read on the forward strand.
TGGAGTCATGCTGGCCTCATAGAATGAGTTAAGAAGAATTATCTCTGCTTCAGCATTTTGAAGTATGAGAAAAATTGATATTAATCATTTAAAGGTTTGGCCGGGTGCAGTGGCTCACACCTGTAATCCCAGCACTTTGGGAAGCTGAGGAGGGTGGATCACCTGAGGTCAGGAATTCGAGACCAGGCTGGCCAACATGGCAAAACCCCATCTCTACCAAAAATACAAAAATAAGCTGGGTGTGGTGGCATGCGTCTGTAGTCCCAGCTACTCGGGAAGCTGAGACAGGAGAATCACTTGAATCTGAGAGGCAGAGATTGTAGTGAGCTGGGATCACACCATTGCACTCAGGCCTGGGTAACACAGCAAGACTCTGTTTCAAAAAAAAAATTCTTTAAAGGTTTGGTAGAACTCAGCAGTGAAGCCATCTGGTCCTGGACTTTTCTTTGTTGAAGCACTTTTTATTAGTGATTCAATCTCATTACTTGTTATTGATTTGTTCAGGTTTTCTATTTCTTCTCAGTAGGTTGCATGTGTCCAGGAATTTATCCATTTCCTCCAGGCTTTCTCATTTATTGGCACATCATTGTGCATAGTTGTCACTAATGAGTCTTTATATTTCTGTGGTATCCATTGTGATATCTTCATTTTTGGCTTTTGATTTTATTTATTTGGATCTTCTCTCTTTTTTTCTTAGTCTAGCTAATGGTTTTTTTATTTTGTTTATCTTTTCAGAAACCAAATTTTTGTTTCATTTATCTTTTGTGTTTTTTTTTAAGTCTCCATTTTGTTTATTTCTGCTCTGTTCTTATTATTTCTTTCCTTCTACTAATTTTGGGTTTGGTTATTTCTTTCCTTCTACTAATTTTGAGTTCTTGCTTTTCTAGTTCCTTGAGGTGCCATTAGGTTATTAGAAATCTTAGAAATCTTTCTAGTTTTTAGATGTAGGCATTATTGCTATAAACTTGCCTCTTAATACTGCTTTTGCTGTGTCCCATAAGATTTTTTTTTGTTTTTTGTTTTGTTTTGTTTTGTTTGTTTTGAGATGGAGTCTTGCTCTGTCACCCAGGCTAGAGTGCAGTGGCATGATCTTGGCTTACTGCAACCTCCACCTCCCAGGTTCAAGCAATTCTCCTGCCTTAGCCTCCCAAGTAGCTGGGATTACAGGTGTCTGCCACCACACGTGGCTAATTTTTTTTTTTTGTATTTTTGGTAGAGATGGGGGTTTCACCATGTTGGCCAGGCTGGTCTTGAACTCCTAACCTCGTGATCCGCCTGCCTCAGCCTCCCAAAGTGCTGGGATTACAGGTGTGAGTCACTGCATGCAGCCAAACTTTGATACATTGCCTTTCTTTCTTTCTCTTTCTCTCTTTCTTTCTTTCTTTTGTTTTTGAGTTGAAAAGCTTTGTTAAAGCAAATTTGCACTGGTTTACAAAACTTCCTGAAGTATTTTAAGATGCTATCCACTAAAACTATGCCTTAAAAGTTAGCTTTTCTAAAAAGACACTGTTCATCTTCACAAGGGCAATTTTCATGTATTAAACTGTGTATAGTGTTTTAAAGAGCTATATTCCTCAAAATAAGCTATATAAAAAAGATTAAAACTCCTCTTCATTTATTTCCCCTAAGTTCCATGCCTTTCTGAAGAGGCAGATGTCTTATGCTCAGAATCCCTTCCTGCACCACCCATCCCCCCAAAAGAATCCCTTTATTATGACCTTGTCTTCTTCTACCACACAATAGTCAGTCTGATTTTATCCATGACTGGATTACTATATACATATCCCCATTTTCTATGACCTAAGTTTCCCTCTCTTCATTTATGTAGTTTTCTATCATCAATGAAAAGTCAAGAGAGATGTGAGTCTGATCTTATTTGTTACTCGAAAAATCTTATTTCTGACTGGATTCAGACTTGGAAGCAGAAATTCGCAGAGAGGAAAGTCTGCGTCTCTTGGCAATTTGTTTCTGGGGCTTCTCTTTAGCCTCCTTCATGCTCTTGGCCAAAAGTTTAGTGTATTCTGCAGCCTCTTCCTTATTTTTCTTAGTACGCTGCTTCTTCAGAGCAATACACCACCTATTGCGCTGCAGGACATGTGGAGTAACAAGACGCTGAATCTTGGGTGCTTTGGTCCTAGGTTTCTTACCTTCGTTTAAGGGCTTTCTTACAGCATACTGGTGGACATCATTTTCTTTAGAGAGATTGAAAAGTTTGAGGATTCTGCTAGCTCTTTTGAGCCCCAGGCAATGAGGCACCGTAGTATCAGTATGTCCAGGAATATCTTTCTCTCCCTTTTTTACAATAACCAAGTTGAGAATGCTAAGATTGGCATCCACAATGCAACCACAAACTGATTTTCTTTCTTTCTTTCTCCAGTTCTCCTTGGTCTGTAAGAGGACCTTACTCAGTAGCAGGCAGACACGGCCATGGGTCATGACACCCTTCTTCATGGGGAAACCTTGTTTGTAGTTCTCACCACTGATTTGGGCCACATAACCCTTCCATTCTTCACCCAGAGAATCAGCAGCTACTTCTGTGGCCATAGGCTTCTCATAAAAAGTACAAAGTTTGAGTTCCTCTTCAATGAGTTTCCGGCTGTCAGTGGCTGGGAAGGAGATGCTCAGCTTCATCTTGAAGTAGCTGAATGCCTCCGTGGAGCCATGGAAAAGAGTGATACGTTGTGTTTCTAGTTTTATTTGCTTCAAGGAATTTTTTTGATTTCCTGCTTAATTTCTTCTTTGACCCATTGGCCATTAGGGAGCATGTGGCTTAATTTTCATATATTTGTATAATTTTAAATGTTCCCCTTGTTATTAATGCCTAGTTTTATTACACTGTGGTCAGATAAGATACCTGATATGATTTTTTTTTTTTTTGAGACAGTCTTACTCTGTCACCCAGTGTTGGGAACAGGCCCCCAAATCTGGCCATAAACTGCCCCCAAAACTGACCATAAACAAAATCTCTTCAGCACTGTAACATGTTCGTGATGGCCATGACACCCACACTGAAGGTTGTGGGTTTACCGAAATGAGGGCAAGGAACCCCTGGCCCAACCAGGGTGGAAAACTGCTTAAGGTGTTCCTAAGCCACAAACAATAGCATGAGCGATCTGTGCCTGAAGGACTTGTTCCTGCTGCAGATAACTAGCCAAAGCTCATCCCTCTGTTTTGGCCCATCCCTTTGTTTCCCATTTTAGTTAATCTATAATCTATAGAAACAATGCTTATCACTGGCTTGCTGTCAATAAGTATGTGGGTAAAACTCTGTTCGTGGCTTTGAGCTCTGAAGGCTGTCAGCCCCCTGATTCCTCACTCCACACTCTATATTTCTGTGTGTGTGTCTAATTCCTCCAGTGCCACTGGGTTAGGGTCTCCACAACAAAGCTGGTCTCTGCACCCAGGCTGCAGTGCAGTGGCATGATTTTGGCTCACCGAAAGCTCTGCCTCCTGGGTTCAAGCAATTCTCCTGCCTCAGCCTCCTACGTAGCTGGGATTACAGGTGTATGGCACCACACCCAGCTAATTTTTGCATTTTTTAGTATAGACCAGGTTTCACCATGTTGGCCAGGCTGGTCTTGAACTCCTGACCTCAGGCGATCTGCCCACCTGGGCCTCCCAAAGTGCTGGGATTATAGGTGTGAGCCACTGCACCCAGCTTTGATATGATATTTTAATTGTTGTTGTTTTGAGACAGAGTCTCACTCTGTCACCCAGGCGGAAGTGCAGTGGCCCGATCTCAGCTCACCACAACCTCCAACCTCCCGAGTTCAAGTGATTCTCCTGCATCAGCCTCAATAGAAGCTGGGACTACAGGTGTCTGCCATCATGCCCAGCTAATTTTTGAATTTCTAGTAGAGACAGGATTTCCCCATGTTGGCCAGGCTGGTCTTGAACTCCTGACCTCAAGTGATCCGCCTGCCTTGGCATCCCAAAGTGCTGGGATTACAGGTGTGAGCCACCACACCTGGCCCGGCCTTGATATGATTTTGATTACAATTTTTTTAAAGACTCTTGTTTGTTTTGTGTACTAACATGTGGTTAATCCTGGAGAATGTTCCATGTGCTAATAAGAATGTGTATTCTGCAGCTGATGAGTAAAATGTACTGTAAATGTCTCTCAGGTGCATTTGGTCTGTGGCGCTGTTTAAATCTGATGTTTCTTTGTTGATTTTCTGTCTAGATGATCTTTCCAATGGTAAGTATGGGGCACTGAGGTCCTCAACTATTATTGAATTACAGTCTATCTCTCTCTCTTTTTTAATATATTTTATTTTATTTTTTATTGATCATTCTTGGGTGTTTCTCGCTGAGAGGGATTTGGCAGGGTCATAGGACAATAGTGGAAGGAAGGTCAGCAGATAAACAAGTGAACAAAGGTCTCTGGTTTTCCTAGGCAGAGTGTTTGTGTCCCTGGGTACTTGAGATTAGGGAGTGGTGATGACTCTTAACGAGCATGCTGCCTTCAAGCATCTGTTTAACAAAGCACGTCTTGCACCACCCTTAATCCATTTAACCCTGAGTGGACACACATGTTTCAGAGAGCACAGGGTTGGGGGTAAGGTCATAGATCAACAGGATCCCAAGGCAGAAGAATTTTTCTTAGTACAGAACAAAATGAAAAGTCTCCCATGTCTACCTCCGTCTACACAGACACAGCAACCATCCAATTTCTCAATCTTTTCCCCACCTTTCCCCCCTTTCTATTCCACAAAACCGCCATTGTCATCATGGCCCGTTCTCAATGAGCTGTTGGGTACACCTCCCAGACGGGGTGGTGGCCAGGCAGAGGGGCTCCTCACTTCCCAGCAGGGGTGGCCAGGCAGAGGCGCCCCTCACCTCCCAGACAGGGCGGCTGGCCGGGTGTGGGGGCTGACCCCCCCACCTCCCTCCCGGACGGGGCGGCTGGCCGAGCCGGGGGCTGACTCCCCCACCTCCCTCCCGGACGGGGCGGCTGGCCGGGCAGAGGGGCTCCTCACTTCCCAGTAGGGGCGGCTGGGCAGAGGGGCCCCTCACCTCCCGGACAGGGTGGCTGGCCGGGCGGGGGGCTGACCCCCCCACCTCCCTCCTGGACGGGGCAGCTGGTCGGGCCGGGGGCTGACCCCCCCACCTCCCTCCTGGACGGGGCAGCTGGCTGGGCAGAGGGGCTCCTCACTTCCCAGTAGGGGCGGCTGGGCAGAGGCGCCCCTCACCTCCTGGATGGGGCGGCTGGCCAGGCGGGGGGCTGACCCCCCCACCTCCCTCCCAGACGGGGCGGCTGGCCGGGCAGAAGGGCTCCTCACTTCCCAGTAGGGGCGGCCGGGCAGAGGTGCCCCTCACCTCCCGGACGGGGCGGCTGGCCGAGCGGGGGGCTGACTCCCCAACCTCCCTCCCGGACGGGGTGGCTGGCCGGGCAGAGGGGCTCCTCACTTCCCAGTAGGGGCGGCCGGGCAGAGGTGCCCCTCACCTCCCGGATGGGGCGGCTGGCCGGGCGGGGGGCTGACCCCCCACCTCCCTCCCGGACGGGGCAGCTGGCCTGGCAGGGGCTGACCCCCACCTCCCTCCTGGATGGGGTGGCTGCTGGGCGGAGAAGCTCCTCACTTCCCAGACGGGGTGGCAGCCGGGTGGAGGGGCTCCTCACTTCTCAGATGGGGCGGCTGCCGGGTGGAGGGGCTCCTCACTTCTCAGATGGGGCGGTTGCCAGGTGGAGGGTCTCCTCACTTCTCAGACGGCATGGCTGGGCAGAGACGCTCCTCACCTCCCAGATGGGGTCGCGGCCGGGCCGAGGCACTCCTCACATCCCAGATGGGGCGGCGGGGCAGAGGCGCTCCCCACATCTCAGACGATGGGTGGCCAGGCAGAGACGCTCCTCACTTCCTAGGTGGGATGGCGGCCGGGAAGAGGTGCTCCTCACTTCCTAGGTGGGATGGCGGCCGGGCAGAGACGCTCCTCACTTTCCAGACTGGGCAGCCAGGCAGAGGGGCTCCTCACATCCCAGACGATGGGTGGCCAGGCAGAGACGCTCCTCACTTCCCAGACGGGGTGGCGGCCGGGCAGAGGCTGCAATCTCGGCACTTTGGGGGGCCAAGGCAGGCGGCTGGGAGGTGGAGGTTGTAGGGAGCCCAGATCACGCCACTGCCCTCCAGCCTGGGCAACATTGAGCACTGAGTGAGCGAGACTCCATCTGCAATCCCGGCACCTCGGGAGGCCGAGGCTGGCGGATCACTCGCGGTTAGGAGCTGAAGAACAGCCCGGCCAATACAGCGAAACCCCGTCTCCACCAAAAAAATACGAAAACCAGTCAGGCGTGGCGGCGCGCGCCTGCAATCGCAGGCACTCGGCAGGCTGAGGCAGGAGAATCAGGCAGGGAGGTTGCAGTGAGCTGAGATGGCAGCAGCACAGTCCAGCTTAGGTTCGGCATGAGAAGGAGACCGTGGAAAGAGAGGGAGAGGGTTCGGCATGAGAGGGAGACCATGGAAAGGGAGAGGGAGAGGGAGAGGGAGGGGGGGAGGGAAGGGGGAGAGGGAGAGGGAGAGGGAGAGGGAGAGGGCTATCTCTCTCTTTAAATCTAATAATATTTCTCTTATATATCTAAGTGCTCCAGTGTTGGGTGTATGTATATTTAAAATTGTCATATTATTGTGCTGAAGTGATGTTTCTACTATTATATAATGGTCATCTTTGTTTCTTCTTTTTTTTAAATTTTATTATTATTATACTTTAAGTTTTAGGGTACATGTGCACAACGTGCAGTTTTGCTACATATGTATACATGTGCTATGTTGGTATGCTGCACCCATTAACTCATCATTTAGCATTAGGTATATCTCCTAATGCTATCCCTCCCCCCTCCCCCCACCCCAAAACAGGCCCCGGTGTGTGATGTTCCCTTTCCTGTGTCCATGTGTTCTCATTGCTCAATTTCCACCTATAAGTGAGAACATGCGGTGTTTGGTTTTTTGTCCTTGTGATAGTTTGCTGAGAATGATGGTTTCCAGATTCATCCATGTCCCTACAAAGGACATGAACTCATCATTTTTTATGGCTGCATAGTATTCCATGGTGCGTATGTGCCACATTTTCTTAATCCAGTCTATCATTGTTGGACATTTAGGTTGGTTCCAAGTCTTTGCTATTGTGAATAGTGCCGCTATAAACGTATGTGTGCATGTGTCTTTATAGCAGCATGATTTATAATCCTTTGGGTATATACCCAGTAATGGGATTGCTGGGTCAAATGGTATTTCTAGTTCTAGATCCCTGAGGAATCGCCACACTGACTTCCACAATGGTTGAACTAGTTTACAGTCCCACCAACAGTGTAAAAGTGTTCCTATTTCTCCACATCCTCTCCAGCACCTGTTGTTTCCTGACTTTTTAATGATCACCATTCTAACTGGTGTGAGATGGTATCTCATTGTGGTTTTGATTTGCATTTCTCTGATGGCCAGTGATGATGAGCATTTTTTCATGTGTTTTTTGGCTGCATAAATGTCTTCTTTGGAGAAATGTCTGTTCATATCCTTTGTCCACTTTTTGATGGGGTTGTTTGTTTTTTTCTTGTAAATTTGTTTGAGTTCATTGTAGATTCTGGATATTAGCCCTTGGTCAGATGAGTAGGTTGTGAAAATTTTCTCCCATTCTGTAGGTTGCCTGTTCACTCTGATGGTAGTTTCTTTTGCTGTGCAGAAGCTCTTTAGTTTAATTAGATCCCATTTGTCAATTTTGGCTTCTGTTGCCATTGCTTTTGGTGTTTTAGACATGAAGTCCTTGCCCATGCCTATGTCCTGAATGGTATTGCCTAGGTTTTCTTCTAGGGTTTTTATGGTTTTAGGTCTAACATTTAAGTCTTTAATCCATCTTGAATTAATTTTTGTGTGAGGTGTAAGGAAGGGATCCAGTTTCAGCTTTCTACATATGGCTAGTCAGTTTTCCCAGCACCATTTATTAAATAGGGAATCCTTTCCACATTGCTTGTTTTCATCAGGTTTGTCAAAGATCAGATAGTTGTAGATATGCAGCATTATTTCTGAGGGCTCTGTTCTGTTCCATTGATCTATATCTCTGTTTTGGTACCAGTACCATGATGTTTTGGTTACTGTAGCCTTGTAGTATAGTTTGAAGTCAGGTAGTGTGATGCCTCCTGCTTTGTTCTTTTGGCTTAGGATTGACTTGGTGATGCGGGCTCTTTTTTGGTTCCATATGAACTTTAAAGTAGTTTTTTCCAATTCTGTGAAGAAAGTCATTGGTAGCTTGATGGGGATGGCATTGAATCTATAAATTACCTTGGGCAGTATGGCCATTTTCACAATATTGGTTCTTCCTACCCATGAGCATGGAATGTTCTTCCATTTGTTTGTATCCTCTTTTATTTCCTTGAGCAGTGGTTTGTAGTTCTCCTTGAAGAGGTCCTTCATATCTCATGTAAGTTGAATCCCTAGGTATTTTATTCTCTTTGAAGCAATTGTGAATGGGAGTTCACTCATGATTGGGCTCTCTGTTTGTCTGTTGTTGGTGTATAAGAATGCTTGTGATTTTTGTACATTCATTTTGTATCCTGAGACTTTGCTGAAGTTGTTTATCAGCTTAAGGAGATTTTGGGCTGAGACGATGGGGTTTTCTAGATGTACAATCATGTCATCTGCAAACAGGGACAATTTGACTTCCTCTTTTCCTAATTGAATACCCTTTATTTCCTTCTCCTGCCTGATTGCCCTGGCCAGAACTTCCAACACTATGTTGAATAGGAGTGGTGAGAGAGGGCATCCCTGTCTTGTGCCCGTTTTCAAAGGGAATGCTTCCAGTTTTTGCCCATTCAGTATGATATTGGCTGTGGGTTTGTCATAGATAGCTCTTATTATTTTGAGATATGTCCCATCAATACCTAATTTATTGAGAGTTTTTAGCATGAAGGGTCATTGAATTGTGTCAAAGGCTTTTTCTGCATCTATTGAGATAACCATGCGGTTTTTGTCTTTGGTTCTGTTTATATGCTGGATTACATTTATTGATTTGTGTATATTGAACCAGCCTTGCATCCCAAGGATGAAGCCCACTTGATCATGGTGGATAAGCTTTTTGATGTGCTGCTGGATTCAGTTTGCCAGTATTTTATTGAGGATTTTTGCATCGATGTTCATCTAGGATATTGGTCTAAAATTCTCTTTTTTTGTTGTGTCTCCACAAGGCTTTGGTATCAGGATGATGCTGGCCTCATAAAACGAGTTAGGGAGGATTCCCTCTTTTTCTATTCATGGGAATAGTTTCAGAAGGAATGGTACCAGCTCCTCTTTGTACTTCTGGTAGAATTCGGCTGTGAATCCATCTGGTCCTGGACTTGTTTTGGTTGGTCAGCTATTGATTATTGCCTCAATTTCAGAGCCTGTTATTGGTATATTCAGAGATTCAGCTTTTCCCTGGTTTAGTCTTGGGAGGATGTATGTGTCAAGGAATCTATCCATTTCTTCTAGATTTTCTAGTTTATTTACGTAGAGGTGTTTATAGTATTCTCTGATGGTAGTTTGTATTTCTGTGGGATCGGTGGTGATATCCCCTTTGTCATTTTTTATTGCATCTATTTGATTCTTCTCTCTTTTCTTCTTTATTAGTCTTGCTAGCAGTCTATCAATTTTGTTGATGTTTTCAAAAAACCAGATCCTGGATTCATTAATTTTTTGAAGGGTTTTTTGAGTCTCTATTTCCTTCAGTTCTGCTCTGATCTTAGTTATTTCTTGCCTTCTGCTAGCTTTTGAATGTGTTTGCTCTTGCTTCTCTAGTTCTTTTAATTGTGATGTTAGGTTGTCAATTTTAGATCTTTCCTGCTTTCTCTTGTGGGCATTTAGTGCTATAAATTTCCCTCTACACACTGCTTTGAATGTGTCCCAGAGATTCTGGTATGTTGTGTCTTTGTTCTCGTTAGTTTCAAAGAACATCTTTATTTCTGCCTTCATTTCATTATTTACCTAGCAATCATTCAGGAACAGGTTGTTCAGTTTCCATGTAGTTGAGTGGTTTTGAGTGAGTTTCTTAATCCTGAGTTCTAGTTTGATTGCACTGTGGTCTGAGAGACAGTTTGTTATAATTTCCGTTCTTTTACATTTGCTGAGGAGTCTTTACTTCCAACTATGTGGTCAATTTTGGAGTAGGTGTGGTGTGGTGCTGAAAAGAATGTATATTCTGTTGATTTCGGGTGGAGAGTTCTGTAGATGTCTATTAGATCTGGTTGGTGCAGAGCTGAGTTCAACTCCTGGGTATCCTTGTTAACTTTCTGTCTCGTTGATCTGTCTAATGTTGACAGTTTGGTGTTAAAGTCTCCCATTATTATTGTGTGGGAGTCTAAGTCTCTTCGTAGGTCACTAAGGACTTGCTTTATGAATCTGGGTGCTCCTGCATTGGGTGCATATATATTTAGGATAGTTAGGGATCTGTTCTTGTTGAATTGATCCCTTTACCATTATGTAATGGCCTTCTTTGTCTCTTTTGATCTTTGTTGGTTTAAAGTCTGTTTCATCAGAGACTAGGATTGCAACCCCTGCCTTTTTTTGTTTTCCATTGGCTTGGTAGATCTTCCTCCATCCCTTTATTTTGAGCCTATGTGTGTCTGTGCATGTGAGATGGGTTTCCTGAATACAGCACACTGATGGGTCTTGACTCTTTATCCAATTTGCCAGTCTGCATCTTTTAATTGGAGCATTTAGCCCATTTACATTTAAAGTTAATATTGTTATGTGTGAATTTGATCCTGTGATTATGATGTTAGCTGGTTATTTTGCTCGTTAGTTGATGCATTTTCTTCCTAGCCTTGATGGTGTTTACAATTTGGCATGTTTTTGCAGTGGCTGGTACCGGTTTTTCCTTTCCATGTTTAGTGCTTCCTTCGGGAGCTCTTTTAGGGCAGGCCTGGTGGTGACAAAATCTCTCAGCATTTGCTTGTCTGTAAAGGATTTTATTTCTCCTTCACTTATGAAGATTAGTTTGGCTGAATATGAAATTCTGGGTTGAAAATTCTTTCCTTTAAGAATGTTGAATATTGGTCCCCACTCTCTTCTGGCTTGTAGAGTTTCTGCCGAGAGATCAGCTGTTAGTCTGATGGGCTTCCCTTTGTGGGTAACCCGACCTTTCTCTCTGGCTGCCCTTAACATTTTTTCCTTCGTTTCAACTTTGGTGAGTCTGACAATTATGTGTCTTGGAGTTGCTCTTCTCGAGGAGTATCTTTGTGGCATTCTCTATATTTCCTGAATTTGAATGTTGGCCTGCCTTGCTAGATTGGGGAAGTTCTCCTGGATAATATCCTGCAGAGTGTTTTCCAACATGGTTCCATTCTCCCCGTCACTTTCAGGTACACCAATCAGACATAGATTTGGTCTTTCCACATAGTCCCATATTTCTTGGAGGCTTTGTTCATTTCTTTTTACTCTTTTTTCTCTAAACTTCTCTTCTCGCTTCATTTCATTCATTTCATCTTCCATCACTGATACCCTTTCTTCCAGTTGATTGCATTGGCTACTGAGGCTGCTGCTTTCGTCATGTAGCTCTCGTGCCTTGGTTTTCAGCTCCATCAGGTTCTTTAAGGACTTCTCTGCATTGGTTATTCCAGTTATCCATTTGTCTAATTTTTTTTTCAAAGCTTTTAACTTCTTTGCCATTGGTTTGAATTTCCTCCTATAGCTCGGATTAGTTTGATCATCTGAAGCCTTCTTCTCTCAACTCGTCAAAGTCATTCTCCATCCAGCTTTGTTCCATTGCTGGTGAGGAGCTGCATTCCTTTGGAGGAGGAGAGGCGCTCTGATTTTTAGAGTTTCCAGTTTTTCTGCTCTGTTTTTTTCCCATCTTTGTGGTTTTATCTACCTTTGGTCTTTGATGATGGTGATGTACAGTTGGGTTTTTGGTGTGGATGTCCTTTCTGTTTGTTAGTTTTCCTTCTAACAGACAAGACCCTCAGCTGCAGGTCTGCTGGAGTTTGCTAGAGGTCCACTCCAGACCCTGTTTGCCTGGGTATCAGCAGTGGTTGCTGCAGAACAGCAGTTATTGGTGAACCGCAAATGCTGCTGCCTGATCGTTCCTCTGGAAGTTTTGTCTCAGAGGAGTACCCGGCCATGTGAGGTGTCAGTCCACCCCTACTGTGGGGTGCCTCCCAGTTAGGCTACTCGGGGGTCAGGGACTCACTTGTGGAGGCAGTCTGCCCGCTCTCAGATCTCAAGCTGCATGCTGGGAGAACCACTACTCTCTTCAAAGCTGTCAGAGAGGGACTTTTAAGTCTGCAGAGTTTACTGCTGTCTTTTTGTTTGTCTGTGCCCTGCCCCCAGAGGTGGAACCTACAGAGGCAGGCAGGCCTCCTTGAGCTGTGGTGGGCTTCACCCAGTTCGAGCTTCCCGGCTTCTTTGTTTACCTAATCAAACAACTAACTCGGCAATGGCAGGCACCCCTCCCCCAGCCTCGCTGCTGCCTTGCAGTTTGATCTCGGACTGCTGTGCTAGCAATGAGCAAGACTCCGTGGGCATAGGACCCTCCAAGCCATGTGAGGGATATAATCTCCTGGTGTGAGGGATATAATCTCCTGGTGTGCCGTTTTTTAAGCCCATTGGAAAAGCACAGTATTAGGGTGAGAGTGACTCGATTTTCCAGGTGCTGTCTGTCACCCCTTTCTTTAACTAAGAAAGGGAATTCCCTGACCCCTTGCACTTCCCTGATGAGGTGATGCCTCACCCTGCTTCAGCTTGTGCACGGTGCATTGCTCCCACTGTCCTGCACCTACTGTCTGGCACTCCCCAGTGAGATGAACCTGGTACCTCAGTTGGAAATGCAGAAATCACCTGTCTTCTGTGTCACTCACGCTGGGAGCTGTAGACTGGAGCTGTTCCTATTTGGCCATCTTGGCTCCTCCCCCCTCTTTGTTTCTTCTTACAACTTTTAACTTTAAGTCTATTTTGTCTGATATAAATGTAGCTACTCTTGCTTACTTTTATTTTCATTTGCAAGGAAAATCTTTTTTCATCCCTTCACTTTTATTCTATGTGTGTCTTTATAAGTGAAGTAAGTTTCCTGTAGCTGCATAGAGTTGGGTATTGGGTTTAAAAAATTACATTCAGCCAGTCTATATCTTTTAAATGGGGGAATTTAATTCATTATATTCAAGCTTATTGTTGATAGGTAAAGACTTAATCCTGCCCTTGTATTGATTGTTTCCTGGTTGTTTTGTAAATCCTTTGTTTCTTAACTACCTCTCATGTGGTTTATTTTTATGGTTGGGTGGCTTTCTGTACTGATAAGGTTTGATTCCTTTCTGTTTTTCGTTTGCTTATTGGCTTTACCAGTGAATTTTATAGTTTTGTATGTTTTTATGATGGTGGTTATCTTCTTTTCACTTCCAGATGTAAGAGTCTCTTGAGCATTCCTTGTAAGTTTGGTCTAGTGGTGATGAATTCTCTTAGATTTTGCTTGTCTGTGAAAGATTTTATTTCTCCATCATTTTTGAAGGAAAGCTTTGCTGTGTACAATATTCTTGGCCAATAGTTTATCTTTCAGGACTTTGAATATATCATCCTGTCCTCTCCTGGCCTGAAAGGTTTCTGCAAACAAATTCACTGTTAGTCTAGTGGAGATTCCCTTATAGTTGACTTGATGCTTTTGTCTTGTTGCTTTAAAAATTTTTTTTTTGTTTTTGACTTTTGACAATTTGAGTATAATGTGCATCAGAGAGAACCTGTCTGGATTAAATATATTTGCGGTTGTTTGAGCTTCTTGAACCTGGATGTCTATCTCATTCTCAAGACTTGGGAAGTTTTCTGATATTATTTCATTAAGTATGTTTCTCTCACCTTTTTTCTTCTCTTCTCCTTCTAGAATGTCAACAATATATGTATTTTTTTTCACTTAGTGGTGTTGCATAAATCCTGTAGGCTTTCTTTATTCTTTTATTATTTTTTTCCTTTTGGTGTACCTGTGTTATTTCAAAAGTCCTTTCTTCCAGTTCAGAAATTCTTTCCTCTGCTCAGTCTAGTTTGTTGTTGAAGCTCTCTTATTCATTGAATTCTTTGGCTACAGGATTTCTGTTTGGGTCTGTTTATTGATATATATCTCTTTGTTGAATTTCTTATTCAAATACTAAATTGTTTTCCAAATTTTGTTGAATTGTCTATCTGTATTCTCTTATATTTCACTGAGTTTCTTTAAGATTATTATTTTGAATCCTTTTCTGGTATTTCATATATTTCCTTATGATTGGGGCCTGTTACTGGAGAATTATTATTTTCCTTTGGTATGTGACATGTTTCCTTGCTTTTTCATGGTTGATGTGCCCTTACGTTGATTTCTATGCATCTTAAGGAAAAGTAGCCTCTTTGTATTTTACAGAATAGGCTTTGTATGAAAACACTTGTTCAGATGAATGGGTCTTAGAGTGTGGGTTTGGTGGGGTGTATTGGCCTTGGTTCGAGGTTGATACAGAAGTGTAGTCTGTGTAATTTACTCAGTTGTAATCCACACTAGTGGTGTTTGTGTTTCTCAGTGGCCTACGATGAGAGAGTTTGTGGTGATGGCAGTGCAGCTTTGCCAGGTTCTACACACATGTACATAGGCATCCCTCTGGCCCAAGGATATACTGGATTTTTGGAGGCCCTGAGGCCTTTCCTGCTTGGGGGAGGGTAACTGGCAGTGATTTGGCCACCTCAAGGGTAGATTTGCCCTGGATGGTACCAGCCAACTGTTCCTCTAGCTGGAAGTTTGGTGAGGGTAGGGGGAGTTGGTTACTCTGTTGCACAGGACCAGAGTCACAGCAGATACTGGGACCATGCTCTGTACAGCTAGGGTTGTGACATTCAGCCACCTATGTGGGCCTGGTGGAATGGGGATGGAGCCCCAGTGCTGGAGAGCTGCAGTGGCTACTGGACCCCAGAGCAGGGTCCACTCCAGAGGGGTGCTCTGGTCTCAAGACAGTGCTGTGCTACAACACCTTGGCTCACAGTGGGTGAGTGGTTGGGTGTTGCACACCTTATCCTACTAATCTGGGGCTATGCAGCTGTGTGAATTCCCACCAGCTTTCCAAACTGGATTCAGGGCTTGCAAGGATTGTGAGATTCTTCTGATGTAAGGACTTATAGCTGTTTGTGGCAGCAATGGGGATAGGTGGGGCTCTTCTGCTTGACTTCCCCTACAATGCAGAGTCTCTTCTGACGCCAGGCAGATGTGATCCATGTTGGGGAGATGAGGCTACAGAGTCTTGGTGCCTCCATGCTGTCCTCCTCCACTTCTAATCACCACAGCTGTACCTCTACTCCCCCACTGCACTCTAGCACTCTCCCTTTGACACTCCATTCAAATCTTAGCTCTGTAGTTATTGCCTTGGTCCTTTCTTGCTGAGGTGGGGTTCTGAATGTTTGGTGTCTCTTGGCAGGCATCTTGCTGTTTCTTTTCCTAACTCAAAAGTCTTCTTCTTAAATCAGTCCCTTGTAAGGGGGATGCCATAACCCTTAAACCAGGGTTTCTCTACCTCAGGACCATTCTCTTTTTGGGTTGGATAATTCTTTGTTGTGGGTTGCCCTGTGCATGGTAGGATGTTTAGCAGCATTTCTGGCCTCTACCCACTAGATGCCTCCCCTCACATTGTGACACTCAAAAATGTCACATTTTAGGCATTGCCGAATATCTCTGGGGAACAAAATCACCACCAAGTTGACAACCACTGCCTTAGACCATCAGGTCTACCCTGGAGCTAGGGGCATGGGCCAGCTTGCTTTAAGGGCACTTGCGTTACATGAGGGAGAGTGAGATACTGAATAAAATCTGGGTCCTTTCCTGAAGGAGAAAGGTGAGAATGGATGGCAGCCAACAACGTTCATTATACCTACATTAATCAAATATGTCTCCAGATCTGGAACATATTTCAGCTTTCCTGTAAATCAGGCTATATGTGGGAAAATTGAAAAATATGTTTAGAATTTTGATGTTTGGGCAGCGAAGAACTTCCAGTAAGACATCAACCTTTTTTAGAATATCAAAGGAGACAGAGGATTCTTTTTCTGCCCTATGGTTGGCGGAAGATGGAGAGAGAAGCTCTACAATGCTGTACTGGGAAAGAGGCAACCTTCCCAAGGGTCCTTGGGGTCTACTTATACAGTCTTTGCAAAGACCTTCTTTTAAATTAGGCTTAGACTGGACTTTTCTGACTTCTGTGGCTTGAGGAATAGCAAAGAACTATCAGGATCTCCTGATTCTCCCTGCCAAAGAGTCTCTTAGTTTAAATTATTCCAGATATGTTGCGTAAAGCAAAAAAAATTTTATTTCCAGAGCACGTTTTTAAATCTTAGGAAAATCAGTGAGATAGCATACTTACAGTAATTAAAACCTAGGATTTGCTATTCTAGAATGAGTCATTTATTTATTCATTCATTTTATGTATTCAGCAAATGTTGAGTGCCTGATATGTGCCTGTTATGTGAGGAAAACAAAGTCCCAGTTCTTGCAGCATTGAATATCTGGTAAAGGCAACACATGTCCTGAAATTGAACACCTAAGACCTGACTCAGATGAATGTACTTTCTCCCCTAAAATTGATCTATTCCTGCTCTGGCACCCTACTGGTCTCTAGGAACTATGGAAACAAATCTTGAACTTACCAGTTAGTTTATCTCAATATTTTCAATTTTAAATGATGTCTTCTCTGGTTCCACCTTTTTTGGATAGACGCCTCATTGTTCAGATTTCCTTCTTCACTCCCCTTGGATGCCCTCTGAGGATGAGATGAGCTACAGTTGTATGATTGGTAAAAAGGGTCCTTAAATACATATCCATAGGTTCGTTGGGAAGCTCTCTTGCTTTTCTGGTCTTTCCAGTCTCTCTCCTTAGCCATCTTGTTGATATCTGATGCTGAGGCTTAAGAGTCATGAACTCATGGCACGTTCTCTTGCCTTAGTTCATCTCCAGTGGTTTGCTCCTTTTGACCCACCCTGCACTTTCAGGCCCACTTTCAGAATGGGTGGTCCACCCTTTCACCCTAGGTGTGGTAATCTCTTGGCTACTTTGCTGCTTGTCTTCCATGGCACCATAAAGAATCCAGACACACCTGGATTCCTTCCAAGAACACATAAATCTCAAGTATGCCTGAAAGTCCCAATTTTGGCTTTCCCCTTTTGACCATTCCCTGCTGTTATTTTTACAGTGCTGAAACCATCCTACGTTTCCATTAGGTGATCTACTTCCCCCGATTCCATGCTGGGCATGGGTCATCTGCTTTACAATTTGCCCTCAACTAATCTCACCCCCAAAGTGATTGGTGGAAGTTCTGCTTTCCTTCCTGTTGCCATGGAGACCAGCCACCCTGTCTTTCCCTCCTCTCCCCAGTTCTAAGTCTCAGCCATGTTTTTTTCTGTGGACATTGAATACCCAACTCCCAGCTGTTTCTTAGATCCCACAGCTATGCCTCTCAAACTGTCTCCATGGGAATATCTCTCTTCTCTCCACACTCATCAAATGCTATAGACTTCTTGCTAACCATGGACTGGACCTCAGGGCTTGCCCAGGGTTAGACTTTTCTAAATGTCTCTGAGAATTCACTAGATCTGGAAGCTGAGTCCATTCTTGGGCCACAGGGCTACTTCCATAGAGCCTGTAGATCACCTATCACTGCTCAAAGCTGGGGCTATCCTCTGGCTTTCAGACGCATCTCTAGGCTATCTTCATCTTTAAAGACTCACCCTGAAGCAGAGGCCAAGAAACTGCTGCCTCCCACCTTATCAATCAGCTGTGCACAGATGGAGGTCCTTCTCCTAGCCCTGGACACAGAGATATGATGGAAAGAAATACAGATTCTTCAGAGAATCTGTATATCCTTCAAAAGGAAATAGAGCTGGTGTTGGGCAGATCTGAGCTGTGTGAGTGATAAAGACAGGGGAGGATGGAAAGAAATTTCTACTGATTGGATAACCACTGGGCTGAAAACTAAGTATATATGTCTGATAGTCTTCTCAAAATTATACAATTTGTGAGTTATACTAGAAAATGAAGGCTTAGACCGGGTGCGGTGGCTCACAATTGTAATCTCAGCACTTTGGGAGGCCGAGGTGGGAGGATCATCTGAAGTCAGGAGTTTGAGACCAGCCTAAACAATATGGTGAAACCCCATCTCTACTAAAAGTACAAAAATTAGGCAGGCGTGGTGGTGGGTGCCTGTAGTCCTAGCTACTCGGGAGTCTGAGACAGGAGAATTGCTTGAACCCAGGAGGTGGAGGTCATAGTGACTTGAGATTGTGCCACTGCACGCCAGCCTGGGTGACAGAGTGAGACTCTGTCTCAAAAAAAAAAAAAAAAAAGAAAAGAAAAGAAAACAAAGGCTTAAAGAGGTAGAATCACAGGCAGATGGCAATATGATTTTACTGGTCTATGTGAGACTTCACCAAGGTCTTTCTGACTTCAACGTTTATATATTTTTTTACTACACCATGCGCCAAGCTCCTGTCACCTGACTGAATCCTCATACCTGAAAGAGCTACTGTTCCTTTCTGGATTGTGTGAGCACCATCTGCAACTGGGACTCAGTAGTCTCAAGACCATGGTTCCAGTTCTGCCTCCATTTTGCTTTGATCTTGGGCAAGTTGTTTTCCCTCGTGGGCTTTGGTTTCCTTAACTGTAAGCAAGAGTCAAAGAACATGAAGCCAAACATTATTGTTTTTAATTAATCACGAACAGTTCAATTTTTTTCAATTTTTCTCATTGAGGTGTGCATTTTTATAAATTTTTGTATTTATAATGATTTGTTCTTATTGATTATTTGAAATTTAAGTAAAAAGTTAAATTATATATTTTGTGGTTTTTGTTTTTATGTTTAGATTTATCTTCTATTTTTGAGACGATTTTAAATTAGAGTTGTGATATAAAGCTTTCTTTTAAAATGTATGAATTTTTTAAAGTCAAATTTATTTACAGAAAATTATTAATAAGTAAATAATTATCCAGAGATGGCAAAAATCATGAAGTTGATAATTATCTGATTGAACTTTGGGAAGTACTAGGTCTAAGACAGAGATGAGAAAATGCTCAGGATTTAACAGTGATGCTGTCCAACATTTGGACATTAAGAAAAATAAGAGGAACTGGAAAAAGAAGGCCAAATAAGGAGGGGGTTGGGTCATAAGAGGGAAATTAAGAGTGTAACATAATTAGTCCTTGTGCTGCCCTGCTCTGACTGCATGGTTTCCAAATGTATCAAAAAAGCTACCTTTTTTTTTTGGTCATTTCCAAGGTGGCCAAATAGGAATAGCTCTGGTCTGCAGCTCCCAGTGAGATCGACGCAGAAGAAGGGTGATTTTTCCATTTCCAACTGAGGTACCTGGTTCATTTCATTGGGACTGGTTGGAGAGTGGGTGCAGCCCATGGAGGATTAGCTGAAGCAGGGCGGGGTTGCCTCACCCAGGAAGCACAAGGGGTCAGGGGATTTCCCCTTCCTAGCCAAGGGAAGCTGTGACAGACTGTACCTGGAGAAATGGTACACTCCTGACCAAATACTGCGCTTTTCCCACAGTCTTAGCAACCGGCAGACAAGGAGATACCCTCCTGTGCCTGGCTTGGCAGGTCCCACGCCCACGGAGCCTTGCTCACTGCTAGAATGGCAGTCTAAGGTTGACTTGTGATGTGGCAGCTTGACCAGTGGGGAGGGGCATCTGCCATTGCTGAGGCTTGAGTAGCTCACAGTGTAAACAAAGTGACAGGAAGCACAAACTGGGCAGAGCCCACCGCAGCTCAGCAAGGCCTACTGCCTCTATAGATTTCCCCTATGGGAACAGGGAATAGTACATCAAAAGGCAGTAGAGAAAGCTTCTGCAGACTTAAACATCCCTGTCTGACAGCTCTGAAGAGAGCAGTGGTTCTCTTGGCACAGTGTTCGAGCTCTGAGAATGGACAGACTGCCTCCTCAAGCAGGTCCCTAACCCCCGTGTAGCATGACTGGGAAACACCTCCCGGTAGGGGCTGACAGACACGTCAAAAAGGCAGGTGCCCCTCTGGGATGAAGCTTCCAGAGAAAGGATCAGGCAGCAATATTTGCAGTTCTGCAGCCTCCGCTGGTTATACCCAGGCAAACAGGGTCTGGAGTGGACCTCCATCAAACTCCAACAGACCTGCAGCTGAGGGTCCTGACTGTTAGAAGGAAAACTAACAAACAGAAAGGAATAACATCAACATCAACAAAAAGGACATCCACACAAAAACCCCATCTGTAGGTCACCAACATCAAAGACCAAAGGTAGACAAAACTGCAAAGTTGGGGAGAAACCAGAGCAGAAAAGCTGAAAATTCCAAAACACAGAGTTTTCTCTGTGTTTTGGAGGAGTCTTCTCCTCCAAAAGATTGAAGCTCCTTGCCAGCAAGGGAACAAAACTGTATGGAGAATGAGTTTGACAGGTTGACAGAAGTAGGCTTTAGAAGGTCAGTAATAACAAACTTCTCTAAGCTAAAGGAGCATGTTCTAACCCATCGCAAGGAAGCTAAAAACCTTGAAAAAAGGTTAGATGAATGGCTAACAAGAATAAACGGTGTAGAGAAGACCTTAAATGACCTGATGGAGCTGAAAACCATGGCATGAGAACTTCGTGATGCATGCACAAGCTTCAATAGCTGATTCGATCAAGTGGAAGAAAGGATATCAGTGATTGAAGATCAAATTAATGAAATAAAGTGAGAAGACAAGATTAGAGAAAAAGGAGTGAAAAGAAATAAACAAAGCCTCCAAGAAATATGGGACTATGTGAAAAGATCAAATATACGTTGATTGGTATACCAGAAAGTGATGGGGAGAATGGAACCAAGTTAGAAAACACTCTTCAGGATATTGTCCAGGAGAACTTCCCCAACCTAGCAAAGTGGGCAACGTTCAATTTCAGGAAACACAGAGAACACACAAAGATACTCCTTGAGAAGAGCAACCCCAAGACACATAATTGTCAGATTCACCAATGTTGAAATGAAGGAAAAGATGTTAAGGGCAGCCAGAGAGAAAGGTCAGGTTACCTACAAAGGCAAGCCCATCAGACTAACAGTGGATCTCTCAGCAAAAACCCTACAAGCCAGAAGAAAGTGGGGGCCAATATTCAACATTTTTAAAGAAAAGAATTTTCCCAGAATCTCATATCCAGCCAAACTAAGCTTCATAAGTGAAGGAGAAATAAAATCCTTTACAGACAAGCAAATGCTGAGAGATTTTGTCACCACCAGGCCTGCCTTACAAGAGCTCATGAAGGAAGCACTAAACATGGAAAGGAACAAACTGGTACCAGCCACTGCAAAACAAGCCAAATGGTAAAGACCATCGATGTTGGGAAGAAACTGCATCAACTAACGAGCAAAATAACCAGCTAACATCATAATGACAGGATCAAATTCAAACATAACAACATTAACCTTAAATGTAAATGGGCTAAATGTCCCAATTAAAAGACACAGACTGGCAAATTGGATAGAGTCAAGACCCATCAGTGTGCTGTATTCAGGAGACCCATCTCATGTGCAAAGATGCACATAGGCTCAAAATAAAGGGATGGAGGAAGATCTACTAAGCAAATGAGCAAAAAAAAGCAGGGGTTGCAATCCTAGTCTCTGATAAAACAGACTTTAAGCCAACAAAGATGAAATGCGACAAAGAAGGCCATTACATAATGGTAAAGGGATCAATTCACCAAGAAGACCTAACTATCCTAAATATATATGCACCCAATACAGGAGCACCCAGATTCAAAAAGCAAGTCCTTAGAGACCTACAAACAGACTTAGACTCCCACACAATAATAATGGGAGAATTTAACACCCACTGTCAATATTAGACAGATCAATGAGACAGGAGGTTAACAAGGATATCCAGGACTTGAACTCAGCTCTGGACCAAGTGGACCTAATAGACATCTACAGAACTCTCCACCCGAAATCAACAGAATATACTTTCTTCTCAGCACCGCGTCACACTTATTCTAAAATTGACCACACAATTGGTAGTAAAATACTCCACAGCAAACGTAAAAGAAGAGAAGTCACAACAAAATGTCTCTCATACCACAGCACAATCAAATTAGAACTCAGGATTAAGAAACTCACTAAAAACTGCACAACTACATGGAAACTGAACAACCTGCTCCTGAATGACTACTGGGTACATAACGAAATGAAGGCAGAAATAAAGATGTTCTTTGAAACCAATGAGAACAAAGACACAATGTACCAGAATCTCTGGGACACATTTAAAGCAGTGTGTAGAGGGAAATTTATAGCACTAAATGCCCACAAGAGAAAGCAGGAAAGATCTAAAATTGACACCCTAACATCACAATTAAAAGAACTAGAGAAGCAAGAGCAAACACATTCAAAAGCTAGCCGAAGGCAAGAAATAACTAAGATCAGAGCAGAACTGAAGGAGATAGAGACAAATAAAACCCCTTAAAAAATCAATGAATCCAGGAGCTGGTTTTTTGAAAGGATCAACAAAATTGATAGGTCGCTAGCAAGAAAAATAAGGAAGAAAAGAGAGAAGAATCAAATAGATGCAATAAAAAATGATAAAGGGGATATCACCACTGATCTCACAGAAATACAAACTACCATCAGAGAATACTATAAACACCTCTATGGAAACAAACTAGAAAATCTAGAAGAAATGGATAAATTCTTGGACACATACACCCTCCCAAGACTAAACCAGGAAGAAGTTGAATCTCTGAATAGACCAATAACAGTTTCTGAAATTGAGGCAATAATTAATAGCCTACCAACCATAAAAAGTCAAGGATCAGACAGATTCACAGCTGAATTCTACCAGAGGTACAAGGAGGAGCTGGTACCATTCCTTCTGAAACTATTCCAATGAATAGAAAAAGAGGGAATTCTCCCTAACTCATTTTATGACACTAGCATCATCCCGATACCAAAGCCTGGTAGAGACACAACAACAAAAAAATTTTAGGCCAATATCCCTGATGAACATTGATGTGAAAATCCTCAATAAAATACTGGCAAACAGAATCCAGCAGCACATCAAAAAACTTATCCGCCACGATCAAGTCAGCTTCATCCCTGGGATGCAAGGCTGGTTCCGCATATGCAAATCAATAAATGCAATTGATCACATAAACAGAACCAATGACAAAAACCACATGATTATCTCAGTAGATGCAGAAAAGGCCTTCGACAAAATTCAACAACCCTTCATGCTAAAAACTCTCAATAAACTAGGTATTGATGGAACGTATCTCAAAATAATAAGAGCTATTTATGACAAACCCACAGCCAATATCGTACTGAATGGGCAAAAACTGGAAGCATTCCCTTTGAAAACTGGCAGAAGACAAGGATGCCCTCTCTTACCACTCCTATTCAACATAGTGTTGGAAGTTCTGGCTAGGGTAATCAGGCAAGAGAAAGAAATAAAGGATATTCAATTAGGAAAAGAGGAAGTCAAATTGTCTCTGTTTGCAGATGACATAATGGTATATTTAGAAAACCCCATCGTCTCAGCCCCAAATCTCCTTAAGCTGATAAGCAACTTCAGCAAAGTCTCAGGATACAAAATCAGTGTGCAAAAATCACAAGCATTCCTATACACCAATAATAGACAAATGGAGAGCCAAATCATGAGTGAACTCCCATTCACAATTGATTCAAAGAGAATAAAATGCCTAGGAATTCAACTTACAAGGGATGTGAAGGACCTCTTCAAGGAGAACTACAAACCACTGCTCAATGAAATAAAAGAGGACACGAATGGAAGAACATTCCATGCTCATGGATAGGAAGAATCAATATTGTGAAAATGGCCATACTGCCCAAGGTAATTGATAGATTCAGTGCTATCCCCATCAAGCTACCAATGACTTTCTTCACAGAATTGGAAAAAACTACTTTAAGGTTCATATGGAACAAAGAAAGAGCCCATATAGCCAAGACAATCCTAAGCAAAAAGGACAGAGCTGGAGGCATCACGCTACCTGACTTCAAACTATACTACAAGGCTACAGTAACCAAAACAGCATGGTACTGGTACCAAAACAGATATATAGACCAATGGAACAGAACAGAGGCTTCATAAATAACACCACATATCTACGATCATCTGAGCTTTGACAAACCTGACAAAAACAAGCAATGGGGAAAGGATTCCCTATTTAATAAATGGTGCTGGGAAAACTGACTAGCCATATGTAGAAAGCTGAAACTGGATCCCTTCCTTACACCTTATACCAAAATTCAAGATGGATTAAAGACTTAAATATAAGACCTAACACCATAAAAACCTTAGAAGAAAACCTAGGCATTACCATTCAGGACATAGGCATGGGCAAGGACTTCATGTCTAAAACACCAAAAGCAATGGCAACAAAAGCCAAAATTGACAAATGGGATCTAATTAAACTAAACAGCTTCTGCACAGCCAAAGAAACCACCATCAGAGTGAACAGGCAACCTATAGAATGGGAGAAAATCTTTGCAATCTACTCATCTGACAAAGGGCTAATATCCAGAGTCTACAAAAAACTTAAATTTACAAGAAAAAAACAAACCACCCCATCAAAAAGTGGGTAAAGGATATGAACAGATACTTCTCAAAAGAAGACATTTATGCAGCCAACAGACATGAAAAAATGCTCATCATCACTGGTCATCAGAGAAATGCAAATCAAAACCACAATGAGATACCATCTCATGCCAGTTAGAATGGTGATCATTAAAAAGTCAGGGAACAACAGGTGCTGGGGAGGATGTGGAGAAATAGGAATGCTTTTACACTGTTGGTAGGAGTGTAAATTAGTTCAACCATTGTGGAAGACAGTGTGGCGATTCCTCAAGGATCTGGAACTAGAAATACCATTTGACCCAGTCATCCCATTACTGGGTATATACCCAAAGGATAACAAATCATGCTACTATGAAGACACATGCAGATGTATGTTTTTTGAGGCACTATTCACAAGAGCAAAGACTTGGAACTAACCCAAATGTCCATCAGTAATAGACTGGATTAAGAAAATATAGCACATATACACCATGGAATACTATGCAGCCATAAAAAAGGATGAGTTCATGTCCTTTGCAGGGACATGGATGAATCTGGAAACCATCATTCTAAGCAAACTATCACAAGAATAGAAAACCAAACACTGCATGTTTTCACTCATAGTTGGGAGTTGAACAACGAGAACACATGGACACAGGGTGGGGAACATCACACACTGGGGCCTGTTGGGGGCTGGGGGCTTGGGGAGGGATAGCATTAGGAGAAATACCTAATGTAAATGATGAGTTGATGGGTACAGGAAACCAACATGGCACATGTATACCTATGTAAAAAACCTGCACGTTGTGCACATGTACCGTAGAACTTAAAGTATAATAAAATAAAAAATAATAAAAATAAAAAATAAAAAAGTTACCTCAAGACATCCAGGGTTTCCCTCGGGAGGGGAGAGTCCCCTGCCAGCCTAGGTCGGAACTTTTAACTAATGATATCGGGTGGGGTTAATGCAATGATTCACATTTCCAGAAGCAATCCCTGCTAGCTATCATTCATTGTTTAGGAGGTGTGATATTCCCTCCTGGGCCAAAGAGGTGGAAGTTGAGAAGGAAGAAAGCAGTGAAGAGAATGAGAAAAGGGAAGAACTTGAAAGTCAAATGTGGTGGGAGTAGGAAAAAGCTTGGAAATTCAGTAAGAAAAAATTGAGCCTAAGGCAGAGCTGCACTGCCAATATATAAGGAGAAAGTACAGCCGAGAGTGGCCTTCATTCAAGAAAATAGAGTTCGATGAAACAAAAAAAGTAAATAAAAAAGATAAATGGACCTAACCTTGAACTGTCCTGGTTCCTGAACTGATATGCTTTATCCCCTGGGCATGGAACAGGCCAAAGTGCCTCTCAGTGGGGTTGCCGGAGCAAATAAAGGGTGTCCCATACACTACTTGGAACATTCTTGTACCAAAAAAAACTGTTCATTGCTTGCCTGAAATTCAAATCCCACTGGGTGTTTTGTATTCACTTATTTGTTTTGTTTTTGCTTAATTACACTGTGAGGGCTTGCGCTCTGGGAAAGGATCAACCCAGAGGAATATTTACCGGCTCTCAGGTTGCCTAACCATGCTATCATCTTGCCGTGACTGTGAAAAAAACTCCCTTTTCTTCTTCTTCCCAATGTTTTACTTTGAAAAATGTCAAACCTACAGAAAATTTGTGAGAAATGTACAATGAACTTCCATATGCTATTTATATGTCACTAATTTTACCATTTTTGTCACATTTTCTTCCTTTCTCTCCCTTTGTACGTGTATATCCTTAGCTGAACCATTTGAGAGTTACAGATATCATGATACCCAAGCCCCAAAACACTCTGCATGTCTCTCTCAAAAATTAGAATATTTTCCTATATATAAGCATGATGCAAAGATCACACTCGGGTCATATTTAACATTGACACAATACTATTTTCTAATATGCAGTCTATATTTAAATTTCTGCAGTTGGCCCAATACTGCTTTTTAGCATGGTTTCTAATTTTAATTTTCAATTTATATTTTTAGAGACTAGGTCCCGCTGTGCTGCCCAGTCTGGTCTCAAACTCCTGGGCTCAAGCGTTCCTCCTGTCTCAGCCACCTGAGCAGCTGGAACCACAGGTCCGTGCTGCCATGCTCAAGTCAGTTTTTGTTTTTTAATTCAAAGTTTGAGCAATGATCAGACCTTGCATTTGTTTTCATGTCTCTTTAGTGTTCTTTAATGTAAAACAGTTTGCCAGCCCTTTTAAAATTTGTGCATGATATTGACATTTTTGAAGAGTTTAGGCTGGTTCTTCTGCACGTGTCTGATTGTTTTCCCATGACTAGACTTTGGCTAAACATTATTGGCAAGAATACTGCACAGGGTGTGGTTGTGTCATGGGTCTCAGTACATTACACAGCAGAGGACCGGTGATGTGAATTGTTTTAAAAATTGGTGATGTTGAATTTGTTCATTTAATTAAGGTGGTGTCTACTGCATTTCCCCCTCATAATCATTCCTTTTTTTCTTTGTAATTAAAATATAATCAGTGATGTGCTACTTTGAGACTGTGTGAATATCCTGTTTCCCCATCTTTCTCGCAATGGTTTTAGTACCCACAGATGATTCCTTTGCGAATCATATATTACTGTGGTAGTTATGAAATGGCAATTTTCTTTCTTTCTTTTTTTTTTTTTTTGAGACAGAGTCTTGCTCTGTTGCCCAGGTTGGAGTGCAATAGCGCCATCTCAGCAAACCACAACCTCCGCCTCCCAGGTTCAGGTGATTCTCCTGTCTCAGCCTCCCAAGTAGCTGGGATTACAGGCACCTGCCACTATGCCTGGTTAATTTTTGTATTTTTAGTAGAGACAGGTTTCACCATGTTGGCCAGGCTGGTCTTGAACTCCTGACCTCAAGTGATCCACCCACCTTGGCCTCCCAAAGCACTGAGATTATAGGCATGAACCACCACGCCCAGCCATTGAAATGCAATTTTCTATTATTTTTTCTTTTTTTTGAGACAGAATCTTGCTCTGTCACCCAGGTTGAAGTGCAGTGGCATGATCCTGGCTCACTGCAACCTCCACCTCCTGGGTCCTGATTTTCCTGCCTCAGCCTCCTTAGCAGCTGGGATTACAGGTGTGTGCCACCAGGCTCAGCTGTTTCTTGTATTTTTAGTAGAGATGGGGTTTCATCATGTTGACCAGGCTGGTTTCTAACTCCTGTCCTCAAATGATCTGCCTGCCTCAGCCTCCCAAACTGCTGGGATTACAGGCATGAGCCACTTTGCCTGACTGACAATTTTCTATGTCTATCATTTTGTCTATGTTTATTAGTTGGCATTTTTCTATAAAAAGGACTTCGCTTCTCTTCCTAATCCCTTTAACATTTCTTTTTAATATCAGTATGAACTCATGAATTCTATTTTATTGAGTATGAATTGCCCCAAATTTGATGAGTGGCAGCCCCCATAAACTGGTTCTTGTATCTCTTTGACACGTCTTCCTCAGTTTTTGAGCACTTTTAACATTTCTGGCACAATAAGATGTTCCAGGCTCACCTGAAAATGAGCTATGCTTCCAAAGGGTCTGGTGAATGGTATTTAGAGAGCAAGATATGGTTGCTGTGTGTGCTCACTACTCTGTGGCAAAATTGCTTTTAGGGCCTTTCAATGCACAGAACAGGAAAATACTTTGTCAAAATCATGAATTCATAATGATACCACCAACTGATACCCAATCCAATAATATAGGATCTTCCTCCTCTCCTTCCCCTAATCTATATTTGTATCTTTTTTCTCCCACAGTGAAACTCCTGGTACCTCAAAATGTCAATAGATGTTTACTCATTTGCTCATTCTTGCAATATACACAAAATGGTTCCAGAATTGCCTCACCAATACTATTACCAAAAGCAAACCTAGCAAGTTTAAGATTCTTTTTTTTTTTTTTTTTTTTCGGTCTTAGACTCTTAGACTCTATTCCATTGAAGGTGTATAGCCAGAATACTTTCTTGCTGTGTCCAAAAGTTGTTTGGATTAATTCTTTTTTCTTTCCAATCATGTTACCAATTCAATTATAATCAAGTTTATTCATTTCTTTCACTGTCAGATCTCTGTTCCCCCATTCTTGTTGATTTAATTTTATTTTTTGAATATGTAAAATACCAGCATGGTTCAAAATTCAAAACAGTATGAAAGTTATACTGAGACAGGTCCCATCCCCTTTTCATTTTTTTCCATTCCATTTCCTCAACCCTCACAGGTAACCAAATTCATTTATTTCTTATTTATCCTGTATTTCTTTTTCTTTTTTTTTTTTTTTTTGATGGAGTCTTGCTCTGTCGCCAGGCTGGAGTGCAGTGGCGAGATCTCAGCTCACTGCAACCTCCACCTCCCGGGGTCAAGCGATTCTCCTGCTTCAGCCTCCCGAGTAGCTGGGACTACAGGCATGCCACCACGCCCAGCTAATTTTTGTGTTTTAGAGACGGGGTTTCACTGTGTTGGCCAGGATGGTCTCGATCTCTTGACCTTGTGATCTGCCTGCCTTGGCCTCCCAAAGTGTTGGGATTACGTGCATGAGCCACAGCACCCGACCTCTGTATTTTTCTTTTTTAAATAAATGAATGAATATATATTTTGTCTTTATCACACAAAATGTAGCATACTAAATATAGTCTTTTTTCAGTTAGTAATATAGTCTGGAAATCAGTTTATATAGTTTAACAGAAATCTTTTTTATATTTGTACCAGAGTTTATCAACCAGACTCCTATGTATGGGCCTTTAGGGTGTTTCCAGTATTTTTCTATTACAAATAATGTTGCAATGAATAACTTTGTGCACGTGTTTTCTTCTGTTGTTGGAGGTGCATTTTCAGGGTAAATTCATAGAAGCGTGATCTCTGGATCAAAGGGAAACTGCAAATGTACTTTTGCTAGATATTGCCCGTTTCCTTTCCATAGGTAACATTTTGTACCACCCAGGAGGGAAGGAGAGTGTGTGCTTTCCCACAACCTCTCTTGTTTGTCAAGAATTTATATTTTTGCCAATCTGATAGGTGCAAAATAGCATCTCATATAGTTTTTTTGTTTGTTTGTTTGTTTGTTTTTTTTTTTTTTTTGAGACAGAGTCTTGCTCTGTCACCCAGGCTGGAGTGCAGTGGCCCGATCTTGGCTCACTGCAGCCTCCGCCTCCTGGGTTCACACCATTCTCCTACCTCAGCCTCCTGAGTAGCTGGGACTACAGGCGAGCGCCACCACGCCCTGCTAAGTTTTTTTTGTATTTTTAGTAGAGACGGGGTTTCACTGTGTTAGCCAGGGTGGTCTCAATCTCCTGACCTCATGATCCACCCACCTCGGCCTCCCTAAGTGTTGGGATTACAGGCGTGAGCCACTGCGCCCAGCCGCATCTCATGTAGTTTTAACATGTGCTTCTTTTTTATGAGTTGAACATCTTTTCATGTTTTTTCTTTTCTTTCTTTTTTTTTTTTTAAGACAAAATCTCACTCTGTTGTGGAGTGCAGTGGTGCGATATTGGCTTACTGCAACCTCCGCCTCCCGGTTCAAGCAATTCTCCTGCCTCAGGCTCCTGAGCAGTGGTGATTACAGGTGTGGTGGAGGGCTAATTTTTTGTATTTTTAGTAGAGATGGGGTTTCACCATGTTGGCCAGGCTGGTCTTGAACTCCTGACCTCAGGTGATCCCCCTGCCTCAGCGTCTCAAAGTGCTGGGATTACAGGCGTGAGCCACCACACCCAGCCTCATGTGTTCTTTTCCTTTTTAAAAATAGATATAAAACTTTGGTCATAATATTGGAATTGAATTATTCATCAGGGCTGAAATAAAATGAAACAAAACTTTTTTTCCCAAAGAATCTCTATCTTGGTGGCTTCACGTACATAAGAAATAGTTTTATGATGTATTAGAGAACAATGGATTTAAAGATAAAGCATGATTTTGTAACAATATTACAAAACAGTTTGAGGCATGAAGTTAAAAAAAGTCACTATCTGAGTGGAATAAGTTCTACAGTTCTGTATTTTCTCCATGCACATTTGGAGAAAGGTTAATGATAATCTCTTTGTTTGGTATATCACTCTATTACAAAAGGCTCTTACTTGCTTCTTTTCTTTTTTTGAGACAGTCTCCCTCAATTACCCAGGCTGGAGTGCACGGGTGCGATTTTGGTTTACTGCATTCCCAACCTCCTGGGTTCATGTGATTCTCCCATCTCAGCCTCCCGAGTAGCTGGGACTACAGGTGTATGCCACCACACCCGGCTAATTTTTGTATTTTTTGTAGAGATGGGGTTTCACCATGTTGCCCAGGCTGGTCTCGAACTACTCGCTCAAGCCATCAGCCTGGCTCAGCCTCCCAAAGTGCTGAGATTACAGGCGTGAGTCTCCACACCCTGCCCAAGAATCTCACTTTTAATACTGTGGGGCACATTGGACCCATTTTATCCCATTTTATGGATGAGAAAACTGAGACTGAGAGAGGTTTGGAGACTTGTGCAAGGCTATGTGACTAATAAGAGGCAGAGTCACAATTAGAACTCTGGGCCGGGTGCGGTGGCTCATGCCTGTAATCCCAGCATTCTGGGATGCTGAGGTGGGCGGATCACTTGAGGTCAGGAGTTCAAGGCCAGCCTGGCCAACATAGTGAAACCCTGTCTCTACTAAAAACACAAAAAATTTAGCTGGACATGGTGGCGGGCACCTGTAATCCCAGCTACTCAGGAGGCTGAGGCAGGAGAATCACTTGAAACTGGCAGAGGTTGAACGTGAGCCGAGATTGCACCATTGCACTCCAGCCTGGGCAATGAGAGCAAAACTCTGTCTCAAACAAACAAACAAACAAAAAAAGAAATAGAACTCCGGCTGTTTGACCAGTATTCTTCAAGTCACTAAAAATTAAACATTAAATTGTGAATTTACATCCTGGGTATTTACGTTTCAGTGGTAGTTCAGAATTTAGGGTTTTTCTTGTGTATTGATAGAAAACTCATTTTTAAAATACTGATTATGGCAATGCAGTTAGTAAGCTAAAATTTTTTCCTTCTATTACGTTTTGTCTTTTTTTAAATTTGAAGTGGAGTCGTGCTCTGTCAACCAGGCTGTCTGGAATGCAGTGGTGCAATCTCAGTTCACTGCAACCTCCACCTCCCGGGTTCAAGCGATCCTCCCACCTCAGCCTCCTGAGTAGCTGGGACTACAAGCACCCACCAGGTTTTTTGTTTTTTTAGTAGAGATGGGGTTTTGCCATGTTGCCCTGTCTGGTCTCCGATTCATGAGCTCAAGTAATCCTCTTGCCTTGGCCTCGCAAAGTCCTTGGATTACAGGTGTGAGCCACTGTGCCCAACCTTCTAAGTTAATGATGTTAATTAAATATTTTTTCATTTGGGGCATGCCCAGCAACTCAGGGTAAGCCAAATTTATAGTTTATGGAGATGCTAAGTAAAGTGGAGACACAGTTTATGCATACACAGAGGACTCATCTGCCATTTTCAGACTTTCTTGGGTGTTCCTATCAGTTTCCTGTCAGTGACTTCCTCTCTCCCTGATGGTAAAAACTAAACTTGGTAACATGGTCTGCAGCCCCTGAGAAACCTGCTCCTTCCAACCTCCCGGCTTCATGCTGCTCATTCTCCCTAGCGCTCTTTTTGCCCTAAACACACATTGCATTCTTTCAGTCCTCCAACTTGCCACCCATATTCCTCTTCCTGGGGTGCTTTGCTCTATTTTCTTCACCTAGTTAAGGTCTCATCATTCAGTTCTCAGGCCAAGCATTGCTTATTTGTGGAAGAGGTCTCTGATCCCCCTGACGAGGCCAGCTTCCCTGTTCATTCTCTCATTGCACCATGAGAGGGCTGCATAGCCCTCCTGACCACTGTCATTTTATAGACTTTTGTGCAGTGACTTGATTAGTGTCTGTCTTTCTCATTGGTGTGTGAATGCCAGGACTCTGGTTTTGCTCAACATGGGGTTCCACAGCCTGGCATAGTTCCTTTGCACATGGCAGGAGTTCAGCAAATATTGATGGGTGCATGACTTTGTGCATGGCTGTCTCTGTGCATCTGCACGGGGGTTCCCTCTGCTTGGCATGCCACTTACACGCTGTCTCATCTCTAGATCTTTTTGCACCTTAATATTTTGAGCCTTTAGTAGAAATACATACAGTAGGTTCTCACTTAATGACCTCAATCGGTTCTTGGAAACTGTGACTTTAAGCAAAGTGATGTGTGACTGTGGGGAGAAGCAAGAGAGATAAGATTGTTACTGTGTCTGTGTAGAAAGAAGTAGACATAGGAGACTCCATTTTGTTCTGTACCAAGAAAAATTCTTCTGCCTTGAGATTCTGTTAATCTATAACCTTACCCCCAACCCCGTGCTCTCTGAAACATGTGCTGTGTCAACTCAGAGTTAAATGGATTAAGGGCGGTGCAAGATGTGCTTTGTTAAACAGATGCTTGAAGGCAGCATGCTCCTTAAGAGTCATCACCACTCCCTAATCTCAAGTACCCAGGGACACAAACACTGCGGAAGGCCGCAGGGACCTCTGCCTAGGAAAGCCAGGTATTGTCCAAGGTTTCTCCCCATGTGATAGTCTGAAATATGGCCTCGTGGGAAGGGAAAGACCTGACCGTCCCCCAGCCCGACACCCGTAAAGGGTCTGTGCTGAGGAGGATTAGTATAAGAGGAAGGCATGCCTCTTGCAGTTGAGACAAGAGGAAGGCATCTGTCTCCTGCCTGTCCCTGGGCAATGGAATGTCTCGGTATAAAACCCGATTGTATGCTCCATCTACTGAGATAGGGAAAAACTGCCTTAGGGCTGGAGGTGGGACCTGCGGGCAGCAATACTGCTTTGTAAAGCATTGAGATGTTTATGTGTATGCATATCTAAAAGCACAGCACTTAATCCTTTACATTGTCTATGATGCAAAGACCTTTGTTCACGTGTTTGTCTGCTGACCCTCTCCCCACTATTGTCTTGGGACCCTGACACAACCCCCTTTTCGAGAAGCACCCACGAATGATCAATAAATACTAAGGGAACTCAGAGGCTGGCGGGATCCTCCATATGCTGAACGCTGGTCCCCCGGGTCCCTTTATTTCTTTCTCTATACTTTGTCTCTGTGTCTTTTTCTTTCCTAAGTCTCTCGTTCCACCTTACGAGAAAGACCCACAGGTGTGTAGGGGCAACCCACCCCTACATGTGACAAAACCAATTTTTTTAAATCAACGTTATAATAAAACAATGTTGAACAAAACGATGCTATTTGAGGACCTGCTACACATAGTTCTGCTTAAAGTCGCAGTTTCCAAGAACCTATCAACAACGTTAAGTGAGGACTTACTATGTGTTTAATCATATGATATTTTATGTAACCCAGGTAGCAGCTGAGGCCACATTGCCTTCTAGCTCTACTTCTGCCTGTATTTTTTCTGCTTTATGATCTGTCAACTTGGACACAAACCCCACTCATACTCTTAACCCACTTCCAAGCCTTTATGGGCTTAGTGGCTTTGGTGAGACTTTGAGGGGCTGTCTTCTTCATCACTGCATTGACTCTTCTTTTTTCTCTCTCTTTTAACTTTCTCTTTCCTTCAGTCTCTTCTTCCTCCTTCACTTCAGGAGTGTCACAGACATCTCACCCTTCGCAGGATAATTTTGTGGAAGCCACAGTGCCAGCCAACATCCATGACCCCTTGGGTACCTCCCTGGCTGAAGTGGGCTGACCCAGGGTCTTTTCCCAACAATGATGGATCTTGTACAAGATGAATTCTGGTACCTGCTGCTAAAAGGATACAATTTCATTATTGTTATGGGCTGAATGTTGTTTACCTCCAAAATGGGTATGTTGAAATCCTAACCCCCAAGGTGATGGTATTAGGAGGTGGAGGCTTTGGGAGGTGATTAGGCAATGATGAAGAAGCCCTCTTGAATGGGATTAGTGCCCCTTTAGAAGGCACCCCATAGAACGCCCTCACTAGGTGAGACACAGTGAGAAGAACCAGGAAGCAGACCCTCACCAGACATGGAATCTATCAGTGTCTTGATCTGGGACACTCCAGCCTCCAGAACAGTAAGAAATAATAAGTTCCTGTTGTTTATAAGCCAACCAGTTTATGGTATTTTGTTATAAAAGCCAAAATAGACTAAGAACATTATGTTATATTAGAGTGATATCATATAACTGGTCAAGTTTGGAGGATGCCCAGTGCCCTAGCCCATGCCGTCTGAGGAGAGGTTGATGAAGAGATGATGAGAGGAAGTGAGAATAACTTTCTCACCTTTCCTGAGACACATTCCTCCTACCATGGTCCCATTACGGGGCCTTCCTACAATCACTTTCCAGCTTTCCCTTGTTTCCCTGTTTCTACCCTCAGACAAAGTAGTAGAATGATTACATTCTCAAGAGGTCCTGTGAGGATGCTTGGGCAAAATCAGATTCAGGTCAGGCCATTTTAATTTCTAGAATCCCCGGATAGGACCTGCGGCCAGCTCAGAAAGACCTGATGGTAAAGGACATTTCTGTTATCCTCAGTTTTTCTTCCAGGGTTCGTCGCATTTCTTTGTGAAAAGCTACCTTATGCAAGCATTTTGTGTGATACTGTTCAGAGTCTGAGGTTTTAGCGCTGACCCTGGAGACCGTTCGTTTTATTCTACAGTAGGTGTTCGTAAGTAGGGACTTTATTTAGATAAATTGACAACAGCAAAGTGCCACCCCACTTCACCCTGATATTCATTAAGGATTTGCTGTGTCCCCAAAATTATACTCTGGTGGTTATACACATTGCCTCATTATATCCTTAAAACTGCTTTTTGAGACAGATAGGATTGTGATTCCTGTAGCAATCTCGAAACTGGGCTCAGAGAGGGTAGGAAGTTTGTTCTAAGACACACAGCTATGACCAGCACAACTGAGTCTTACCTTAACTCACATCAAAGCCTCTGAGCTTAAATATTGGGCTATTTACCATGGCTGTGAGAGACGGGGAACAAAAAACAGTGTTTAGTTAAATCAACAGCTATGTTTACACTCTCTGTATAAACAGTGCAATGTCCCCAAAGAAATCACACAAGAAGGAACAGTAACTCCTGCCAACACACTGGTAAACTTGGCTCTGCCAAAACTATTAGCTCTTGTTTTCACTCATCAATGTCTTATGTTTCTTTTGCCATCATCTTTTTGTTATTCATTAACCCCAGAGCCTCAACTAGCTCTCATTTAAGATAATTGTTCTTATAGTTTTCCAGAAAAACCCATTTCTCCTTTTACTTTTTCCTAGTATCTCTTCCCATAAAAGGCAATGCCCCTAAATTTGTATCATTCCAGGCATTAGAGAACCAAGCTCAGAAACACTTATAAGATTTTTAAGGTTATCGTTCTCCCCCCAAAACACATGCACATTACCTTTGCAGAGTTATTATTCAAAATATAGACTTAGAAGCTCTCTGGGCTATAGTCAGTTGGTAATTAATTATAATGACTTCAAGGTATGTTAAATTTGTACAGGGGTGGGGAGAGGGTCACTTGCAGCCTCAAGAGGACAGAGCACACCGTGAACCAGTTCTGGAACCTGCTTACAGATCTCAAAAGTTCCTGCAGCAGGAGGGCTAATGACATTCTCCCTTCTAGAAAAGCAGAGTGACTCAGGATACAGATGTTCCGCCTACCCTGCATTTGTAATTATGAGCTGGCTGTGGCAGTTCCCAGGGAGTCTTTGAATCATCTGTTCTTGCAGTTTATCTTGCCGCTGCTCTTTTTAGAACAATCTAGGACATGTCAGCTGAAAACATGTACCAGTTGCTTGCAAAGAAAAGAATGGCTTTTTGTGTGGGGGTGGGGGACACAGAGCGTTCTCTTCCTCCCTCTCTGCTGGGGAACATGGTAGGCAGAATGAGCTAATAATTCTCAGAGAAAAAAATATGAGTCCTGAAGAACCCCAATGCCTAGAGAGCACGAAGTGAAGGTGGCTTAATGTTAGTCCTGGTGTGTATACAATGAGGGCCAGAGCTTCAGGAAGACGTGCTAATTTCACTTTAATTAACACATCCTAATGCAAAGGAGATGAACCAGAGAAACTTGAATTTGCAGGCGGACTCATGAAGCAAAAATAAACCTGGTACCTATTGTGAAATCATCTTTGGTGCAGTGTGGCTCAGGGATGTGCCACTCCTGATACTTTTTTTCATCTGCACGTGAGTGTCTGGACTCTGGATTCAGAAAAACAGATGGAACTTTAGGTCAGATGGGTTCCTGAGTCACCCCGACACAGGTGGCAGGCTGTATTTTAAAAAGTTGTTGAGTATTTATTTGTACAAAGCATTCTGTAAGGCACTAAATCGTAGTTTCTGCTCTAGTCTTCTTTCAATGATGGGTTCTGGGAGGGGTGATGGAAGCAGAAGTGATATTTATGTCATAGACTTTGACAGCAAAAACGTACTTCAGAGGAATGCTTCTCAAAGATTTCTCAAACGCAGGTTCATGGACTAGTGATAATTATGAAATTAACAATTTGGATAAAATGAGAGACAAAGAAACAAGGTGAGCTTTGTATAAAGCTAAATGTGTTCAGTTGAAAAAAGTTTTTTTTCTTTAGAACATGTGTCCTACTTTTCTTATTTTAAAAAGACCATTTCATGGTGATTTCAGGGGAATAAGACCATTCTCCTTTACCCTCTCATTTCTGCCCCCTTTTCTGCCAGAGGAGAAGCACCTCAAGAAACTGGCATCCAGATGG
This sequence comes from Gorilla gorilla gorilla, assembly GCF_029281585.2. NCBI lineage: Eukaryota > Metazoa > Chordata > Mammalia > Primates > Hominidae > Gorilla > Gorilla gorilla. The sequence goes on from NC_073237.2 coordinate 82,612,957, forward strand.
GAATCAAAGTCCCATTTTTGACCTAGTTAAGCCCTGCTTCCAGGCCAGCTCTCGTGAAGCTGCGATATGGACTTTTAGTTGGCAGGCCTGAGGGCGGCCTTCTACTTTCTACCCTGAAACCAGATTCAGACAGGTCCCTTCTACGAGGCCCTTCTGACTCACTCCTGGTCATGGGCAGAGGGGGTGGAGCAGAAAGTGAATTACGGATTTGCTGAGGTCGGCCCTGCTCAGCTTGCTGGCCATACAAAGATAAAGACATTTACAGGTAACACTGACTCTGTACCTTGCCCACTGGGGAACCATGCACTGTGATGCCAGCCCTCACTCATCAGATTCAGTACTTCTCTTCCTTTTGGATGGCAGGGAAGTGGGGTGGAAGCTCTCCTCCCAGCATTGGTCTAGAGGTAGAAGTGTGGGAAGAAGATCTTTCCTCCATGGATCAACATGGGGAATGCAGGGGGGTGCTGGGTAAGCTGCGGTATTCACTAAAAGAGCCTCAAGAAGCCTCGAATTTCACTGCAACCTGCCAGCATTGGATAGCTTAGAGTTATGCAAAGAATCATAAGTGTTCTTAGTTCCACAGTTGGGCTAAGAAGGATTTTTTTTTTTTATTGAAGATTAAAGTGTTAAATCGTGGTAAAATACACATAACATAAAATTTACCACGTTAATCATTTTTAAATCCACAGTTTAATGGCATTAAGTACATTCACATTGTTATGCTATCATTGCCACTATCCAAACTGAAACTCTTTGCCCGTTAAACAATAACTCCCCATTCTCATCTCCTCCCAGTTCCTGACAACCATTCTGCATGTCTTTATGATTTTTTTGTTTTTTTTTTGAGACAGGTTTCACTCTGTTGCCCAGGCTGGAGTGCAGTGGCACGATCTTGGTTCACTGCACCCTCAACTTCTGGCCACAAGTGATCTTCTCATCTTAGCCTTCTAAGTAGCAAGGACTATAGGCATGTGCCACTATGCCCAGCTAAATTTTTGTATTTTTTGTAGAGGTGAGGTCTTATCATGTCACCCAGGCTGGTCTCAAACTCCTGAGCTTGAGCAATCTGCCTGCCTCTGCCTCCCAAGGTGCTAGGGTTATAGGTGAATACCACCGCTCCCAGACTTCTCTATGAATTTAACTGCTCCAGATTCCTCATGTAAGTGGAATTGTGCAGTATTTATCTTTCTGTATCTGGCTTATTTCACTTAGCCTAAGTCCTCAGGGTTCATCAATGTTGTAGCATGTGTCAGAATGTCCTTCCTTTTTAAGACTGAGTCATATTCTATTGCATGTATTTAACTGTTCTCTGAGGGATTTGAGACAAACCCTCAACGTGGTAGCCAGTACCTGCCACGTTAATATGAATAGTTCTGGGAATGGCCTAAAGTTTTGTGGGCAATTCTAGCATCTTCCTGAGCACAGAGCTGGAGAGTGCACAGAGGCCCAGGGTAAATTCTGTATCTCTGCTGAGAAACAGCTATTGCAACCAAGAAAGAGGTATGGGGTGCCTACCCAGTCCCTGGGCACTATTTCAGTGGCTGCTCCCTTAAGATCCCTCCCATTGGAAGCTCGCTTGTGGATTGTACCCCAAACTATTGGCTTGCTCTTGAAAGTGTCTTTTGTGCTGGTGGGATCCTACAATCCTCTGTCTGTAGCACTTATGAAAGAGACAGTTCTGCTGTCAGGATTATGTTCTTGAGAAGTTTCGACTATACCCCAAATCAAGTGAGAGAAAATGTTGAACCTTAATGTCTTCAGCCTTTAATTTACCAAAGTCAAAGGATTTCATCTTTAGACTTCAACGTCTCTTTGAAACTGTAATCACTGATGTGAGTTTATGTAAATTTGGGCATTTTTGTGTGGTTGGCTTTGCCTTATTTGGAACATTTTAGACTTTCATGTGGTGTTTATTGTAAAATGTCATGAGTTATGTTGGGTATTAAGTGGAATATAATTGGAGATGGAAAATTTAAAAAGCAATGAATTTTGGCTTTCAGTGTGTGCAGTCTTGAAGTTTTCTTCTTTCTTTTTTTCCATTTTATTTTATTTTAGTTTTTAGAGACAGAGTCTTGCTATGTTGCCCCAGCTGGTCTCGAACTCCAGGGCTCAAGTGATCCTCCCACCTCAGCCTCCTGAGTAGCTAGGACTACAGGCATATACCATCATGCCCAGCAAAGTTATCTTAATTCTGTCCTTACTGATTTCAGAGCCTTCTGGGGCAATAGCTGAGCTGCCCATTTTACAGATCCCAGAAGCAGACACAAGGAGAAGCATGGGATGGGAGTAGGGCTCAGCTTTGTGGAGGTAGAAGGGGCACTGCTCTGAGATTACTCTGCCCACTGGCTTCAGGTGTGTTTATTAAATCTCACTGATGGAGAGATGCCAGCTAGTGTCTCCTTAGTCTGCCTTAAGAGACCCTCTGTTACTCTGCGGGCATTAGGCACTTGACCAATCCACTAATAAAGTTGTTTTTTTTGATCTTCATCTGGATCTCGGTGTCAATTCTCCACTGGTTGGAACCAGCGTGGGAGGAGGGATGATCAGAGTTGTTATCTTTAATGTATTTCTTTTTTTCTTTTTCTTTTTCTTTTTTTTTGAGATGGAGTCTTGCTCTGTAGCCCAGGCTGGAGTACACTGGTGCAATCTTGGCTCACTGCCACCTCCATTTCCCGGGTTCAAGCAATTCTCCTGCCTCAGCCTCCCGAGTAGCTGGGATTTCAGGTGCCCGCCACCATGCCCAGCTCATTTTTGTATTTTTAGTAGAGACGGGGTTTCACCGTGTTGGCCATGCTGGTCTTGAACTCCTGACCTCAAGTGATCTGCCAACCTCGGCCTCCCAAAGTGCAGGGATTACAGACATGAGCCACCACTCCTGGCCCTTTAATGTATTTCGAACAACAAAGAGTTGGCAAGCCCATGTGAATTCTTTTTTTCTTTGAGATGGAGTCTCGCTCTGTCACCCAGGCTGGAGTGCAGTGGCGCGATCTTGGCTCACTGCAAGCTCTGCCTCCCGGGTTCACTCCATTCTCCTGCCTCAGCCTCCTGAGTAGCTGGGACTACAGGCACCCGCGACCATGCCCAGCTAATTTTTTGTATTTTTAGTAGAGACAGGGTTTCACCGCATTAGCCAGGATGGTCTCGATCTCCTGACCTCGTGATCCACCCGCTTCGGCCTCCCAAAGTGCTGGGATTACAGGTGTGAGCCACATCACCCGGCCAATTAATTTTTTTTTTTTCAAACTGATCCATGGACTCATCTTCTGGAATCCACTGCCTTAAAGATCATGCAAATCTATGTGCTCATTTTACAAAAGAGGAATGTGAAGCCCAGGGAGTTTATTTAACTTGCTGATGGGCACAGATGGTGATCAAGCTGTGCTCAGAGCTGCAAGCTGTTTCCATCAAACCTGCTAGAAGCCTCCAGCTGAGATTAGGGCCCCTGCCACATTCACCTCCTAGGATTTGCAGTGGTGTAAAACGTGCCCCAGGATGTGCAGTGGTCTGGGGGAAGGTGGGAGAGACCCCTGGACCTGTGCTGGCATAGCTACCATGTCCATGACACTGGGAGGCTAAGATGGAGAGGAAAACAAGATGAGTCCAGCTTCCCTACTCAAAAGCCACAAAACAGTGCAGTCAAGGACAATCCTGGTCTCATCTACACTACAGGCATTTCAGGAGGACCAAATTAGGTAACCAAGATGTGGGTGCTTGAAAAATTATGATGTGTAATCTGAAAGCAATGTTAGCATCAGGCTACCGAGACAATCTTGTGTGGGCCAAGTGTGGAATCAGCATCATCATTTTATAAGCATGCTCCATGGGCCAGGTTTTCACATCAGCCTTGATATCTCCATCCAAAGCAAACTGACCCATTCATACTGGAGAAAAAATCTTCTTGATTTTTATGTAGTGAACTGAGATTCCTCTAATGCCTCACAAAGATATTTTTCCAATTTCAGATGGGAACCTGTCTTCCTTAAACTTTTCCTTTTTATAGCCCCCTGTAAAGATTTTGATATCATCTCATGTAATCTTCTTATTCCCAATTTTTTAAATGAGTTCTTTAGAGTTCTTCATTATACTGTGAGTAGAAAATTCCAAGTTATCAGTTTATCTGTTTTAGCCAAGGATTGAAAAGACATTTAGTATAATTTACAAGGAGGAAAATGTAAGGAAATAAGAGATTTTAACTAGATATTAAATAGAAAGAAACAAAACAACCTTTACAACTGCTTTTCTTGCTTTAGAACATTATTTTTAAGATTTAGCCTGAAAATGAGAATCAAGAGCTTATCTGGTTTGCTTTATGGTTTCTAAAAATTCATTTGATTCTAACATTACATGGTTCCTGTTGGTATTTCTGTTTTTGATGGACAGATAATGTGCTGTAATGTCTACTCATGTAATATCTAGTGTTGCATGATTCCTCTCCATATCTCTGTTTTTGAGAAACAGAAGCAATGTTTATTTGAGTGGAAATATGATTTCAAATCATATTTCAAAGACTTCAAATAACTGACAGTGCTCATCTCCCTGGAGGGAATCATGAGTCAAAGGTCAGGGAGTAGCCTGTGAATGAAAATGTGCTGTGCCCACAAGAAAAGATGTCAGTCACAAAGCAAAACTAACACCGCAAATATAAGGGGGTCTTCAAAAAGTCCATGAAAAATATGTATTGTGAAAAAACTGTGCATGGATTTAAAATTCTTTTTTACAGCAAATAAACTTGTACTAATTTATTATAATATATCTGAACAGGGTCTAGTTTGAGGCACTAAGGAGGATAAGGCATCCGTTTGAAAAGAGTCCTTATAAGAGAAACATGGATTCTGCTAAAATTCAAGCAAGAATAGACATCACATTTGTGGTGAAGCTTGGGTGGAAGAATGGTTACATCACTGATGCTTTACAAAAAGTTTATGGAGAAAATTCTTCAAATGATCATTTTACAAATGAATAACTTGTTTTAGGAAAGGACAGGGCCGTGTGAGGTGGCTCACGCTTATAATCCCAGCACTTTGGGAGGCCAAGGATGATTGCTTGAGGCCAAGAGTTTGAGACCAGCTTGGGCAACAAAGTGAGACCCTTTCTCTACAAAAAATAGAACATTTACCTGGGTGCGGTGGTGCATGCCTACAGTCTGAGCTACTTGGGAGGCTGAGGCAGGAGGATTGCTTGAGCCCAGGAGTTTGAGGCAGCAGAGAGTTACAATGGTGCTACTGCACTCCGACATGGGTGACAGAGTGAGACCCTGTCTCTTAAAAGGAAAAGGAAAAGAAAGGACAACATTGTTGAAGATGAAGCCTGCAGCAGCAGACCATCCACATCAATTTGCAAGGAAAAAATTTTCTTGTTCATACCCTAATTAACAATACAAACAATAGCCATCATCATAGACAAAGGAACATCATTATTAGGACTGACAATTAACAGCACAAACAATAGCCAACATTCTAGACGTTTCAACTGGTTCAGTTTACGCAATTCTGACTAAAAAATTAAAGTTGAACAAGCTTCCCGCTCAATGGGTACCAAAACAGTTGTGCCTGGGTCAGCTGTGGACAAAAGCAGAGCTTTCCATGGAAATTTTAAATACATAGGATCAAGATCCTGAAGCATTTCTTCAGACTAGTAACAGGAGATGAAACATGGCTTTACCAGTATGGTCCTGAAGACAAGGCACAATCAAAGCAATGGCTACCAAGAGGTGAAAGTGGTGCAGTCAAAGCAAAAGACAATGGGGTCAAGAGCTGAGGTTATGGCAACAGTTTTTTGGGATGCTCAAGGCATTTTGCTTGTTGATGTTCTGGACAATAACATCTGACTATTATGAGAGCATTTTGAGAAAGCTAGCAAAAGTTTTAGCAGAAAAACTCCTGGAAGAGCTTCACCAGAGAGTCTTTCTCTACCATGACAATGCTGCTGCTCATTCCTCTCAGCAAACAAGGTCAATCTTGCAAGAGTTTTGATGAGACATCATTAGTTGCCTATCCTCCAGTCCTGATTTGGCTCCGTCTGACTTCTTTCTGTTTTCTATTCTTAAAAAAATCTTTAAAGATCACCCATTTTTCCTCAGTTAATAACATAGAAAAGACAACACGAACATGGTTAAATTCCCAGGCCCCTCAGTTCTTTAGGGATGGACAAAATGGTTGGTATCATCACTTAGAAAAGTATCTTGAACTTGAAGCTTATGTTGGGAAATAAAGTTTATATTATTTATTTATTTAAGACAGAGTCTGGCTCTGTCGGCCAGGCTGGAATGCAGTGGCACGATCTTGGCTCACCGCAATCTCCACCTCCTGGGCACAAATGATTCTTGTGCCTCAGCCTCCCGAGAAGCTGGGATTACAGGCACATACCACCACACCTGGCTAATTTTTGTATTTTTAGTAGAGATGGGGTTTCACCATGTTGGCCAGGCTGGTATTTTTATCTTTTAATTCTTTTTTTTTTTTTTTTTTGAGATGGAGTCTTGCTCTGTCGTTTAGGCTGGACTGCAGTGGCATGATCTTGGCTCACTGCAACATCTGCCTCCCAGGTTCAAGCGATTCTCCTACATCAGCATCCTGAGTAGCTGGGATTACAGGTGTGCACCACCATGCCTGGCTAATTTTTGTATTTTTAGTAAAGACCGGGTCTCACCTTGTTGCCCAGGCTGGTCTTGAACTCCTGACCTTAGGTAATCCTCCTGCCTTGGCCTCCCAAAGTGCTAGGATTACAGGCATGAGTCACCGTGCCTGGCCCCCATGACCTTTTCGAAGTCCCCTAGTATGCCTTTACACCCATTTCTAGAATGATTCCCAACATTCCTTCATTTATTCCTTTATTTATTGAATAAATAATTATTAAATGCTTGTCATGTATGTTCCAGGCTTTGCTCTAGTAATTTGGGATATATCAATGAACAAAGCAGGAAAGAAAAAAAAAAAAGGCAAAATCTCTGCCTTCCGGGAGCTCACATTCCCACAGGAGTCACAGGAAACAGCCAATGACCAGTAAGCATCACAAAGAAGTCATGCCAAAGAACCAGACAAATAGCTGGAAGGAAGAGGGGAACTCCTTTGTGACGCCAAATGGGCCAAAGGGTCGCTGGGAAAACCAAGCCTTATTGTCCATCTTGCCTTCAGGATAATGTGAAATATGGCCTAATTTTTGAAGTTTTTTTCTTAGAAATTTTACTGAATCCAAAATAAAACAAGAAGATCATGGTGGATATAGTTTCCAAATTTATTCTGCAATGAAACAGGTTTGAATCTAGATATACAAGCAAATAGCAAATAATATACATTCTTTTTTGCAGAGTCCAGAATTCTCTTTTCTCAACACTAGATGGCAGTAGAGTTAAAGAAAAAAAATCCCAGCAGTTCTTTGTACAGGGATTTGGTGATTTTTCCCATAAAGCTGCGATGAGGATGAACTCAGAGCAAAATCTATGTAAGTAGAAAGTTAAATTACAATAGAGGTGTGAAATGATGCTTTAACATGTCACACGCTCATTTTGGCAAAATGTGTTTGGGGCAGAACTCGCTCTCTCCCTCTCTCTGTCTTTCTCTGCCTGTGTGTCTTTACAGGGTAAGCCTAGACAGCATTAGAGAACCATTAACTCTGACTCCTAATACATGATGTTAACTTTAGGTTGGCGAAAAGTCAATTTAACTTTTTTTTTTTGGGGACGGAGTTTCGCTCTTGTTGCCCAAGATGGAGTGCAATGGCGCGATCTCAGCTCACTGCAACCTCTGCCTCCCGGGTTCAAGCGATTCTCCTGCCTCAGCCTCTCGAATAGCTGGGATCACAGGCGTGCACCACCAAACCTGGCTAATTTTTTGTATTTTTCGTAGAAACGGGGTTTCACCATGTTAGCCAGGCTCATCTCAAACTCCTGATCTCAGGTAATCTGTCCACGTCAGAGTCCCCAAGTGCTGGGATTACAGGCATGAGCCACCACGCCCAGCCAAGTTAACTTAACTTTATCCTTTAAAATTGCTTCTGGGTTTGTTAACTTTTTTTGATGCCATTTAACTGGTCCGCTCAAGATTGGTTAGGTCTCAGAGGACATTTAGTGTGAAAATGGGAAACTCTGAGGAAGTCAGCTTTTCAGTGGTGTTCCAATGTTTTAGCAAGAAGTTCAAGAGTAATGTTGTCAAGATGCTCAGAATATAACACTAACAATAATGAATATATGGGAGAGGGGGAGATGAAGCAACTGTATTCAGCTGCTAACATTGATGAACCTGGGCAGAGGGTGTATGGTGTTCATCCTACTATTCTTGTAACTTTTTCATAATTTTAATTTTTTTCAAAATAGAAAATAGAAACAAGTTATCACAAAATGTGTAGCTTAATGCCTACAGGTAATAGATGCATAGAAGGAATTACTATGTAGCATAATCACAACTACAGCAAATACACCGAACATATGAGTCTAAGAAGTCCTGGATGAGATGGATCTTTCCAGAAGGCCAAGTCTTGACTAGTGACTGGGCCCTGGTCTGGTATTCATTCGTTCCATCATCCAACTGATATTTATGGAAAAACGACTAAGTGTGAGACTATGAATAGGGGTTACTGCAGTGAACATCGTAGACAAAGTCTCTGCTCTCCTAAAGCTCACATGCAACTGGAAAGACAGAAAAAGGCAAATAGGCATTTAATAGATTGGGTGGTGATAAGTACTAGAAAGAAAACAGAAGCAGGAAGTTAAGATAGAGAGTGACAGGGTATTACTTTTACTTTAAATAGGGTGGTCAAGGTAGGGCAGCCTCTCTGAGGAGGGGACATGGGAGCAGAGCCCTGAGAAGTGAGGTGTGTGGACTTTGTTCATGTCTGGGAAGGATGTTCCAGGCAGAGCATGTGCCTGAAGAGCCAGAGATGGGCAAGCAGCGAGTGTGACTTCAATGAAGTGTGGGTGGGAGTCAGGTGGAAGTTAAGAATGGACAGGTACTAGAGCCAGATCTGGCTGTGTGGGCCAGCAAGTCAACACACATCGAAAATAAAAGCATCATTAATGCCTAACATCTATTATCAAATAGCTTTGTTTGGAAAACGGTTTGGTGGTTTCTCAAAAAGTTAAACAGCAATTGCACTTCTAGGTATATATACTCAAAAGAGGTAAAAGCAGTGTCCCACACAGATACCGGCACAGTCACGTTTATAGCAGCATTATTCACAAAAGCCGAAAGGAGGAAGCAAACTAAGTGCCCATTGAATGATGAGTGGATAAGCAAAAGGTGATAGAGACATACAGCAGAATTTTATTGAGCCTTAAGAAGGAATGAAATTCTGATACATGCTACGACATTGATGAAGCTTAAACATATTAAGCTAAGGGAAATAAGCTGGACACAAAAGGACAAATACTATATGATTCCTCTTATATGAAGTACTCAGAATAGGCAAATTTGTAGAGACAGAGAGTAGAATGGAGGTTACCAAGGGCTGACAGGAGTGGGCAATGGGGATTAGCGTTCAATGGGTATAGAGTTTCTATTTGGGATTGCGAAAAAGTTCTGCAGATGAATGGTGGTGATGGTTGCACAACACTGTGAATTTACTTGATGCCGTTAAATTGTACATTTAAAATGGTTAAGATGATGTTTGTATTATGCATATTTTATACAACTAAAAACTTGATTTTTCTTATTCATATTATCTACTTTATCCTCTCAAGATAACTAATTTACAAGGACTTTAAGATATGAAATGCTTTTTCCAGCAATATTATCATTTTTTATCATGTTTTCTCTTTCTTCCCCTCAAAAGCAAAACATAGTGACACAACAAAATAGCATTATCTATACTCGTGATCACCAAGACCTTTTCTTAAGAAGACAATACATTAATAGATTAAAATCACATTAAGAAATACTTATTTATAAGGGTAAAGGATTGGAAACAAATGAAATGTCCATCAATTGAGAAATAGTTAAAACCTTTTAACCATTTGTTCCATAGAATATTATGTGTCCATTAACATGAGGATGACATGTGAAAATGTTTATGAATGAATTTTAAATTAAAATGTCAAGCTATAAAATTTTATATGGAGTAAGATCTCATCTTGGTTGGAAGAAAAACACACTCTGGAGGAACTAAAAATAAAAGGTAATTTGTCGAGATGCAAAAGGTGCTAATCTCTAAGTGTGAGATATTATGGATGATATTTATTTTCATTATATTTTTATGTATTTGCATCACCCCCAGTTTTTATTATGAAAACAGGGAGAAAATGCAAATACATAAAAACATACAGAAAATTTGAAAGACTAATACAGTGAACATCCATACACCCTCCAATTAGATTCAATAATTGTTAATGTTTTCCCATATATAGTTTTTTAACAGCCCAGATATCCCCAAGATCTCATACTTTCTCTATCATCTATCTATGTACTAATTATCTATCTATCTATCTATCTATCTATCTATCTATCTATCTATCTATCTATCTATCTTCTATCCATCCATCCACTCATCTATCCATATTAGGAGTTGACAAATCATGGTTCAAGGCCAAATTTGGGCCATCACTTGTTTTTGTACAGCTCTTAGTTAAAAAGGAGTTTTACATTTTAAACAGCAACATTTTATCTGGTTATATAGGTACCTATAAAACAGCTTTGAATTTGCTTCTTGATCTTCATAGCCTAAAATATTTACCATCTAGTTCTTTACAGAACAAATTTGCCAATCCCTGATCTACACACACACCCACACCCACCCACCCTCCAAAATTTACTGAACCATTTGAAAGTAAGTTGCAAACATTATAACATTTCTACCTCAAATACTTCATTATGTATCTCCTAAAAACAAAGTAATATTCCCACTTAACTATAACACTATCACACCAAAGAAAATGAACTATGATTTCACAATATCATAAATACCCTTCTATATGCAAATTTATGTGATTGTATTTGCAAGTTTTACAAAATGAAATGCATAACTTTATAATAATAAATAGCAAATCTCTTATTAAAAGTCATATTTTTATAATCAACGTGAATTTTTAGTGTCAATTTTATTATTCGAGGGATTTAGGAAAGCTGCTCTAAACAGCTGATCCCCTGGACATTTCAGATCAAAACTTAATGTGTGTTCAGGTCAAACAGCTCATATTCTATAAAGCATTTAGTACTGGTAGTGGTGGTACTGTTTGCTGTAGATGTTGGCAGGAAAAGTCAGGTTGTTGTGTACTCTTTTCTTTGTGTTCAAAAAAGTAATATCTAATATCCCTGAGAATTTTTAAAGCTGAGTGACTTGTACTTGGTAGTTTGTTTTACTATTCTTTCAACCATTTTGGTGTATGATTATAAATTTCCATAACAAAAAAGTACATATACATCAGTATAATAATAGACTTGATTTATGACCTACATATACTAAGACAATGGCATTTAAAATACGTCAGAACCCTGAAACTTAGATGCAAAAATTGCATATGTGTTTGTATGTGAAAATTGTATGTGTGTGAAAATTGTATGTATGAATCTTTTATTTTAGCATAAGTAACAGCAATTGTCAAACAAAACACAGAAAGAAAGATCGGCTTAAATTTTGAATGGATTTTGAGAAAAGGCTACTTCATCCTTTAAGAGTCTTGTTTTTGTAAACATTTCATTTTTTTGTGGGATGTGAATCATGTGTTGGAATCACCTGATTTAGCTGTGGTATAACTAAGTCTGGAAGGTTTTGGGGATACTCTGTTTTTAAAATTCCCCACCACCAATCATGATTATGGTTACATGAGATACGTGTCCTGAAGAAAGAGATCTGTGTCCCAAAGCTCTGGAGTTACTTAAACCATGTACTTTGTAAGCTCATCTTTGCTCTGTTTGAGGCATAATGTTATGTCTGCTTTCACCACAATCACATGGCTGTGGAACTGGCAGGTCAGGCCCTCTTCCAGTGTGCTGCAGTGTAGAATCTGCTTTATAAAGTAAGTTGAAAGATTCAGTACGTTTCTTCTCCTTGCTTTAAGAAGAGCTCAAAGATAAACATTCTAGCACATTTTTTTTAAGTGGAAATTGTGCCAGGCACAGCACTCATGCCTATAACCAGCACTTTGGGAGGCTGAGGCAGGAGGATGACTTGAGCCTAGGGTTTCAAGACCAGCCTGGGCAAAATAGCTGTCTCTATTAAAAAAAAAATAAAGTGGAGATAATCATGCTGTGTTATTTAATAGGGAAACATTTGATAATATAACATTTGGAAACAGTGATAGTGAGCCCTTGAGAACTCTAATGGCTCAAAATGTAGTATTTTACAAAATATTGTATTTTTACAAATATAAAACATATAGGATTTTAATATGCTCAGTGAGATATCAACAGAAAAGTTACTATGGAGTATTAAATCCAGAGCAGCCAGATGCACTTGAATTAGCATAAAAATAAACCATTCTTTTGGAAAGAAGTTGTGGCAAAATATTTTGTTCTGATTGAGTAGGAAGTGTACATTTATTACTTCTTCTTTGTATGTTATCCTTATTTTATGATAACATAATTTTGGCCTAGACTATGTAATTTGGCCCTTCTTTATTATATCAATATATAATTTTGTTTTTCTTTCTGTTTGGCTTCATGTGAGTTCATGAAGTAGCTTTTCACTTGTCAATGTCATTTCTCTAACGTGTCTTTTTTCCTTCATTCTTTCATTATACATTTATTGATCACCCATTTATTGATTTTATTGTAGTAGTTATGTTCTATGAATTAGTGAATACTAAACAATTGCTCGTAGGAGAAATACAAGGTTAGATTCCTTTGACTCTCTGGTCACATTTTTTTGTCAACCAATCAATACATAACCTTGTGTTATGTGTGTTTCTGTTTAATGACATCTTATTTAATATCTGTTTGATTTACTGACATTGAACTCATGGCCAACAGTGCTGTAACTTGTGCCTGAACAAAGCTTGTCTAACACATATATTTTCTCTGTAAATAACATCACAGCCTTCTTGTGCTTTGGCATGCTGGACAACACTTCATCACTATACTCAGGGCCATTTAAAACAGTGAAATCACCAACAAAAAGCATAAATTGTAAAAATATGGCAATAGACAGACTGCAGGAAGAACACTTGTTTATGGTATGAGAGGTGGAACAAGGCAAAACAAAGCCTTGCTTTATGTCCGCTGGAAACTTGCACATTGAGGATTTCAACTTTTCACTACTCTGTACATGCACATGTCCACAAAAGTGCACTAAACATGGATTTGAAAGTGACAAATAAATTTTGGTGAATTCTCAAATATGGAATTTGTGAACAATGAGGCTTGGCTGTATTTGCAGTTACTCTGCTAGGTTCTGGGAACTCAGTGATGAACAAGACTGAATTCTTTTGCTCAAGGAGCTCAAAATCAATTTCAGAGGAGGGATGTGAACATAGCTAAATAGAATTCAGTGCAATAACCACTGTAATTGAGCTATAATCAAGATGTATGAATTTTTGGGAAAAAGCACTTAACTCTCTAGTACTTATCATGGAATGATGAGAAAACCAATCAACTTGGAAGTCAGGCCTGGGCCAATTTTGGCCCTGTCCCCTAATGAGTGTGTGGCTACATCTAAGTCCTTTAAAATTTTGATTCTCAAACTACTCACTGGAGAAGTGAAGATGGTAACACCCACCCTTCCGCACAACTGTGATGAAAGCATCTAATGCTGTGCTTGGAAGATAGTTAAGTCCCCAGTTAAAGACTTGGGTTTGAAGCAGTAAAGGGCAGCTTTACAGAGGAGATGACATCTGAGCTGTGCCTTGAAGCATGAGAAGGATGTCCACTGCTGGGAAGGAGAGATTTGGGCTTGTAAGCCCTTTGTAGTTTTGTTCTTTATCATGCTCTGATCTAGCCAAGTGAGGTGCTAGGAACATAATAGTTAGTTAATAAATGCTGACATCTTGAGTGAGTAAAGGGTGAAGGATCCCTTTTTGATCTCTTTGATACCTGCTTTTTTGCTAGGCCACCTATTTTCATAGCAACGCGTATTCTTGGTACATTATATATCAATCTTTGGAGATTTAGTCTGTAGAATTTTTTTTTCTTTGAGATGGAGTCTCGCTCTGTTGCCCAGGCTGGAGTGTAGTGGTGTAATCTTGGCTCACTGCAACCTCCACCTCCCGGGTTCAAGTGAGTCTCCTGCCTCAACCTCCTGAGTAGCTGGGATTACAGGCATGCGCCACCACGCCTGGATAATTTTTTTTTTTTTTTGATTTTTAGTAGAGACAGGATTTCGCCATATTGGCCAGGCTGGTCTTGTACTCCTGACCTCAGGTGATCCACCTGTTTCAGCCTCCCAAAGTGCTGGGAGTACAGGCGTGAGCCACTGTGCCTGGCCTAGTCTGTAGAAATTGAACAAGAGAAAGTACATAATTTAGCTAGGAGTTGTATCCTCCCAAAATTGATTTTGAGTAAAAAATGTGGCTGGAAAATGAAAGACATGTGTCTTAGTTCATTTTGTGTTGCTACAAAGGAATACCTGAGGGTGGGTAATTTATAAAGAAAAGATGCTTATTTGGCTCACGGTTCTGCAGGCTCTACAAGAAGCATGGTGCCAGCTGTCTTCAACAATCAGTACTTGTGGGGACTAATAAAGTGAGAACTCACTACTATGAGGATGGCAACAAGCCGTTCATGAGGGATCCATTCCCATCATCCAGACACCTCCCACCAGGCCCCACCTCCAACACTAAGGATCAAATTTCAACATGACACTCGATGGGGTCAAATATGTGAACTATAGCAACATGATAAGAAGGAAAAAAAAGAAAAAGAAAAAGATGAGAAAATTTATGTGTGTGTGTGTGTGTGAGAGAGAGAGAGAGAGAATGCTTAAGGGAGACAGGTGACATGTAACAATATGGATAAATCTTAGCAATGTAATATTAAGTGAAATAGTAATTCCCCCAAGAACATATGCAAACCTACAATCTGGAGACACGAGGTAGCACTGTAACCAAGAGATCAAAGCTAATATCACCAACAAGGGGCCTCTGAATGTGATTTCCTAAGAAGAACATAGCACCACTTCTGTGATATTTCTGCCCAAAATGCACAACCTGATTTCCATCAAAAGGGAACATCAGGAGAACATAAATTGAGGTACATTAATAAAATACCAGTCACAGACATGTTAAAACTCCTGAAATTCACAATGTTAATGTCACAAAAAGGCTGGAGAAATGTTTCAGATTAAAGAAGACTGAAGAGACACAACAATTGAACATAATATGTGATTCTGGACCAGATTATGTCCTTGAAAAAAATGCTATAAAAAGTATTATTGTGACAATTGACAAAACTTAAACATGGACTGTATATAAGATACAAGTATGGTATCTATGTTAAATTTCCTCATTTGTGGTTATATAAGCATTGCCTCGTTCTTAGGAAATACACATGGATATATTAAGGAGTAAAAAAGTAAGATATATGTAACCTATTTTCAAATGATTTGTGGAATAATATATATTATATATTCATATAATTAATATATTTATATTACATATAATACTATATTATGTTATATTACCATACATTATAATTGTATATTGTGGTAAAGCTATTATAGAGTTGTTTATATTATCCTTGCAACTTTTCTGTAAGTTTGAACTTCTTTTCTTTTCTTTTTTTTTTTTTGAGATGGAGTCTCACTCTGTCGCCCAGGCTGGAGTGCAGTGGTGAGATCTTGGCTCACTGCAACCTCTGCTTCCTAGGTTCAAGTGATTCTCCTGTCTTAGCCTCCCAAGTAGCTGGGATTACAGGCACACACCACCATGCCTGGCTAATTTTATTTTATTTTATTTTTTTTGGTGCACCATTCCTGGAAGTACTGCAATACCAGGTCAATGCATGGAGTGGATGGGGTAAGCTCCTATTCCATCTCCTATTTCCAAAAATCCATTTAATATATTGTCCTCAGATAGAGAATGTATCAGATATTAAACTGATAAGAACAGATACTACACTCGATCTTAGCCAAAAGGCTGAGAAGTGATGCCTGGCTAATTTTTGTACTTTTAGTAGAGACAGGGTTTCACCATGTTGGCGAGGCTGGTCTCGAACTCCTGACCTCAAGTGGTCTGCCAGCCTTGGCCTCCCAAAGTGCTGGGGTTACAGGTGTGAGCCACTGCACCTGGCCTGAACTTATTTTAAGATAAAAAGTAAAAAATAATCTGTAAAATAACACTAGAAACAAAGAAAAAGAGTACATACAGCGCTACATCTTTTTACAAACCTAAAAAACTAGAATAGTTTAGATAGAATAGTTGAGTAGCTGGAATTAAGCCACAGAATGAGAAAGGAGGGCATGGAGCCCAAGACTCAGCAAGCCGGTTACTCTGGGTGGGGTGCTTGCCGGTGGGGTAGCCAGCCACCAAATGGATTGCTGGAGGACATTGTTGAGCTCATTTTTTTTTTTTTTGAGACTGAGTCTCACTCTGTCACCCAGGCTGGAGTGCAGTGGCGTGATCTCGGCTCACTGCAACCTCCGCCTCCCAGGTTCAAGCGATTCTCCTGCCTCAGCCTCCCAAGTAGCTGAGACTACAGGCGTGCGGCCACCACGCCCGGCTAATTTTTGTATTTTTAGTAGAGATGGGATTTCACCATGTCGGCCAGGATGGTCTCGATCTGTTGACCTCATGATCCACCTGCCTCAGCCTCCCAAAGTGCTGGGATTACAGGCGTGAGCCACTGTGCCCGGCGAGATCCTCATTTTTGTTTCAGTGGTTGTTAGATTCACGGAAGGTTATTACATTACTAAAATCAAGCAATCAGAAAAAAACATGAACCAACTAATAGAGGACCATGCATGGGACCTAGCGAGACTGCCATGACACACACAATGTGATTAATCTGTTTGTTTTCATCTGAGGCCAATATAAAAAAAATACAGAAAGAGAGGGAGTAGGAGAAGAGAGATGGGGGTAGAGGGAAAGAAAGAGACTGGGAAATCAAGGAGTAGGGAAAGAAAAGTGCTTCAGGTTTTTTGAAGGAAAATAATAAAACAACGCTGGAGATAATAAACTGGAACAACAGAGTGGGAAAAGATGTAGCAAATTTTCAAGAGACAATAAGAATGGATTGGAGGAAGCTGAAAGACCAAGGAATGGGAATGCTGAGGCAGAAAAAAGACTAAGTAGTATTTCTGAGCCGCAAGAGGGACACTCTGTCTCCACAGAAGGGTGTCAGCCAGAGGGCTGGATTCCAGGAAAGGGTGATGTGGTTAAACAACAGACCAAGGTTTGGTCTAAAGGAAGGCTGACACTTAGCCAGCTGGGGTTTTCCAAAAACTTGGAGTGTTGTGGTCACTTCTGGCTTCTTCAATACTCTAGGCTATTAATTAGGAGGAACCGCTAGATTAAGCTGCGGCCATAATCACGTCTGATGAGGGCTTATGTACAGAGGCTTATTGTCGGTAATTGAGGGGACTCCTCTGGGAGCTGCCGTCCTGTTGCAGCCTTTCTGGTGCCCAGTGTGGGAATAATGCATGCTGGGAGCACACAAGGGAAACTGGGCTTGTGCAGGATGCAGATGCACTTACCAAGGAAACGTGTCACTCCCAAAGGTTGTACTGGAGCCTCTGGGTGCACAATGACCACTGACCAGTGAACAGGGGCGGGCCTTGTCAGCAGTAAAAGGACCAGGATATTTAGAAATATTCAAGCCATCTGGAGCCCGGCAAAAGTTCATTCCGTCCTTCCTGTCTTCTGCTCTATGGCCTCTGGACACAACCATGCCACAAACAAAACCAACCAAAGAAAGTGCCTCCACTGCGCGGGGAGGGGAGGGTCCCATTCACCTGGTGATTCAATCAGTCCTGGTGAAGAGGGAAAAGGAGGCTGCTGCCATCTGGCTCCTTCTGTGACTGCTCCTCACCTCAGGTGTGCTCCTGTCCTGCTAAGCTAACCCTAGATCCCTGAACAAATGAGGCTTTCCTCTCATCACCTGCTCCTTTTGGAATGTCCTTATTTCCCTTTCTTTGTCCACCTGGGGAATGAATACTTTTAAAAAATTTAAATGGATCATGAGGTCAAGAGATCAAGACCATCCTGGCCAACATGGTGAAACCCTGTCTCTATTAAAAATACAAAAAAATTAGCTGGGCATGGTGGCATGCACCTGTAGTCCCAGCTACTCAGGAGGCTGAGGCAGGAGAATCGCTTGAACCTGGGAGGCGGAGGTTGCAGTTAGCCGAGATCGCACTATTGCACTCCAGCCTGGTGCCCAAGCGAGACTCCATCTCAAACAAAACAAAACAAAACAAAACAAAAACAAAAACAATTTAAACACTGTGTTGTAGCGGTAGTTTTCATATAAAATGTTCCTTGATATTCTATGCCCTGCCCCATTCCGCATACACACAGGATTTCCCATGCCTTGGCAATTCCTCTTACGCTCTTTGGATGTTTTTCAGAGAGCCCTTTACTACACTGGTTTATTTACATATGTTTTTTTCCTCAACTTTTCTCCCTTGAGACAGAAGATTAAAATCAGTGCTCAATAAATGTTGGTTAAGTGAATAATAAGCACTAACCACAAGCCGGGCCAAGTAAGTGCCTTACACACCTTCCTTCATTTAAGCCTTCACGCAGCCTATCAGGTGGTGACTATTATTATTAATCCTCTCCTTACAGATGAGGAAATAAAGGCTCAAAAAGGTTAAGCCATTTGTCCAACATCATATTACTATTAATATTATTTTTAATGCATCATTCAAATGACACCAAGGTCATATTACTATTAAGTTGTAGAAATTGGATTTAAACCTAGATAGTCTGACTCAGCATCCTCCCCCTTAACTCCTGCATGGTGCTACCTCCTGAATAATCAAGAGTTATAGGTTTGGCCAGGGACAGTGGCTCATGCCTTTAATCCCAACACTTTGGGAGGCTGAGGAGGGAGGATCACTTGAGCCCAGGAGTCAGAGACCAGCCTGGGCAACATAGCAAGATCCTGTCTCTACAAAAAAAATTAAAAATGAGCTGGGCATGGTGGCATGTGCCCAGCTCTTTGAGAGGCTGAGGCAGGAAGATCGCTTGAGCCCAGGAGTTCAAGGCTGCGGTGAGCTATGATTGCACCACTGCACTCCAGCCTGGGTAACAGAGTGAGACCCTGTCTCCAAAAAAAGAGTTATAGGTTAGTCAAGATACCAAAATACTGGGCTTTTCTACACTGCAAGTATTTCAAGGCTCAGTGTAATTGCAATGCAATGTTTAATCGTGATGGATGTATATAAAATCTAAGACACAGACTTTGCCTCAAGGAGTTTGTGAACCATTTGAGAACCTTCAACTACTATTGGGGATGATTGGTGAATGATGTAAAGTATTATGAACTACCTTCTACATATTTTGGTGCCTCTGGGTACAAGGCACCTTGCTATATATTGTGAGAGATTAAAAAGATCAATGAATACAGTTAACTATACCATCCTACCATCCTAGTTTTCCAGGATGGAATGGCTTTTCTTTTTTTTTTTTTTTTTGAGACAGCGTCTCACTCTGTCGCCCAGGCTGGAGTGCAGTGGTGTGATCATGGCTCACTGCAGCCTTGACCCACCAGACTCAAGTGATCCTCCCACCTCAGCCTCCCATGGGGACACACCACCATGTCCGGCTAATTTTTTTTTTTTTTTTTTTGAAAAGACAGGGTCTTGCGAAGTTACCCAGGCTTGGACTGGATTTTCTAAAAAATAAAAGTTTACTGAGATGTAATTCATATACTATAACACTTTCCCTTTTAAATTTATTGTACAGTTCAGTGGTTTTAAGTATATTCACAGGTTTGTGCAACCATCACCACTATCTGATTTTAGAACATTTTCATTACCCCAAAAGGAAACCCTATACTCATTAGCAGTCTTTTTTTTTGCTCCCCCACAACAATCTGAGCTACTGACAATCATTACTCTACTTTCTGTATCTATAGATTTGCCTATTCTGGTCATTTCATATAAATTAAATCATGCAGTGTATGACCTTTCGTGATTGGCTTCTTTCACTGAGCATAATGTTTTAAGATTTATTCCTATTGCAGCCTGTGTCAGTGTTTCATTCCTTTTTATGGCCAAATAATATTCTTTTATATGAATAATCACATTTTGTTGATCCATTCATCTGTTGATGGACATTTGAGTTGTTTTCACTTTTTTGCTATTATGATTAATGCTGCTATGAACATTTGTGTACCAGTTTTTGTGTGGACATAGGTTTTGATTTGTCTTAAGAAATAAAATTCTCTTAAGAAATCAAAGCCCACCTGGGAGTGGAATTGCTGGGTCATATGGCAACTCTATAACTTTGTGAGGAATTGTCAAACAACTTTGAAAAGTGGCTGTACCGTTACTTTGCTACCAGGAATATATGATGGTTCCAATTTCTCCACATCCCTGCCAACACTTGTTATTATATATCTTTTTCATTATAGCCATCCTAGTGGGTGTTAAGTGGTAAAACTCACTGTGGTTTCAATTTGCGTTTCCCCATGATGATTTGCTTAATGATGTTAACATCTTTTCAATTGCTTGTTGGTCATTTGTATATCTTATTGGGGGAAATGTCTATTCCAATCCTTTGCCCACTTTTTTTTTTTTTATTGAGATGGAGTCTTGCTCTGTTGCCTAGGCTGGAGTGCAGTGGCACGATCTCATCTCACTGCAACCTCCACCTCCTGGGTTCAAGCAACTCTCCTGCTCCAGCCTCCCAAGTAGCTGGAATTACAGGCCCCCACCAGCACACCCGGCTAATTTTTTTTTGTATTTTTAGTAGAGACGGGATTTCACCATCTTGGCCAGGCTGGTCTGGAACTCCTGACCTCATGATCCACCCACCTCAGCCTCCCAAAGTACTGGAATTACAGGAGTGAGTCACCGCACCTGGCCTCCTTTGCCCATTTTTTAATTGGGTTGCTTGTATTTTTATTGTTGAGTTGTGGGAATTCTTCATTTATTTTGGATGCTAAACCCTTATTTTATATATGATTTGGAAATATTTTCTCCCGATATGTAGGCTGCTTTTCCACTTTCTTGATCATGTCCTTGATATACAAAATATTTTAATTTTGATGAAGTCTGATTTATCTATCTTTTTCTTTTGTTGCTTGTGCTTTTGGTGTCATTGCCAAATTTGAGGTCATGAAGAGTTTTCTTCTAAGAGTTTTATGATGCTAGCTCTTATTCTTAGGTCATTGATCCATTTTTTTTTTCTAAATTAACACTCTTGCTGTTCTATTTTTTCTTTTTTCTTTCTTTACTACATTAAAATTTTTTATGATCCATTTTAATTTTTGTATATGCAGTGTGATAGGAGTCCAACTTTATTCTTTGGCACATAGATATCCAGTTGTCCCAGGGTCATTTGTTGAAGACACTATTCTTTTTCCACTGATTGTCTTGGGCATCCTTGTCAGACCAAAGCCAATTGGCCATAGATGTATGGATTTATTTCTGGACTCTCAACTCTATTCTGTTGATCTATATGTTTAGCTCTATGCCAGGAGCACAATGATTATTTTCAGAGATGGGGTCTTGTTCTGTCCCACAGGCTAGAGTGCAGTGGCATGATCATAGCTCACTGCATCACTGCAGCCTCGAACTCCTGGACTCAACTGATCCTCCCACCTCACCCTACTACATAGCTAAGCCTACAGGCATGTGCCACCATGCCTAGCCAATTTTTAAAGTTTTTTTTTGTAGAGATGGGATCCCACTTTGTTGCCTAGGCTGGTTTTAAACTGATTTCAAGCAATCCTCCTGACTCAGACCCCTAATGTGCTGGGATTACAAGCATGGGTCACTCACCTGGCCCACACTGTTTTGATGACTGTAGTTTTGTAGTAAGTTCTGAAACTGGAAAGTGTGAGTTTCGCAACTTTGTTCTTTTTCAATATTATTTTGGCTATTCAGGTCTCTTGCATTTTCATATGAATCTTAGAATCAGCTTGTCAATTTCTGCAAAAAATATACAGCAGGTATTATGAAAGGGATTAGGTTGAATCTGTAAATCAGTTTAGTGAATACTGCCACCTTAACAATATTAAGTCTTCTGATCTGGGATGTGTTTCAATTAATTTATGCCTTCTTCAAATGTTTTTAAAAATAATGTTTTGTAGTTTCCAGTGTATAATTCTTGCATTTCCTTTATTAATTTTTTGTAGTTCCTCTTTATTCATTGTATTTATTTATTACATTCTTTTTGATGCTATTAGAAACTAAATTTTTGAAATTTCAGTTTTGTATGGTTAATTTACAGTATATAGAAATACAATTGATTTTTGTATATTGGTCTTCTACAACCTTGCTAAACTCATTTGTCAGTTCTAATAAATTTTTTTTTTGTGGATTTCGTTGGGTTTTCTACGTACAACATCACATCACCTGTGAGTAGAGATAGTTTTACTTCCTTTCCAGTCTGGATGCTTTTATTTCTTCTCCTTGCCTACTTGCTCTGATTAGAATCTCCAGTACAATGGTGACTAGAAGTGGTAACAGCAAACACCTTTGTCTTGCTCCTCTTAGGGGAAAATATTCAGTCTTTCATAATTAAGTGTGATGTTAACTATGAGATGTTAGTAGATGTCCTTCATCAAATTGATAATGTTTCCTTCTATTTCTATTTTTTCAGTGTTTCTCATTTTGAAAAGTTGTTGAATTTTGTTAGTCTATTGAGATGATCATGTGTTGTTTTTCTTCATTTCATTAATGTGGTATATTACATTGGTTTACTTCATATGCTAAACAGACTTGGCATTTATATTATGACACACTGGTCATGGTGTATGATCCTTTTTATATATGACTGGATTCAGTTTGTTAGTTTCAGTTGAAGATTTTTGTGTCTATATTGATAGAATGATTTGGAAACTGTTCCTTCCTCTTCTGTTTTTTTTTTTTTTGGATGAGTTTGAGAAAGATTGTTAATTCTTCTTTAAATGTTTGGTAGAATTCACCAATGGGCCTAGACTTTACTTTGTGTAAAGTATTTTCATTACAGATTCAACCTCTTTATTTGTTATAGATGTATTCAGATTTTCTTTATAAATCAGTTTCAGTAGTTTGTGTCTTTCTAGGAATTTGTCCATTTTATCTAGGTTGTCTATTTTGTTGGCATACAGTTGTTCATAGTATTCCCTTATTATCCTTTTAATTTCCGTAAGGCTGAGAGTGGTGCCCTCTCTTCCATTCATTTTTTATTATATTTTATTATATTTTAAAAATTTAATTTAATTTTAAGTTCCGGGATACATGTGCAGGACGTGCAGGCTTGTTACATAGGTAAACGTGTGCCATGGTGGTTTGCTGCACCTATCAACTGATCACCTAGGTATTAAGCCCCACATGCATTAGTTATTTATCCTGATGGTCTCCCTCCCAGTGGCCCCATTCTAGTTTTAGTAATATGAGTATTCTCTCTCTCTGTTGGTCAGTCTAGATATAAGTTTGTCAATTTTGAATTTTCACTTTTGTTTTTATTAATATATTCTCTATTTCATTTATTTTCATTCTAATCTTTATTATTTCCTTCCATTTTGCTTTGGGTTTAGTTTGCTCTCCTTTTTTCTGGTTTCTGAAAATGGAAGTTTAGGTTAGTGATTAGAGCTATTTCTTCTTTTTAAATATAGGTATTTATATAGCTATTAATCTCTCTCTAAGCACTTCTTCAGCTGCATCCGTAAGTTTGGCATGTTTAATCTTTATTTTCATTTATTTCAAACTATAATTTTCCTTGTGGTATCCCTTTTGACTTACTGGTTATTAAGAGTATGTTGTTTAATTTTTACATATTTGTGAATTTTTCAAATTTACTTCTAATTAATTTCTAATGTCATTACATTGTGATTGATGAACATGCTTTGTATTATTTCAATCATTTAAATTTATTAAGGTTTTCATCATAATGTGTGGTTTATCCTGGAGAATATTCCATGTGTATTTGAGAAAAACAAGTATTGTGCTGTTATTGGGTGGAGTGTTCAATTAATGTCTGTTAGGTCAAGTTGATTTATAATGTTTGCTTAGTCCCTTTGGGCTGCTATATAATAAAGCACCACAGACTGGATGGCTTATAGACAACAGAAGTATATTTCTCACAGTTCTGGAGGCTGGAAGTCTGAGATCAGGGTGCCAGCCTGACTGGGTCTGGTGAGGGCTCTCTTCCAGGTTGCAGATGCTGACTTCTTGCTGTACCTCTTATGTGGCAGCAAGATGATGAGATAGCTCTCTGGTGTCCTTTTTATAATGGCACTAATACTATTCATGAGGACCTCACCCTCATCATCTAATTACCTCCCTAAAGCCCCATCTCCTAATGCCATCACACTGGGGGTTAGAGTTTCAACATATACATTTTTGGAGGACACATTCAGTTTATTGCAGTATTTTTCAAGTCTCCTATTTTCTTATTGAAACTGGGTAACTGAAACCTCCAACCATGATTACTGAATTATCCATTTCTTCCTTTAATCCTGTAAGTTTTTGCTTCATGGATTTTGGGACTCTGGTATTAGATGCTTATATGTTTATAATTGTTAGGTCTTTTATCATCATAAAAATCTTCTTTGTCTTAAAGTCTATTTTGTCTTCTATTAATATGGGTCTCCGGCCCTCTTTTGGTTACGGTTGCGTGGTATCTTCTTACTTTTAACCTCTTTGTATCTTTAATCTAAAGTGTGTCTCTTGTAGACACAATGGAGTTGGATCTGTTTTTTTTAAAAATCCATTCTGTTGGCGGGGCATGGTGCTCATGTCTGTAATCTCAGCACTTTTGGAGGCCGAGGTGGCCTGGTCACTTGAGGCCAGGAGTTAGAAAACAGCCTGGCCAACATGGTGAAACTCCATCTCTACTAAAAATACAAAAATTAGCCAGATGTGGTGATGGGCGCCTGTAGTCCCAGCCACTTGGGAAGCTGAGGCAGGGGACTCGCTTGAACCCGGGAGACGGAGGTTGCAGTGAGCCAAGATTGTGCCACTACACTCCAGCCTGGGCGACAGAGTGAGACTTTGTCTCAAAAAACAAACAAACAAAACAAAACCCATTCTGTCAATAACTGTATTTTGATTGTAGTGTTTAATGCATTTACACGTAATGTAATTACTAACAAGGTAGGATTTATGCTTTTCATTTAAATTTTTTTCTATATGTTTTACGTCCTTTTTGTTCCACTATTTCTCCATTATTGCCTTTTTGTGTTAGAAATTTTTTAATATACAATTTTGACTATACCTCTAAGGGTGTTTAAAAAAACTCTTAATTCTCTTGCCATTCTTTTGCTATATATTTTGAATTATTTTCTTAGAAGTTGCACTGGGGATAACAATTAATATTAATTAATTTATAATTAATAAAGTAATCTAGTTTGGATTAAAACCAATTAAATTTTATAGTATATAAAACTTTGCTGATGGACTGTATTTAATGTAATATTATTCTTTTCAAGAAAGTTAAGTTGTTAAGTATGATTTATTTTTTATACCTTTTTAGGACTTTTCATATCATTCTATGTCAGGCCATGTGTTTCTTACTTCAAATAATTTCTAATGTAGTTGAGGAGAAAACCAAACATATGTGAAAAGTCAGATGGCAGTCAAATCTTTAAATACTAATTCAAGGCAATAACAGATATGAGTAACAACTCTAGACAGAAAATGTGTAGTGGCTTCATGACAGGGTATTTCAGAAGATCAGTTGATGTGAAACCCATGGCCCAAGTTAGTCAAGGAAGACTTCATGGATTTGCAATTTGACCTTAGTATATGTGGAAGTGCACAAACTCATTGATATGTAAAGAAAATAAATGGGAACTCACCAAGCTAGCTTCTGACTTTTCAGTGAGGTCATCTGTCTACTTCTGTATCCACAGCACCTACAACACTGCCTTACACATTGTAGGTGCTCAGAAAATATTTATCAAATGATCAAATGAATGCATTTGGTTGAATAAATCAGTTAGGTATGGAATTGAAGCTTTGCAAGAGAGGACATATATTCTGGAGCATCAGCTTTGGACCATTTGCTAGGTAATCGATAAGGGGGAAACAGAGCTGGTAAGTGGTAAGTCATCTGAGTCACAGTTTGCTGCTTTCTTTCTTTCTTTTTTTTTTTTTTTTGTAGAGACAGAGTCTTTCTCCATCACCCATGCTGGAGTGCAGTGGTGCAATCTCGGCTCACTGCAACCTCCGCCTCCAGGGTTCAAGCAATTCTTATGCCTCAGTCTCCTGAGTAGCTGGGATTACAGGTGCATGCCACCATGCCCAGCTAATTTCTTTTGTATTTTACTAGAGACGGGGTTTCGCCTTGTTGCCCAGGCTAGTCTCGAACTCCTGAGCTCAGGCAATCCGCCCGCCTCAGCCTCCCAAAGTGCTAGGATTACAGGCATGAGCCAGCTTGCTCCTTTTAAGAGGAGTTCAATTGCTGGTATCATTTGGCCATTATTCCTATTAGTTTTTGAGAATCAGAGAATGCCACAGTTTTCATTTTTACTTAAAAATCTATGCATCTATAGTCTTTTTCAGAGAGCTCAGGGAAAAAGGACTTATAGGGACACTATGAGTTTGTACAATTCAGTAACTGAAGAACAGAGTGGCAAAAGTTCTTCAAATACTGAGAGAAGAGATGCTAGGAAGTGCATTAGAAACATTATTTGAAACATCTAACATGGTTTTTATTTCTTAGTTTCCTATATCTAATTCTTTTTTTCCCTATATTTAATTCTTGACTCTCTATGGTAGTCAACCTCAGAAAATTTCAATACTTTCAAGAATTATCACATGAACAGAATTTATTTTTAAGGTTTTAAGCATTTTTTTTTTTGCTCTTTAATGTGATCTGTTGTTAACAGTTACCATAAATCTTTACTTAAGATTTACTTTAAGAGACTTGCACCACCCTTCTATTTTTTGGTCATTAGGGACTTTCTAGCGAAAATGCTAGAAAGCTAAATAAAGACTAAAAGGCTGCTTTCTGGTTTAAATTCATCTGTACCTGCAGCTGCAAAGCCAGTAGAGGGAGCAGTGTACCTATTCTTTGATTTCTGGAATTGCAACTACTTGGATGGACTGAATTTCAAACAATCTACATAATCAAGACTATTTCACCCAGAGAGAGGGAGTCTGGGGCTACAATTTGTTTGTTTGTTTGTTTGTTTCTTTTGGCAATCATGGCTTTATGTTAGGGTATTAGCAGAGTTATAGAGTTGCTTTATTACATTGAGGAACTTTGATGAGGTTGCTGTGTGAAGACTGTTCTTCCGTTTTGCTTCCTTTAACTAAAAGTCATTTGAGCATTTTGTACCAAGTCCACAAAAAGCTGGCTGAGTAAACTCATCAAGTGGATTAGATTCTCGGTATTCAGGATAGCTTGCGCAACCGGGTGGGCATTTTCGCTAATCCCTGCAACCTTTGATGTGGCTGCAGAGTGGGAGCTGGGATGAGTTCTTCCTCCCTGACTCACTGGTTTCCACTCCACGAGACTCCAAAGTCTGTCCCGCACTGTCTCCCTAGCTGACTTAGCAGAGATAGGACCCCTCCTGTTCTATCTCATCTGACTCACTCCCACGGAGTTATTTTTCCTTAGCGACAGGGCCATGGGCTGAGCACGGGAGGCAGCACTCCTGTCTCACCACTCCACCCCCTTTAACAACTGTTGTTTTATGTAACATTTTACTTGTCTTTTCAACATTGGATTCTCCCCGTGTTTCTAGCTACCAGCTCATAGCTTAGGTGGGGTTCTTTTCTTTGTCTTCACTTACCTTTTTTCATTGAAACAGATGCTTTAGCAATATTATCAGCCCATCTTTGTTAACTTTTTTTAATTCAATTCTTTTGTTTTTTTAATTTTTTTTAAATTTGAGAATGAATCTCACTCTGTCGCCATGCTGGAGTGCAGTGGTGCGATCTCGGCTCACTGCAACATCCGCTTCCTGGGTTTAAGCGATTCTCCTGCCTCAGCCTCCCAAGTAGCTGGGACTACAGGCACACACCACTGTGCCCAGCTAATTTTTGTATTTTTAGGGACGGGGGTGTCACCATGTTGGCTAGGCTGGTCTCGAACTCCTGACCTCGTGATCCACCCGCCTCGGCTTCCCAAAGTGCTGGGATTACAGGCGTGAGCCACCGCCCCTGGCATGGTATTCAATTATTTTGACAGTAGCTCTTGGTCTTGTGATGTCGCTTCCATTTCTTCAACAGGTATTTATGTCTTTCCATTTCTTTTTGTTTTTGTTTATGCCTTCTCTCTCCAGCTAGAATGTGAAACAATACCTGTGGCTGAAAAGCAGCTCTTTTGACCCAGGATCCTGGTCCTCTGCATAACAGTCAAGACCATTCTCATTTGCCTGAAAGTGTTTTAGAGAAGAACGAGAAATTCAGGACCAATCAGCAGTTCCCTTTTCCACTCTTATGAAGAAAGAAAAAGGATTTGTGTTATTTGAGGTTTAAGTTACTTCCTTTTTTCCTATGACAGGTTTTGGTAAATGCCCAGCTCCAATAATATGTTAACATTTTCAGAGTCAATCTGGGTTATAAGTAAATAAACTCCATTTTGATCTTGTTCTCGTTGGTTCTTTTTTACTGTCACTTTTAGGCCTTTTTTGAAAGGAGAGAGAGACATTCTCTACCAGGTCAGAATCTGGAATAAGCGACCCTACGCTTATTCCAGATCAGTATGCTTGGTCCAATACTCAATCACTAGTCACTTACGTGACACGCTGTGTGAGTGAGACTAACTTTTGGCTATTCTTAAAGTATAGCTACAGTGAAAACATCATTATGAATGCCTCTGGCTACTGTATTCAGAAAAGATACTAAGTATAAGAATTTTGGAAAGTCAGCTCTATCCTTTAAAAAGGTGATAGTTTGTGATTCCATTTGCTTTACTCTTATTTTGCACTCTGTTCAGAGATCAAGAAGGGAACTGGTTACCATTTATTGGTGCCTCTCAAGCCCCTTCATGCCAAGATAAGATGGGAAAAGTTGAGTTTTGAGGATTTGGGGAAGTCGAGTAAGTCTGGTGTGTAGAGTGGGGAAAGCCCAAGGTTAAGGCTGTCGTGGTTAGTGATGGAAGAACTGAGGTAGAGAGCCTGGAATGAGGGATCAGATAATGGGAGGAGGATTCCAAGTGTGGCTCATGCCAATGCGGGGTGAAGACAGAAGTCTAAGGAGTTATGGAGAGTAAGGACAAAAAATGAAAGTGCCACGTCTGAAGAATCATTACTATTGACTTGAGAGTTTTCAAGTTTGGTGAAGGAATTTCAATGAAGCATTCTACTCTCAGAAATTGAGATCTTACTACTGCTTTAGTGACTATTTTATCTGATATTTTTATAGCAACTCTATCATTCATTTTGTTGGTACATGCTTAGTATATATTTTCCCATGTTATTCAAATGTTGTATGTCCTTTGGTTTTAGATGTTGGATAGAGTGAGTTCTAAATTTCTCTTCAAAGAATCACTATGTCAGTATGGTCAGTTCTTTGTCCTCCATTTTTAAGTTCAACTTCCTCGTAGTTTCAGTAAACAACATTTTCCACCAGTTTTAATCAGTAGTTCACATCTGTTCCCCTGGTCACCTGCTCTATCCTGACTCATCCTGGTTACCTTTTTTGACCTGAATCACCTGTGGTCACCTAAGTCTGACCTAAGTCACCTTTAGTCACCTGTTCCGTAATTGTCCTTTCCACAAAACTACTGACCCCACTACTCTGGCTCATACCCCTGCTCTCTTTAAAATAGCCTATCAGAATTAGCTTAGACTGTATGGTCCAAGCCTGCCATTAGGGGAATGACACAGCAATAGGGGCTACCTGTGTCAGGAATAAGAACCCCTTCCCCTCCCTTTTTCAGGTGTGCTCTTGTCATTACTCCATTTGAGAGTCACACCCTTCTATAGAAGTAAAAATTGCCTTGCTGAGAAAATTAAATTTATATTCAAGTGCTATTTCTTTGTGGCACTGAGAACAAGCATTTTATTTCTAACATAGGTAAACCTGGCTTCTTTTACTTTTTAAAAATCCAGTTTTGTTTTCATTTTCTTTTATACTTAGTCCATTTAGCCTTATTATAGACTTTGTCTTTTGTTTTTTTTTTCTTTTTTTTTGAGACAGAGTCTCACTCTGTTGCCCTGACTGGAGTGCGGTGGTCATGCAATCTCGGCTCACTGCAACCTCTGCCTCCTGGGTTCAAGCAATTCTCTGCCTCAGCTTCCCAAATAGCTGGGATTACAGGTGCAACAGGCATGTGCCGCCACACCTGGCTAATTTTTTGTATTTTTAATGGAAATGGGGTTTCACCATGTTAGCCAGGCTGGTCTCGAACTCCTGACCTCAGATGATCCGCCCATCTCTACCTCCCAAAGTGCTGGGATTACAGGCATGAGTCACTGCGCCTGGCTACCATTTATATTTGAAAAGAATATTTGCTAGAACTAGGGTTCCAGGTTTTTTGTTATCTTCTTTCTTTTAGTTCTTTGTCTCTTCTTGTGTCCAGTGGATGGATATTAAGAAGTAAGCCATCAGTCTTGTTATCATTTCTCTGTGGGTAAGTCTCTCTTTCCTCTCTGGCTGCTTTAAACACTTTCTTTGACTTCTTTGATGTTCTTTAGTTTCACTGTGCTATGTCTAGGTACCCATATCTTTGGGTTTCATTGAGTGCAGTAATTTGAGGATTGGTATCTTTCACTAATTCTGAAAAATTTCAGCCATGATCTCTCTTAAATTTTTTTCTTCTAAAATTTTTTAAAATGACAAATAAAAATTGCATATGTTTATGGTATACAATGTGATGTTTCAATATGTGTATACATTGTGCAATTAAGCTAGTTAACATATTCATTGCTTCATGATTTTTGTGGCAAGAACATTTAAGATCTACTCTCTTAGCAATTTTTAAGTATACAATAGATTATTATAAATGGGAAAGGAAAATAAATCTTCGGGCCCCCAAATCACTAAGCTAAAGGGAAAAGTCAAGCTGGGAACTGCTTAGGGCCAACCTGCCTGCCATTCTATTCAAAGTCATCCCTCTGCTCGCCGAGACAGAAGCAATATCTGATTGCCTCCTTTGGAAAGGCTAATCAGAAACTCAGAAGAATGCAACTGTTCGTCTCTCACCTATCTGTGACATGAAGTCCCCTCCCACTGCTTTGAGTCTTCCTGCCTTTGCTTCAAGTTGTCCTGCCTTTCCAGACCGAACCAATGTCCTTCTTATATACATACTGATTGATGTCTCATGTCTCCCTAAAATGTATAAAATGAAGCTGTGCCCCAACCACCTTGGGCACATGTTGTCAGGACTTCCTGAGGCTGTGTCACAGGTGCATCTTCAACGTTGGCAAAATAGACTTTCTAAACTAACTGAGACCTGTCTCAGGTTTTCTGGGTTCGCGCTAACTACAGCCATCATACAGTCATTTTCTGTTTAAGTAATGTCTCCTTTATTCTCTCTCAGAATTGCTTCTGCAAGTACTTTAAACCAAATTCTCCACTGAAGCTGTTTTGGACTATCAAAGCTCTGTAAATTGGTACCACAGACTGTAGGAGGGCCAGGTGGCTCTTTGCTCTTAGAGGAGATTTTCCTTTCTCTCCCTTCCCTTTGGCATCAAGGATAGGATAGGCCAGTTCCTCTTTTTCCTTTCCAGGGCGGGTGTTGCTGGGGCCTCAGCGTCAAGCAGGGATCTTCCATCACTTTTCTACCTAGGCAGGACCTGGGCTCCACCACCTGTCTCTCTCATTGCATGGCTGCCGGCCACTTGCAGACATGAAAGTGGCAACTCAATGACTAGGGATGTACAGAGAACTTGAGTGAAGTCTACTCCCTTCCCCCAAGGGTTGCTAGCAAGTTAAGTGACATATGTACAGAGATTCTGGGTGGCCTTGGTTGATTGAAACAGGCAAAGGAGAAGGCAGTGTTTTCAAGGCTCTGATTAACAGAAAATTAAACCGAAGTGATATAGTTTGGATATTTGTCCCCCCAAGTCTTACGTTGAAATGTAATTCCCCAGTGTTGGAGGTGGGGCCTAGTGGGAGGTGTTTGGGTTATGGGGCAGATCCTTCATGAATGGCTTGGTACTGTCCTGGTGATAGTGAGTGAGTTCTTGTGAGATCTGGTTGTTTAAAAGTATGTGGCGGCCGGGTGCGGTGGCTCACGCCTATAATCCCAACACTTTAGGAGGCCGATGTGGGCAGATCACGAGGTCAGGAGATCAAGACCATCCTGGCTAACACGGTAAAACCCCATCTCTACTAAAAATACAAAAAAATTAGCCGGGCATGGTGGCGGGCGCCTGTAGTCCCAGCTACTCAGGAGGCTGAGGCAGGAGAATGGCATGAACCCGGGAGGTGGAGCTTGCAGTGAGCTTAGATCATGCCACTGCACTCCCGCCTGGGTGACAGAACGAAACTCCGTCTCAAAAAAAAAAAAAAAGTATGTGGCACTCCCTGTTGCAACTGTCCTTGCTCCCTTGCTTGCCATGTGACACACCTGCTCCCTGTTTACCTTCCCAGAAG
This sequence comes from Gorilla gorilla gorilla, assembly GCF_029281585.2. Lineage (NCBI taxonomy): Eukaryota > Metazoa > Chordata > Mammalia > Primates > Hominidae > Gorilla > Gorilla gorilla. The sequence goes on from NC_073237.2 coordinate 82,645,462, forward strand.
CCAAGCAGATGCCGGCCCATGCTTCCAGGACAGCCTGCAGAACCCAGCCAATTAAACTCTTTTGTTTACAAATTACCAAGTCTTAAGTATTTCTTCATGGCAGGGCAAAAATGGCCTAATACACCAATGATAAGCCTTTTCCAATCAAATGCTGGATCTTTGGGGGACATAGATTCCTGAATGTAGCTCAGAGTTACTTGACACTTTCCTTTGATGAGAAAACCATAGACTTTTAGAATTGACCACTAGTTTAAGTGTGCTAGTTCAAACTTGGCATACCATCATCCATACAGCAGAACAGGGCTCTATAAATAAGAGGTTAATTAGAAACTTTTATTTCTATTCTAGGTAAGCTTTCTAAACAAATAGAGTACAGTTTGTGTGTGTGTGTGTCAAGTTCACTTTTCTTTGGATCAGATGTAATCTCAATCCTTTTTTCTTTCTAATTGTTAGAATTGTGTTTATACTGGCTTAAACTGTGCATATTATTTATGGCAGAAATCATTTGTAAGTGCAGTCTTATTCATCAGCAATACTTAATAGTTTCTGTAAACATTTCAGGATGTAAATTAAATATCACTTGCCACTTGACTACATTTCTTTTGGTAACTTGTGCCAAATAAGTTTTGACCATATCTAAAAAAACATTTTGTTGTGGTTTGTTCTTTTGGAATATTTTATGTATACTTTGGCAGTTAATGAAAAGAGATACACTCCATGAAGATTTAAGAATTTACATCTTCATATTGTCCTAATATATGACTCAAAAGAGACACATAAGTACAAGGAAGAATTGTAAGTGAATCAATGGTTTTTACTTAGTAGAGTAAAACAAATGAAAACGTGGCCTCAATTGCTGTCTGCTATTTGTACTACTTAAATCATGAACTGTGGTGAATTTCCCATTTTCAGTTACACTTCTCATGTAACAAACTAGTAATTATGAAATCATCATTTTTAACACTATTGGCCACATGCACACTTTGGCAATTACATCTGATTCTTTTGAGACTTTGTATATTTAACTTTAGGTAATTCTTTTATTATTCCATCTTGTGGGCGTCAGCTCTATAATCATACTTAGTAAAAGTGAGAAGCAAATATATGTAAACAAATACATGGTGCCCGTTGAACAGAGCGGAGTCCTTAAAAATTTAACCAATCTCTTAACAATATCCTGATCAGAGAACCACTTAGGCATTGGGCAATATGGCTGAATAAGCAATCTGAGTACTGCATATTATTTTAGATATTAGTATAATTTCTCACATGTGAGCCACATGTTTTAAACATTTATTTTGAAATAAACATATTTTGTCCACTGGAATATAGAGTCCATGAGGGCAGGGACTTTGTCTATCTTGTTCATCACTGAATTTCTGTTTTGGGACATAGTAGTTACTCAGTCAAAATTCATTCAATGAACAAACTAATACTTAATTAGGAAGTAATTAATAGCGAAAAATATCTTAGGAAAAACAGGAGGCATCAAATGCCATATTAATTTCAGTCAATATTTACTCACAACTATTGGTTTAATGTATTTTGTGGCTACAGGGTCAGGTGCAGATTTAAAGCAAGCATGTTTTTCTGCCTTATTGTTTCATTCATCCTTAAATAATGACCCTCTTTTTCAATTTGTAATAATAATTATTTTTGTCTTAATGTGTCTTTGTCTAATGTTGCTATGTTGGCTTCTTTCTTTCCTCATCTTGCCCACCTCCTCTCTCCCTTCTTTCTTTTCTTTTCTTCTTCTTCTTTTTTTTTTTTTTTTGTGTGTGTGATGGAGTCTCACACTGTCACCCAGGCTGGAGTGCAATGGCGCAATCTCACCTCACTGCAACCTCTGCCTCCCAAGTTCAAGCGATTCTCCTGCCTCAACCTCCCAAGTAGCTGGGATTACAGGCACCCACTATTAAATCTGGTTAATTTTTTTAGTAGAGACAGGTTTCACCATGTTGGCCAGGCTGGTCTTGAACTTCTGACCTCAAGTGATCCACCCGTCTCGGCCTCCCAAAGTGCTGGGATTACAGATGTGAGCCAGCCCCTTCTTTCCTTTCCTTTCTGCCCCCTTTTTTTTTCTTAGTCTTCGTCTTGTATATCCTCTTTCACCTTTTTCATTCTTTCACTCTTGACCCTCTTGAGCTGCTCTAGGCATGTTTATAGAAAAGAGCATATGTAGCTGGGTTTTTTGGGGTCTGTTCCTTAAAATCCTAAGAATCTGTCCTTTGTTAAGGGCATAATCATTTCATTTACTGCCACTTTGATTATTAGTGTATTTGGCTTACTTTGGCCATCTGATTTTGTGTTTCTCTCTCTCTCTTTTGCTTTCACATTCTGCTTTTCTAACTTTTCTTGGAAAGATGGAATTTTCTTTATTCCCACCCCCTGACTCCAGCCATTGATTTGGAAGTTCTACATTTTATTTCTGTTTTTTAGTAGTCAACCTTAAAGTTTTACCATGGATACATGAGTTACCATGATTTCATGTTAATTATTAGCTCTAGCTTCGTATCAGCAGATATGTCTTAGTTATCCCTTTCCATTCCAAATGTCACTAGTCATTTTATTATCCTTATAGTCAATGCTTATTTAGTTTTATCAATAACTGCTCATCATTGCTTCTTGCATCTTCCCCTGGATTCATTTTTCTTCTACCTGAAGCACATATGTCTTTTAGATTCAGTTTGAATCATATGAAATTGTCATTTTTGTGGGTCAAAATGGCCAAATATCAGAAATTTCATATTGTTTAAACTAATATTCATCTCAGGGCAAAATTATGAGTAGTAAACTTTTTCAAGCAGTCTATCTAAAAAGGCTTTTATTTCACCTCATGTGTATATAATTTAGATGGATATACACTCTGATTGTTATATTCCCTCATTGCTTTCAAGATGCTTCCCAGCCTTCAAGAATTATTGTTGTTGATGAGGAGTTTGCTGTCACTCGAATTGCCATTTATTTATAGATAATATGTTTTTACTTTCTCAATCCTTTGTTGTTGAGGTTCTGAAATTTTTCTATAACATATCTAGCTATGGATATTTTTACTTGTTTTTAACGTCAATGAGTTTCTCCTTCATTTCTAGAAGTTCTATTTGGCTTTTCAAATTGGTCTATTCTTTTTCACAGTATCTGAGCTTTTCTTTTTGAATTTTATTCCTTTTTATCTTTTTATTAATTTTAAATAAAATTGTTTGTAGTCTCTTTCACGTTGTGTATAATCCAGATTTGGAGAGTGCTAATTTTCCTGTTTATTGCATCTTCTGAATTTCCCTCAGTGCCTGCCTGCCTTCCTTCCTTCCCTCCCTCCCTCCTTCTCTCTTTCCTTCCTTCCTTCCTCTTTCTTTCTCTTTCTTTCTCTCTTTCTTTCTTTTTCTTTCTTTCTGCTTTTTCCCTCCCTCCCTCCCTCTTTCTTTCTTTCTTTCTTTCTTTCTTTCTTTCTTTCTTTCTTTCTCTCTCTCTCTCTCTCTCTCTCGCTCTCTCTCTCTCTCTTTCTGTCTGTCTCTCTCTCTCTCTCTTTCTTTCTTTCTTTCCAGGATCTCACTCTGTCTCAAAAACAACAACAACACGCTGGAGTGCAGTGGTACAGTCTTGGCTCATTGCAGCCTCAACCTCCCGGGCTCAAAAGATTCTCCCACCTGAGCCCCCAGAGTAGTTGGGACTACAGGAACACACCACCTTGCCCCTCCTTGATTTCTTATTGTGTTTATAAATGATGTTCATTTATGGTAGCTCCTGCTCCCTGCTTTGGGAGTTTCCTAAATCTGTTTAAAGTATCCCTCAAGAATTGTTTTAGGCCAGTTGTGGTGGTTCATGCCTGTAATCCCAGTACTTTGAGAGGCTGAGGCAGGTGGATCATCTGAGGTCAGGAGTTCGAGACCAGCCTGGCCAATATGCCAAAACCCTGTCTCTACTAAAAATATGAAAATTAGCCGAGCGTGGTGGTAGGCACCTGTAATTCTAGCTACTCGGAAGGCTGAGGCAGGAGAATCACTTGAACCTGGGAGGCAGAGGTTGCAGTAAGCAGAGATCACACCATTGCATTGCAGCCTGGGCAACAAGAGCGAAACTCCATCTCAAAAAAAATAAATACATAAAATAAAAAGTAAACCTATCCATATGGGATTCGTTAAACTAGTATTAAAACCAAATACACATGTGGTAGAAAAATTTGGGTATTTCACCGTCTCAAAAAAAAAGTTGTTTTGTATTTCCTAAGATGCATAGAGTGCCTTCAGAGCAATCTTTCTATCAGCTACATGGTTGTGGTGCCTTAACCATGTGAATATTACATATTTAAACCTTATACACATGTGAATGGGTACCTGGAGTTTTGACTTCCCAGAGGTGATGTATTGTCAACCCAAGCCCCTGCAGAGGTGGCAGGCTTTCTATCTGCTTTCACAGTCAGGTGGGAGGAGCTATTCTAGGCTCCATGCTTTACATGGGATGTACAATTACAGCTCTTCCCCCTTCTACAGATATTGTGTCTCCTTTCTCCACAGAAGCATTAGGATCCAGTGCTGAGCTTCTAGGGCCTATGATTGAATTTGAGACTGCTGGTCAGTCACCTCTGGTCTGGCCTTGATTTCTGTTTATTTGGCAAACAGGAATTTTCTGATTTTTTTTTTTTGGCATGGCTACGTGTTAATTTTTTGTCTTTTTTGCTACTTTTTACTCATTACTTCTATACATTCATAGTGAGAGGGAAGTTCCTTCACAACATAGGAAGTAATGTTCTTGAAAATCCAATTAGTCTCAGAGGTTTTTATATTTGGTTCTGCCCTATTCCTTGGTCTTTCTTTGTGTTTCTTTGTTATCTAAATTATTTAGTCTTTGCCATTGTTGCTTGCCGTTGAAAAACTCTAAGATTCTGAGTATGATATGTTTTAAATATGCTTCATTATCTTAAAAAGTTAGCATTTAGTACATTATATATGTACATATATATCCATTCTATCTATATCTATTATATCTCTATGTCTATATCTATATCATCTGTACCTATATCTATATGAGACAGTACGAGTGACCTCTCTCTTTTTTATCCAGATGCCTTTTGCCTGGTATTTCCCTTAAATGCGTATCTTCTTACAAAAGTCAAATTTGTTTAAAATTATCCCCCTGAAGGAATTTTTTTTTTGAGAAAGTAGGCATAAACCTTGAAATGACAACTGTTTGTTTTTATTCTTATTAATTCTGAAAGTTGAAACTAAGGATTTTAAGGATATCAGTACCCAAAGGCTAAACTACCACACACACACACACACACACACACACACACACACACCCCCCACACCCCTCCCCAACCAAATACCACTCACCTTGCAGGACCATTGGGTCTTAAGGATGTTATTGTTTTGGGTAATTAACTGTTATTTATTTATATAACATTTTTAAATGGAGATTGCTATTTTTTTCTTTTTTGAGACAAGATCTGACTCTGTTGTTGCCTAGGCTGGAGTGCAATGGTGTGATCATGGCTCTCTGCAACCTTGACTTCCCAGGCTCAAGCAATCCTCCCATCTCAGCCTCCCAAGTAACTTGGGACCACGGGTGCATGCCACTACGAATCGCTAAGTTATTATTTTATTTTCTTTTTGTGGGGACAGGGTTTCTCTGCGTTGCCCAGGCTGGTCTTGAACTCTTGGGCTCAAGAGATCCTCCAACCTCAGCCTCTGAAAATGCTTGAATTATAGGCATGAACTACCGTGCCCAGCCGAGATTCCTAATTTTTAAAAGAAATGATAAAATATGGTCAGTTAATTCTGTTTGTACTAAGGATATTTTATTTTTGTTATTTAAAAATGGACAGAAACTCTGTTTGCATACTGATGGGATTTTTCTGTTAATTAGAAAAAAACAGCCAGGATAACTTTTACAGGATAATAGCACATTTACTGTACATACACACATACACACAGTCCATAGAGTTGTGCCATGCCATCGATGTTATTTTCATTTACTTTTTGTTGTTTCTGACAACAGTTGGACATGCCCTGACAACTCAACTTCCATTATAAGTATTTAAAAACTAAGCAGGAGAGAGTCATCCCTTAACCACAGCCATATAATGTGATGAAGGATACACACAGCTGCAGCCACAGCATGTCATTACTTAATTTGTTTTTGACAGCTCCCATTTGCAGAGGAAAGGAAAGTATGAGCTACACATGGGCAAGGATTTTACATACATCCACATTTGTTTGTTTGTTGTGAATATTGACACATTTTCTTGGGGGAATGGCAGGGAATCCAGGGCAACATCATTTCTTTCTTAGTATAGCAACAGCTCAAGATGTTTGCTGTCCATGGAAAGTTGAAGGAAAAATTCAAGTCAGTGTCTGTACCAAAGGGAAGAAGTATTAGATTGGGAAGCACTTTCCAGCCATGATGAGAAGATGGCAGAGCGAGTTAGGAATGTAGGTTTTCTTCTATGACAGAAGAGGTCATTTTAATGAGTAAATGGAGCACAGAGGAGCCATCACATTTGTACCAAGGAGAGTCCCAAAGCCCTGTTTCACAACAGCTATGTGTGGGTTGTGTGATAGCACTTCCTATGGTTTATGTTACCTAACTGTGCTCCTCAGGGTGGTCCTCATCATGCATTTTTTAGGTAACTAATTGTTGGCCTATATATGACAGAGGTTGATGGGCTTGGGCTATTCCCTGTATCCCCTGAGGCATGACCTGAGTTGTCTGACACCTTATGGGGACTGGGCTTGAGACGGAATTGGGGCAAGAGAAAACCCAGTCATCAGGGATGTGGAATTGTGATTTGGGCTCCTTTCAGGGCTATGAGAAGTATACTTCTACACCAGCTGGCACTTGGAGTGATGATCCTGAACGATGCATCCAGATAATTCTGTGAAGGGATGATGGAAACATCACAAAGCAGAGAACACTAAGAAAAATGGGACAATTTGAGTTAGCTCAGAATTATCATCAATAGTCAAAACTAGGCTGCTGGATACAGCAATTGGGTCTGATTAAGAGTACGTATGTCGCCTTAGGAAGAAGGGATAAGTGCAGTTGGTGCCTTACATAACAGAATAGGGAATTATAATAGAGAGTGTATCAATGATTTTATTAGTATCGTGTGTGTATGAAGGAGAAGGATGGAAACTAGGAAGACGCCTGAACTGGTTTACATCCTATCATTCACCTGGTAGATATCTGACCATGTGGTGTTAAACATCTGCCTGTGCCTTCTCTGACCCTGATTGCCTTGGTTCTTTCTGGTAATAGGATTATTGTATAATGAGTAAAACCACATGCAAACATTGTATACAGATCTAGAGCCATATGTAATCTAGTTAGCTCCATCTTGAAGAAAGTTCTGTGGAGGTGTTTGCGAGGATTTGCTCCTTAAAGAAGGAGGTCATGAAGAGAAGGAGTTTGACTTATCATAAAGGGGTCAACCTGAGGCTGTAGGCCCCAGACAGCTCCTGTTAATGCTTTCACGGCCTTTGATCAAGTCATGTAGTTATATATTCACATTGTTTTGTGTGTTCTACTCAACAAAAAAAAATTAGGGCCTGAGAAGATGTAGAAATTCCCTCTCGGGTGTCCAGAGTCTTTGGCCCATGGTTCTGGTCATCCAGGCAGTCTGTGGCTAAGTTTACTTTCCCTGCCCTCACCAGCACCCCACAGCCTCAGGCCTTCTACAGTAGGTTGCAGTACATAGTGTCAGAATTATGCTTGTACTCTGCCTAAAGATAATGGGGGTGTTCAAAATAGAGGGTGCTGGCTGGGCATGGTGGCTCACACCTGCAATCCCAGCACTTTGGGAGGCTGAGGCGGGTGGATCTCCTGAGGTCAGGAGTTCGAGACCAGCCTGGCCAACATGATGAAGCCCATCTCTACTAAAAATACAAAAGATTACCTGGGCGTGGTGACAGGCACCTGTAATCCCAGCTACTTCGGAGACTGAGGCAGGAGAACCGTTTGAACCCGGGAGGTGGAGGTTGCAGTGAGCTGAAATTGCACCACTGCACTCCAGCCTGGGAGACAGAGCGAGACTCTGTCTAAAAAATAAAATAAAATAATTAAAAAAAAAAGGTGTTGAAGTTCATGGGCCTCTTTATCTCCACTTATTCTTATGTCGTCTTACTCCAGTGTTCAAGGTCAGCCTTCCAAATAATGTACTTTCAAACTCTGGTACTTAAGGTAGTACTCACCTTTTCCTACAGTCTTATCAAAGTGTCATTTGACACTTTCACTAGGGCACATTTATATATACTTACTTGAACTTCAGAGGGTGATTTTACTTGATGAATCTCAGCAGCTTACTACAATCCTGGAAGGATTGGTCTGACGGCACTGGCAAGTTATAGATGCCCTTAATTAAGTCAAAGCCCTATGGTCCTGTGTTGTTTTTTCAAGTCCTCTCTTTCATATCAGAAACATTTAAACTATGATGGCTCACCACGTAGCTCTTCATTTTTGTTTGTTTGTTTGTTTTCTGTTTTCTTTTTTGAGACAGAGTCTCTCTCTGTCACCTAGGCTGGAGTGCAGTGGCGACATCTCGGCTCACTGCAACCTCTGCCTCCTGGATTCAAGTGATTCTCCTGCCTCAGCCTCCTGAGTAGTGGAGATTACAGGCACCCACCACCACGCCCGGCTAATTTTTGTATTTTCAGTAGAGACGGGATTTCTCCATGTTGGCCAGGCTGGTCTCGATCTCCTGATCTCAGGTGATCCACATGCCTCGGCCTCCCAAAGTGCTGGGGTTACAGGCGTGAGCCACTGCACCTGTCCCAGCTCTTTGTTTTTACACAGCATTACTTAATGCCAAATTATTCCTGAATATGTATAGATGATTTTTTTGATAAATTTATCAAAAATATTCCTGAGAAAATAATTGAAAGTAGAAAAAAATCACTAAATTGCCAGCAGAAAAAAAAAGGTAAAACAATAAAACAATTCAGGTCACTAGAACTAAATGATTGGTAATTAAAACTTGAGAAGAACTTCTTAGCACCATCTTTCCCTTCCCCTCCATTTTTCTTTTTTACTTTTATTTATTCTTTTTTGTATTGTTGTTATTCACAAGCAGGATTCGTGATCATTATAACTAATATAACAATATAAAAATAAGTAAGGAACAAGTCAATGATATCCCCCAACTCTGTATGCAGTAAATGAATGTTAATTCTCTAAAATAAATGTTTCCACTTCTCTCCTTCTTTCTGTGAGGGGATGATAGAAGCATCACAAAGCAGGGAACACTAATACACACACACATATGCACACACACGTACTCCATATACATCTACGTGGGAGTTATTTTTGGTTATTTGTTTTTGTAAAACTAAAATTAATATATACATATTCTCCTGCAAATTTCTTTTTATTATTATTGTTATTATTTTTATTATTATTTTGTAGAGACAGGGTCTCATTATGTTGCCGAGGCTGGTTTTGAACTCCTGGTCTCAAGCAATCCTCCCACCTTGGCTTCCCAAAGTGCTGGATTGATAGGCATGAGCCACCATGCCCAGACTGCAGAGTTCTTTTCTTACTTTATACAATGTAGATTTCCTCCTGGGATGATAGCTGTCCACCCAAAGTCGTTAAAAAAAATAAAGCAGTGGGTTAGCAACATGATGGAACGGGAGGCTCCTGACTTTCCCTCCTCCTACAGACACACTGAGTAAACACCTACACTTCAATAGAAAGCCAGAATCCAGTTGAAAGACTCCTACACACCAGATGACTGAGAAAACATCCACATAAAAATTGATAGGAAAAGTAAAGATACACTTGTGCACTAACACCATCCTGAGCACAACTCTTAAAAGGTCTCCAGGTAGCAATATATATATATGAAAATATAAGGCTCACTGGTGAAAGTAAGTATACAGTCAAACTCAGAACACTCTTATACTGTAATGGTAGTGTGAAAATCAGTTATAGCTCTAGTAGGAAGGTTAAAAAAACTATCAAAATCAACTATAGCTATAATAATTTGTCAAAAGATACAGGCTATCAAAGATAGAAAATACATCATCAAAAACAAATGGGGAAGGGAGAAAAGTGTAGAGTCTGTGTAAGTGATCAAAGTTAAGTAATTATCAGCTTAAATACATCAGCCTGTTATTAGTATAAGAGGTTTTATGCAAGCCTGGTGGTAACCACAAAGCAAAAGCCCTTAGCAGACACACAAAAGATAAAACCAAAGGATTCAAAGGATACCAATACAGAAAATCATCAAATCACAAAGGAAGACAGCAAGAAAGGAAGAGGGGAACAAGGATATACAAATTAGCCAGAAAGCCATCAACAAAATGTATGCATAATGTATGCATAATTGCTTTGAATATAAATGGATTAAATTCTCAATAAAAAGACATCGACTGACTCAATAGACTAAGAAAAATAAAGACCCAACTCTATGCTGCCTATAAGAGACTCACTTTACCTCTAATGACACACAGACTGAAAGTAAAGTTATGGAAAGAAATTTCACACAAATGGAAGCCAAAAGAAAGCAGTGGTAGCCATACTTATATTAGACAAAATAGACTTTAAGTAAAAAAGGGTAAAAAGAGACAAAGATTGTCATTATATAATGATAAAGGCATCAGTTCATCAATGATTGATAACAATTTGAAATATATATACACACACATCCAAAATCAGCACACCTAAATATATAATGCAAATACTAATAAATCTGAAGAGATAGATTGCAACATGATAATAATAGAAAACTTCAGCATTCCACTTTCAATATTGGACAGACTAACTGGACAGAAAAGCAATAAGAAAACATTGGACTTGAACTATATTTTAGATCAAATGGACCTAACACATATTTATAGAACATTCCATCCAACAGCAACAGAATGCACATTCATCTCAATTGCACATGCAACATCATCCACAATGGATCATATGTTAGGCCACAAAACAAGTCTTGACAAATTTGTGAAAACTGAAATCATATTGCATATCTATTCTGACTACAGTGTCATGAGACTAAAAATAAATAATGGGAGGAATCTTGGAAAATTCACAAATACATGGAAATTAAATAACATAAATCTTTGCTATGTTGGGGTCTTTGGCCCTGAATAACCAATGGGTCAAAGAAGAAGTCAAAAGGGAAACCAAAAAATATCTTGAGACAAACAAAAATGGAAACACAACACACTGGGATATAGTAAAAGCAGTCCTGAGATGAAAATTTACTTGCATACAATAAAAGACCTACTTTTAACTGAGAGATGAAGTGACACTCAATACTTCCTATGCCCACCCATGAAACTGACTTGTCATGCTTGAGAGGTGGGCTGAAAAGAATTTCCAAATGGATACAATGAGATTTAGTTGAAACGCTCGTTTTCATTTTCAAACTAATTCCTGTTATAGACTGAATATTTTTGCCCCCCACAACAAAATCATATGTTGAACCCCTAAACTCCAATGTGGCCATCTTTGGAGCTAGGGCCTTTGGGAGGTAGTCAGGGTTAGTTGAAGCCATGAGAGTGAGATTCTAGTATGATGGGATTAGTGCCCTTAAAGAGGCACCAGTGCTGTTTGTCCTTCTGTCTCTCTGTCTCTCTCTCATTCTGAATGCATGCACTGGGGAAAGGTCATGAGCATGCAGAGAGATGGAAGCCATCTGCAAGCCAGCAACAGACCATGCTACCACCTTATTTGTGGACTTCTAGCTTCTAGAATGGTGAAAAAATAAATTTTTGTGCCCTGTCTATGGAAGCCGAGCAAATTAAGACATTGCCTTATCCAAAGACACATTTCAGGAGTGTGTTCTGATTTATGATCATGTTGAAGAAGAAGTGGGTGTCTCGTTTGTTCATGTTGCTATAATAAAACACTGGAGAAAGGGTAATTTTAAAGAACAGAAATTTATTTCTCACCATTCTGAATGCTGGAAGCCCAAGATCAAGGTGCAGCAGGTTTGGTGTTTGGTGAAGGCCTGCCTTCAGCTTCCAAGATGGTGCCTTGTTGCTGCATCCTTCGGAAGGGACAAATGTTGAGTCCTCAAATGGCAGAAGGTAGAAGGGCAAAAAAAGGCCTAAGCTAGTTCCCTCTAGCCCTTTTAAAAGGCACAAATCTATTCATGAGGATGGAGCCACTATGACTTCCTCACTTCTCCAAAGGCTCCATCTCTCAATACCACTGTAATGGGGATTAAGTTTCAACATGAATTTTGGAGGAGACACATTCAAACCATAGCAGTGTGTGAATATTATTTTGGAAGAGTTTGGAATATACTATCTTAAAAAAAAATGTAACTATGATGTAGCTTTTTAATCTTGATGGATAAAGCCTCAGAACGGTCGCTCTTCAGGACCCACTGTAAATACGTGTCAGTGGTATCTTAGGAACACAAACTCTTTATTGGCTATTTTTTTCTTATTTGGCTGTGGTGTGCTTCCCTTCCCCCATTTCTCTCTTGTTCTTTCTTTGCTAACTCATAATCTACATATTTTTACTTTCAGGGGGAGTTTTATACCTGGTATACTATTTGTAGCCTTCATAGAGGGTTCTCCATTCTAGTCACACCCATTTCCTCCCTGCTCCAGACATTGGACACTGGCCTAGTGTTCCAGAAGCTCTGAGTTCAGAGTCCTCATGTACTAATGCCAGCAATAGTCAGTTTCACAGTGCCTCTGGCCAGCTGCACTCTTATGCAACTCAACAATTTCTCACCTTTTCTCCTTTTAAAAACAATATAAGCAACAAAACCACCCAGCTCCCACTGCTGCATAACCCAGAAGTATTGGAAAGATCACTTCATACAATTCTTGAGACAATCCTGCAGGATCAAGCAATTAGGTCCCTGGAGTGGTGGCCAGCTCATCAAAGCCTCTTTGTACTGGTGCTTCCCCTGATCCTGTTTTGTTCCCTTGTCCCTCTTTCCTGCTCCTAGCTAGGATCACACTCCCCAATAAAGTTTTTGAACAATGACCTGTGTTTAGGCTACATCTTTCTGGGGAACTTGCACCAAAACTCCATTACATACCCAGCTTACCTTTGTCCTGTATTAAAATGAGTAGTCTGCACACAAAATAGATTTTTATGATAAAATATAAGTTACAATTTTTATTTGTTTACTCCCTCTTTCTTGGACTCAGTTTCTTTCCCTTTAAAAACCTGCTACCTAGCTCTGATTCTATGTCCTTCATTCAAATATTTGAGTTTTTACTATGGGACATGCACATAGTCTGCTAGAAGTTGGTAAACTATAGTTGTCTTAGTCCATTCACATTGCTACAACATACCATAGATTGGGTGGCTTATAAACAACAGAAGTTTATTTCTCAAGTTCTGGAGGCTGGGAAATCCAAGATCAGGATGGCAGCAGATTCAGTGTCTGGTCAGGGCTTGTTCCTGGTTCAGAGAGGGCTGCTTCTTTCTGTGTCCTCACATGGTAGAAGGGGCAAGGCAGCTCCCTGGGGTCTCTTTTTAAAAAAGCCATTTTGACACATGTGGATGAAACCTCTTTTATAAGGGCACTGATCTCCTTTATGAGGGCTCCATCCTCATGACCTTATCACCTCCCAAAGGCCCCACCTCCTAATACGATCACCTTGGTGGTTAGGATTTCAACAGATGAATTTGGGGAAAGATACAAACATTCAGACCATAACAATGATGCTAAGGCTTCATATGGCCCCACGTCTTGCTTTGTTTGACTCTTGTTTGGCTTCCATGGCATTTTGAAAAAGACTGTAATGATCAGACATTATGCTTGGTTGTGAGACAAATAGTTTGAGCACCCGTGGAGGTGCAACCAAGGATAATGGTTGAGCCTGGGGCTTTTCAAACACAGGTTCTATTCTCCCAGGTGCACAAGGCTAGGGTTTAGACTGTATTTTTGCATATGGTGCTACCGTCTCAGCAGTACATTTTACTTGATGATGACAAACCGATTTTACATAATCTTTGAAAAGAACAAAGCTACCTTATAGAGCAAAATGCTTGTCTTTTAATTTTTAAAGTATATAATATTTACAAATGCTTTCCCAGGGCCTGTCTGTTTCCAGTCATGCCTCCAGAATCTTCAAGGGTATGAAGCTACTCACCTCTATCTCTGGGAGTCCCTTGAAAAGTCTGAAGAGCCCTATGCTAGGGTGCTCCTTGGCCTCATTAGCCTTGCCCTTTTTTAGTAAGTGAACCTGAGCTCCTGTGATTTTCTCTCTTCACTCTGACTTGGAGCATTCCTGATCTTGGCTTGACGGCCTGGTTCTCATGTCTTCTGTTCCAGACTTTGCTTTCTCTTTTCTCTTTCTTTTCGAGACAGAGTCCCACTCTGTCATCCAGGCTGGAGTGCGGTGGTGCCATCTCAGCTCACCGCAACCTCCTCCTCCCAGGCTCATGTGATCCTTCCACATCAGCCTCTCCAGTAGCTGGGTTTACAGGCACCCACCACCCTACCACCATGCCTGGATAATTTTTTAATTTTTATTTTTGTGTGTGTGTGGAGACAGGGTCTCTCTAAATTGTCCAGGCTGATTTTGAATTCCTGGGCTCAAGCAATTCTCCTGCCTTGGCCTCCCAAAGTGCTGGAATTACAGGCATGAGGCACTGTGCCTAGCCTTGCTTTCTCTTTTCTGATACTCTTTTGCTTCAGATTTTAATATATATGTATATATTTTTAACCCTGTTCAGCTGTTCTGGTTCTGTTTAAAGTCCCAGTCAAAGGAACCTGGGTGCCTTCCTCCTGACCTTGGTGTAAAATGAAGCAAAGGATAAAAATATGTAGGACTTGCAGCTCCCCAAATGCAGCTTCTCATTCCTGCTACTGGGTATTATTTATTGCTGTGCTTCTCTTACCCCATGTTTGATACTCTCTCCATGTATTTATTTGGGCATTTATTGCTGTGCTCCTTCTTTGTATGTTTGAGATGATTTCCACGTAGTTATTTTAAACAGCTGTTTTTACAGACAACATTTCTGTTTCAAACGTTCTTTCCTGTTTGCAAACCAGCATTTCTTACAAGTGGGTTGCTGCTACTCTGCTAATTTATTCCACTTTAACAATACGATTTCTTGTTTTCTTCAGATTTTTCAAAACCTGAGAATTGAATTTCCAGAAATGCCAAACCACCGCATTTCATCTTGACTAATTGGTCATGTGGGCTGTCTTCCCGTTGCAAAATCGGCATGAGTTTTGTTGTTGATGATGTTGTCGTTTTAAAGAAAAAGAAAGCAGTTTGATTTTTTGGCAGATACTCACCATTACTTTCTCAGTAATCTGATAAAATTCCATCCATCTACCTTCCCAAAAGGGAATCTTGAGGTAAACTTTCAACTTTTCTTTTTGAAACAGGCTTAAACAAATGCATTCAGTTTTGGGAAACAGATCTTCCTCTGGGCAAGGCAGGCTGAGCTACATTCCTGCGTTTCTCATGCTGCAGTGGGAAAAGTTCATGAATGTAAGGGAATGCTTTTCCAAAGTTATCTGTGAAGGGAAAGGAATAATTACTTCTGTGTGATTCAAACCTGGGCACCATCCAGGTTCCCAATTAGCTGTGAGAACAGTGCCTGCTATTGTGTCTCAAGTTTACCTTGAATTTTCCAAAGAAACATTCTTTCTGATCACTGTGAATATCAGAAAATAGGAGCCCTCACATTCTTCTTTCTTGTATTGAAGCAAAAGAGGCCCAGAGGACTGCCAGAGAGGTTCGGAGGAGAACAACTGCTGTAAGCATTTTACTGCCAGGGGGTGAAAAGGGAACTGCAATGTAATTTTAAAATATTTTCTTAGGAAAAAAACTCAGAAACTTCTGCATTTCGATAAGTGCTTGGATATAGACCCATCTTCATGCATGGGGAAATGATGGGAGTTATACATTTCTTTGCTTTTTATTTCCTTACTTATGTAACCCTGTTTTTCAGTACAACTTGTATTTCTGAAGTCACTCTAGACTAGGGGTAAAAATAAGATGAAAAGAAGTCAGCGAGTAGTATTTCTATGGCTTTGCCTCTACAAACTGCAGACATTTTAGATTCTCTAATTCTTTCTACACCGCTTTGGGAGTCTGCATGGAACAATTTCACATGCGCTTCTTGGGCACGATGTGGCAGTTTTCATTTTCCACTTTTCCAGGTGTAATTTATTTATTTTTTGAGATGGAGTTTCGCTCTTGTTGCCAAGGTTGGAGTGCAATGGCACGATCTTGGCTCACTGCAACCTCTTCCTACCGAGTTCAAGCAATTCTCCTGCCTCAGCCTCCTGAGTAGCTGGGATTACAGGCATGAGCCACCACGCCCGGCTAATTTTGTATTTTTAGTAGAGACGGGTTTCTCCATTTGGTCAGGGTGGCCTTGAACTCCCGAACTCAGGTGATCCACCCGCCTTGGCCTCCCAAGATTCTGGGATGACAGGCATGAGCCACCGCGCCCGGCCCAGGTATAGTTTATTTGAGACTATAGTGTGGTCCATTTCTGCTGAGGTAAGGAGGATGGAAAGTTAGTCAGCAGGGTGAGGAGTTAGTCTCCTGGTAATCTTAACACCTGATATTGGGTCATTGGGGTCTTTCAAGGGCATGAGTGCCCGATGTCCTCACCCATCAAGACACCACTGCCAACCAGGATGCCCACCAAGCCTCAGCAAAGCTCACGCGGAGTCTGGGGGCTTTTGTTCATGGTGCTCACTCTGCCACAATTGTTCAGAGACAGCCATTGCCCCAAGGTGGCTCTATCTTGTGCTATCAAAGCCCCACGGAGATATCTGTGTTTCCTTCCTTTTAATGAAGCCATATCAGTTGAGGACATGGGGCGTGTGTCCCTGAGGACTAGGTGGGTAAGATGAGTGACAGGCACATGTTTTATTCAGAAATCTTTCCTTGGCTTGCTATCCTGGAAGGGGGCTTACCTCAATTAACCTTGGTTATTTCCCTGGTGGTTCCTTCGTCCCTTGTGTGTGCAGCCTCTGTTCTCAGCCATGCCCAGGTATGCCTGATATGCTTGAGAGATGTCTGAAACTGAGGGTGGGTACAATTTAATTAGCATGACTGTGTGCATTTGACTTGTGTAGGGCACAAATGTGAACTAACAGCATGGCATTTTGCAAATTTGTCCAACACACTGGTTGGAACAAGGTCTTTGCTTCACCTACATAGGCAAGGACAGGCCTACGTTTATGAGATAAAATTTCTATAGCCTGTTTCAACACTTCTTTTGTGGAATAGCTCACAAATCTATGATTACTATCTAGATCTTTCTCCCATGCTTCTAATTCTCATCTTTCCCTCAAAATGATCCCTCTAATTCCTGTTTCCATTAATGAACCATCCACCCAGTTACTGAGCTAGAATCATCCTTACATCCTTTCACCCCTGCTCACCCAACAACTCAATTACAAAACTAAACACAAAATCTCTGATAATTCTCATATTAGTCAAGAGGAATAGAAGAGTGGGTATTACGGGATCTGTTTTTCCTTTGGAAAAAAATTTCCTAGAAAATAATATCTAATAATAAACATATTTAATAATAGATATACCTAATAATATCTAATATAGAAACTTTACTAATACTCCCTATCTGACAGGAAGAGATTTGCATTATACATTTTATGGAATGACACCAATAGAAATGATTTTTCTGTCATCTGCTATTATCTTCAAAAGCCAAAGCAAGGGAGGCTTTAATTTGACCATATTTAGGACATGAAGAAAGGACATATTGTCCTAAAAATAAGTACAACTGGGGAGCACATATTTTGTGCATTTGCTACAGGTGCATGTTTTCCCCTTTACTACACAGTAAGGAAATTACAATGTATAATTGCTTTAAAAATGGTGACTATTCTCTGCATTATGTACTTAGAACATTTTATAGTATTGAAAAGAAAAGGTGACTCATTTGTAAATGCTCCTTAACAAACCAGTTAAAATAGAAGATAAATCTACTATTTGCTGACTGTTGTCTCGGTCAGCTGAAGTTAAGTCTCCAAGTCATAATAGGCACCCTGGGATGTAGGCCAGGGAGGGAGACCTCCTAGCCAGACAGACTTCCACATTTTCTGTGACTGGATATCCGGGTGTCATGGTGGGCTCCGTCTTCCCTGTAAGTTTGGTTTAGTGTGGAATTGGGTGGTGGACAGACCCAGTGAGGAAAGACTTTGTTCATTAGAGCCTGTAAATTAACAGTTTATCCAAGTGAACATCGATTTAACTAGATAATCTAACCAATGAGCTCCTAAACTTCTACTGCAAACCCTGATGGGCTCTCTAGGAAGAATTTTACATGAGCACAAAAGGCTCTATGAGGTTTTAGATATACTAGGATGCCTAAGTGAGCTACTCTAGAAAAAGGTAAACAAAGTGTCATAGGTACTCCAAAATGTTTAGCTCTTTACTTCTAGCTCTCACAATAAAATGAAGCTCTTCAGTCCCCAAACTCCATATACTCTGTTATAATTCACACTATGGCTGAATAAAGAGTTATAATTTCACAAAAGCAAATGATCTCGAGAATTCAGTACGGGGTTCCCTCTCTTATTGCAACGATGTTAGTTTGTAGTATAACAAAAGGACCAATGAAGGTTGATTTAATCTACAACAAGGTGATAGCACAGGGCTTAGTTAAAGCAGCATGGAATGTGGAGTCAGAGGAGCTTCAGGGAGTGGCTTTCCTGCCTAACAGCTATGTGACCTCAACATTCTCAACCTCAGTATTCCTTATCTGCTTAATGGAACAAATAATACCTATTCAAATTGTGAAAATTGGGCCTGATTTAATGCTTATGAAGTGCTTATGATAGATTCCTGTGCTTTCCCTATATGGAGATCCTACTGTTAATCTCTTTATCCCTGGAAAGGATGAGAACAGTCATGAACAGAGTTTGTTTGTGGAGAGTTTGGTTCTGGTGATAGCACTCCCTCATTCTTCTCTAAGTGCTCTCAGGCAATTTTCTTTCAGTAGACTGTGAATTCCTTAAGGGCAGCCAGGGCCTGATTGGTCTCTGATATCTAGTAGGTTCATTAAGCATGTTTCCAAATAAGTGAATGAATGAACTCAGGTCCCTTAACTTCAAAGGTGCTTAAACATTTTTAGGAAATAATTTGAAAAAATCTAGATGCCAGACTTATTTTTTTTTCTTTCCTCTCTTCTTTGACAAAGAAGCATAGAATGCATTATCTGTAAACATTTTGTGGGAGGAAGATTTTTGGTAAAGCAACTAATTAGAAATGTGCTCTTAAATGCCAAACTAGCATTAACCTAAAACTTGTGTTTTATGGGAGGATTCTTATACTTTTCTCCCCCTCAAAATTTTTCCTTGAAAATATTTTAACTATTTGCCATAAGAATATTTTGGGTTTAGTCAACTCATGCTAGGTTTTTTTGCTGTCTTTTTTTTAAGAGGTGAATGATTTTGTTGATAAAATTCACGTTTCATATTGAATCTACAATATGAGATTGTTGAGTGTGATTTTTTTTTCTTTCTAGTTTAAATTGGAACCTTATGGACATTTAACCTAGAAACATATGTCAATGTGATTTATATGTAGAAAATCTCTTTTTATAGTATTAACAAAATCACTATTGTGTTCCAATCTTTGTTCTCCAGGGATAAATCTTAGTAAATCACTTCCTGCCATTCAGATACCTCAGAGCTCAAACTGTCTGAAGCTTAGCAACAGATTCATCAGAAAATAAAATCTCCTACCCACCCCACCAAAAGGTTATGATGACAGGAAAAATATTTCCTGTTTCTCCTTAAAGGATGGGGAGGGGGCAGAAAGGAAAGGAGAGAATTTAAAAATCTGGTTTCTTGATGTCTGAGAAAATACAGTTCAGATTAATTACTAGTGCCTTAAATAAGAAACAGGAAAAATGTTCTACACAGAGAGAGTTGCTTTATCTGGCCATAAACATTTGATACTCATCCCAGGATCCAGGCCCAAAGAGAAGTTTAGACAGATCTGAAAAAAAATCAGGCCAAGGATATTTTCAAAAATGGAAACTGGAAATAGAACCCATTGTACTCATACCATTCCTCTTCAGACGTATCAGCACTCTCTGTATCTTGAGTCTATCACTTTAACAACCCTTGAAAGTTCAAGAAGGTTTAGTGAGTATGTGTGTATATACTATTCCCCTCCGCCTCCATAGAACGTATTTTACCGGTTTCGTTTACAAAGAGAATTTAGGTATTTCCTATCTTGCTTTACTCACCTATAACCTGGAGATCATAAATATGTTTCCATCTCCTGGGGAACGTTCTCTCACATTGCATTCCAAAGATGCGCTGTCCAGATGTGAAAGGTTTTTTTCACTTTTAAAATTTCTTCAGAGCAAGGATCTCTTAATGGAATACAGTATGTATTCACATAATGCCCTGTTAAAGCAAACTAAATATGGCCTGAGAAGGATCCTGTATTTCTATATTTGAGTCCTCGTGGAGGACCTGCAACCTAACTTAAAAGGGAGACAAGATTGAAGACCTAATTTAGGAGTATGCCCTCTAACAATAGCTGAGTCTTGGCCAATCCTAGCAACCATACTTCAACCCCTCATACACTGCCGATTGTTCAAACTATGTTCAAATAGGGCAAATGTCAACCTGTAGCCAATTCAGCTGTTTCTGTATCTCACTGCTGGTTTCTGTATATCGCTTTCCTTTTTTTTTTTTTTTGGCCTATAAATTTGTTCTGACCATGAGGCATCCCTGGAATCTCTGTGAATCTGCTGTGATTCTGGGGGCTGCCAGATTGACGAATCATTCATTGCTCAATTAAACTCCTTTAAATTTAATTCGGCGGAAGTTTTTCTTTTAACAGCCCGGTCATTAAGGATGTCTTTTGTTAGGATAGATAAGCTGTACCTGAGCTTTGTTTTCATTTCCTGTGCAATCCTGAAATTCTGGTACAGAAGATGTAATAGAGAAGAGGCTGATAGTTTGGAAGCCATATGAAAAGGATGTCAGATTGAATCGGATCCACTATTTTCCACTGCTTGAGCACTCAGGTTCTTGTTGCTGCCTGTGAGTCCTGATTCTTGGGAGGCAGTCTACGAAAGCAGGCGGTGCTACCTTCCAGGTTATCAGTGCTGGTACTGCTCAGTCGCCCTCAGAGCATTGAAAGGGCCAGCAATGCGTGGGTCAAGATCCGTGAGAATTTTTCAATGAAACTCATAGTGGCTTTGAGCCAGGCTATGAATTAGATAAAGCTGACTTTTCTTTTTTTATGAAGAACTGACCCTTGTTTTACATCAGTTAGAAAAAAAAATTCAGTTTTGAAAAAGGAAAACACTTTAAAGGAAAAGCAGATGGTCTAGGAAGCCGTGTAGTCCCATGCATTAATTCTTTAATAAAGGACGAATTAAAGCCCCAGCCAGTCACGAGTACAATAAGACCCTTTCATTCCCTTTTCTTCTTTTTCCCTTATCCTTATAATTTCCTTTCCAGAGCTTAAATAAAGGTAAGCTCAGTGATTCTTGGGTTTGAATCTTTTCCTTGAAATACCTCAGTGTGTACAGGGAAAATATATTGTTTAGATCCTGGACATTGTAAACAAGATCACTCAAAAGTCCTGAACTATGTATTGAGTTCAACACATTATAATAGGAAAAAAAAAATAGGATTTAAAATCGGAAGATTTGGCCCCTAAGTATTGGCCATGCACTTACTGAGTGGTTTTATGCCAGTTATTCTCGTAACTTTTCTGAATCTGTTTTAATATTTGTAAAAAGGAATAATAATGCCTGCCTCACGGGTTGTTGTGAGGATGCAATGAGATAACACTACATGGAAGTGTATGAAATTACCAATATTCAACATTTTTTTTGGAGACAGGGTCTTGTTCTGTCACCCAGGCTGGAATGCTGTGGTGTAATCATGGCTCACTGCAACCTCGAACTCCTGTACTCGAGTGATCTTCCTGCTTCAGCCTCCTGAGTACTTGGGACTACAGGCATGTGCCACCATGCCCAGTTTATTTTTTATTTTATTTTATTTTTTTGATATACACTGGATCTCACTATGTTACCTAGGCTGGTCTGTAACTCCTGGGTTCAAGCAATCCTCCTGCCTCGGCCTCCCAAAGTGCTGGGATTAGAGGTGTGAGCTACCACATCCAGCCTCGACTGTTTCTGACCTTCACAAACAACTATTTCAAATGGGGCAAACACATATAAACAATGATTTGTAAGTTGTAAGGTAGAATGTAAATTTTATTTAAAATAAAGTGAAAGGTACTTTTTCTTCTCAAGTGTTCAGAAAGACGTGGGCCTTCCCTGACAATCAGAGTAGAAATGTATAAGAAAGCGTATACAGAATTTAAGGAGAAATGACGAGGAAGATAATATTAAGTGAGGAAATGAACTTGTATTCCTTGGATAATCCTGGGCTAAAAGTTAATATAGTGATTAGGGTGATCCATTTAATGAGCTATATACATATATGTGAAATATTCACCTCATCCCATATTAATAATAGTTCAGATAGTCCTTCTCAAAGGACAAAACATTTCTTATTCAAATTCCTCAATCAAAATCCTTCAACTTAATATGGTTAATAAGGCCATTTGAAATTTGGATAATCTTTACACATTATGCAAAGGAAAAGTAACTCAATCTTAGAGGTGATCAGGAATAGATGATTCATATAATGTCTATTTTAAGAAAATAAGAAAGAAAAATATAAGACCAGCACTTTTTTTTTTTTTGAGGTGATTAGAGTTCAAGGTGCAGTGAGGCTCAGGAAATGAACTGGCTGACTATGGTGGGTATCGCCCTTCTTATCCAGTTGAGATATGTTAATACAGAAGGTATGTTTCTGTTTCTGATCCCTCAGACTAACATTCTATAGCCAGAGTTAGTAGCTTAGGCTTAAATCCTTTAATACAGATTTGACAGCCAAAAATGGAAGATTTAAAATAGTGCTAATTCTCTACACTGAAACAGATCAATAAGGAAGAGCTGGCCGGGTGCTGTGGCTCATGCCTGTAATCCCAGCATTTTGGGAGGCCAAGGCAGGCAGATCACCTGAGGTCAGGAGATCGAGACCAGCCTGGCCAACATGGTGAAACCCCGTCTCTACTAAAAATACAAAATTAGCCAGGCGTGGTGGCGCACGCCTATATCCCAGCTACTCGGGAGGCTGAGGCAGGAGAATTGCTTGAACCCAGGAGGTGGAAGTTGCAGTGAGCCGAGATCATACCGTTGCACTCCAGTCTGGGCAAAAAGAGCAAAATGCCATCTCAAAAAAAAGAAGGAAAAAAAAAAGGAAGAGCTAATATTTTCCATAGATGTAGGAATCCTATAGTCATATGGTTTTGTGTAATAATCAGATGAGGATATTCACAATGTAATTCTCTCACATGAGGTTTTGTCTTGAGTTTGAAAATGAATTATGCAGACTCTTAAACCATTTGTGCTCATACTTTCACTGATAAAGATGCTTTTTAAGGACATGATTTTGTTTTTTCATTTTCACTGGGGGGAGAGTTTCCGTATGTTGAGAAGACTCGTGATGTACATGGTGTTTTTAGGACTCTGTAAGATAACTTAAAAACACTGAGAAAGTTCAGTATTCACTCTAGACTATTTTAATTCATATTCCAATATTCAGTGTTTGTTTTTTGGAGACAGGATCTTGTTCTGTCACCCAGGCTGGAATGCTGTGGTGTAATCATGGCTCACTGCAACTTCGAACCCCTGTACTCAAGTGATCTTCCTGCTTCAGCCTCCCGAGTACCTGGGACTACAGGTACAGGTTTAGAAACCTAGGAAAGATTTTTCTTAGGAAAAGATCTGACAGGTGAAGCAGTGTTCTGAGTGACCAGTCTTACCTTAGGGCAAAATCCCAGTGGAAAACAATTTGGCCAGCAGAAACAAAAGTGAATACGTGTTCAGGCTTGTGTGCACTGCCAGTGTGGAGCAAGGCGACCTGTCTGCACAGACTCTATCGGAGGCAGGAGGGAAGGAAGAGAAGGTGAAGACCCCACTCATCTTCCCTGGAAATCTCATGTCGATGCCTCTGTCCCAGCATAATTATTATTGCACCTCTTTTAATGTTCAAAATTGCCTCGGTATGGATTTTTTTTTTTTTTTTTTTTTTTGAGACGGAGTTTCGCTCTTGTTGCCCAGGCTGGAGTGCAATGGTGCGATCTCGGCTCACTGCAACCTCCACCTCCTGGGTTCAAGCGATTCTCCTGCTTCACTTCCCCAGTAGCTGGGATTACAGGTGCCTGCCACCAAGCCCAGCTAAGTTTTTATATTTTTGGTAGAGATGAGGATTCATCGTGTGGCCAGGCTGGTCTCGAACTCCTGACCTCAGGTGATCCACCCACTTCGGCCTCCCAAAGTGATGGGATTACGGGTGTGAACCACTGCACTCAGCCTGGATTTTTTTAATGTAAATTTATGGGGTACAAATGCAATTTTGTTACATGCATAGATTGTGTAGTGATGAAGTCAGGGTATTTAGGGTTAATTATCACCCAAATAATGGCATACATTGTACCTATAAGGCAATTTCTCATCATCCACCCCCCTCGCACCTCCTCACCCTCCCAAGTCTCCATTGTGAATGATAAATTATATGGCTACCAAAGGTTTACAGAGTCTTACCCTCAGGAATAAAAGCCTGGAGCTCAAATACACCAGAATTTCCATTCACTGCCTCAGAAGGGTTACAAGGGCTGTAAAAACTTTTACCATTCCCCAGGTTTTTTTTCTTTTGGGTTTGTTTTGTTTTTGTGACAGGGTCTTGTTCTTTTGCCTAGGCTGGAGTGTGGTGGTGTGATCACAACTCACTACAACCTTGACCTTCTGAGTTCAAAAGATCCTCCTGCCTCAGCCTTCTGAGTAGCTGGGATGTCAGGCATACGCCACCACACCGGGTAACTTTTAAATTTTTTGTAGAGACAAGGTCTTGCTATATTGCTCAGGCTGGTCTCGAACTCCTGGGCTCAAGCAATCCTCTTGCTTGGCCTCCTAGACTGCTGGGATTACTGCGCCCGGGCCCCATTCCCCTGTTTTTGTGTTTGCTGCCGATGTTAATCCTTCCGTTTGCCCATGGTGATCAGTAGCCTGATCTTAGGGCCTGTGAATTTGTCTTCAGGGTCATTGAAGAAGTGGTGGGAAAGATATTGGGAGGCTTGCCAGTATTTGTAAAGAAGAGCAGTGAAGAATGATGTTGGTAGTGGAACTGGGAAGGACTGAGGGGCTGAGTTGCAGGAGGACTTACGGGCTCTCCCAACAGTGTTTGGTGAATCACTGGTTATGATTCTAGCAGTTTAAAGGTGGGAGTGGTCTAGGAAGTGAGCCTAGTTTCTCCTTTTGCATCAAGTAGACATATACTGGTACTATGGTGGCCTGTTGAGTCTTGTTCTAGTGCAATTGCAGCATTTCTCCCCAGGCATACTCAGCAGCAGATTCACTGGAGAGTCAAACCTGCCTTAGTAGTGAATGTTCTGGAGAAATTAGCATAACAGGATAATAAAATGGAAATCTTAGCTATAGCCTGCCCTCTATTATATATATTGTATAGGGTAGGTTTAAGTCAGAACCTCTCTCTCTCTCTCTCTCTCTCTCTTTTATACGTGTTCTCCACCCTAACTTTGGAATTGTAGCTATAATCTCATCAGGCTGCATAATTTTTTAGTGATATGGCAAAACCCAACTTCGTTACTCCCATGTCCTTCCCATCCACATGAAGGTTATAACAGAGTCAGACTTTGGATATTAGAGGATTTTTGGAGCCATCTGTCTGTGTGCTGTGAGTTCTCTTCCAACCATGGTGGACAGCTGTGTGTGCCCACCTCTTTCCTAAAGCCCAGGGAAGTAGACTTGAATGGGACAATTTGGTGGCCGTTTGTAGTTTGGTAGATGGAGCGAACTTGTGTTTGACTCAAATGTGAGGAATCTGAAGGTGGAGTGTCTGACTGCTGCCCTACTTGATGGTGAACCACAGGAGATCTTCCTTCTTCAGCGTGCACTCCACAGGCTAAAGAAGCAAAAGATACAGGAGTGTTTCCTACAGGCCAGGTGTGGGCTACTCAGGAGGAAAGCCAGGGAAGGATTGTGTTAGTTTCTACCCAAGAGGGCCATCTGGAGAGGCAAAGTTCTTCAACAGAAAGAGTAGAGGAGTGTCATTGGAAGCCTATTTGCTGCAGGAAAAGGCTCAAGACGTCAGTTGGACTACAGAATCATTCTCCCAGGTCAAAGGAACTGCAAGTAAGTAAAACCTAGCAATAGGAGAAAAGTGTGTCTGAAAAACCCATGAACACATGTGAGACAGAGAAGGTCAGTTGTAAACCACCATCAATTCCAGAGATTACCATGGTCAGGTTCTAGGGCAGTACCAGTGAAGGAAGAACTTGCCTGCCTTCTTTTCTCTTCTCCCTCCCCTACTCCCACCTTGGAGGGGTCAGGAACCACAGCTAACAGATGGGGGCAGAGGAATTGTGGATTCAAATGAGCGAAAGAAAGACTGTGTCTGCTACAACTCCTCTTCCAACTGCAAGCTTCCTCTCTGTAGTGGACCAGATTTAGGGGTGTTGAAACATTCTTTAAAATTGAAAACAAGATGAAAACCTTAACCATTACATGGCTCTAGGCATTTTAAGTCTGAAACAGACTGTTCTATGTGACCTGGAATGCACTGTTCATGTTATGTAAAAGGGACCAGAAAATTAAAGGGGCTGACTAAGTTTCCATCGGGGTTATGGGAAGAACGGCAACACAGAGTACATTTAAGGGACGGTAGGAAGTAAGAATGAAGTTGCTTTCTGTTTGCACCCTATGATTTCTGTCATTTGAATGTAATATTTACACTTTTTTCTCAAGTTGCAACATTTAATTTGAAATAAATATCTTTAGATTGTCCTGTTTTCCTAATAGTACTTAAAATATATCTGGCCCTATCATAATTTATGCATAGCTCCTTTAAGTTTGTTTGCCTTTTCTTGTTGTTATCTTATTTGTGGTTACATATTCTCTAGGAGCTGTACCAAGAATGGAAAACACATTTTCTTTCTTTCTTTCTCTTTTTCTTTTTCTTCCTTCCTTCCTTTCTTTTATTCCTTCCTCTTTCTTTCTTTCTTTCTCTTTCTCTCTTTCTTTCTTTTCTTTCTGTCTTCCTTTCTTTCTTTCTTTCTTTCTTTCTTTCTTTCTTTCTTTCTTTCTTTTCTTTCTTTTCTTTCTTTCCTTTCTTCCTTTCTTCCTTTCTTTCAGATGGAGTCTTGCTTTTGCTGCCCAGGTTAGAGTGCAATGGCGTGATCTTGGCTCACTGCAACCTCCACCTCCCAGGTTTAAGCAAATATCCTGCCTCAGCCTCCCGAGTAACTGGGATTACAGGCATGCACCACCATGCCTGGCTGATTTTTGTATTTTTAGTAGAGATGGGGTTTCACCATGTTGGCCAGGCTGGCCTCGAACTCCTGACCTCAGGTGATCTGCCTGCCTCAGCCTCCCAAAGTGCTGGGATTACAGGTGTGAGTCACTGTGCCTGGCCTGGAAAACACATTTTCA
Source organism: Gorilla gorilla gorilla (assembly GCF_029281585.2). Lineage (NCBI taxonomy): Eukaryota > Metazoa > Chordata > Mammalia > Primates > Hominidae > Gorilla > Gorilla gorilla. Next base: position 82,672,927 of record NC_073237.2, read on the forward strand.
AATTGGCATTATCCAATCTGGTATTTTCAAATTGGTACTATCAATCTGTCTTCTCTGTATTATTTTTCTTTGGTGTTATAACTTTGCCATTAGTTCTACCAATCTGCTGTTCATCAGCTGCTGTCTCCTTAACTAGAATAGGCCTTCCTGTAGTTATCAACAGGTAAAACACATAATTGTCACATGCTTCCATACTGCACACATTATGTTTGTTACTTCTAACATCTATATGTCAATTTTCTGCTGCTTCAATGTCATTTAAAAATGCATGGTCTACTCACACCTTGTTAAGGTGACACTTTGTGAAGGTTGTCATTAACCTGATGCTCACCAAAACTTAACTACAACTTGGGATTTCCCAGTTTAGATGTCCATCTGTAATGATATTCTTGGAGAGATTCTTTAACTCAAGTTTTCTAATGGCAAGCAAAGGAATCATTAAGAGTAACTGAACAGATAGTTAGAAATGGGAAGCATACTCTATTCAAAATTCTCTGTCTGAAAGGTTACACATATCTCTATTTCTCCAGGATTTGTCCCTGGTGCCTTATTTTATTTGACGACGTCTTGTTTTCCTGGATGGTTTTGATGCTAACAGATGTTCTTCAGTGTCTGGGCTTTGAAGAGTTAGGTATTTATTGTAGTCTTCACTGTCTGAGCTTGTTTGTACCTGTCTTTCTTGGGAAGGGCTTAGATGTTATGATCTAAGCTCTATTTGCTTTAGGGGGCACCCCAAGTCCAGTAATGCTGTGGTTCTTGCAGACTCATAGAGATACTGCCTTGATAGTCTTGGACAATATCCAGGAGAATTCTCTGGATTACCAGCCAGAGACTCTTGTTCTCTTTCCTTTCTCCCAAACAAATGGAGTGTCTCTCTCTCTCTTCTGAGCCACCTAAATCTAGGGGTGGAGTGACACAAGCACCCCTGTGGCCACCACCACTGTGCCGCACTGGGTCAGACCCGAAGCCAGCAGAGCACAGCCCTGGGTCTTGCCCAAGACCTTCTGTAACCACTCCCTGGCTACTGCTTATGTTTACTCAAGTCCCTGGGGCTCTACAATCAGCAGGTGGTAAAGCCAGCCCAGCCTGTCCTTCCCTTCAGGGCAGCAAGTTCCCCCAGACCCTGGTTGGGTCCAGAGATGCTCTCTGGGAGTCAGGGACCAGAGTCAAAAACCTTAGAAGTCTACCTGGTGTTCTATTGTACTGTGGCTGAATGGGTACTCAACACACAAGGTGCAGCCCTTCCCACTCTTCCCTCCCCTTTCCAAAGGCAGAAGAGCCTCACCCTGCAGCCCCTGCCATCACAGGCTACAGCCAGGTTACTGCCCATGTTCCCTTAAGGCCCAAGGGCTCTTCAGTCAGCTTGTGGTGAATGCTGCCTGGCCTGGGACTCACTTTTTAGGGAAATGGGTGCCCCTCTGGCCCAGGGCAGGTCCAGAAATCCCATCTAAGAGTCAAGGCCTGGAATCAGGGACCCCCAAGATCCTGCTTGGCACTCTATGCCCCTGTGGCAAAGCTGGTACCTAAGGTGCAAGACAAAGTCCCCTTTACTTTTCCCTCTGTTTTTCTCAAGCAGAAGGAGTTCAGTTTTGCCCTGTAGCCACCATAACTGGGAATGTGCTGAGTCTCACCTGAAGCCAGCAAGTCTCAGAGGCTCACCAAGGCCCTCGACATCGTACCTGGGTATCACTGCTGGTTATTCAGATTTCAAGGGCTCTTCAGTTAGCAAGGGATGAATGCTGCCAGGACTGGGTCCTTCTCTTCAAGGCAGCGGGTTCCCTTTTGGCCCAGGGTGTGTCTAAAAATGTCATCTGGGAGCTAAGTCCTGGAATGAGGGCCTCACAACTCTGGTGCCCCATCCTGCTGAAGCTGAGCTGGTATCCAAGATGCAAGACAAAATCTTTCCTACTCTTTCCTCTCCTGTCCTCAAGCAGAAGGAGGGATTGGCTGCTTTTGGAGCCACAATCTGTGCAGCCTGGGGTTAGAAAAGGGGTGATGCCAGCACTCCCTTGGCTGCCCTGGTGTGTGCCCCACCAGCCTGGTGTCTCTGGGCCACTTCAGCCATAGGACTCATCTAAGAGTTGCAGTCCTTGTGGCCTAGACTGTCTTTCTAGTTTACTTAGAGAACCAGAGCATAGCACCCCTTGGTGACAAGCTTTGTGGGAACTCAAGTTTGGACTGTTGGCATCAATGCTTCCCCTTTGGCTAGGGCTGTTTTAAATGCTCTCTCCGTGGGTGGGCAACAGCTGAGTTGGGTCCAGTTTTCATTTCTGCTCTAACAGGACAGCACTGAGTTCAATGTCTCACAATTGCTGTGTTCTCCCTCCCCCAGTGCCCAGAGAACCTCTGCACATGTTGTGGCTACTGGCGTTGGGGGAGAGAAGCATGACATTGAGGCCCCAGGACTATTTTTTCTTTTTCTTTTTTTCTTTTTTTTTGAGACAGAGTGTCGCTCTGTGGCCCAAGTTGGATGGAATGCAGTGGTGCGATCTCTGCTCACTGCAATCTCCGCCTCCCGGGTTCAAGCGATTCTTATGCCTCTGCCTCCTAGTAGCCGGGATTACAGGTGCATGCCACCATACCCAGCTAATTTTTATAGTTTTAGTAGAGACAGAGTTTCACTATGTTGGCCATATTGGTCTTGAACTCCTGACTTCAAGCGATCCACCAGCCTCAGCCTCCCAGAGTACTGGGATTACAGGCCTGAGCCACAGCGCCCGGTCTATTTTTTCTATTTCCTCAGTGCCTTAATGAAGTGCCTCAGTGAAGTTAATACCGAGTACTATGAGGTTCACCTGATTTCTGGTTCGCATGAAGGTGATTTTTGCGTGTGTGTAAATTGGTGTAATAGTTGGTAAATTGGCATCCTTGCGGGGAGGGTGACCGTCAAGGATCAGCGGAGCTTTCTATTCCACCATCTAGCTCTGCCTCCTGCCAGGAAGTATATTCTAAACAGCAGATGGCAATTGATAGATGACATGTTTCGGGGGTTATTGTCTAATCCTACCTCAATGTGAATTTGTGAAGGTGTGGCTAAGGAAAATGGGTTTTTCTCAATAACCTCTGGATTCTTTTCTTTGATTGGCCCCTTCTTCTACGACTGTTCTTTACGTTTGTTCTGGGCTAGGTTTCTATTGTTCTTGAGAGCCATGTGTCCATATCTCAGCCACTGGCATTTCTGGTGGAGGTTTATGGCATTACCTATCTCAGAGCCAGGGGAGGCCACTGCCCCCACAGACCCCGGAAACCTGGTGCATGGTACTTACGAACTAGGAGAGGCCGCTGTATCTAGCAATGCACGGATGAGACCCACAGGAGACTCTGGCTTCCTCAGTGGTTGCCTCGAAGTGATGGAAGCAGAATTGTGGAAGATGGGAAGTGGGTTGGGGAGAAGACAAGTGCATCGTCTGAAGACAGAAGAGTTTCATGTGGCCTCTCTGGAGATTGTCCACTAAGATGAAGCCACAAACTGCTTGCTGTGGAACCATGCCCCGCTGAGAACCCACCCACGTGTGGCATCTTTCCCACCTCCTTCACTGTTACTCTGTTGGCACTACTTCCTTCCTTGGTAGTCTCCCTTAGAAATCCACCTTTACTTTCTTTAATATTTATTTAGCAAATATTTCTTGAGCACTTCCTATGTGTCATGATGATGCTGGTTGTGGTTCCTTGTGGTTCTGTGGGTTTTACTAAGAAGTATGACTGAAAAGTGTTGTTTTAAAAAATAATAATAATGATTTTAAAAAGCCAGGAAGGGATGCAGCCTGGTGATAAGAGTTTAAAAAGGCCCCTGTATCTGCCTCGTGGAGAGTGGATTGATGGGCAGGAGTGGAAACAGGGGGACCACCAATGGGACCTGAACAAGGGGAATGTGTCCATCAGGATGGGGAAGAGGGGATGAATTGACAATATACTCTGGAGATAGAAAAGATGATATTTGGTGATAGATTTAAAGCCAAAGGCTACTCTTTTTAGCTTCTTACTTTTTGTTGATTTATTTTTTTTTTGAGACGGAGTTTTGCTGTTGTTGTCCAGGCTGGAGTGCAATGGCACAATCTCGGCTCATGGCAGTCTCTGCCTCCTGGGTTCAAAAGATTCTCCTGACTCAGGCTCCCAAGTAGTTGGGATTACAAGCGTGCGCCACCACACCCGGGTATTTTTTGTGTTTTTAGTATAATTGGGGTTTCACCATGTGAAACCAGGCTGGTCTCAAATTCCTGACCTCAGGTGATCCACCCACCTCGGCCTCCCAAAGTGCTGGGATTACAGGCACGAGCCACCAAGCCCAGCCCTTGCTGATTTTTTTTTTAACCCACATAGCTGAAGTGTGCTACTAAGTGTTATAACTTAGCTTTCCCTAGTTTCCTTATAGATACCAGTTCTAATGTACGTACTACCATGGTACCAATTGCTTAAGTTGTTTTTCAGAAATGTGGGGCAGCTCTTGTGCAGTTTAAACTGGCTGGAACTGACCTTCTGACTGAGCCTGCATGATTAACCTTTTGAGATCAGAGAGCCCCAAACTCCACCCTCACATCATGCTAATGCTTCCATATTCTGAACATGCTGTGAAGAGCCATGGATCCCAACTATGCTTGTGGAGATCATGAATTGCCTCATTTTTTCCTCTGCCAGTTGCCCTTCCCCACACCTTAGACAACCCAACTTCTCTAACCCTTAAATGTCCCTGAGTCTGATCTTCAGGGAGGCCGATATGAGAGCTCTTCTCCTGGCTCCTTGCTGGACTGTCCTGTGAATAAATTTTTTCTCTTTTGGCCAAACTCATCATCATAGTGATTAGTTGACTGTACATGGGCAAAATGAGCCTGGTTCAGTATCAGACTGAATAAGTGGAGGAATGAGGAAAAGGAAGGCATTAACAGTGATTCCTGGGTTTGTGATGTGAGGAAATGGGGGTGGGGAGATTTACTGAGATAAGGGTGGGGTGGGGCATTGGAGGATGACCAGGTTTTTTTGTTTTTGTTTTTGTTTTTTAAATGGAGTTTCACTCTTGTTGCCCAGGCTGTAGTGCAATGGAGTGATCTCAGCTCATTGCAACCTCTGCCTCCTGGGTTCAAGCGATTGTCCTGCCTCAGCTTCCTGAGTAGCTGGGATTACAGGCGCCCGCCACCACGCCCGGCTAATTTTTGTAGCTTTAGTAGAGATGAGGTTTCACCATGTTGGCCAGGCTGGTCTCGAACTCTGGATCTCAGGCAATCCGCCCGCCTCAGCCTCCCAAAGTGCTAGGATTACAGGCATGAGCCACTGCGCCAGGCAAGGGTGACCAGGTTTTTATGGTAAATTGAAATGGTTCAAACCTTTCAAGAACTTGAAGACACATCACTAATTCATCTCTTAAAAATCCCCTTTTAGCTAAATAACCCTCTACCTCAAGACAAGGTTATTTTTCTACGTCTGTGTTGTTTTCGAGTTGACTGTTGTGTATTGGTGGTCACTTAAAAAACCTCTCCCTTGGCCGGGCATGGTGGCTCATGCCTGTAATCCTAGCGCTTTGGGAGGCCGAGGCGGGTGGATTGCCTGAGCTCCGGAGTTCGAGACCAGCCTAGGCAACATGGAGAAACCCCATCTCTACTAAAATACAAAAAATTAGCCGGGCGTGGCAGCATGCACCTGTAGTTCCAGCTACTCGGGAGGCTGAGGCAGGAGAAGCTCTTGAACCTGGGAGGCAGAGGTTGCAGTGAGCCGAGGTCATGCCACTGCACTCCAGCTTGGGAGACAGAGTGAGACTCCATCTCCAAAAAAACAAAACAAAACAAAAGAAACCTCTCCCTTTTTAATTTTATGACTCTTTGGCAACTTTTCTTCCTTACCTAGTAAGGAGTTCTGCTTTCAGTAGTGTATCTTTGGTTCATTCCATTTAAGTAATGTATTTTGGTTAACTTTTTGCACTTGTGAACTGAAGTTTATCTTTTATCATCACCAATAGTGTATTTTCTAGATCTCACACTTTTATTTTTCAGTACATAGACACCAATTCTACTTACATTTTTACTTTTTAAATGGCCATTTCCCTTTCTCCTGAATGGTGCAAGGTCAGAAATAAACAGGTCTGCACACATTTATATCTTTCCATAATGTCAAACTTTTATTGATGCTATTTAATCACAAAAGCCATGAGCTACATGGAGTTCCTAAGAAGCCAACTCTCCTTATACTTCACATTTACTTAGTTCTCAGAGCTGTGGGCACAGGCTCAAGCCACTCCACCAGTCAGTCAATATTACAAACCATACACAATAGTATACTTGATTAATATGTAAACATTATAGATTAAACATTCCCCAACAAACGAAGTAACATTTAACATCAAGAGAAAAAGACGTAGGAATAAAATGGTTAATGAACCATTCTTCATTAACCAGGGAGAGTGACTAAGACAGAAAGAATCTTGTGGTGTGAGCCAGGCTGTCTGACTGTCTTGCATGGAAGGGTCTTTGATGCTGGCAGAACCTTCAGTGGCAGATGCCAAGTACTCATCATGAGTGACAGGAAGACAGTGTCAGCTAAGATGGCCACTTCGAGCTGCTGAAGCCCTTCTCTTTTTATGGCCACAGAGTTCTCTGGTGAGGACTGATAATGGAAGAGTGTGCTTGTTTACATCCTTATCTGGTTGGATGCGGTCTTTATTATACATTTATTTATTAAGCAAAACATCTAGTTTCTGTTGGCAAAGTGCCCAATGAAATGTAAGATGGAGTCTTTTTCTAAGATGGAGTTACTTATGTCAAGGGTGCTCTATACACCCTTCATTCATCAGAAAGCACGCGCATAAAAAGGAACACAGATCTTAACTGTAAGCAATTTGATGGAGACATTTCTGGAGGAACTAAGGGAATAATTCAGGGGGGATGTTGTTCTGGAAAACTACACAATTTTTATTCCTTTAAATATTGGTTGTCAAGGAAAGTTTCATAAATCATTGATTAATATTTGAAGACAAATATGGAATTAGATTGAAATGCTTTCCACAGAAATATCCCAGCTGTTTCCCAACAGAACCTCAGAGCTTCACTTTCAGTCAGGACTGGGATTGGACAATATCCATTTTAGAACAAATATTCTCCCATGCCAACATTTTTGTGACTGGAAAAGTCAAGAGAGAAATTTAGAACAGCTTTATTGTACTAGTTCAGTAATTTTCAGTACTAGTTCAGGAGTCACACTCGAAGATAACAACAGAATAGTTCTAATTCAGGATATCCTCGGCAAATAATCATTTGGAATTTACTCCTAGAAATTCCTCTGGACCTCACGAGATTTTCCTAACTCTATATGTTTCTGACTTTCTGTGACTATCATTTGTCTGAACCTTGTGTTCTTGATGAGTACCCATTGATGAGAATCAAAAAACAAGTCAGAATTTTACTGAGGTTGAAATCTTACTGATGAGACTTATATCTGAGAAGGGAGATTAGCACTTTATCAAAAGTTCAGCATTCCTCAACCCCCAGCTCTCCTTATTTTATTTTATTTTTTTTGAGACTGAGTCTTGCTCTGTTGCCCTGGCTGGAGTGCAGGGGTGCAATCTCGGCTCACTGCAGCTTCCACCTCCTGGGTTCAAGCGATTCTCCTGCCTCAGCCTCCTGAGTAGCCGGGATTACAGGTGCGCACCACCATGCCTGGCTAATTTTTATATTTTTAGTAGAGACAGGGTTTCACCATGTTGACCATGTTGGTCTCGAACTCCTGACCTTGTGATCTGCCCACCTCGGCTTCCCAAAGTGCTGGGATTACAGGCGTGAGCCACTGCGCCCAGCCTCCTTCCCATTTTTAGATGGAAAAGAAGACTGGCAACGGTTTTTCTTTGGTAGAATGTTAATGTTTTCCTTTGATGTAAGCTTGGTGTTTGGAACGTGGAGCCAAGATCTGCAGTTTTAGGTTTGAAATTTACTCTGTGGCTCACGGCCAGTTAGTTCATATCTTGACTTTGGGATTCTGAACTTTAAATGAAGTACAGAAATTTCTTTCTTCCCTGGGGTGAAGGGCTATTGTAGAGCTTAATTAATTTGTAACTTGTAATGTGCTTTGAAGAATAAAAGGACTTTATAAAAATACTAAACATTATAGTAATTACAACTTCTGTGTTTGTAAGCAAACTATTTTGTAAGCAAACTATTAAGACAATTGAGGCCATTTATACATCAAAAATAAAGTGAAGATTTGGCCACGTTCCAGGTGAGTTAATAAATGTAGACAGCTGAAAGATAGTTCATTATATAAAGTGAACTTTTTCCCCCTGGAGGAGGAGGTGCTCTTGAGCCAGTTTCTCTGTCTGCAGGATTCAGATGGACTGAATGACTGTTACATCTTCACTTTTATTTTGTAGATGCAACTTCTACAAGTGTGGCAAATGGTTTCAATTTGTTTATTTTTGAATAAATAGAAATAGGTGCTTCTACAGACAATGTTGAGTGTTGGCAAGGATTAGGATTGCCAGATGAAATACAGGCAGCTTAGTTTAATTTGAATTTCAGATAAACAACACATAATGTTTTAGTGTACATATGTCCCCTGCAATATAGTGGATAAATAAATTGTAGTATATTCGTGCACTAGAACACTGTAGAGCAACGGGAAGACATAAGTTGCACCTACACGCAACAATAGGAACGGATTTCAGAAACAGTATTGAAGGAAGGCCCTAGTCACAAAGAGTACATACTGTGTGATTCCAATTACATGAAGTTTGTAAAGAGGCAAAACTAAACTATGGGTTTAGGTCGGCCTAGTGGTCACTGTGGAAGGTTGTGAGTGGGAGGGTTCATGAGGGGGTTTTGGAGGTGCTGGTCATGTTCTGTTTCATGATCTGGGTGCTAGTTATAAGAGTGTCTTCACTGAAGTGTCATACTTATGGTTTATGTACTTTTCTTTTTTTTGTTTTTTGAGATGGAGTCTCGCTCTGTTGCCTAGGCTGGAGTGCAATGGCGCGATCTCGGCTCACTGCAATCTCCACCTCCCGAGTTCAAGTGATTCTCCTGCCTCAGCCTCCCAAGGAACTGGGATTACAGGTGCCCGCCACCACACCCAGCTAATTTTTGTATTTTTTTTAGTAGAGATGGGGTTTCACCATGCTGGCCAGGCTGGTTTTCAACTCCCGACTTCAGGTGATCCACCCACTTTGGCCTCCCAAAGTGCTGGGATTACAGGTGTGAGCCACAGTGCCCAGCCACTTTTCTTCTTTTTTAAATGTACTTTTCTTTATGTATGTTATATCTGAATAGAATTCACAAGAAAAGAGAAAATAAATTTAGGTTTCGAGAGGAAAATTTGAGAAAGAATGTACTATATATATATATACACATATATATGTATATTCATATATTGTCCATTTTATTATTATATGTGCCTATTTAATCTATGAAATTAAGATCTCTAACCTGAAGGCTATGTTTAGTATCATATTATTTGCTCTTAGACAAATACTTTGAATGCACAAAAACTAAGATTTTTGGCTTTAATTATTTATTCATATTTTCATTTGTTTACATACTGAGTAATTTTTTACTGCTTGGTGGGGACTGCATGACACAATGATTATCACATTTTATTACAAATATTAATGAAGTTTGCTTTTTTAAATTACTTGAGTAGGAGTAATAGAACTGGATTAACCAATTAATTCAAAGTAAATAACTATTTTTTAAAAAGGAAGAAAATATAATAGGTTTTTATTTAAAAAGTAACTGTTTACCAAATTAAGACTTCTATTGATGACAGTTAAAAATGTGAACTCTGCTGTGGGGGCCAAGTACTACCAAATGTTGCCATTAACCATCAAACACCAAATGTCTAGTATGTGAATAACCAGTTGTGTGGGGGTTGTCTAGCACTTTTAAGATAAACACAGAAAACAGTCTGGTGATTTTTTAAATGAACTTGACCAGTAAAAATAGAAAAGAAAGTCTACCAAATCAAATATTTGTAAAATAAACATATGTAAATATATAAGTCAACTTTGAAAGACTTAATACTATATTCATTGAGAAAATATGTAAGATGAATATGGGAAAGAATTTTCAAGTGAAGATCATTTTATCTTGGCCGTGGTACAATTAGTAGTGTAGTTGTAGTCCTTAATTGGTATTTAGATTTATTAATTATAATGCATGTATAAGGTGTGTGGTTTGCAAAATAAGCACTCTAGAATTCACACATTAAAACGCTTGTTTAGGCAACAAAAGCAAAAATAAATAAGTGGGAGTACGTCAAACCAAAAAGCTCTGCACGCTCTGCACAGAAAGGAAACAATCAAAAGTGAAAAGGCAACTTAGGGAATGAGAGAATACATTTGCAATCCATATGTCTGATAAGGGGTTAATACCCAAAATATATAAGGAATCATACAACTCAGTAGCAAAAAAGCCCGAAATAATCCAATTAAAAAATGGGCAAGGGACCTGAACAGACATTTTCCAAAGAAGACATACAGATGGCCAATAGGTATATGAAAAGGTGCTCAATATTACTAATTATCAGGGAAATGCAAATCAAAACCACAATGAGATATAATCTCATACCCGTTAGGATGGCTATTATCACAAAGACAAGACAGTAAGTGTTGGCAAGGATGTGGAGAAAAGGTGGGAATGTATAGTAATTATAAAAAACAGTATAGAGGTTCCTCAAAAAACTAGAAATAGAGCTCTGTATGATCTAGCAATTCCATTTGTGGGTATACAGCCAATGGAAATGAAATCAGTATGTTGAAGAGATAGCTGCACTCCCATGTTCATTTCAGCATTATTTATAATTGCCAACATATGGAGATGACCTAAGTGTCTGTTGATACATAGAGAGATAATGAAAATGTGATATATGTATGCTGGACTATTATTCAGCCATAAAAAGAAGGAAATATTGCCATTTGTGATAACATGGGTGAATCTGGAGGACATTATGCTAAGTGAAATAAGCAAGACACAGAAAGACAAATATCACATGATCTCACTTATATGTAGAGTCTAAAAAGTTGAGCTCATGGAAACAGAGAGTAGAATAGTGGTTGCCAGGGGCTGAGGCTTGGGGAAATGGAGAGATGTTCATCAAAGGGAGATGCTGATCAAATTTTAGGGATCGAATGTACAGTATGGTAACTATCATCGACAATGCTGTATTGTTTACTTGAAATTTGCTAAGAGAGTAGATCTTAAGTGTTCTTACCACACGTACCAAAAAAAGTAACTATGTGAAATGGTGTATATGTATACCCAAATATCACATTGTACACTGTAAATACATACCATATTTATTTATTTATTTATTTTTATTATACTTTAAGTTCTAGGGTACATGTGCACAAGGTGCAGGTTTGTTACATATGTATACATGTGCCATGTTGGTGTGCTGCACCCATTAACTCGTCATTTGCATTAGGTATATCTCCTAATGCTATCCCTCCCCCCTACCTCTACCCCACGACAGGCCCCAGTGTGTGATGTTCCCCACCCTGTGTCCATGTGTTCTCATTGTTCAGTTCCCACCTATGAGTGAGAACATGTGGTGTTTGGTTTTCTGTCCTTGCGATAGTTTGCTGAGAATGATGGTTTCCAGCTTCATCCATGTCCCTAAAAAGGACATGAACTCATCCTTTCTTATGGCTGCATAGTATTCTATGGTGTATATGTGCCATATTTTCTTAATCCAGTCTATCATTGATGGACATTTGGGTTGGTTCCAGGTCTTTGCTATTGTGAATAGTGCCACAATAAACATACGTGTGCATGTGTCTTTATAGCAGCACGATTTATAATCCTTTGGGTATATACCCAGTAATGGGATGGATGGGTCAAATGGTATTTCTAGTTCTAGATCCTTGAAGAATCACCACACTGTCTTCCACAATGGTTGTACTAGTTTATAGTCCCACTAACAGTGTAAAAGTGTGCCTATTTCTCCACATCCTCTTCAGCACCTGTTGTTTCCTGACTTTTTAATGATCGCCATTCTAACTGGTGTGAGATGGTATCTCATTGTGGTTTTGATTTGCATTTCTCTGATGGCCAGTGATGATGAGCATTTTTTCATGTGTCTTTTGGCTGCATAAATGTCTTCTTTTGAGAAGTGTCTGTTCATATCCTTTGCCCACTTGTTGATGGTGTTGTTTTTTTCTTGTAAATTTGTTTGAGTTCTTTGTAGATTCTGGATATTAGCCCTTTGTCAGATGGGTAGATTGTAAAAATTTTCTCCCATTCTGGTGCAGTACACCAACATGGCACATGTTTACATATGTAACAAACCTGCACATTGTGCACATGTACCCTAAAACTTAAAGTATAATAATAATAAAATAAAATTTAAAAAAAGAAATTAAATGTAAGACAATAACAACAACAAAAAAATTTTCTCCCATTCTGTAGGTTGCCTGTTCACTCTGATGGTGGTTTCTTTTGGTGTGCAGAAGCTCTTTAGTTTAATTAGATCCCATTTGTCAATTTTGGCTTTTGTTGCCATTGCTTTTGGTGTTTTAGACATGAAGTCCTTGCCCATGCCTATGTCCTGAATGGTATTGCCTAGGTTTTCTTCTAGGGTTTTTATGGTTTTAGGTCGAACATTTAAGTCTTTAATCCATCTTGAATTAGTTTTTGTGTAAGGTGTAAGGAAAGGATCCAATTTCAGCTTTCTGCATATGGCTAGCCAGTTTTCCCAGCACCATTTATTAAATAGGGAATCCTTTCCCCATTTCTTGTTTTTGTCAGGTTTGTCAAAGATCAGATGGTTGCAGATGTGTGGTATTATTTCTGAGGGCTCTGTTCTGTTCCACTGGTCTATATCTCTGTTTTGGTACCAGTACCATGCTGTTTTGGTTACTGTAGACTTGTAGTTTAGTTTGAAGTCAGGTAGCATAATGCCTGCAGCTTTGTTCTTTTTGCTTAGGATTGTCTTGGCAATGCGGGCTCTTTTTTGGTTCCATATGAACTTTAAAGTAGTTTTTTCCAACTCTGTGAAGAAAGTCATTGGTAGCTTGATGAAGATGGCATTGAATCTATAAATTACCTTGGGCAGTATGGCCATTTTCACGATATTGATTTTTCCTATCCATGAGCATGGAATGTTCTTCCATTTGTTTGTGTCCTCTTTTATTTTGTTGAGCAGTGGTTTGTAGTTCTCCTTGAAGAGGTCCTTCACATCCCTTATAAGTTGGATTCCTAGGTATTTTGTTCTCTTTGAAGCAATTGTGTTTGGGAGTTCACTCATGATTGGGCTCTCTGTTTGTCTGTTATTGGTGTATAAGAATGCTTGGGATTTTTGCAGATTTATTTTGTATCCCAAGACTTTGCTGAAGTTGCTTATCAGCTTCAGGAGATTTTGGGCTGAGACGATGGGGAGTCTCGCTCTGTCGCCCAGGCTGGAGTGCAGTGGCGCAATCTCGGCTCACTGCAAGCTCTGCCTCCCGGGTTCATGCCATTCTCCTGTCTCAGCCTCCTGAGTAGCTGGGACTACAGGTGTCCGCCACCACGCCCAGCTATTTTTTTTGTATTTTTAGTAGAGATGGGGTTTCACTGTGTTAGCCAGGATGGTCTCAATCTCCTGACCTCGTGATCCACCCATCTCGGCCTCCCAAAGTCCTGGGATTAAAGGTGTGAGCCACCACGCCCAGCTAGACCGTTGGGTTTTCTAATTATAAATCATGTCATCTGCAAGCAGGGGCAATTTGACTTCCTCTTTTCCTAATTGAATATCCTTTATTTCTTTCTCCTGCCTGACTGCCCTGGACAGCACTTCCAACACTATGTTGAATAGGAGTGGTGAGAGAGGGCATCCCTGTCTTGTGCCAGTTTTCAGAGGAAATGCTTCCAGTTTTTGCCCATTCAGTATGATACTGGCTGTGGGTTTGTCATAAAAAGCTCTTATTATTTTGAGATACGTCCCATCAATACCTAGTTTATTGAGAGTTGTTAGCATGAAGGGCTGTTGAATTTTGTCAAAGGCCTTTACGGCATCTATTGAGAAAATCATGTGGTTTTTGTCTTTGGTTCTGTTTATATGCTGGATTACGTTTATTGATTTGCGTATGGTGAACCAGCCTTGCATCCCAGGGATGAAGCCCACTTGATCATGATGGATAAGCTTTTTGATGTGCTGCTGGATTCGGTTTGCCCATATTTTCTTGAGGATTTTTGCATCAATTTTCATCAGGGATATTGGTCTAAAAGTCTCTTTTTTTGTTGTGTCTCTGCCAGGTTTTGGTATCAGGATGATGCTGGCCTCATAAAATGAGTTAGGGAGGATTCCGTTTTCTACTATTGATTGGAATAGTTTCAGAAGGAATGATACCAGCTCCTGTTTGTACCTCTGGTAGAATTTGGCTGTGAATCCGTCTGGTCCTGGACTTTTTTGGCTTGCTAGGCTATTTTAATTATTGCCTCTATTTCAGAGCCTGTTATTGGTCTATTCAGGGATTCAACTTCTTCCTGGTCTAGTCTTGGAAGGGTGTATGTGTCCAGGAATTTATCCATTTCTTCTAGATTTTCTAGTTTATTTGCATAGAGATATTTATAGTATTCTCTGATGGTAGTTTGTATTTCTGTGGGATTGGTGGTGATATCCCCTTTATCATTTTTTATTGCATCTATTTGATTCTTCTCTCTTTTCTTCTTTATTATTCTTGCTAGCAGTCTCAATTTTGTTGATCTTTTCAAAAATCCAGCTCCTGGATTCACTGATCTTTTGAAGGGTTTTTTGTGTCTCTATTTCCTTCAGTTCTGCTCTGATCTTAGTTATTTCTTGCCTTCTGCTAGCTTTTGAATTTGTTTGCTCTTGCTTCTCTAGTTCTTTTAACTGTGATGTTAGGGTGTCGATTTTAGATCTTTCCTGCTTTCTCTTGTAGATTAAAATTCTCTTTTTTGCTATAATTTTGCTATAAATTTCCCTCTACACACTGCTTTAAATGTGTCCCAGAGATTCTGGTACATTGTGTCTTTGTTCTCATTGGTTTCAAAGAACATCTTTATTTCTGCCTTCATTTCATTATTTACTCAGTAGTCATTCAGGAGCAGGTTGTTCAGTTTCCATGTAGTTTAGTGGTTTTGAGTGAGTTTCTTAATCCTGAGTTCTAATTTGGTTGCACTGTGGTCTGAGAGACAGTTTGTTATAATTTCTGTTCTTTTACATTTGCTGAGGAGTGCTTTACTTCCAACTATGTGGTCAATTGTGGAATAAGTGCGATGTGGTGCTGAGAAGAATGTATATCTGTTGATTTGGGGTGGAGAGGTCTGTAGATGTCTATTAGGTCTGCTTGGTGCGGAGGTGAGTTCAATTCCTGGATATCCTTTTAACTTTCTGTCTCGTTGATCTGTCTAATGTTGACAGTGGGGTGTTAAAGTCTCCCATTATTATTGTGTGGGAGTCTAAGTCTCTTTGTAGGTCTCTAAGGACTTGCTTTATGAATCTGGGTGCTCCTGTATTGGGTGCATATATATTTAGGATAGTTAGCTCTTCTTATTGAATTGATCCATTTACCATTATGTAATGGCCTTCTTTGTCTCTTTAGATCTTTGTTGGTTTAAATTCTGTTTTATCAGAGACTAGGATTGCAACCCCTGCTTTTTTTTTGTTTTCCATTTGCTTGATAGATCTTCCTCCATCCCTTTATTTTGAGCCTATGTGTGTCTCTGCACATGAGATGGGTCTCCTGAATATAGCACACTGATGGGTCTTGACTCTTTACCCAATTTGCCAGTCTGCATCTTTTAATTGGAGCATTTAGCCTATTTACATTTAAGGTTAATATGGTTATGTGTAAATTTGATCCTATCATTATGATGTTAGCTGGCTATTTTGCTCACTAGTTGATGTAGTTTCTTCCTAGCTTTGATGGTCTTTACAATTTGGCATGTTTTTGCAGTGGCTGGTACTGGTTGTTCCTTTCCATGTTTAGTGCCTCCTTCAGGACCTCTTGTAAGGCAGGCCTGGTGGTGACAAAATCTCTGAGCATTTGCTTGTCTGTAAAGGAGTTTATTTCTCCTTCACTTATGAAGCTTAGTTTGGCTGGATATGAAATTCTGGGTTGAAAATTCTTTTCTTTAAGAATGTTGAATGTTGGCCCCCACTTTCTTCTGGCTTGTAGAGTTTCTGCTGAGGGATCTGCTGTTAGTCTGATGGGCTTCCCTTTATGGGTATGCTTACCTTTCTCTCTGGCTGAGCTTAACATTTTTCCCTTCATTTCAACTTTGGTGAATCTCACAATTACGTGTCTTGGAGTTGCTCTTCTCGAGGAGAATCTTTGTGGCGTTCTCTGTATTTCCTGAAATTGAATGTTGGCCTGCCTTGCTAGATTGGGGAAGTTCTCCTGGATAATATCCTGTAGAGTGTTTTCCAACTTGTTTCCATTCTCCCCGTCACTTTCAGGTACACCAATTAGACGTAGATTTGGTCTTTTCACATAGTCCCATATTTCTTGGAGGCTTTGTTCATTTCTTTCTACTCTTTTTTCTCTAAACTTCTCTTTTTGCTTCATTTCATTCATTTGATCTTCAATCACTGATATCCTTTCTTCCACTTGATCGAATCGGCTTCTGAAGCTTGTACATGCATCATGTAGTTCTCATGCCATGGTTTTCAGCTCCATCAGGTCATTTAAGGTCTTCTCTACACTCTTTAGTCTAGTTAGCCATTCATCTAATCTTTTTTCAAGGTTTCTAGCTTCTTCGCAATGGGTTTGAACATCTTCTTTTAGCTCGGAGAAGTATGTTATTGCTGATTGTCTGAGGCCTACTTCTGTCAACTTGTCAAAGTCATTCTCCGTCCAGCTTTGTTCTGTTGCTGGTGAGGAGCTGCATTCCTTTGGATGAGAAGAGGCACTCTGATTTTTAGAATTTTCAGCTTTTCTGCTCTGGTTTTTCCCCATCTTTGTGGTTTTATCTACCTTTGGTCTTTGATGATGGTGACATAAAGATAGGGTTTTGGTGCGGATGTCCTTTCTGTTTGTTAGTTTTCCTTCTAACAGTCAGCACCCTCAGCTGCAGGTCTGTTGGAGTTTTCTGGAGGTCCATTCCAGACCCTGTTTGCCTGGGTATCATGAGTGGGAGGCTGCAAAACAGCAAATATTGCAGAGCAGCAAATGTTGCTGCCTGATCCTTCTTCTGGAAGCTTCGTCTCAGTGGGGCACCCAGCTGTATGAGGCGTCAGTCGGCCCCTACTGGGAGGTGTCTCCCAGTTAGGCTACTTGGGGTTCAGGGACCCACTTGAGGAGGCAGTCTGTCTGTTCTCAGATCTCAAACTCTGTGCTGGGAGAACCACTACTCTCTTCAAAGCTGTCAGTCAGGGATGTTTAAGTCTGCAGAAGTTTCTGCTGCCTTTTGTTCATCTATGCCCTGCCCCCAGAGGTGGAGTCTATAGAGGCAGGCAGGCCTCCGAGCCATGCACAGGATATAATCTCCTGGTGTGCTGTTTGCTAAGACCTTTGGAAAAGCACAGTATTAGGGTGGGAGTGTCCTGATTTTCCAGGTACCGTCTGTCATGGCTTCCCTTGGCTAGGAAAGGGAATTCCCCGAACGCTTGTGCTTCCTGGGTGAGACGATGCCTTGCCCTGCTTCGGCTCACACTCTGTGGGCTGCACCCACTGTCCAACAAGCCCCAGTGAGATGAACCTGGTACCTCAACTGGAAATAAGGAAATCACCTGTCTTCTGCGTCGCTCATGCTGGGAGCTGTAGACTGGAGCTGTTCCTATTCGGCCATCTTGGACAAAAATCCATACATACAATTTTTATTTGTCAATTATACTTCAATACAGCTGGAAAAAATATACGTTCACCTTGGAAGACCATTTATGTATTTTAAAATGCAGATTTGTTCCAAGAATTTTTGGTATTTCTTCTTTACATTTTTTTCTACTGAATATCCTTGATTGGTGGTCAATTTTCATATTTAGAAGCCTCTTTGGTTTTTGAGAACAACCAAGACTCATTTAGAACCAAGTTTGGTAAATGAGAGGGTAATTAAGCCCAATAATACTGTATTTAGACAAAGAGGGAAGTGATTACAGAGTAATGAGATCTTATCCTAGGTGCCTTGTAAATGAACTTTAAAGCAGTTTTAAACATAATGTTCCATATATGTGCATTGAAAGCACCAATGATATAGTATCCTATCATTAGGATATAGTATCAAATGATGGCTTCCTAGTAGATGACACTTATTTGAGTGGCTGTGGTCTGCTCAGCTGTTGAGACAGCTGTACTGACTTTTAGTCACCATCTAGTCCACCTCTCATGGGTACACAGTGATCCAGTCCAACACGTCATGGTTTAGTTGTAAGTCCCTTTCTAGGTCTGTGATTTCAGGATTCTAATTTCCCTGACATTCCTTTATTTGAAGGTGACACTAATAGCAACATTATTTCCAAATGAGAAATATTGTAAACAATCAAAATATGTTCCACGTTCCTCAAATCAGATGATCGTAGTTTTTGGGAGAGTCAGGTAGAACTGTGTGACTAAACATATACACAGGCTTCAAAAATAGGCCAATCATTGAATCTTGGCTGAGACGCTAACTAGCTGCATTTCTTCAGGCAATTTACTTAACCTCTCTAGCCTTGTTTTCCTCATAAAATGGGGACAATAACATCTTATGCTTTATAAGGATTGTTATGTGTAAAAAAGGCAATAATGATACGGCACTTAATAATAGTGCCCATTCTGAGGAAGGCACCCAATACAACAAGCAGTACATTGAAAAATCCAGTAAAACAACAGCTTGTTTATGTCTGAAATCCTTAAACCTTTCTCTCATTGGCAGTTTTAGCCATAGATATCATTACACTCTGGGTCAAGTAGAGGGTATATTTTACTGACTGGGTTGGGAAAATAGAACATAAATTTGCTGGTGCCAAGTTCTAAACACATTCACACAGTGTGGTAAACCAACCTCTTACTTTCATTCACTTACATGTGGCTAGCTGGAGCTAGTACTGGGAGCCTTGCTTTTTTGGTGTTGAATTCCATGAAATGAAAGAGTCAGACTGAAGTGGCACCTTCACTATCAAATGTGCCTACCATGGGCCAGTCGGTCTGTGGTGACCTTGCCTGTGATCTTTCAACTTTGTCTCATTGTGGATCATCTCAAGTCCACCTTTAGGATAAACCTGTTTGCAGGACTGTGCATGCATGTGCATGCCAATATTAAGAGACGTGAGGACAGGGAATTCAGAACTGCAGCAATGGGTGGAGCAGGAGTTGTGACTGTAGAGGAGATTTCATTGCCACCCTTACATACAAGACACTCACTACTCTCTTAGTTCCAGCCTTCTCAGACAAAAGCAGAAGCCTGGGCATGGTGGCTCACACCTGTAATTCCAGCATTTTTGGAGGCCGAGGCAGGTGCATCAATTGAGGCCAGGAGTTCGAGACCAGCCTAGCCAACATGGTGAAACCCCATCTCTACTAAAAATACAACAAGTTAGCCGGGTATGGTGGTGTGCACAGCCAGCTATTTGGGAGGCTGAGGCACAAGAATCACTTAAACCCATGAGGCAGAGGTTGCAGTGAGCTGAGATTGTGCCACTGCACTCCAGCCTAGGCAACAGAGCGAGACTCTGTCTCAAAAAAAGAAAAGAAAAGAAAGAAAAGAAAAAAGAAAAGAAAACAAAAGAAACTAGAAAACTGCTGCTTAACACCAGTGGTTCCTTAGTGGTTGTAGAGTGAGGACTCCTTTTCAAAGTCAGACAATTTAATGGACTCCGAATGCTGTGGCTTGTACTTTCAATATCTGTTGCATGAGAAGACACAAAATGACACAAAGGTACAGTAAATTCAGTGATTCTTTCAGGAATGTATATCTTATTGGTAACAAGCATTGATGAAATGAGCATGGCATAGTATTTAATTTGTCTGAATAGGATACTTGGTGCACCTGTGGATTCTGGGTGCCATGCATGACCTCTGGGGCCCCTCAGGGGTCTCCCTTTTTGGAAACACAGCCATCAACTCTATCTGGGAAGCAATTATGCTGGCAAGACATTACATTGATGTGTACACTGAGTGAAATCTACTCAGCTCACTGGCTGTGTCACCTTAGGCAAATGATGTCATTGTGTATAAAATGGGACTAAAAACTTACTTCTTAGGATTGTTGTGAGGATTAAATGAGACAAGCCAAAGAAGGTCTGCATGACCTAAGGATCATTGTCCTCTGGAAAAAAACAAGTTTATTAATCTTGTGGGCAGCTTCCAGGAGGTCAGGACATCAAGTTAATCAATTATTAGTGAGTTAGTGACTACCTCTACTGTAAGTAATCATGCATGGAAGGAGGAAAGGACAAAGACAAAGGAAATTAAGTAAAGCAAACATCTTATGATTTTTATAATATATGCTCAGTTACAGAAGTTCTCAACTAAACAATTGGGTGTGGTGTGTCCAGATACTGCCAGCATGTTATTTCAAAAGATGGTCATTAACCCCTTATTCCCTGTCCCTCTCTGCTGAGTTATGGAAATCAAACTCCACCCACTCCCACAGTGTTCCCAATGTATTTCTGAAAGCCTCTCAGGTTGCTGTCACCATGTGACACTTTGTGTGTGTGTATGGCTACCTCTAAAATTTTTGCTTAGAACAATAACTGGCTCATGGTAAGCACTATGTGACATTAGCTATCATCGTCAGCAACATTAACACGTGGTTGGATCAAGTTCCTCATATTCCTTGTTACAGCCTTCTTGGCATGTGCTCCATGTCTCTCCCCATGGCACTTTTGCTAATGGGCAGTGGGCCTTGCTCTAGCTGATGTTATCACCATCCCGAGCTGGAGGCGCAGGCACCGCAGTCCTGCTTACCATTGCATCTCAAGTGGGGCGTTTTCTATTCCCTATACTTCATCCCTAAAAAATGAAAGCCAGGCCACAACTTTTGATAGGTCCTTATTAAGACCCAGGAGTCAATGAAGAGACAAACAACAGAGAAAGTGGTTTGTGTAGCTCTTAGTAGTGGTTCTGCTCCAACCCCAGGGAACCAGATTCTCCTTAGGGCCTTTTATGGCTGCCTACCCCTTGGGAATATCTGAGCAAGACTAAGACAGAGCAATATGTTTCCCTCGGTCAAGAAAGCAAGAAAGCCCCTGAGCCACAACTCCGACTCAAGTCTATGTAACAATTTACATTTCCAAGTCAAGGCTTTGCCTCCTGTTCTAAAAGAACCAATTTTTCACAAGTCCAGGCTGCATTTTCTGTTCTAAAAGAGCCAAATTTAATCGGTGGGGTCTTCCACACACTCCGATAAGAATCTTTGTGAGTATTCTCGGTTTACATTAGTGACCAAAGGGCACATTTTGGTGTTCCTAAAACAAAGCAAAATGTTTGCCTGGAAGGTGAATTCAATCTTCCTTTGAGAAGACAGAAAATTGCTTTTATTTTTATTTTATTTATTTATTTGTCTGTTTTTGAGAAGGAGTTTCACTCTGTCACCCAGGCTGGACTGCAGTAGTGCAATCTTGGCTCACTGCAACCTCTGCATCCCAGCTCAAGCGATTCTCCTGCCTCAGCCTCCCGAGTAGCTGGGATCACAGGCCCTCTAATTTTTTGTATCTTTTAGTAGAGACGGGGTTTCACCATGTTGGCCAGGCTGGTCTCGAATTCCTGGCCTCAAGTGATCAGCCCGCCTCAGCCCCCCAAAGTGCTGGGATTACAGGCAAGAGCCACTGCACCTGGCCAGAAAACAGCTTTTAAATGTAAGATTTTCTTGGCACTATATAACACCTTCTCTTCATGTCCACTACAAGCTTTAGGCATTCATTTCTCAAGCATAAGGACCATGTTAATACTTTATATACTTCAAAGAGATGATCATACTGTCTCCTTAATGCAGGTATACCTCAGGATTGACCTTGTCATGCTGCAGTGACAAACATCTCCAAAATGTTAGTGGCCTAAATCATAAAAGTTTGTTTGTTACTTACATCACATGTCCAGCGCAGACTGTGCTCGTGGCATTCTCTCACAGGTCCAGGTGGGCGGAGCCACCATGAATTTCAGGCCACTGCCCCAAGGGGAATAAAGAACTCTAAGTCTTGCAACAATCAAATGTCCTGTCCTGGAAGTGACACATGTCATTTCTGCTCTCTACTCATTAACCAAAACTAGTCACATGGCCCCACTCAGCCGCACGGGCACCAGGAAGTGCAATTTCCCTCAGAGCGCGGGAGAGATGACATATTTGGTGAACAGCACCAAGGACCACAACATTCTGAGTAAATATTTAGTGACGACTTCACTTTCTCTCCTCAGAGAAATCTCGTGGATCTTCTTTACTTCCAGTTGGATTCTCTTTTATTTCTCTTCTTAAGGACTTAGACATTAAAAAACAAAACAAAACAAAAAAACAAGTAGGATCAATCACTTAGTACCAAGAATGCATTTTATTTTTCAGTCTACTCTTCTCTTTGTCTTTATTTTCCTTGCATTGCTTCTCTCAATCCTGGGCTTCTGACCCTTTCTGTCTCTCTCTAGCTTTGACAATACTCTGAAAACTTGAGCCTGGGGACTTACATGGCTCTTGGAGAACTTGGCTCGGCTCCCTTTCTGGGTCCTGCCTTGTGTCAGACCTTTTCTCTCCCAAATATTCATGCTTCAGTATTCCAGATTCCCAAGCATTCCCGAGAGAGCCTCAGTCATCTGTCCCTCCTCTCCTGAACTTTCAGCCCCAGAACCTTTTGGCACATAAAGAGAATCGTGTGGCAAAAATTACAACCCTAGTTAGAGTTAATTCCTTCTTTTGGTGAAAAAAAAAAAAGATTTCATGAAGGAAGAAGTTTTGCTGAAAGATGGTTTTAGTTACTTCCTATATTTTATCTGTTTAGCTTTAAGGTCCTTGCTGTCCAGTATTATAACTATTGTGATGGTTCAGGCTAAAGCTGCAGTAGTACGAGTTATTACTCAGGTATTATGAAGAAGAGCTGTACAAAAGTAGCTTCTTCCAAGTGAAAAAGTTGTGCGTTTTTAAAATTAAAAAGATGCAGTTTTTATAATTAAACCTTTAAAACATTTAGGTGTAGGCCGGGTGTAGTGGCTCATGCCTGTAATCCCGGCACTTTGGGAGGCCAAGGTGGGTGAATTGCTTCAGTGCGGGACTTCGAGACTAGTCTGGGCAAGAAGATGAAACCATATCTCTACAAAATACAAAATAATTAGCTGGGTGTGGTGGTGCGTGCCTGTAGTCCCAGCTACTCGGGAGGCTGAGATGGCAGGATCACTTGTGCCCAGGAGGTTGAGGCTGCAGTAAGCTGTGATGCTGCCACTGCACTGCAGCCTGGATGACAGATTGAGACCCAGTCTCAGACCAACAACAACAAAAACTTTGGTGTATATTTAACATACTTAAACTTTCTCATAATGAGATAATTCACTCTGAGGTAAAACAGATATGTTTATCCCAACATGGGTACAGTCTTGTTTTTAAGTCAGTCCTTTTTTTAGAGCCATCTCTAGACATATACACAGCTATAGAAATGTCTTTGCAACAGAAAAATGCAATGGAAAATAAACCAGACCATGCACAGCATTAAAAGCAAATGATGTGATATATTGTAGGGCAGGCAGTTTTACGCACTTCTGTTAGGTCAGGCTGATTTTCTAGTCTAAGATAAAAATCCAAACATGCTAAGCCAATGTATGTGGATTTCTATACAAAACATATGTGAATAATATTATCTTTTGCAGAGATTATGGGTAGGCCTTTTCTTGTAAATATAATCATCTGGGATTATGGTTCAATTCCTGGCACTGTCAGTGAGGTTTAGGAGTTTTCCAAGGACTGAAAGCTTTTGATTTTTCTATGCTATAGCTCCATTTTGACAGAGAATGACAGTGTATGAAGAAAACTGAGTCTTCCCCCTCACCTCCCACCAGGCGCAAGAGGCTCCTGTAACAAGATCAGCCTAGAAGCTCCTTCCCAGAGAAAGCAAAATGATCAAAAAAGGAGAAGTTGTGAACCAAATTTGACTAGACTAGGCCCTTTAAGTTTATTTCCATTCCACAAGGTGGCAGTAAATACATTCCTAAGGCTATCTGCTCGGGAGAAGAATGAAATGGCAAAGTATTATTTAGTCTCTGTGCTGGGAGAACTGATGCTGCTGAAACCAGAGTAAACACATTTAAGGATCAATTGAGCATCATTCATGAGAATTTCCTTCTCCAAACCCCTTCCTTAACTCTCAGGAAGGAAATGACAATGGGACCTTGAACTGGAGACCACAGAACGTGCTTTTTCTCTACTACAATCTTGAGGTTTTATTAAAATTAGATAATAAGCAAGCCATCCTGTTAGCTGTCAAGGCTGAAAATACAATAAACTGAAAGATAAGCTGGACAAAAAGAAATTCAGAAGCAGTGTCCTTACAGCAAGTGGCCATAGAATGGCCCAATGACAGTAATATTAGTTTACTTAGATGTTTACCTTGAAAGATAAATTCATTGATAATTTGGAGACAGCATATTAGAGTAGTTAGATTAGAACATCTTCAAATGTCAATCTTTTGGTTTCTGTATGCTATGATTTGAATGTCTCCTCCAAAATTCATGTTGAAATGTAATCTCCAATGTGGTAGTATTGAGAGGTGTGGCCTTTAGGTGGTGCCTGGATTTATTCATGGATCAATGAGCTGTCATTAAAGTGGGAATGGTAGCTTAGTAAGAAGAGGAAGAGAGATGGGAGCTAGCATGCTCAGCCCCCTCACGATGTGATGCCCTGTGCAGCCTCGGGCCTCTGCAGAGAGTCCTCACTGATTCCCTGCCCCCAGGAGGCAGGGAAATTCTGGGCAGAAGAGGGTGGGGCCCTTGCGGGGGACCCACCCTCAAGCCGAAAAGCCTGAAACTGCTGCCCAAAGGCAGAACTTACATCCTTGTTTTCCTGCTCAAATGTTGCCATTTCCAAAACCACCCAAGGCCTGCCCTGCCCCTTATCCTGTGCCTATAAAAACCCCAGAACTCAGGTGGCAGAGAGGAGAAGCAGCTGGACATCGGAGACTATGGCTGGACATTGGAGAGAAGTGGTTTGACTTCAGAGGGACAGCTTGACAGTGAAGAATTCGGCCAGAGATAGCTGGACTTCAGGGGAAGATGACCTTTCCGCCTCATCCCCCTTTCAGCTCCCTTTCCTGCTGAGAGACACTTTAATCGGCAATAAAATCCCCCATGTTTACCAAACTTCAATTCGTTTGTGTGACTTCATTTCTCCTGGATGCTGGACAACAGCTTGGGTGCCACGAGTGTGGATGCAAAAGGCTGTCACACTGACCCTTTACCCTCTCTAGCAGAAGGCAGCCACCTCAAATGAAAAGGCAGAGGATCCATTGAGCTTTCAACACTTAAGCTGTGCGCTGAGGGCAAAGCTAAAAGAGCACTGTAACACTCCCTCTGGGGCTTCAGGGGTCATAGGCGCTCCCCCAGACACTGCTGTGGGGCCGTTACAGAGTTCACTCCTGCTGGTCCCCAAAAGCACTCGCCTTGGCTCCTGCACCTGCTCACCTGTGTGCTCCTTCCCTTGAGAGGTGAAGCGTAGCGGGTCTGAGTGAGTGGAGTTCGCCCCTGCTGGCCTCTCTCTCGTGTGCCCTCTCCCGTGAGGAGTTGAGAGCTGCAGGCTGAGTGAACGAGGCATCCCCTTTGTGAGTCCTGTGAAGGGGTCAGGGAAATATCCTGCTTCACCATCAGCAGAGAGGCTCTCTCCTGATGAGGCCCGTCAACCTTGGATTTCTCAGCCTCTATAACTAAGAAATAAATTCTTTTTCTTCAAAAATTATCCAGTTTCAGTTATCTTGTTATAAGCAACAGAAAATGGACTGAGACCATATACATAGCCTGGATAAGCAGAATCAGAGTCATGATTTCATAGCATTTTTGTTTTTTACTCCGTTAATGCTAAAACAAGAGGAACATGCAAGATTTAGGTTAGATACAAAGAAGTTTCTAAACATGGGACTTGAAGTTCCTTTTCTGCAGGCCTAACCAAATTAGATTATTTTGTATGAATTATTTAGGGCTCTCCTAATCCAATATCTGAGTCCACATCTCTCCCTTGAAGTGATCAGGTACTTGGAAGCACATGTTGACCACGCAACACAAATGTCAACAGACATTGATTGAGCTCCCACATTTCAATTTGGGTCCTGAAATTCAAGGATGAGAAAAACACATTGTCTGCCCTCAAGGAATGAAAGTCCCTCCTCCATCTCCTTCCAAAAGTTGGTTGGTAACCTTATTTGTGACCTCTGTTTCCATAAAACATTTGAGAGTATGGTTGGTGAAGAACTGAAGTTTTAGTTGGATCCCTGAATAGGCATTAGGCTGTGTAGCTAGTGCCTTGCTAAGATCTTTTCAGGACCATTGCTTGCCTGGTAAAATAAGAGTTTCCACTAATTTTCCTTGGCAGGGACTACAAAGTAGGGTTTATTTTCTAACCATAGGATGATCCATAGCTAATAAATAGTACCCTCTTGGAAGAACGCAAGAAAATGTATTCTATTATTTAATGTAATTTGTTATTATATATTATTTAATATAATTATATTATTTGAGAATCTTCTTTCTTTTTTTTTTTTTTTGAGACAGGGTCTCACTCTGTCACCAGGCTGGAGTGCAGTGGCGCCATCTCGGCTCACTGCAGCCTCCACCTTCTGGATTCAAGTGACTCTCCTGACTCAGACACCTAGACAGCTGGGATTACAGGAGTGCACCACCAAGCCCAGTTGATTTTTATATTTTTAGTAGAGACAGGGTTTCGCTATGTTGGCCAGCTGGTCTCAAACTCCTGAGCTCAAGTGATCTGCCCACCTCAGCCTCCCAAAGTGCTGGGATTACAGGCATGAGCCACTGCTCCAGCCAAGAATCTTCTTTCTGATGAGTGCAGTCTGCACCTCATAATGACCGTCTCAAGGTGTAAGGCAAGCACAAACACTATTGACTCCGTTTTACAGATCAGGAAAATGAGGCAACGACAAATTCATTCATCTATTCTTAGGGAAAGAGTTGATAATGGGCAACTGCAGCCTGCAGGCTTCTGACCATATGCCATATCTTCTGCACAGAGTCTCTGTTGGACTAGACAGTATTTTTTGCACATTAGGAAAAGGTGCATCCCTTGCATGAATGCAGCCCTCTGTGTGGGTAGCTACATTAGCAACAGGAGCGTGGGTTGGATTTTAGTCCCCAGTCACTTGCCTGGTTGGGTCCTCTTGTGCAGTCATGACTTGCAACTTGTACAACTCTGGGCCCTTCCTGTCTTTTTCTTTGTTATTACTTCACACTTGAGAATCAGCTTCTCAAAAGGTTTGATGAGAAAAACTGAGCATTGGCGATGCCAGGCATATGGCAGATGCTTAATAAGTGTTTGCTCAATGAATGAATTAGGACAGGTGTCCCATCATATGTGCCTGGTCACCCTGCACTACTGCATCACTGTAGCCATGCAGCTCCCCACAGAGGTCAGGGGTTAGGCACCGTTCTCATCTGAGTGTCTCTTTTTCTTGAGCATTATATTTCCTTAGAAGTAATTACTCCCAACCCTTGTGTGAGGAATAACCACTTTTCATTTCTGTGAAGCTGACCACACACCTATGTATAGGTGGGGCACCCTTCAGGGGAGCTGGGAAGAAGAAATCCCCAACAGCTATCCTCCTTCCACGCCAACTAGGAGTCCTGGGAGAGGGGTGTGGTGGAGGCAGCCATCTTAGGGTTCTGTTAGACCAGACAGAGATTTCTGCATTTGACCTTGACCTGATGATTGGGAATCCTCAGAGCAGTACAGCTGCAGAACATTTCTTCCCTTTCATCAGGCCCAGACATTGTTTAGTGAGGAGTTACAGAAAATGTTTTGTTGTTTTCAAGGACTTGAAAAGCACCCTGTCAGCACTCTCTCAGATAGAATGGAGTGCACCAAGCCTGCGGGGTTCCTTATCTTATAGTTATAACCAATGGAAAACTTGGAGGAGGAAGAATCTTTCTTCCTTCTGCATCTTCTGTCACACCAAGCCTGCTAGGCTGGGCATGTCAGAGCAGGTTCTTTGCTAATACCTAGAGGTTCCTGATAATGCCCAGCTTGGGCTAGACTGGCTGTAAGCCTAGGACAGGTGGGCTATTAGATAAGCCACAGTGAACTCCTCTTTGTGAATGACAGAATTAGACTACTGGGGCATTCTCAGTTGTTTTCACAATGCAACTGTGCAAACAAGTGATCCTCCATTGAAAAGGAGACCCTTCCTTCCTCCTCCCTACACAGTCTCGTAACCAAGACAAATTACTTTCCCTTCCATGTCCCGACTCCCTCAATTTTCATCTTTATTGGGCAGATCAAGGATTATATCTTGATCCTTTAAGTTCCCAGACAAACATGACTTCTTCATCGTTTTAATTTTTGTATTTTGATGGAATAGTTTTTTAAATGGCTGTCTTCATTTAACGTTTTGGTTGGTTATTTATTCATCTTTCTTGGGGGAGGTAAGTGAACAGGTGGGAATGCACTAACGAAAGGATGGTCTGCCATAGGAAACTCTACACCAGCAGCTGAGCAGCAAGCATGACCTGCTGTGCCCTGGCTTCTGAATTCTGACACACAGAATTTTTACTGCATGTATGGTTTACTCACTGGTCAATAGATTCCTGCTGTTATAAAAGTTTTATAGTTGTCTTGTGACAGTATGACTCTGAGGCCCCTAGAGAAGTCTAGGCATAAAAGAATGTCTTCAGATGAGGAGGTTTACTCATGGGGGCCACCCTCAGGACAGGAGAGCAGATAAAAACCAGCTAAGAGGAGTATCTGCTGGGGAATGTGTTACTTCCATCTGAACTTGGAGTTGTGGAAACCACAAAGGTGCATATTGTTATTGCAGTGTTTCCAGCTAGGTATTGTTTATTTGTCCTTAATTGATGCAACATTTCTAAGGATAATCTTGACGAGCATTCCTTCAGGAGCAATGATGGGGAAAGATGACTTACTTTCAGTTACTTACCTACTAGCTTCCCGAGCCTTCCCTTTTGGATTATACCATCTTCCGAGAAATTAGCACGTAAATTGTGGTCAGTTGAAGTAATGACCTATTAATTAGGCCAATGACTCCCTCCATAAAAGCAACACAGAATTATATATCTATTTTTCCAGAAACTTTAATTCTTTTCTGACTGAACCCGTATAAACTTTTGAGATTATGATATAGTTTGTATATTTGTCCCTGTCCAGATCTTATGTGGAGCCTGGGGAGAGTTGATTGGATCATGGGGGCGATTTCTCATGAATGGTTTAACACCATCCTCTTGGTGCTGTCCTAGTGATTGTGAGTTCTCGGGAGATCTGGTTGTTTTAAAGTGTGGCACCTCCCTACTCCCTCTGGCTCTTGCTTTTGCATGTGAAGTGCAACTCCTGTTTTGTCTTCCACCATGAATAAAAACTCCCTGAAGCCTTCCTAGAAGCTAAGCAGATGCCAGAGCCATGAACGTACAGCTTGCAGAACCATGAGCCAATCAAACATCTTTTCTTTATAAATTGTCTAGTCTTGGTATTTCTTTATAGTAATGCAAGAATAAACTAATACAGATTAGTGTGCATCTTTTTCCCTCTGAATTAAAAACAACCTTTGTAATCCTGGTTTTTAGCATCCTATAAGGCACATGGAAAGGGCTGTTACTGCAGAAAGAATAAACAAAGGAGTGAATGAAATGGCCTTCATGCTTTTGGGGTCCACTGAACGCTGTACTCTTTGGAGCCTGCTGCATTGCTGTCAAGTCTCATCAAAACCACAGCTTCAAAAGCTACTGCGTTTAGCCTCACAGATTTTGGATAATCGTTGAGCCACAAAAATGCTGCTGATGACATAAGTTTTCAATGGTCAATGAGCATTTCCATGGTTATCTCTTCCTTTGTTTGCCTATCCAAAGGCCTAAAAGCACAAACTATATGCACCGAAGAGTTCTCTCTCTTTTTTTTTTTGAGACGGAGTCTCGCTCTGTCGCCCAGGCTGGAGTGCAGTGGCGCAATCTCGGCTCACTGCAAGCTCCGCCTCCCGGGTTCATGCCATTCTCCTACCTCAGCCTCCCTGAGTAGCTGGGACTACAGGCGACCGCCACCTCGCCCGGCTAATTTTTTTTTTTTTTTGTATTTTTAGTAGAGATGGGGTTTCACCATGTTAGCCAAGATGGTCTCGATCTCCTGACCTCGTGATCCACCTGCCTCGGCCTCCCAAAGTACTGGGATTACAGGCGTGAGCCACCATGCCCTGTCGAGTTCTCCTCTTTATCCCTTGAAACCCAAGGGAAAAATATAAACAGAATGGTGCATGATTTAGCATTTTTTTTTGTTAGATCCATTTTCTGGTTCTTTCTAGGTCAGTTCTGATTTCTCAGGCCTATGCATGTGGGCCAGTGTGAATTTGCATGGTTACCTAGAGACATAGTGCTCTAAACTTAACCAGGCATTGAAGGAACTCACCAAATTTCTAAGGTAACAGGAAAACTGTTGTGATTCTAGACTCAATAATTTATGGTCATGCCACAAATGCTGAGTTGGGGTGTCAAGCCCTGTGGTCGCACTCCTATTAGTGGTATTCCTCCTTAAGGATCCAGCTTGAGCTGTCCTGTTCCTGGCTTGTGTATTCTTCCATCACTAATTACATAATAATAACAGCTTCCATTTGTCCCGTGCTTTGAAAAGAGATGGTGGTTATAAAGGATCTTCTTTACACATTGTGAAATGTGCAATGGACCATTCATCACAGAGATGATGAGCTTTATTCATTCATTCATCTATTATTCTAGATGTCCAGCACAATGCCTGGCAGGCAGGAGGCACTGAGTCAACACATGCGTGTTGAGTGAATGAGAAAAATTATCACATTATATCTAGTTTTGGAAAAGTGTGCCAAGGCTATGAGAAGTTTTTAATGCACAAAAACTTACATTGTTTAATGCCAGGCACAATTTTAAATGCCTTACCTATATTAACCCATTTCGTCTTCATAACTATCCCTAGAGGTGATTATAGATCACCCCCTTATAGATGGGGAAGCTGACTGTGTGTGGAGGTTGAGTGAGTTTTCCGAGTCAGTGAACGGCAGAGCTGAGATTGGAACACAGGCATTCTGTGTAAAGAGATTGTACCTTTAACCATGATCTCATACTGCCTTTCAAGTTACGATATTGCTAATGTTTGTAGGTTCTCAGGAGAAGGAGCACACACACAAAGTAATTCCTTAAAAACAACATAGCCTGTTAGTTCCAAGTCTCTTCTAGACTTGAAGCAAATGTCTGGGATTTAGTTAGGGAGTTAGGGAGGATGAGTGGCATCTGTTGAACACACCAGAGTGCTAACATCTTATCTTTGCTGATTTCCTAACTCGTATTTCAAGTCACACATGAAATACTTCTGGATTTATTTGTCCCAAGGAACTTACACAAAAGGCATTTGATTTAATGACGTCAAGTGATCAGTATTTGTCCAGTAGTCTTATCTCGAGTGTTATGAAACTATTTTTATTGTTTCCTTTTGAGCAGCTATGGAGACGGTTTCACAGCTAATTCCCATTTCTGTGCTGCTTCCTTAGCATATGGTGGGTGTGCACGTCTAGACAGTCAACCCATAGAGTTGCGCATGAAACAAAACTTGAAGATAATGAATCATGAATCTGAATCATGGATCCAGTTCCACAGGCACCTCACTAGTGTTCTGTTTTCTATTTGTAATTTTCAATTTTGGCTACTGCTACTGTTTGTGAAAGTAACATATGCATGTTGGCACAAATGAGGCAATATAAATATATAGAAAGAAAAAGTAAATCAATCATTTGACTATTTTTATGTAGATCTATTTTTGAGCTCTCTATTCTGTTCCATTGATCTTTTTGTCCCTCCTTTCACCAATACCAGACACTCTTACTTACTGTAGCTTTATGGTCATTTAGTGTCAGTCTTTTAGCTTTGTTCTTTTACTTCAGTGTTGTGTTAGCTGGTCTGGGTCTTTTGTCTCTCCAAAGAAACTTTAAAATCAGGTTTCAATACCCACAGAATAACTTGCTGAGATTTTTTTTCTTTCTTTTCTTTCTTTCTTTTCTTTTCCTTTCTTTCTTCTCTTTCTTTCTTTCTTTCTTTCTTTTTCTTTCCTTCTTTCCTCTTTCTCTCTTTCTTTCTTCTCTTTCTCTCTCTCTTTCTTTCTTTTTTTTGAGACAGATTCTTGCTATGTTTCACAGTCTGGTCTTAAACTCCTAGGCTTGAGTGATCTTCCTGCCTCAGCCTCCAAAGTGGCTGGGACTATAGGTGCCCATCACTGCACCCTACCTTACTGAAATTTTGATTGGTATTACACTGAATGCATACATCAAGTTGTGAACAACTTGCATCTTGATAATATTGAGTCTTCCAATTCATGCACATGGAATATTTCATTTATTTTGTTCTTTTCTTAGAGTTTTATAGCTTTCCTTGAACAGATTTTGTACATATTTTGTTAGATTTGTACCTAAGTATTTCATTTTTTTTGAGTGTGAATATAAATGATATTGTGTTTCAGTTTCTACTTACTCATTGCAGGTATGTGGGAAAGTGATTGACTTTTGTGTATTAACCTTGCATCCTTCATCCTTACTATAGTTGCTTATTAGTTCCAAGAGTGTTTTTTGTTGTTGTTGTTGATTCTTTTGGGCTGTTTATGTAGACTATCATGTCATCTGTGAAAAAAGACAGTTTTATTTCTTCCTCCTCAATCTATTTAACTTTTATTTCATTTTCTTGTCTCATTGAATTAGCTAGGACTTCCAATACAATGTTGAAAAGCAGTACTGAGAGAGGATGCCTTTGCTTTGACCCTGATCTTAACGGGAAAACTTCCAGTTTCTCTCCATTAAGTATGAGGTTAGCTGCAGGTTTTTGTAGACACTCCTTATCAGGTTGAGGAAGTTTCCCTCTATTTAGCCTTGATTACTGAGAGTTTTTGTCATGAATGAATGTTGAATTTTTAAAATACTTTTTTTTTGCATGTTTTGAGATGATCATATGTTTGTTTGTTCTTTACCCTGCAGATGTGATGTATTACATCAATTGAGTTTTGAATGTTGAACCAGCCTTGCATACCTGAGATAAATCCCGCTTGGTTGTGGTTTATAATCCCTTTTAGACATTGTTGGTTTTGATTTGCTATTTTTTGAACATTTTGCATCTATGTTCATGAAAGATATCGGTCTGTAATTTTCTTGTAATGTCTTTGTCTGGTTTTGTTATTAGGGTAATGTTGGTCTCATAGAATGAGTTAAGAAGTATTCTTTCTACTTCTATCTTCTGTAAAAGATTATAAGAAATTGGTATAATTTCTTTCTTAAATGTTTGGAAGAATTCGCTAGTGACTGAGCCTGGTGCTTTCTATTTTGGAAGGTGGTTGCTAATGTACTTAATTTCTTTAATAAATATAGGTCTATAACTCCTATAATCCCAGCACTTTGGGAGGCTGAGGCGGGTGAATTACTTGAGGTCAGGAGTTCGAGACAAGCCTGGCCAACATGATGAAACCCCATCCTTACTAAAAATAAAAAAATTAGCCAAGCATGGTCTCACATGCCTGCAATCCTAGCTACTTGGGAAGCTGAGGCACGAGAATCACTTGAACCTGGGAGCTGGAGGTTGCAGTGAGCTGAGATTGTGCTGTTGCACTCCTGCCTGGGTGACAGAGCGAGACTCCATGTCAATAAATAAATAATAAATATAGGTCTATTCAGAGTCTCTATTTTTTCTTGTGTGAGTTTTAGAAAATTGTGTCTTTCAAGAAATTGGTTTATTTCACCTAGGTTATCAAATTTGGGCATAAAGTTGCTTATAATATTTCTTTATTATCCATTTAATGTCCATGAGATCTGTCCCTTCTTTCATTTCTGATATTAGTCATTTTTGTCCTCTTTTTTTCCTGGTTAACTGGCCAAAGACATCAATTTTATTGACTTATTTTCAGAGAACCAGTTTTTTTATTTTATTGATTTTCTATATTAATTTCTTTAAAAATTTTATTTGCTCCATTTAAAAAAATTATTTCATTTCTTCTGCTTACATTGAATTTAGTTTGCTCTTCTATTTTCAGTTTCCTAAGATGGAAACTTAGATGACTGATTTTAACTCTTTCTTCTTTTCTAATATTTGCATTCAATTCTGTGAACTTCCCTCTAAGCACCACTTCTGCTGTATCCCACAAATTTTAATGAGCTGTGTTTCCATTTTCATTCAGCTTATTTTAAAATTTCTCTTGAAATTTCTTCTTTGACCCCTGAGTTATTCAGAAGTGTGTTGTTTGATCTCCAAATATTTTAGGATTTTCCAGCTCTCTTTCTGTTATTGACTTCTAGTTTAATTCCATTATGGTCTGAGAGCAGGCATTGCATGATTTCCATCCTTTTACATTTGTTAACATGGGCTGGGTGTGGTGGCTCATGCCTGTAATCCCAGCACTTTGGGAGGCTGAGATGGGTGGGTCACTTGAGGTCAGGAGTTCAAGACCAGCCTGGCCAACATGGTGAAAACCCGCCTGTACTAAAAATACAAAAAAATTAGCCAGGTGTGGTGGCAGATGCCTGTAATCCCAGCTTCTCGGGAGGCTGAACCTGGGAGGTAGAATTTGCAGTGATCTGAGATCGCACCACTGTGCTCCAACCTGGGTGACAGAGCAAGACCTCATCTCAAAAAAAAAAAAAAAAAAAAAAAAATTTTTAAGGTGTGTTTTATGGCCCAGAATGTGGTCTATCTTAGTGAATGCGTCATGTGGGCTTGAGAAAAATGTGTATTCAGCTGCCATTGGTTGAAGTAATCTGTAGATGCCTATTATGTTAATATCCTGTTGGTTGATGGTGTTATTGAATTCAGCTATGTCCTTACTGATTTTCTGCTTGCTGGATTTGTCCGTTTCTGAAAGAGGGGTATTGAATCCTCCAACTACAATAGTGGATTCATTTATTTCTACTTGCGGTTCTCTCAGTTTTGTCTCACTTATTTTGACACTCTGTTATTAAGTGTATACACATTAAGAAATTAACCCATTTATCATTTAATGCCACTCTTTATCCCCAATAACTTTCTGTGCTCTGAAGTCTGTTCTTTCTAAAATTAACGTAGATATTCCAGATTTTTAAAATTAGGGTTAGCGTATATATATTTATCCATCTGTATACTTTTAATCTATATGTATCTTTATATTTAAAGTGGGTTTCTTGTAGGCAACACTCAGTAGGGTCCTGTTTTTTGATCAACTCTGACAATCACTTTCTTTAATTGATACATTTAGACCATTGATGTTCAAAGTGATTAATGATATAATTGGGTAAATATATACCATATTAGTTACTGTTTTCTATTTGTTGCCCTTGTTCTTTGTTCCTTTTTTTGTTTTCTACTCTTTTTCCTCCTTTTAACTGAGTTTTCTTCAGTTAAAACTCCTGGGGTTTTAACTGAGCATTTTATATGTTTCCATTTTGTCTCCTTTCTTAGCATATCAGTTGTACTTCCTTTTCTGCTTTTTTAGTAGTTGCCCTAGAGTTTGCAATTTATATTTACAATGAAACCAAGTGAACTTTCTTTTACTTTTTTGAGATGGAGTCTCTTACTCTGTCGCCCAGGCTTGAGTGCAGTGGTGCAATCTTGGCTCACTGAAACCTCTGCCTCCTGGGTTCAAGTGATTCTCCTGCCTCAGCCTTCTGAGTAGCTGGGATTACAGGCATGCACTACCACACCTTGCTAATTTTTTTTCATATTTTTAGTAGAGACGGGGTTTCACCATGTTGGTCAGGCTGGTCTCAAACTCCTGACCTTGTGAACTGCCTGCCTCGGCCTCCCAAAGTGCTGGAATTACAGGTGTGAGTCAATGCATCTGGCCACCAAGTGCATTTTCAAATAACAGTATACTGCTTCACAGGTAGTGTGAGTACCTGATAATAATAAAATAATCCCAATTTTTCCCTCTCATCCCTGTATCATTGTTATCATTCATTTCACTTACACATAAACACAAACACACACATATAATTAAATATATTGTTGCTATTGTTATTTTGAACAAACTCATCTCTTAGATTAAGAATAAGAAAATTACGGTATTTATTTTGCCTTCATTTCATCCTTATTCCTTCTTCAGTGCTCTTCCTTTCTTTATGTAGGTCCAAGTTTCAGGCTTATATGATTTTCCTACCCTTTCAAGAACTTTTTCAAAACATTTCTTGCAAGGCGGGTCTACTGGCAACAAATTTCCTCAATTTTCGTTTGTGTAAGACTGTAAGTATCCTTGGCTTTTGAAGAATATTTTCACAGGGTACGGAATTCTAGGTTGGTGGCTTTTTCTCTCAACACTTTAAATATTTCACTCCACCCTGTTCATGCCTTGCATGGTTCCTGAGGAGAAGTAGATGTAATTCATAATTTTGCCTCTCTGTAAGGAAAAGTAGATGTAATTCTAATTTTGCCTCTCTGTAGGTAAAGTTTTTTTTTTTAACCTCTGGCTTCTCTCAGGAGTTTTTCTTTATCATTTTTTTATGAAAATGAGAGGCATATCATTTTTGAAAATGATAGGCAGTTCATTTGAAAATGATAAGCCTAGGTGTAGTGTTTTGGGGCATTTATCCTGCTTGGTGTTCTCTGAGCTTTCTAGATCTGTGGTTTGGTATCTGAGATTAATTTGGGGAAAATTCTCTATCACCATTGTTTCTAATATTTCTTCTTTTCCTCTTTCTTCTCCTTCTGATATTCTCAGTATGTGTGTGTTACAACTTATGTAGTTGTTCCACGGTTCTTGAATAATCTGTTCTGTTCTGTTTGTTTATTTGTATAAGACAGGGACTTGCTCTGTTGCCCAGACTAGAGTGCAATGGAACAATTATAGCTCACTGTAATCTCAAACTCCCATGCTCAGGTGATCCTCATGCCTCAGCCTCCCAAGTAGTTAGGACCACAGGTGTGCACCATCATGCCTGGCTAATTAAAATTTTTTTTATAGAGATAAGGTCTCACCGTATCACCCAGGCTGATCTTGCACTCCTGGCCTCAAGTGGTCCTCCTGCTTCAGGCTCCCAAAGCACTGGGATTACAGGTGTGGGCCACCATGCCCTAGTGGTGGTGTTTTTTGTTTTTGTTTTTTTTTTCTTTTTTCTTTTATTAAAGTCTTTTTTTCTCTTTGCCTTTCCATTTTGGAGATTTTTATTTAGATACCTCAAACTTGGAGAATCTTTCCTTAACTATGTTCAGTCTACTAGTAAGTGCATTAAAGGTATTCTTTATTTGCATTACAATGTTTTGATCTCTACTATTTTATTGATTTTTCTTAGAATTCCTATTTCTGCTTACATTGCACATCTGTTCTTGCATGCTGTGTACTTTATCCATTAGAGCCCTTATTGTATTAATCATAATTGTTTTGAATTCCCAGTCTGATCATCATCCCAACATTCCTGCCATATGAGTCTGGTTTTGATGCTTGCTATGTCTCTTCAAAATGTTTTTCGCCTTTCAGTATTTCTTGTAATTTTTTCCTTTATATCCAGACATAATGCACTGGGTAAAAGGAACTGCTATAAATAGGTCTTTAGCAATGTGAAGGTCAGGTGTGGGTAGGGGAAGTGTTCTACTGTCCTGTGATTAGGTCTTAGTCTTTTAGGGCCTCAGGATTGTGAATTTCATATATGCTTCTCAGTAATTTTGTCCCTCCTCACCCCACACCCCGCTGAAGGTGGAACAGAATGGCTAATGGGGTCTGGAGTTGATTATTTTTCTTCCCCCAGGTCAGTTAGGTTAATATAAAACCCCAGCAGGTCTGAGCTCCTTAAATAGCTTCTGCTGAGGGCAGGCCTTGTTAAGAAGCACAGGAATGTTCTGGTGTATTTCACAATAATTCATTTTCCTCTGCCTTCTGGAAGCACAATGGGATTTCTAAAATAATATTCACTAGGAGAACCTGGTAGAACTCCAGGGGACAAAACTCACAAGTGGGGGCTGTCCTAGGACAGCATCCCCTACAGCGATTAATCTCTCACAGTCATCCATACTGAGCCTTCAGCAACTTGTCAATTGTAGTTTAGGTTTCCCCACCCTGGCACTGATTTCCAAGGAGGGCTGTGATTCTCTGTATTTGCCTGTCTGTCTCTCCAGTTAGGGGTGCAGCACTTTGTCCTGTGACCTTACTTCTCTTACAGATCTAAGAAAAGTTGTTGATTTTTCAGGGTTTTTTTTTTTTTTTGACAGCCTCACTCTGTTGCCCAGGCTGAAGTGCAATGATGCTCTCTTGGCTCACTGCAACCCCTGCCTCCCAGGTTCAAGCAATTCTCGTGCCTTGGCTTCCTACGTAGCTGGGACTACAGGTGACTGTCACCACGTCCAGCTAATTTTTGTGTTTTTTATTGGAGATGGGGTTTCACCATGTTGGCCAGGCTTGAACTCCTGACCTCAAGTGATCCGCCCTCCTCAGCCTCCCAAAGTGCTGAGATTACAGGCAAAAGCCACTACGCCTGGTCAGTTTTTCAGTTTGTTTAGCTTTCACTTGTTAGGATAATGCAGTGACCTCCAAGCTTCTCATTTGCTGGACCAGACACCAAAAGTCTCCTTTTTAAAAAACAAAACAAAAAACCCAATAATTGATCATGGCTATATCCCAATTTCTTAGAACATAACTTTGCACATGGAAAATGCCCAATAAACATTTACTGAGTGACTAAATGGTAAAGGGGCTGTGTGAATTTTACAGGGCTCATCTGATTTTCTAACTTGCTATTGGATGGGGACATGGATTCTTCACATCTAGTCTCATTCTTCCTAAATCCCCTGCAATTCACTTCTACTCATGTGGCAGCCAGGAAGTGTTTCTTATACTTACAGCTTCCTTTTTATTTCCTTTTATAAAAAAGAACTTTATTAAGATATAATTCACATACCATACAACTTACCCATTGAAAGTGTGTGAATCCATGAGTTTTTAGTTACATCCACAGACGTGTGTGACCATCACCAAAGTCAATTTGAGAACATTTTCATCACCTCAAAAAGAAACCCCATTGTCTTTAGCTATCACCCTATTTTTCTCCCTCTCTATCCCTCATCCTGAAAAAACCAGTAATATACTTTCTGTTGCTACAGATTTCCTGGTTATGGACATTTTCTATGAATAGAATCACATAATATGTGGTCTTTTGTGACTGTCTTCTTTCACTCTGCCTGTTTTCAAGGTTCTTTCATGTTGTGGCATGTGTCAGTTTCTCATTCCTTTTTAAGGCTGAATAATATTTCATTTTATGGATGTACCACTTTTGTTAATCTAGTCTTCAGTCGATGGACATTTGGATTGTTTTTAATATGGGGCTATTATGAAAAATGTTGCTATAAACATTTATGCACATATTTTTGTGTAGACATATCTTTTTATTTTTAGGTATATACATGGGAGGACTGGAATTTCTGGGTCATATAGTTTGTTAACTTTTTGAGAAACTGCCAGATTGTTTTCCAGAGCACCATTTTACATTCTCACCACCACTATATAAGGGTTTTAATTTCTTTGCATATATGCCAACACTTGATATTATCTGACTTTTTAATTCTAGCCACCCTAGTAGGTGAAGCATGAATCATGGAATTATGATTTTGATTTGCATTTCCCTAATGACTCATGATGTCAAGCATCTTTTCATGTGCTTGTTGGCCATTTGTATATCTTCTTTGGAAGAATAATCTATTGCCCATATTGAAATTGAATTATTTACCTTTTCATCTTTGAGTTGTAAGAGTTCTTTATATATATAAGTCCCTTATCGGATATACATAGCTTATTTTTTTTTTAACTGAAGTTTTTTACATGGTATTCCCCACTTTCTTCACTCTTGTGTGATGTGCCCACATGGTACACAGGGAAATCAAGAGGAAAAACAATCCCTTTTGTAAAAGGACGAACTATGAATGTCTTTAGCTGGCATTCAAGAGCATGTCATGTCTGTTTTCCCACCCTGATAAATCCAGTAGCAATAAACCCAGAATTACTCGTTCTTAAAAACTACCTCATTGCAGAGGACTGCTTGTTGGGTAGTGGATTAATGTCCAAACCTCTTAGCTAATTAGTGTGAAACACAAATCACCTTTATGTAATATGGCTTGACAATAAAATGAGAAGTCAAAGCAGATGTTTCATCTGGATGTCTGCCCCTTAGAACCTTTGATGGGCTGCTTTGTGCTTTCTCTAGTACAGTGCTGCTAACGTCCATATTATGAGTAACAATTTCTATTTTGCACAATCAATCACTTCATGGAAAAATTCAACAGCACTTTATATATTAAGGTTATTTTCTGGAGGGCAAATGCAGACCAAATCTTGAACAATTGGATTTCATTTCAGAGTGGAATTTTAGTGGACTTCTGTGATAGGAAAAGTCTGAATTAGCAAGGAGACAAGCCCAGTGGTACTGATAGTGAGGTAAGCATTAAGTTGCAAAAGGAGAAAGTAATATTCGCTATCCAGAAAACCCTCCCCAAAAGACTTCGAAATTTTTAGTAGACATGTTATATCTAAATTGGTATCTGAAGCTATTATTCCAAGGACATTGCTTTGGATAGATGTCTGACATTCGTCCTTGTTACATAAGCTATCTTACATTTCAAGAACATGTTTTGTAATGGTAATCGGTGAATGATAAATTTGGTAGTAATCATCAGCTGTTCAGAAATTGAAATATGCGGTCTGTGGCAATATGAATATTTGTTTTTAATTTGTTGACTTGGTGATTTTAAAACAAACCACCCTAAGGAGGAATG
The DNA here is from genome assembly GCF_029281585.2 of Gorilla gorilla gorilla. NCBI lineage: Eukaryota > Metazoa > Chordata > Mammalia > Primates > Hominidae > Gorilla > Gorilla gorilla. Next base: position 82,713,668 of record NC_073237.2, read on the forward strand.
CTTCACAACAGAGCCTTAATAATTATTGAAGGCCAAAAACATGATGTGAAACCAACTTGCCAAATTACGAGTTGGCTGGGCCTGTGAAGGCGGTGTTCACTCTGGGAATGGAGGTGTTCGGGAAGAAGCACTGTAAACCATAAACAGGGCTTCCTAGGATGCTTATGGAGACTTGTGTCTACCTGGCCCTTCTGTGCAGGCCACAGTACATTGCTTGGGTTTCCACTGGCATCTTCACTTTGGCTGGGAAAAGAAGAGATGTGGGAATCAGACAGACCTGGGTTGCCCTCCTAGGTCTGTCCCTTCACAATTGAATGATGCAGAATAAGTTACTTGGCATCTGTAAGACTCTGGTTTGCATCTCTACGGAGATGAGAACCTACTTCATCTCACATTGCCAGGAATAAATGAGAATAGACCTATAAGATGCTTACTCCAGGATCTAGCCCAATGCAGATGCCACATGCTCCTTTCCTGCTTTTCACCTTTTGCTTTCTGTCCCCTTTCCTCCACCAAGCTGCTCCTCCACAATTGAGGCCAATTCAGTACTTGAGCTTGTGGAGGAGTTTGTTTCATCTATTGCTGAAAAAGAAGAGTGCCTGAAAGCCCAGCCATAGATCCATGCGAAGGTAGAATGCCCTTCTAGTTATTCTTGACCCTGGCTGTGAATACCCTCTACCTTCTGCTCACCTTGTGGGTATATCCCTTAAGAGGCAATGCAGGAAAAGACAGCCCAATACAAATATTGGCAATTTGTAGATGAATGAATCAATGTGATCAAAGGAGTTATGAAAAGATGTTCAAAAGCACTGGCAATTAGGAAAATACAATTTAAAGTAAAATTAAATACCACTGGCAAAAATTTGAAGATTGTTCTTGTGTTTATGGAAAACAACCAGGCAACCATGAATGAATTTAACCATTAAAAGAATCTATTAAAATTTAAAAAATACACATGTCTTTCAACTTAGCGGTTCAATCCCATGACTACAGTCCTCAGAAATTAAAGCATTAATATGGAAAGTTTTATTTACAAGGACATTTTTACTGAAGCATTATTAGTAAAGACAAAAACAAACAAACAAACCCAACAACAACAAAAAACAAGAATCCCACAAATACAAGCTGGCAGTAAAGAGCTGTAGGGGAATAACTGGTAAAATAATTGACATCACCTCACCAAGGTATGTTTTTTGATAGTTAAAAAAAAACAGGTTAAGATATAGTTTGCAGGCCGGGCCCGGGGGCTCACGCCTGTAATCCCAGCGCTTTGGGAGGCCGAGGCAGGTGGATCATGATGTCAGGAGATTGAGACCATACTGGCTAACACAGTGAAACCCCGTCTCTACTGCAAATACAAAAAATTAGCCGGGCGTGGTGGCGAGCGCCTGTAGTTCCAGCTACTCGGGCGGCTGAGGCGAGAGAATGGTGTGAATCCAGGAGGCGGAGCTTGCAGTGAGCCGAGATCACGCCACTGCACTCCAGTCTGGGCAACAGAGTGAGACTCCATCTCAAAAAAAAAAAAAAAAAAAGATATCATAGTTTACAAAGTATTATTGAATGAGAACAAAAAATGACGTGGAGAAATTTGTATAAAATGATCCAACTTGTAAAATAAACATGGACTAGCAAAATTCCATGTATCTCTCTCGTTCTCTCTCTCTCTCTCTCTCTCATTCTCTCTGGCGGGGGTGTGTGTGTGTGTTTGCATTTCTATGAGGATTGAGCATAGAGACAAATAACAACCATAGTCTAGGCTACAGTCATGGGGTGCTGGGGAATTATAGGGATAGAGAAAATAGGGGCAAGCAAAAAATAAAATAAAAGGCTGCGCTAAGAAGATCTCCATCAAATATAATTCCATTTATGTAAAATTAATATACATATGTAGATATGTACAAATAAATAGGAACAAAGAATTAGAACTTAACCTACTGATTTGACAACTGTTACATACTGAAAAAAAAAATCAGAATAATGAGAGTAGTAGTATTTTAATTTGTAAAGTCAAGCTATCCAACCCGCTGAACCTGAACCCATCACTCTACCTACTTAGATATGTGTGCATCCTTTTGAATTTACATATGCTTGCATACATGTATATGAGCCTAGAAACAGGAAGTACGTGGCCATGCGCGGTGGCTCATGCCTGTAATCCCAGCACTTTGGGAGGCCAAGACAGGCAGATCACCTGAGGTCAGGAGTTTGAGAACAGACCAGGAATTTGAGGACAGGAGTTCGAGACCAACATGGTGAAACCCTGTCTCTACCAAAAATACAAAAGTTAGCTGGGTGTGATGGCAGGTGCCTGTAATCCCAGCTACTTGGGAGGCTGAGGCACAAGAATTGCTTGAACCCAGGAGGCAGAGGTTGCAGTGAGCTGAGATCACAACACTACACTCCAGCCTGGGCAACAGAGTGAGATTCCGTCTTAACAAAAAAAAAAAAGAAAGAAAGAAACAGCAAGGATGCACTGGATAGCTTTTTCTTCATACATCTTGTGATGGTATACTTTTATAATTATACTTACAATTTTGTTTTATTTTACTTTTTGAGACAGTTTCACTCGTTGCCCAGGCTGGAGTGCAATGGCACGATCTGCACTCAACCTCTGCCTCCAGTGTTCAAGCGACTCTCCTGCCTCAGCCTCCCAAGTAGCTGGGATTACAGGCACCCATCACCATGCCTGGCTAATTATTTTAGGAGAGGTGGGGTTTCACCATGTTGGCCAGGCTGGTCTTGAACTCCTGACCTCAGGTGATCTGCTCACCTCTGCCCCCCAAAGTGCTAGGATTATAGGTGTGAGTCATCACGCCTGGCCTTATGATTATTTTTGTAATTAAAAAAATACTTAATAAAGGACACTTTCAAAATAACCAAAAATATTTTCAAAGGAAGAAAAGAAAAAGAAGCAAGCTAGTGGTTCTTTCTCAAGGGCTGAGGGGTTGTTTCTAATTCTGCCAGAAGAGAATCTGGTCACCTGCCTTGATGGACTTTGACACAATGTTAAATAAGTTACGATTAGCTAAAAATGGAAATGGTAAGAAGGGATGTGAGTAGCCAGAGCTTGTTGCGGGCCAGACCCGTCCTGGTCTGTGTGAGCATTAGCCAGAAGAGCTAAGCTGCAACAGCTCGTTCTGATGCTGACCTCTTTCTTCAAGGGGCTTATCTTTCAAAGGCAGGGCCTGGCTAATCAAGGGTCAAGGCAGGGCCTGGCTGATCAAGGATCTAGACAGGGTTTGTGTTCTTCTTGTCCAGCCACCAGATTTCAAATTGGACTGTCATTGTAGCTTCCATGAAGGGTCCCAGGAGTTCTATAAACTCGAGGTTAAATCCTGGCCAGCACACAGAGACCTGGGAGCAACCTTCCCAAAACAACCCTTTAACAAATACTTTCTGCTTTAGCGGGAGGAGGACCGAGAGGAAGGGAAGGACACACACAGCATTAAGTGGCTGTGGATATTTGATCAAACAGTTATGCAACTGATTAGAGCATTTGACAGAAAATTAATGAAAGATTTTGTTTTCCTACCACTTGGGATTTGTCTGGCTGCCTGTGCTGGAATTCCAGATGCATTTGGATCACTGTGATTGTGTAAATCCTGCTGATCTTTAAAAAGAGATCCTTAGGATTTAGAGGTGGAACACAGAGGAGCTCCCGTTATCCTGACTTTCCACCACTCAAAATGGAACAGGGAACTAACAGGCCTCCTGTACGTTCTGCCTTTACATCTCTCAGCATTTTTTCTTCCCCCCTAATTTACCATATCACAAGGAAGTTATAGATATTGAATCAAAGTGCATCGCTGTAATCGAATTTCATCTTGAGACTATTTCTTCCATTAGAGAGTATAGCTCTGTTAAGGGCTCTGATCTACTAAGTAGCCCTAATCCAGAAAATTCACATAGATACTGCCTAACCATGGCAAAGGCACAAGAGCATTGGCTAAAAAGGTCTGGTGGTAACTTCTGATAAATATTAGGCCAGTTGCAGCTCATCCCTTTGGATTTGTGGTTTTTTTAAAAAAAATCTAAGAATCCTGTATAGATATAACAGGAGAACAGAAATGTTTCTGGACCTACCTCTTCCTAATCTTACAGAAAAAGCGATGAGTCTTTAGGAAAGTACAGAGTAATTCAGACACAGTAAAACACTAGTTAATTTTGGGGAAATTTGCATTTTTATGTGTAAAAATTTGACAAATTCTTCTGAAATTACTAGACTTGCAAAGATGAAAAGCATCAAGTTACAGGACTCGAGTGACAGGCTGTTCATCCCTTCACTTTCCTTGTACATATTTTATTTCTTTAATTTCTCTTTTCATACTTTATAAATATACATTTAGAAGGTGCCTCAAAGATCACATCTGACACGTAGTAGGCATTCACTGTATAGTTGTCGTATGAGGATATGCCATGACAATGAATTGCTATGTTAGTCAGGTTAGGCTAAATTATGTTGTTATAACAAATAACTCTAAAATCTCGGCAGCTTAGCACAACAAAATATATATTTTTTGCTCAGACTCTCATGTGAATTGACAGGGGGTTTCCATATCTAGTGGTTGGGGATTCCCTTTAACTTGTGAGGCCATCATCTCCACACTTGACTTTCAGAGTGGTTCTAGCAAGAGATAAGAAAGATGAAGGAGACACACTGGCTCCCAAGGGCCTTGCAATGGAAATGGTACATCAATTCCTCTCATATTCCTGTTTGCCAGATGCAGTCATGTGCTCCAGACCCCAAAATAAAGAAGTATGGGAAATGCAGTGAGCCCAGGAATATTCAGTGAGCACTAATGGCCTCTGCTGCCCTTGGTTTTTAGGAGACAGAGAGGTGTAAATTAAAAGCCAGCGCAATGTTTTCCACTTTTATTTATCTAGGCTTCATTACAACTAGTCTTGCAAGGGACTCTGTGGGGAAAATGTTTTTCTTTTCATGGTGAAACAACTTTGGCAAATGCTGTGTATTATATTTACCTCATCCAATTTATGATGTGCAATTATTTATTAAAGGTTTTAAAAAGTTCAACATCAAAGAAACTGGTTATAAAAGACAAGAAATCAAGCCGTGAATCTAATTTATTTATTTGATAAATATTTTTTGAACACCTACTATTAATATTTGCCAGGTATTGAGCTAAAATTTTGGGGGGAATTAGATGAATAAGGCCTTTTTCTTATCCACCAGGAGACTAATTCCAGGGAAGGCGTATAAAGTAATTCCCTAAGTGTACTCTCATTACAACAGGGGACACATATATTACCTATTCACCAATGGGTGTCTGTATCTTTTTGTGCCAAAGCAAGTTTTGTAACTCACTTGAACACATTTTGGGTGTTATTTTGCAATCTATTCATCCTGTAGTAGGCAGGCAATTTAAAAATACAATGACACCAGTTTACTTTCTAGTAGTTGGCATTTTCCTTAACACTATACACCGTAAAACATCTATGTTTTAAAGATCAAATACTGGCCAGGGGTGGTGGCTCATGCCTGTAATTCCAGCACTTTGGGAGGCCACGGCAGGTGGATCACCTGAGGTCAGGAGTTTGAGACCAGCCTGGCCAACATGGTGAAACCCTGTCTCTACTAAAAATACAAAAATTAGCCAGGCGTGGTGGCGTGTGCCTATAATCCCAGCTACCTGGGAGGCTGAGGCAAGAGAATCCCTGGAACCTGGGAGGCAGAGGCTGCAATGAGCCAAGATCACGCCATTGCACTCCAGCCTGGGCGACAGAGCAAGACTCTGTCTCAAAAAAAAAAAAAAAAAATTAAAATACTATAGGATGCCAATCACGTAACAACACATACTAGAGTGACACAAATTTTAAAAATTAGAACAGTGGTGCATTCTTTTAATAAAAAATATTAAACAACCCCAAAGAAAATATATATTAATTCTTAGATTTTTGCCTACAACCATTAGTCTAATTTTCCTAATATATCTTTCTGGAAGAAACTACTGTTACTAGTTTTTTCCAGAGGTAGTTTGCGTATATACTATATTACACATACATATATAAAATACCTCTTTTATTACATATACAAATTTGTAGTATTCTTTCATTTTTATCATGTATAATATGTATCTTTTTAAAACATAAATATTAAACTATCGTAAGTTCTATTCTACACTGTCTAAAAAAATTTAAAATATATCTAGAATTGCATTCTGTGTGCATGCATGTGTGTGACTGTACATACGCTCACTCATACGCCCTGGGTGTACCACAATTTATGTAACTAGCTCCCTACTGATAGTCATTTAAGTCAAAATGGTTTCTAGACAAGTTTATTTTTAAAAAACTTCATGTGTTTGAATCTTTTAAAAAGCAGCCAAAGTAAGCTAATGCATCCCTAAAAATGTGGTTCTTGTGAGACATTTTTAATACTCCAGTGGGTTTTTAAAAGGATACAAACTTATAGCTAGACAGGAGGGATAGGTTCTGGTGTTCCTCAGCTCTGTAGGGTGACTATGGTTAACAGTAAAATATGATATAGTTCCAAATAGCTAGGAGGATTTTGAATGTTCCCAACACAAAGAAATGATAAAAGTTTGAGATGATGGATGTTCGAATTATTTTGATCTGATCCCTACATTACACATATCATAACACTGCTATGTACTCCATGAATATGCACATATTTATGAACATATTATGTGTCAATTTTAAAAAGCTTTTAAATAAAAAGTAAAAATTCTGGATTAAAAAAATACATAAGGTCCAGGCACAGTGGCTCACACCTGTAATCCCAGCACTTTGGAAGGCAGCGCTGGATGGATCACCTGAGGTCAGGAGTTTGAGACCAGCCTGGCCAACATGGCGAAACCCCGTTTCTACTAAAAATACAAAAATTGGCTGCACGTGGTGGCAGGTGCCTGTAATCCCAGCTACTTGGGAGGCTGAGGCAGGATAATCGCTAGAACCTGGGAGGCAGAGGCTGCAGTAAGCCAAGATCGTGCAATTGCACTCCAGCTGGGGTGACAAGAGTGAAACTTCGTCTCAAAAAAAAAAAAAAAAAAAAGAAAAGTAAGAATATAACCTAAGAGTTTGCTTCACATCTGTGCGTATAAATATGTATGGATGTGCAACTTAAAAATATGTGGCTATTTTATCTTTTTAAAGGTTAATTGATTTAGATGTTAGGCTCACTAAAAGATAGTGTTCAAGATTCATCCGTTTCTGAATTCATAGAAATATACCCTGGACATAGCATGGGCATATATTGATACATGGAAATAACTATTGGTGATAGTTCCACAGCCTTGGTGGGATTTTTACAAAGATGTTAATTTTGTTAATTGTATCCAAAATTACTAATACTTTCCGAGTTGTTATGAAAACATGTAGCATTGGGAACACAGACATTTAGGAAAAAGTGTGAATATGTTTCGCTGTGGATATTCAGTGCAGGTAGAAAAAGGGAGCAGAAAGAGTGTTACTCGTATCTCCTTTAAGACAAAGCCAGCTGCCTGGAAATACTGAAGGAGGACTCTGGCCAGAGATCTTCCACCTGCCGGGGCAACCAGCAATGACTCCCATCCTCAAAGTGATTTATGAACTTTAATGGAGATTCGCAAGAGCCCCAGAGGGCAGAGAGGTTATAATTACTCCATTTACAAAATGGGAGATAGAGACACAAATAGGTTAAGTGCTTTGCCGCAGGCGCCCCGCAGTTGCTTCTGGAGTTCCACGGCAGAGGGGCCTGCTTCCCCAGCTTGCTCACACCCCAGCCCTGGGTGGCCTTCCTCTCCTTCCCAGGGACTCTACCACTGCCCTGCAGAGAACAGCTCTGTACCAGAAAGCCCAGGGCCAGGTCTCCACTAGGAGAGAAAGGTAGAGAATTAGGGTCAGAGGGGAGGTAATTCAGACTCCACTGCAGGCATTCTCATTAGGAGTCTAAGCGCCAAGGCTGAGTCTGTCTTTCCATATGGATATGCACCCCGTGGACATTCAAGAACCTGCTGGTAATCATACCAATTACCCAGATTATAAAGGCGATGAGTATCCTTTCCCCTTAGCTATTTAGATAGTCATCAGATTTGACTTTTCCAAAGACTTGGCTGAATCCAGATTTCAAACTAAAACAAAGGTTTTTCTCTCATCACCCACCTGGTGGTTAATTTCTTCCAGGATGTCACTTTAAAATGCAAAGCAGAGAGTTGAGAATATTGCATGACTACCAGAAAGGAATATATAGACTGGCATCTGGCAATTGGGATTACGCTGAGCCAAGAAATGGATAATGGAACCTACCTCAATCTTTGTCCGAATCCTAGAACATTCAGATATAATAGTTGTTAATATTGCTGGAATTTCTGAAGGTGAAAAACTATGTAAAAGAAAGTGCAAAGAGAAACTCATTAATAAATATAATTTATTCATTTGCTAGCAGCTGGGGAGAGGGTAAGTGTTGGGAAGGATAGCAATCAGAGAGAAAGTAGATTTTTTATTTTTTATTTTTTTTTTTAGAAAACAGTGCTTTATTATAGCTCTAGAATTAATAAATAAGCTGAAACCAACTGCCTATAATCTACAGCAGTGGGGACCACAAATGGGCAAACTAATGGAAGGACCATGATGACGGGACTTGGACACACACATCACTTAGGGAGACAAATCTAGAAGTCTCCCTTTCAAACTGCCTTCCAACAGACACCCAGCATAGTTATTCCTGTTTCAGAGATAGCACCCAAAGACAAAGGCCAGAGCTTATCGTATGAATGCCTTGTTTGCCACTGTCACATTGTGTTTTCCTTATAACAACAAACAATAGTTAACAAAAAATAAGAACTACCACAGAAAATAACAAAAGAATACAATGATTGGTATTTTTTCCCACCTACATTTTGGGAGTTTTAGAATTTAGATAAATTTCACTGGGCTCTCTGCTTCTTTCTCTTTCCCTGAATTCCTAACCCACTGAATAACCTTCAGTGTTTATTTAAATTCTCATTTTCTCTTGAAGTGTTCTGGTTACGTCTGCAGATGTTGAAATTGCTTTACAAAAACGTACACATTGCTAGTATTAAAAGATGCTTTTTAAACCTCACAATTTAAAAAATTAATTCCTCTTATATTTGTACATAGATTACTCAGAAAGTTCCTTTAGAAATAAATTCCAGTGACACTGATTTTTTGGGTTTTTTTTGCATTTTTATTTCAATGAAAAATCTCACTGCTTTTTTTCTTGCATTTGATTGCCCAGCATTTGGTTCCTTTTCCTCTCTGGTTGGCTGCTGGTTGTGGTGCAGGCTGCTGCTTCATCATTTTGCATTCTCTCCTTGGTTTTAGGTGTTCTTTCAGCCAGGACCAGGGCCTTCCTGCTCCAGCGAAGCTCATCCACCTGTGGGTCAAGCAACTCCATCTGTCCTCAGGACGCTTTTTGAACACTGGCTCACTTTAGAGCCATAAATGCCTAGGTATGTGAGTTAATCCAGTCTCCTTGGCTGATACAATCCATGACAGGATCACAAGCTGCAGGGTAATAAACATCATTTGGGTGCTAATAAATTTCAAGCTTTGAAAGTAGGTGTTTATGTCTAGCAAGAGATATTGTTGGCAGAAGGGAACTTTCTTGGGGTGTCTGTACATTGTTTTGTAGGAAAGACACCAGTGGCCTGACAAGATAAATGATCTGAGGTTTCAGGTAGAAGGGACAGGGAGTTATTTGGTAGCAAGAGCCTTGGGCCTACCCAACTGACTTTCCCATTCCAGTCGCAGCTCTGCCCCTGGTATTTCATTCCTCTTTGAGCTCCATAGTTTGTAGCTGGCTCTATCTGTAAAGGGAGACCAACCTAAGCCTTGATTTCTTGGGTAAAGGGGTGTCAATTTTTATTACATTCCTTTTTTTTTTTTTTTTTGAGATGGAGTCTTGCTCTGTTGCCCAGGCTGGAGTGCAGTGGCACAATCTTGGCTCAGTGCAACCTCCGCCTCCAGGTTTCAAGCAATTCTCCTGCCTCAGCCTACTGAGCAGCTGGGATTACAGGTGTGCACTACCACACTTGGCTAATTTTGGTATTTTTAGTAGAGACGGGGTTTCATCCTGTTGGCCAGGCTGGTCTTGAACCCCTGACCTCGTGATCCACCTGCCTCGGCCTCCCAAAGTGCTGGGATTACAGGCGTGAGCCATCATGCCCAGCCTTTTTACTACATTCTTTGCCAATCTTTAGTTTCCCCCTTGCATATCCTTCTCCTTGTGTGATAAAATTTTGTAACTTTGATTTTTCTATTCTAGATTTTGGATTGGATTAGAGAATAAAATATGTAGAATTTTGTTCTTTGGATGTCTTTAAAAAGAGGGTAAATTCCTGTTTTGGTTGGTCTCTATGGTGTGGTCCGACATGTTCAATTAACTGCTCAGAAAGGACTAATAATTTCTGAATCATCTTTAGCTTATTCAAGACTCTTCCATGATAATGGAGATGCAAAAGAGAGACATAGCACAGACTTGCAACCTAGCTGGGAAGGAAAGAGCGAGAAGTATGAAAAATGAAAAAAGGAAGCCCAGGGTTGCTTGGTGTGCAGCCCGCCCCGACGGTATGGGTGTGTTCTTTCCAGGCGGAGGGCACATGAGGGCATACAGCCTGGTTTCACCAATTAGATGCAAGGAGCTCCATTTTTATGCTATTTCAGTCCACTACTTTACAAGGACAAGAACATACTACCAGAAGCCAGTTTAGTGATTTCACCTTTCTTTTCATCCTTCCTACCTTGTTTGTGTCCTAGAGATGGCAGTAAGGATTGGTTAGTATTGGAGGGTGGCTGCTTTGAGATGCTTCTAGTTTCCTTTCTCCATCAGTGACCCCCTCATTCTGATGCACCCACCTTTGCATTGAAGGTCTCTGTCAGGCAGCCATGGACATGTGTTCCCTGCCCTCCATTTTGGAAGGGCTGCTACATTAATAGGTGAATGTAAAATCAGTTTCTTGGAGTGTAAGGCATCTGACTGTGATACAATGAGTTTTGTGGCCAGAGGGTGAAAAGAGAGTATATAGGCAGTATAAGTCAGTCCTCTGTGAAATGCTTTGGGTGGCCCTGGTGGAACTACTTCTTTATTTTCAAGGGAGGTGAAGTGGTCCAGCATGAAGTTTCTACCAGTGAGAAGTATGTGGGTAAATGACAGCTCCCACCTTTAACTTTTGCCCAGTTGCTAAATCTCCCCTCTCTTTGTGCAACATATACCTGACACCCTGATGGATGCTTCTCCCTGCAGGTACCGTTGAGTAATGAGTCTGCAGCTGATTAAATCACGGGTTTCCCATATCTTTCTTATTAGTTCTGCAGCACAGTTCCTTGAGCTGACAGCTGTACAATAGCACCTTTTCAACTGTTTCTGGTTTCATGCCAGAAAACTTATCTTTTAACGATTTTGCACCCACCTCCCAACTCCCAGAGCGAGTAGAGAAAGGGAGTATATTTTGAAAGAAATTCCAAGCTTCTTTTGTGTATTTTTTCACTTGGCAGTCCAGTTTGTCACTGATTAAAAGCATCATGGAAAACAGTTTCAGAACGGCTACATGAAGTCCAAGTTCATCATGTTTTAACACTGCTATAAAATACTTTTTTGAATGTTTACTATGTGTCAGGTACTATGCTCGGTGCTGGGGATAGCGGGTTAGCAAAAACTGTTTTGTCTTAAGCATTCTTTATGATTGTAGCCATCTAAATTGCACACTATGACTATGAAGTAGGTACATTCATGTCTTTTCTGTTGCTTTGAAAAAGATCCCATACTAAAAGGTACAGAACAAAATCTTTTTTTCCCTCTATTTTCCATAACCCAGGAGATACTGCTCTATAAAACTCATTTTTGTATCAATTTCTTGAGAACCTTGTTACTCTCAGGAATCACCAACCTCAATTAACTGGGCTCTTCCTAAATAAATTAGTTTGCTTTGATTTTATGGGCACAGTGGAGTCTGGAACAGTTGTGTTTCCCTATTTTCAGAGATATTTAAAGCTATGGAGACACTAAGGTGGTATAACATACACTTTTTTTCTCCTAACACTATTTCTGATCTGATTTATTTTCCTCCTCGGTTACCTTTTGTGTGATTTTCTCACTTATTTAATTTTTTCCATATTCAGTACAATTTGATTACCTATAGTCCCCATGTTGTACATTTGATCTCTGTACTTGTTCATCCTATACCTCTGCTACTTTGTATTTTCTGATCTACATCTTCCCATTTTCTATTCTGTCCTGTCCCCTCTCCAGCTCCCCTCTCTGCTGAGAGCCATTTCCATTGCTAAATAAAATTCTCTGCCTTCACCATCCGTCAAGTGTCCGCACAACCTCATTCTTCTTGGATGCTGGACAAGAGCTTGGGACCCAGGCGACGAGGCAAGGGGCCAACTGAGCTGATAACACACTACTGTTCATGGACAGTGGAGCCAAGAGAGCATTGTAACACAGCCTTTGGGGCTTCGGGGTCGCAGGCATCCCCAACAGGGTGCCACCTCAGGCCGAGTAAACAGAGCTTGCTCCTGCTGGGGCCCTGAGAGGCCAAAAAGGTCCTGTAGTTGCTCACCTGTACCTAGTCTGCCCATGTGCGGCGCCTGGAGCAGCCGGCCGGGTCCCGCACTCGCTGGCTCATGCCTGGTCTGGCTGTGCATGAAGCCTTCTCCTGTGTCGACTCCCAGAGCGGCCGGCTGGGTCCTGCACTCGCTCGTTCACATGCTCCCTCACGCAAGGGGTTGAGCGTGGTGGGCTGAGTCAACGTTTGCCCCTGTCACGAGTCCAAAGAAGGGGCTGAGAGAAAGCCTGCATCATTTCCTCTTTTTAATTAATTAGTAACCTTTATACTGTTTTCCATAATGGCTGTAGCGCTGTACATTCCCGCCAACAGCGTATCAAAGTTCTCTTTTTCTCTTGCCTTCACAAGCGTTTGTTATCTTTTGACTCTGATCATAGCCATCCTAATGGGCATGGGGTAGTATCTCACAGTGGCTTTGGTTTGTATTTCCCTGGTGATTAATGATGTTGAGCACGTTTTCATGTACCTTTTGGTCATTTTTATGTCTTCTTGGGAGACATAACTGTTCAGATTTTTGCCCATTTTTAAATTTGTTTTTGTTTCTCTACTATTGAATTTTATAAGTACTTTATACATTTTGTATATTAACCCCTTATCAGATATACGATTTTCAAATACTTTTTCCCTATCTTTAGGCTGCCTTTCTATTTTGTGTATTGTTTCTTCTGCTGCACAGAAGCTTTTTAGTTTGATGGAGTCCCATTTATTTATTTTTGTTTTTGTGGCCTGAGCTTTTGATGTGATACCCAACAAATCATTGCCAAGGTCAATGTCCAGGCACTTTTCCCTAATGTTCTCTTCCGGGGGTTTTATAGTTTCTGGTCTTATATTTTGGTCTTTTATCCATTTTGAGTTTATTTTTGTATATGTTATCAGATAATAGTCCAATTTCATTCTTTTGTATATAAAAATCCAGTTTTCCCAGCACTATTTATTGAAAAGACTGTCGTTTCCCCATTGTGTCCTCCTGGTGCTCTTGTAAAAAATTGGTTTGCTTTGATTTTATGAGGACTGTGAAGCTTGGAACTATTGCTTTTCCCTGTTTGCAGAGATGTTGAGACGTACAAAGCTATGGAGACACCAAGATGTTATAACATAACATTTTTTCCCGTAGTAACACTATTTCTGACTTTATTTATTTTACTTTACATATTTCCCTACTGTTTACTTTTTTCATTTATTTTAATCTTATAGAAGTATCTATACACATTTTAATAAATTCTTTTAATAAATACAAAAATACAAAAATAAAAAAATTCTTTAAATAAATTTAATACATTCTCAAATTCTTTTAGGAACAGGGTGGAAATATTCATAAATAAATTAATAAAATATGAAAAAAAATACCTGAGAAAATAAGCCAGATACGTTTATGCTAGAAACTTTCTGGAGGTTTTAAGAATTTATCTAGACAGGGAGGTGGGAGGAGGGAGAGCACTGGAAAAATAGCTAATGCATGCTGAGCTTAATATCTAGGTGATAGGTTGATAGGTGCAGCAAATCACCATGGCACGTGTTTACCTATGTAACAAACCTGCACATCCTGCACATGTACCCTGGAACTTAAAATAAAACAAAATAAAATAATAATTGAAAAACATTTGACATATCTGATAGGCTTCCCCAAACCAAATTTCAGCTTCAAAATTGTCTTTGCTGACCTGTAACTTTGGGGGGCTACAGAAGGCCCCTGAAGCATCCAAAAGAGGTAAACAGGACTATTTGACTTGTTAAGTTACTTGGGAAGGATTGTCAAAATAAAAGATAATATTTAACCTTCTTCAGGTTATATTTTAGTGTATGTCATCAATATGTTCCAAAAATATATGGGATTTCTAAAATTCTACTATGTCTGAGTATATGCTCATAATCAGTCATAATTATGGTTATTATGTTAAGTTATTGTGGACCACAGAAATAACCAAATTCCCTTGTCAATTGTGTCTTTAACTATAACTATTTTTTTTTTTTTGAGATGGAGTCTCGCTGTGTTGCCCAGGCTGAAGTGCAGTGGCATGATCTTGACTCACTGCAACTTCCGCCTCCCGGGTTCAAGCAATTCTCTTGCCTCAGCCTCCTGAGTAGCTGGGATTATAGGCACCTGCCACCAGGCCTGGCTAATTTTTGTATTTTTAGTAGAGATAGTGTTTGCCATGTTGGCCAGGCTGGTCTCAAACTCCTGACCTCAGGTGATCCACTCACCTCGGCCTCCCAAAGTGCTGGGATAACAGGCGTGAGCCACTGCACCCCACCAACTATAACTATTTAAAGTCATTTCCACAGTTAGTTGCTTAATGCTGATGCAGTTTCTGAAAACTTCACAAGCACGCAGAAATCCTAGAATATGGTGTCTTCTAGGAGGTTCATGAAAGGATGGAAAGGACCCTGAAAAGCTCTCTTGAATATAGGTTTCTAATTATTTTAACATCATATCATGGGTAATAATTCCCCCATGAATTCCCCAGTTCCACAAGAATTGGACTGGGTAACAATTCCTAAAACTTTAATGAAAACACTGACTGGTTTATAAAACTGCTAACCCAAATAGAACAAAAAATTCCTTGAATACCAAGGAAATATTTTGCCAGATTTTTATGCTAAGTCACCCAAAACTAAAATTATTTAGGTATACAACTTGAATGAACTCCATGGTCTAAATCAAATTACCTATGCTAACCCCTTAGTTATCAGTGCTATGCACCTAATTTGGAGAAACAACTGGTATTCAAGAGGATATAGGTCTAATGTTAATTAAGCATGAACTCATGGAGAACCAGAACAGCTGCCTTGTCCTTCCTGAGTCCGTAAAGCTTTTGTTATTAAAATTTCCATGACTCATCATGGAAAAGATAAAATGATCCAAATTAAATATATTGGTGTGGTGACTTATAAATTGCTAGAATTGTTTATAACCAATGTTTGATTTGTCAAATCCATATTTCTGGGAAAACAATCAAAGCTTCAGGTACATTTGGTTACCTGATGGGCCGTTTAAAGATTTATAAAGGGATCGTCATTTTCTTTTTTTTTTTTTTTTTTGAGACAGAATCTCGCTGTCTCCCAGGCTGGAGCGCAGTGGCACGATCTCGGCTCACTGCAAGATCTGCCTCCCGGGTTCATGCCATTCTCCTGCCTCAGCCTCCCGAGTAGCTGGGACTACAGGTGCCCACCACCATGCCCGGCTAATTTTTTGTATTTTTAGTGGGGACGGGGTTTCACCGTGTTAGCCAGGATGGTCTCGATCTCCTGACCTTGTGATCCACCCACCTCGGCCTCCCAGAATGCTGGGATTACAGGCGTGAGCCACCGCGCCCAGCCTAATTGTCATTTTCAATGTATGTTTTCTGGTTGTATAAAAGCTCTCCCATGCAAGAGGGCTGTTGTTGTAACAGTAGATTATTATGGTACAGTGTATTTTCCCCAGGTAAAGAAAGCTTTTTAAGGTTCACTGAGGACAGTCAACCTCTTCACAATCTAGAACTCGAAGACTGGATCTTCTGAGAACATCAGAGAAAGACTGCCCTTGCCATCCACACTGCAACAAAACTTGGGAAACTTGAACTTTGGGTTCATAATGTCACAACTGAGAAGGGTCCCTCACAATCTTAGAACTCTTAAGGAAAAGCTAATCAGGAAAGTTTTTCCCCAGAAGAAGATGGCATCCTTGATGTGAAAGCTTTTCCGAAGATCATGGATCAAGACTTCTCTACTATTATGAGACTCTTATCTTCGAATATTTTTTCCTTGTTTATGCCTCTATGAATAATAGAAATGAAAAGAGGGTCTGTTGTGTGAACTTATGGGCTATATGTTTTTTGTGAAAGATTTTGCAGCCAGCCTTATACAGGGATAAACTTATACTTTGATAGATAAAAGATGAAGGCCTAATGAAGGTGAGAAACTTTAATGGTACATATGTTGCCTCATAATCAGTCAGAAACAGAACATCAATTCACTCCTCTTAACTCACATCATGAGTTAAAGAGAACATTGCCAGGAGGCATTCAATGTTTTTTTTTTTTTTTGAGACGGAGTCTCACTCTGTTGCCCAGGCTGGAGTGCAGTGGCTCGATCTTGGCTCACTGCAACCTCTGCCTCCTGGATTCAAGTGATTCTCTGCCTCAGCCTCCTAAGTAGCTGGGATTAGAGGCACCCGCCACCATGCCTGGCTAATTTTTGTATTTTTGGTAGAGATGGGGTATTCAATCTTTTAGAAGGCCAGCGTTTGTTAGGTCTTTTTTCCACGGTTTGGAATAAAAGAGGCAATGAGTAGAAATGTATCCCTCGTGATAGGCTCTATAGCAGATTCTACTGTAAAGGCTATGGTTACACAACGGACTTTACATTCTCTTATGAAAGTTATGCTAAATAATAGAATTGGCTAAACAGAAAAGGTTCTGTGCAGCTGCTGGCACTTATGTCCTATGGAGAAATACATCAGGTATTATAGGGATTCAGTTGTAGGGGATTAATGAAAAGACCGCTTAGTTAAGCAAGTAGTCTGTTTATCTAACTTATTCTTTGATCTATTTGATTTTAGGTGGTTTGGTTTGTGGGGACCCTGGGTAAGAATCATACTCCAAACTCTTGGTATCATCCTCCCGATAGTCATAATAGAAGTCTCCCTGGTGCGCTGTGTTCTCTTAAATATTTTAAATGTTTGCACACAGCCGTCTCTGAATGCCAAATGATCTCTCTTCAACTGGAATGACAAGAGCTGAAAGAAATGTATGACCACGAGGACACCTTAATCTGTGAATGACATGCTGAGATCGGAAACCCCAAATGATGGTAACTGAGAGTGGTGCCAAGGCCCTAACTTTTAGTCACACTCTCACCTAAGTGAGAACCTGACCAAAAAGGGGGAATTTTTTTTTTGAACAAAATTACGGAAGGCCATTGCTTTGGACTGAGCTCATGCACTAGGCCCCAGCAGACCAAACCAAACCAAAATGGAGTCACTCATGCTGAATGTGACATAATCAAACCAAGACTTTAAGGAAACACATAGATCCTAGAATAGACCAGGTTTGGTTTTCTCCTGTAAACAAGATATTCCAGCATAAGGAGGTACCCTTTCCTCAAGTCCTGGTTCCTACCTTTGCAAAACTTACTGTTCTACTGTTTCACAGTGGGTTTCAAGACCAAATAAGTATATTTACAGTGGTGATAGTGACATCAATGACTAAAGTTTTGGTGAATCTCTCAAAATTGAGAAAATGACCAAAAGGGGGCATTTGTTAAAGCGAAATAAATGTGGCCTGAGAAGGACGGCATACTTCTATATTTGAGTCCTTGTAGACGAACTACAACCTAACTTAATAGGCAGACAAGGTTGAAAACCTAACTTAGGAATCTGCACCCGCAACAATAGCTGAGTCTTGGCCAATCCCAGCAGCTGTACTTTGTACTTCAACCACTCATATATTGCTGAGTGTTCAAACTGTGTTCAAATAAGGCAAATGCCGAGCTGTCACCAATCCAGTTGTTTCTGTACCTCACTTCTGATTTCTGCACGCCACTTCCCTTTTGTCTATAAATCTTCTTCCATCACATGCCTTTGTGGGAGACTCTCTGAATCTGCTGTGATTCTGGAGGCTGCCTGATCCGTGAATTGTTCATTGCTCAATTAAACTCATTTAAATTAAAAAAAAAAAAGAATTTATCTAGACAATTTTGTTGTTTTGCAGCTCTCCAAGTAAAGAACTCATATATTTTCAGAGAGTTTTATCTCTGGTTAAGGTGGACTATCAATATGTCTAGTTTATTTCTGAGAATGTTCTACATTTAATTTTGTTGGGGTTTGTGTATATAGAATAAGACAGTAATTTATCTCAATTTAAATTATAAAAGCTATACAAATCCTGGTTAAAAATTTTCACACAGCATATAAAATGGAATTAAATGCTAAATTATAGTCTCTTGCCCTCCGCCGTCCTCTAAATTTCACTCGTCATCGTGTGTAACACTATAGACTTTTCTATGCACTTATAAGAATGCTTATATATTCTACATATGTTTTATATATTCACAGTACACAAATGCTTTCATGCTATCTGAATGAATCGTATACTTCTGTGAAATAGCCTTTTGTTAATTGATAATATATGGACTTTTTTTCATGTCAGTGTAAACAATTTTCTTTTATTCTTTTTTTGTTTTCAGATGGAGTTGTGCTCTTGTTGTCCAGGCTGGAGTGCAATGGTGCCATCTTGGCTCACTGCAACCTCTGCCTCCCGGATTCAAGTGATTCTCCTGCCTCAGCCTCCCAAGTAGCTGGGATTACAGGCGCATGCCACCACGCCCAGCTAATTTTTTGTGTTTAGTAGAGACAGGGTTTCACCATGTTGGTCAGGCTAGTCTTGAACTCCTGACCTTAGATGATTCACCCGCCTCAGCCTCCCAAAGTGCTGGGATTACAGGTGTGAGCCATCGCGACCGGTCCTCTTTTATTCTTTATGTAGCTGTTCAGTATTCCATTATATGAATACTTCCTACCTTATTTGACTACTCTCCAACTAATGGGCACTTAGGACTCATCCACACCCCCCTTCTTTTTGTAAGCAAACATTGCTTAATAAATATCCTTGTTCCTAAGAATTTTAGACACCTGTGAGAAAGATGTATTTCTAAAAATATACTTGCTAGGTATGTGCTTTAAAATTTTCCATAGATATTACCAAACAGCTTCCCATATGATATTCTCCAAAAAGGAGTATTTCTATCATATCATTCTCTAACAAAGAATGGATATAGTCTAACTTTTTTCCCATATAAGTGGAAAAATGATATTTACTATTTTGATATTAATTTCGTTATTATGAGTGAGTTTGAGCTCCTTCATTTATTAACTATGTTTTTTTGATTTCTTTTTCTCTGTACTGTGTTTTTAGACTCTTTATGCATTTTTCTCTTATTGGATTGTCCAACTTTTTCTTCTTGTAAAGAGAGATCTTTACATTAATTTTCTGTTTTCCATGGTATGCTGTAAATTTTTAAATCATGGTTGATCATGTGCTTTATACGCACACACACACACACACACACATACACAAAGTTTCTGGTCTTATATTTGGTGATAGTGGTTATGGACACTATGACTACATATATATATATAAATATATATGTAAAAAAATATATGTAAAATATATATGTGTATTATATATATATGTTTACACCCCCATATGAAATTTCTTTTTTATAGTTGAGTTTATCAATTTTTTTTTTTTGAGACAGAGTTTTGCTGTTGTTGCCCAGGCTGGAGTGCAATGGCGCCATCTTGGCTCACTGCAAACTCCGCCTCCTGTATTCAAGCAATTCTCCTGCCTCAGCCTCCTGAGTAGCTGGGATTACAGGCATGCGCCACCATGCCCAGCTAATTTTGTATTTTTAGTAGGGACAGGGTTTCACCATGTTGGTCAGGCTGGTCTCAAACTCTTGACCTCAAGTGATCCCCCTGCCTCGGACTCCCAAAGTGCTGGGATTACAGGCATGAGCCACAGCACCCCACCAAGTTTATCAATTTTTTATGGTGTCTTTTTTCATCATGCTTATCTATCCCCTACAAAACTGTAAGCATGTTTTGTCATGCTTTTTCTGCTACTTTTTCTGGTTTAATTTTTTTTAAGGTAGGTCTTTAACCCCTTAAGGATTAATTTGACTCAAAAAGTGAGGTATGAATTGAATGCTTTTTCTAATCTGTTTTTCCAATACTATCTTTTTTTGATTTTGAAAGACCCCCATCTTTTTTTCCAGGCATTGTAATCTATCCCATCGATCTGTCTGTCTGTTCCTGGCTCTGGTACTAGAAAGGTTTAATTATTTTTAGTTTTAAAATGTATTAGACTATGTGCAGCTTGTTTGAGTGAATTTATTTGCCTATGCTTGGAGCTTCCAAGAGACCCAGTGGAATCTGGTAGTGTGGGAAGTGGGGTAGGATGAATGAGCTAAAATTACTCATTTGGGCTCTATGTACCTCTAGAACACAAGCCACTGGAGTGAACAGCCAAGTTCTACTACTATTACATATTTATTTCAAACTTTGCAAAGTGCTTTCCTATGTACTGTCTCTTTAATCCTAACAACAGTCTCATAAGGTAGAGGTTGCTATTCCTATTTTTGCAAAATGTCTTATGTTGAGGTCTGAGATTTGATGAGCATCATACAGCTCCAAAGTGGCAGAGCCCAGAGTCCAACCCCAGGTCCTCCCTCAAACCACAGCTGTACCATTCTCAGGGTGAATACTGGATCCTCCACTCAGCCTTGGCCATGCCACGAGGAGTTTCTTCTTCAGCTTGGAGCAGGTGATTCCTCAGCTGAACCAAACACCCTTTTGAAAATCTCCTCTTGGCCGGGCGTGGTGGCTCATGGCTGTAATCCCAGCACTTTGAGAAGGCCAAGGCAGGAGGATCACTTGAGGTCAGGAGCTTGAGACCATCCTGGCCAACATGGTGAAACCCCATCTCTACTAAATATACAAAAATTAGCTGGGCGTGGTGGTGCACAACTGTAGTCCCAGCTACTCAGGAGGCTGAGGCACAAGAATCGCTTGAACCTAGTGAGGCAAGATCACACCACTGCACTTCAGCCTAGGTGACAGAGCGAGACTCCATCTCAAAAAAAAAAAAAAAAGGAACTGCCCAACACAGAGACCCTGTTCCCAGTGGGCTTTGCCTGAAGCTCTTCCAGCAGCGAGCTAGCACAAGGGTGGAACCTACTGTTGATCTGTTGATTAAGCCTATGCAGTGCTTTCTTTCTTAAAAGGATTAAGTTTTCCACTCTGCTATTATTTTTTAAGAAGGGAATTTTTCTGTAACACTATAAATTCTTTCAGCAGATATTCATCAACAGCCTCTGTGATAGCAAAGTATTTTTCAGCAGAAAGAAGTTAGTTTGACAGATAAGTATGCTGCATAATTAAAGGATTAGCATAGTTTCTCCTGAAATTAAATTAGGAGGGAAAGACTTTTGTGCGGACTTGTTTATGATAACATTATTTGTTGTCATTTTGCAAGGAATAACTGTCAAGCCATGACATAGTGTCAGTTTTAATATTTGAGCCTCAGAGATGAGCAGAAAATGACATTTACACAATGTGACCAGTGGCACATACCTGAATTGTTTCCAGCTACTCAAATCCAGACATCCTCCCTTTCATGAGTGAAGGTGAATGCTTCCACCCTCCGTCCCTCATTTGTTTCCCTGTGGAGGGAAAAAGCTTCCTTTTCTATTATGTTCTGGAAGCAACCTGAGTTTTGGGCAGACTGAGTGGTTGCTCGGATTGTGTGATTAAATCTCTCTGACTGAGGCCACAGTGACAGGGCAGTGGATTGGGGAAAGACTGGTTGGAAGGGTTTTGGAGGACAGAGGACCTTGGTAAAGGACCGTGCAGGAGAGCAGTTTTATCTCACTGTCAAAGCCTGTTTTGCTCCTTCCAGTCCTCTTTGCTTTCTTTTATGCAGTTGTTTTCTCATTTCTACAGAAGCAGAGATCATCTGGCTGGAGCATTCTGGGCATTTGCTTCGTGGAGAGCTTTGGTATGGGGGCCGTGCTTGTCTTCAGCAGAGGCTCTGGGAGAGCCAGACTTCTGTGTGTCTGTGGTGCAGGATGGCATTCGCCTCTCAGAGAGCCTAGGTTAACTCTTTAAGCCCTGAAGCAGTCCGGAAGAGGCTAAGCCAGACTTGGCAACTACATTGGACCCCAAAGCCCCAAAACTCTGCGCGATTATGCTGCCTCCCAAAGGTGGGATTTGCAGCTGGGTTTTGAAAGATAGTGGGATAATTTTAGGTTCAGATTAAAGAGGGGGATATTGCAGGGGGAGAAACAAAACATTAGCCAGGTGGTGGAAGCAGGAAAGAGATATCTTGAGAAGAAGAGGGAGATGTTGCAGGAAGCCCGAATGGGGCCTGGGAGGGGTGGCAGCAGGTACGATCTGTGCCTTGAGTCACTCCCCCTTGGTGCTCCTGTGATTTCTGTACCTCTGCATCAGACAGTGACTTGCAGGCTGGCAGCCTCCCACCTCATCATGGGCTTCAGTGTCTCTCTGTTCTCCTTCAGGGCTTCCTCTGGAGCCCTGAAGAACACTGGGCACGTGTGCAGGAGCGTCTCTGAAGTACAGGGGGCTTCCCATCCCTGGATGCCACCCCAGCCGAGGGGAATGAGAGCTGGAGGACAAACACTCCAGCCTCCCTTCCTTCAGGAGGCAACCGTGAGGTGCTTTCTACACGGTTCCTCCGATGGGTGAGCCCAGGTGCCCACAGCAGTAGCTGGTGTGATAACACGTCTTCTCCGTCTACCTCTCCTGGCTCCCTCCCTCCTGCCTCCTGGGCTCACTTCCCAAAGAAACCACCTGCACCCAAGTCCTTGTCTCAGGCTCTGCTTTTCAGGAAACCCAATTAAGGAAGGGACTTTCAAAGGTTTCCTTGGAAATGTGGACTTGATTGAATAGAATACGATTCAAAACACCCAAAACAGAACCTTGTGGAATACATATTAACTGTCTAGTTGACCAATTCTTGCCAGAGGGAAGTCTGGCAACTCTGTCTTACAAAAACTGTTATCGTATAATCTTAGCAGGAACAGTCTCATTTGTGCATTGACCTTGAAAACGTTCAGAAGGAAGGCATGTGGACCCAGGAACATTCTGCAATTCATGGTCTCTTACATAAATTAACTTTCTTCTCTTCAGTGAGTAAAGATGTTGAATAGGTACGTGAGCCCTGAAATGTCTCACGCTGTCCAGAGAATAAAATGTATCAATGATGCAATTAACTTGTTGGTATGAGTGAATACAAATTGCTACTTAAGAATTTATTCTTCAATTCCACAATTTTCGCAATTCTTCTCTAAATCTATAATCTTTACTAAGTAAAAAAAGTGAACTATTTAAAAAAAAAAAAGAACAAGAACAAGAGGTTGGGCATGGTAGCTCATATCTGTAATCCCAGTGCTTTGGGAGGCTGAGGTGGGAGGATCACTTGAGACTAGGGGTTCAAGGCTACAGTGAGCCGTGATCATGCTACTATACTCTAGCCTGGGCAACTGAGCGAGACCCTATCTCTAAAACAAAATAAAAAATAATTTAATTTGCTAGTGCATAATCAAGCAACCCTCTGCAGACAGAAGGTTACATGTCCAATGTTCAAATCTGCTTACAGATTCATGAATACAAGACAAGCAGCCCCAAGAGAAAAATCAGTGAAGGATATGAAGAACAGTGCATGGGAGAGCAAGCCTCAATGATCAAGATGAGAAGATGCTCAAAAGGGAAATGCGGTCCACAAAAGCAAAGAGATGACCCTCCCTATCTGCCACACTGGCCAAAAATAAAGAGGTCGAAATATTTGTAGCATTATATCTAGAGCAAAACGTGATATAAAGTGAAAAGGGGTATGAATGGTCAGTCGTTGATTTAAAATTTGACACATCCATATCCTATATGTTTATGCTGCGATCAGAAAAGTATGAATTTGAGCTGGTTAACGTGGAAAGATTCCCACAATATATTGCATAAATAATGTCTAATGTAATCCTATTTTTGTATCAAAAAATCGAGGTGGGTGTGAATTCGTGCTTATTCACTTCTGAAGCCGGAATATCTGGGTTTGGTCCTGTACATAGCTCTTATTGGCTGTGGGACTTTGGGAACTTAATGTAACCTCTCTGTGTTGCTGATCTTTATACTTGTATATTAAATGGGGGACAATAGCAATGTCTACTTTAGGGTTGATATGAGGATTAACTCAGCTATTGTATGCAGAGACTTACAATGGTGCCCGGAATATAATGTGCTCAATAAGTGTGGCTGTTACGATAGTTTGTGTAATTGCAGTAATGTCTATAATTGCATATGATTTATGGGAATGGAGAAAAATACCAAAGGGTGCAGCATTGGTTGTTAGCATGAGTTACTTCGTGTCAAGTGGAGGAGGGAAGTGCTTGAATAGGGATCAAGGTGGGGGAGAAAAGGATGAAGGGTAACAGGGATAAAATATACGTGGGGTAAAAAAGAACCTTTAACCATAGCATGCTGGCCTCTGCAATAGATAACCTGTAAGGAAAAGACAAGGATGGAGAGGGAACCAATGATATAGATAAAAGAAGACCTTTCAAATTAAAAAGAAATGGGCAAGACCAAGCGGTAGTGTCTAAGGATTCATACGTGAGCGATAAGGTGTCAAAGAAACACACAAAAAGATAAAAGTCCCGGGCTGGGCATGGTGGCTCACGCCTGTAATCCTAGCACTTTGGGAGGCTGAGGCAGGCCGATCAACTGAGGTCGGGAGTTCGAGACTAGCCTGATCAACATGGAGAAACCCCATCTCTACTAAGAAGACAAAATTAGCCAGTCGTGGTGGTGGTGGTGCATGCCTGTAATCCCAGCTACTTGGGAGGCTGAGGTGGGAGAATCGCTTGAGCCCTGGAGGCAGAGGTTGCAGTGAGCTGAGATCATGCCATTGCACTCCAGTCTGGGCAACAAGAGCAAAACTCCATCTCAAAACACAACAAAACAAAAGTCCCAGTAGTGATAATTTTTTGAAGGAGAGAGGGATAGTGTCTGGGATGGGGCATAAAACACGGATATCTGGGGTGGCTGCACAATTTTGTTTCTTGATCTGCATTGGTAGTTATAATAATTCTTCAAGATTTCCATTTTTGGTATAGTTTTTTGCATTTGTAGTATGTTTTAGTGTACAATAAAAGGCTAAAACATCCTAGTAAATATAATCTCTGTGCATTTATGAAAAGTTATATGTTTATAAGAACAGATACACAAGTCAAAACAGCAACTAGCTAGTGAGTATATAAAATCGCCCCTAGAAGCTAAAGAGAATGTTCCAATATGAGGTTGAGGGCTATCCGTCTCCAAATCTATGGGACCTGAAGGCGCTGGGCTAGGCAGGTTTCCTACCTAACTTTGTCCAGACAGCTGAAGGCAGGAAGGATTAGTTTTGATCATGCCTGCTGGGTGTATGAGTCACATTCTACCTGGTAATTATTTTTGACATTTGACAGTTCTAGGCACAACCTTTTGCAGCTCTGAAATCTTGGCAGGCCATTTATTTTTGAAGCTTCATGTTTTCCTTTTCACAGGATATACCTATTTGGGTACCTTGTTCAAATTAAGGTAGAGATTTTTGAAGAGTCACAAGCCGGGAGGAAAACGTAGAGTTTCAGGAAAGAACTCATCACTTAGCAACAACAACAACAACAACAACGACAACAACAACAACAAAAGTGTGACCTTTACTTGAAAAATACCAGCCCCTGGCCACAGAACTAGGCTTACAATTTTTCAGAGCAGGCACCAGGTGAATCTTTGTTCCCAAATATTTTCCCTACCTGCCTGTACCACAATGCTGAAATTCTATTCTTAGACAGATAACTCGTTTGACTGGTGAGTTTAAAAATGCAAATTTCCCAAGAAGAAGTAGCCCAGTTAAGACTGTTATGAGACAGTCATACTATGGTGAAAAGAATGCATAAAGAAAGGATCCTGAATTAAAGAGAAAAGCAAAGGACAATTGTAAAGGACACAGAATTGCTGGGAAGAAAAATGCCTAGAGCTTTCCCAAATCAGGCAGTAAAAAGGCACTGAGCATCTGCGAGACACGTATGAGGATTTTTTCAATCAGCTTCTTTTGGTTTAAATTGACAGAAACCCCAACTCAACTAAGCTTAGGAAAAAAAAGGGTAATCTATTGGCTCATATAATTTAAAAGTACGACTTTTAAATTAGATGGAGCTTCAGGCATGGCTTGATCCAGGTATCAAGCAATACTTTCAAAACTTTGTCTTCTCTGTTTTCCTGCTTTCAGCAGGCCCTCTGCTCCTGTCTTCTCCCAAATATAGTATAAGTTTTTTTCTTTACCCTGATCACTAAAGTAAAAATTGTGGGATAAGCTGTGATTGGCCATGCGCTCGTCCCTGAGTCAGTCGAGGTGGCTTCCAGATACAAGGCTCTGGTGGGCCATGTGGGATTTATTGGCTTTGTCCTGGAACCAGAGGTGGGTCAGCTTCACTGACACACTTGCACCAAGGAAATGGGCGTGGTGTTGCCAGAAAAGAGGGACGTGGGTATTGGAGCTTCACATAGCACATGTCCCGCCCAGCAGCCTCTGCGAGTTCCAACCCAGAGTGGCTGTGAAATCAAGTTGCTGGATCACAGCCAGCATCAAAAGATTATTCTAGAAGAGAATTTAATAGAAGATACCTGAGTGTGTCACATTCAGTAAAAGTCAGTTTTGTGAAACCTTTGTTTGAGTTATACAGGTGCATATGTATCTACAAATGTAAATATGTGTGCATATTTATATACATGTATGTATAAATGTGTGGATAAATATGAATTGTTGACCATGGTTTATGGAAAAAAAGGTGTAAACATGTGTAAATATGTGCAAATATGTGCATATTTATATACATACATATTTGGACTTATAGGTGTAAATATGTGTGCATATTTATATACATGTATGTGTAAATGTGTGGATAAGTATGAAATTTTGAGTTATATGCAGTTAAATAAAATATATAATCAAAATTACTTTTCCCTCTTTCTTTTTACGTCTTTTTAAATGTGGTTGCTAGAAAATTTAAAATTATACTCATGGCTCATGTTACATTCGTACAAAACAGTGCTGGGGAAGAGCAGAGCAGATGAAAGCTGGGCCCTGGAGACAAGATGTTGGGTAAATTCCTGAGCACCCTCACTTGCACAGTTAAGAGAATAAGAGCCTGCAGTGTGGAGTATTTGTGCATATTAATGGGATAATTAATAGCACATGGGGAGTGTGTCAGAAACCGAGCTGCTGCTTCTATTATGAACCATGAGGCCTCATCTCTCCTACTTGATTAGATCTCTGTCAGTTTTACCTTTGTAGAATCGAACAGGCTGCCTGGCTCCCAGCAAGAACTCAATAAATGCTTCATGAATGAATGAATGAATGAAACAATATTAGAAATGAAATGAGAAAATTTCCCCAAAGACAAAATTTACCTTGTGATGATTTTGATCAAGGACAAGCCTACTAGAGGTTGTAAATCATTTATGATTTGCCTGAAGAAAAGTTATTTGCAAACCATGGCAACCAGGGGATTCACGTCAATTCTTCTAACTTCAAACCTGACTCACTTCTTGCTGGTGGGCCTGGAGGTTGCCCGAATCTCCCGTCTGAATGAGCATTTAAGCAATTTCAATTCTTACCTCATTGTTATTTGCCTTTTTCTCTTTTGCTTAAACTTTTGTTAAATAGCCACATCTTTTTCAGTTTTATACTTGATATGTGTAACGAATACCATGTGGCAATTACATGCACTTTGCACGGTAACTTTATGTGGTTTCCCCAAGAGCTATTACAGATATTTATATAGATATTTATGTATAAATCACACACATGTACTTTTTCTTCTCTAAGGGCGTTTGATGTAGCAGATTCAGAAATGAAATTTTCAAATTACAAATCCCCATTGGAGGTTGGGGTAAAGCAAAGACAGGCCCTGTAGAGGGAAAAGATGTTATAAACATTAGGGCAAGAAAAAAACTCCCCTCACACCACAAGATGCTTGAGTCCTGTAGAAACTGGCAAGTGTTTCCTGGGAGAGAAAGGCCTTCAGAGATGTCTTGCCCTCCTTACTCCCTGCCTGTTCCCTTCTGCCCTGAGATTTTGGCGACAGGCATTGACATCACTGTGCAGGGATGAGATTCCTCTGGATATGACAGGGTGGGGTGTGGCGCTGCCACTTGCTATCTCCGAGGTGACACACTGTGACCCTTGGACAATTTCCTTAACTCCTTTCAGCCTCAGTTAATTCATCTGTAAAATGAGGATACAGCACTCACCTCACAAGATTTTTAGGAAGATGAGATATAATAATATATTTGAAAAGGGTACCAAGTATGAGATACCTTAAAAATGTAGGTAGAATGATGCATGTAAATCTGGGAGCTGTCAAGGAAGCTGAAGGCCTGATGGAGACAGGGTGTGAGGAGAGGGTTTCCGTGTTGACTGAACCCAACGCTCCATCTCACAAGATCGGGTTTGAGTCATGAACAGTTGGAAAGTCTCTTCAATGGAAACTCTAGCTGATGGAGAATGATGCTCTTGAGACAAATAACAGACTATCAAACAAAACAAAATCCAGGAGCCACTAAGCACTCGAGATCACCAGGAGCCACTGAAGGGTTCCTAGCAGGGGAATGTCATGATCAAACTGATGTCTCAGAAAGATCGATTGGATGCAATGATGTAGGATGAATTGGAAGTAGATAGACAAGAGAAAGAACTGCTATTGTCAGGTGTTAGTGGAAAGAGCAAACTAAGGATTTGGTATCAGGCAGACTTAGTTTCAGGTCTTGACTCGGAGACTTGTAGCAGTGTGATCCCAGGAAGTTTACGTAGCTTCTCTCAGCCTCAGTTTTCCTATTTATAACGTGGGGAGAATAATAGTATCTACCTCAAAGGATTGTTCAAAGAGATTCTGCAATGAATGTAAAGTTCCTAGCAAAGGCTCTGGCACACATAAATGACTGGGTAAGGAGTATTATTACAGGTAGGAAGGCCAGTCAGGAGGTTTATTCGAATAAACTAGAAGGCAAGTAATAAGGCTTAGACAAGAAACCAAAAAGGCAACTATGAGAAGCATGAATAAAATCCTCTCTTCCCTTCATTGCCTAGATCAGGAGTCATTAAACTATGGCCAGTGGGTCAAATTCAGCCTGTAGCCTCTTTAGTACAGCCCACAAGCTAAGCATCATTTTCATGTGTTTAAAGTGTTGTATAAAACAAACAAACAAACCAAAAGATGCAACAGAGATCATTCATGGCCCACAACACCTCAAATATTTACTATCAGGCCCTTTACAGAAAACGTTTGTTGACCTCTGTTCTAGAGCAAAGGATTAAACATCTGAGCAAAGGGTGTATCCATGGAAAGCATGCCCCCTTTTTTTTTCCTTTGAGACAGGGTCTCACTTTGTCGCCCAGACTGGAGAGCAGTGGCACGACCTCGGCTCACTGCAACCTCTGCCTCCCAGGCTCAAGTGATTTTCCTGCCTCAGCCTCCCAAGTAGCTGGGATGACAGGCATGCGCCACTACTGCCCAGCTAATTTTTGTATTTTTAGTAGAGACAGGGTTTCACCATATTGGCCAGGCTGGTCTTGAACTCCTGACCTCAAATGATCCACCCACCTCGGCCTCCCAAAGTTCCGGGATTACAGGCGTGAGCCACCCTGCCCATCCCCATGGAAAGCATGCATCTATACAACGATATTCAAACACAGAGGGTCCGGTTGGTCACTTTTCTCTCAGCTCATGGGGCCAGCAAACTTATATGTTGGGAGCAGCTGCTTCCCTTGGAGGCTTCACCCTCTGCATGTTTTTTTTTGTTTTGTTTTTTGAGACGGACTCTGGCTTTGTCACCCAGGCTGGAGTTCAGTGGTGTGATCTTGGTTCACTGCTTCCTCCATCTCCCAGATTCGAGCGATTCTCCTGCCTCAACCTCCCGAGTAGCTGGGACTACAGGTGTGTGTCATCACGACTGGCTAATTTTTGTATTTTTAGTAGAGATGAGGATTCACCATGTTGACCAAGCTAGTCTTGAACTCTTGACCTCAAGTGATCTGCTCACCTTGACCTCCCAAAGTGCTGGGATTACAGGCGTGAGCACGACACCCAGCCCTCTGAGTGTTTTCTTAAATGCCATTGGCTCTCAGGGGCTGGGCTTTCAGTGCCTCTATTATTTTCTCAAATCTCTGGCTTTTACTTGCTGCAAAAGAATATTGTGGGAATCTCCAATGTCTGCAAGAGCCTTGTGGGTGTGTGTAAAAGGCATCTTTAGTATTTGTATAATATTTTGGAAAAAAAGTCTTCATGTCTTGGAAACTTACAGAAAGTTTTCTCTGTATAATGGGTAAGGCAGCAAAAAGGGAGTTCCTAGTACATCAGTCATGTCACTGTGTGACAAATCTGGGGTTTATCTGAGGCAAAACAGTTTGCTGGCCCAGAATTTTTGAAGAAACCAGATATTTAAGCTACAATTGCACAATACATGACCTAATGGAAATATGAGAATATTTTAGTGAAAAAAAAAATAAAATAAAAAGCAGCAGCAAAGATCCAACCAGATGAGATCCATATGGGATGGGTGGATTTGACATTAAGAAACAAACTTCAGAAATAATAGTTTCCCTCATAGTACTGCATCTCACTGTGCCTTTAAAAACATTTGAGAAAATATCCTTTCATTTATTAAGGTATGATGATGATGCTTGAATTTAGAGTCTCAGTTTTCTCAATGAAAACAGTTGTTCTCCTCAAACTTGTTTTGACACTCAGAGAATAAATCCATTCCCTTCCCTTCCCTTCCTTTCCCTTCCCCTTCCCCTTTCCCTTCCCCTTCCCCTTCCCCTTCCCCTTCCTTTCCCTTAAAATCTGTTGGAGAAAGCATTTTACAAGAAAATGAGTCTCTGGTCTCAGGTTTCATTTGATCTCTCATGGCTAGGATGGTTTATTCCTAGATGGGTAGGTCCCAAAAGCTCATTTTTAGCAGGTTGTGAAGTCTCATATCCTGTGAAGAGAAAATAGTGCGGAGGAAGGGAGAAAAAACAACAATAAACAAAAGAACAATCCTGGAAAAATTGATATAGGCCACATTACTCTGAAGTCCATGCTTCAGAAGGACTCTGAAGTCTTTTCTTCTTTCCTTCTTCCCTCCTTCCCTTCCTCCGTCCCTCCCTCCCTCCATCCCTCACTTCCTACCTTCCTTCCTTCCTTCCACAGATGCATTTAAATGCTTACAATCCTCCCTTCCTTCCTTCCTTCCTCCCTCCCACCTCTTCCCCTTCCTTTCTTCCTTCCTTCCTTCCTTCCTTCCTTCCTTCCTTCCTTCCTTCCTTCCACAGATGCATTTAAATGCTTACAATCCTCCCTTCCTTCCTTCCTTCCTCCCTCCCACCTCTTCCCCTTCCTTTCTTCCTTCCTTCCTTCCTTCCTTCCTTCCTTCCTTCCTTCCTTCCTTCCTTCCTTCCTTCCTTCCACAGATGCATTTTAAATGCTTACAGTGTACCAGAAAATGTGCTAGGACAATGGTCCCAGTATTTATGAAGGGTACAATCTTGTGGAAAATAAGTAACTAAACAAATGGTCAGGAATTGAGGCAATTTCTGTGAAGGAAAAGACAGCATTTTGTGATCGAGAAGAACAGGAGGTATCTCTGTCCCCCACTTTAGAAAGAGGGAGTAAGGAAGTGTAGGATTTGACATGTTAGCAGAGACTAGAGGACATCTTAGGTCAGGTTCTGCAGAAGCAGACCCTGAGATGGGGATTCATGGGTGAGTCATTTATTAAGGACATGTTGCTGAGGGGGTAGGCACTAGGACAAGAGCCTAGAGCACAAAACTGAAAGAAACACTCACTCTTAGGTCCATGCAAGAGCTGCGTTGTTGGCACGTGGGAGTGAGACGTGAGGACCTCCGTACATTTTGATCCCCAGGTGCCACCTTCACCTCACCCAGACTGTGGTCTTTATTCAAAAAGTGAAAGCATGAGAAGTATGAAAAAGGTACAATGAGTAGACAAAGGCCTCCATGTGTTCCGATTCCATCTTCCACTCCTAGCCAGGTGACAATTATTACTACTTTCTTATTTAAACTTTCATGAAGCTTAATATGTGAAAACTAGAAAACACTGCTAAAAGAAATAAAAGAAGAATGAATAAATGGAAAGTCATCCTATCATGGATTGGAAGACTCAATATTGTTAAGATGTCAATGTCACCCAAAGTGATCTATGGATTCAATGCAAGCCCTGTCAAAATCCCAATGACATTTTTTGCTGAAATAGAAAAATCCATCCTAAAGTTAATATGGAATCTCAAGGGACTCTGAATAGCCAAAACAATCTTTCAAAAAGGGGTGAAGTTGAAGGCCTCATACTTCCTGATTTTGAAACTTACTGCAAAGATACAGTAATCAAAACAGTATGGTACTGGCATAAAGACATACACATCAACCAATGGAATAGAATAGAGATCTTAGAAATACAGTTATGTGGCTGGGCCTGGTGCCTCACACCTGTAATCCCAGCACTTTGGGAGGCTGAGGTTGGGGGGGATCACCTGAAATCAGGAGTTCAAGACCAGCCTGGCCAACATGGCAAAACCCCGTCTTTACTAAGAATACAAAAATTAGTTGGGCATGGTGGCATGTGCCTGTAATCGCAGCTACTCAGGAGCCTGAGGCAGGAGAATCACTTGAACCTGGGAGGCGAGGTTGCAGTGAGATGAGATCTCATGACTGCACTCCAGCCTGGGCAACAGAGTGAGACTCTGTCTCAAAAAAAAAAAGAAAGAAAGAAAGAAAGAAAGAAAGAAATACAGTTATGCACAGCGTATGATACTTTGGTCAATGACTGACTGCATATACGACAGTGGTCCCATAAGATTATAATGGAGCTGAAAAACTCCTATTGCTTAGCGACATCATAGCCATTCTAAAGGTGTAGTGTAAGGCATTACTCACTTGTTTATGGTGATGCTGGTATAGACAAACCTACTGTGTTGTCACTCTTATAAAAGTCTACCACATACAACTATGTACACTACATAATACTTATAATAAAAAATGATGTTACTGGTTTATGTATTTACTATACTATGCTTTTTATTTTTATTTTAGAGTGTACTCCCACTTAATAAAAAAGGTTAACTGTGAAACAGCCTCAGGCAGGC
Organism: Gorilla gorilla gorilla; assembly: GCF_029281585.2. NCBI lineage: Eukaryota > Metazoa > Chordata > Mammalia > Primates > Hominidae > Gorilla > Gorilla gorilla. The sequence continues at coordinate 82,746,941 of NC_073237.2, forward strand.
CCTTCAGGAGGTGTTCCAGCAGAAGGGATTGTTATCACAGGAGATGACAGCTCCATGCGTGTTACTGCCCCCGAAGGCCTTCCAGTGGGATAAGATGTGGAGGTGGAAGACAGTGATATTGGGGATCCTGACCCTGTGGAGGCCTCAGCTAATGTGTATGTGTATTAGTCCATTTTCATGCTGCTGATAAAGACATACCCGAGACTGGGCAATTTACAAAAGAAAGAGGTTTAATGGACTTACAGTTTCATGTGGCTGGGGAGGCCTCACAAGCATAGCGGAAGGTGAAAGGCACCTGTCACATGGTGGCAGACGAGAGAAGAGAGCTTGGGCAGGGAGAATCTCGTTTTTAAAACCATCAGATCTTGTGAGACTCACTCACCATCACCAGAACAGCACAGGAAAGACCTGCCCCCATGATTCAATTGCCTCCCACTGGGTTCCTCCCACAACATGTGGGAATTCAAAATGATATTTGGATGGGGACACAGCCAAGCCATATTAATATGTTCATGTCTTAGTTTTTAATTAAAAAGTTTAAAAAGTAAAAAATAAATAAAAATAGAAAAAAAGCTTATAGAATAAAAACATAAAGAAAAAATATTTTTGTACAGCTGAACAATGTGTGTTTTAATCTAAGTGTTTTTTTTTTTCTTTTTTATGAGACTGAGTCTCACTTGGTCACCCAGGCTGGAGTGCAGTGGCACGATCTTGGCTCACTGCAACCTCCACCTCCCGGGTTCAAGCAATTGTCCTGTTTCAGCCTCCCAAGTAGCTGGGACTACAGGTGCCTGCCACCATGCCCAGCTGATTTTTGTATTTTTGGTAGAGACAGGGTTTCACCATATTGGTCAGGCTGGTCTCGAACTCCTGACCTCAGGAGATCCACCTGCCTCGGCCTCCCAAAGTGCTGGAATTACAGGCATGAGCCACCGTGCCTGGCCTTATTGAGTCAAAAATATAAAAATATTAAAAGTTTATAAAATAAAAAAGTTACAGTAGGCTAAAATTACTTTGTTATTGAATAAAGAAAAATGTTTGTATCAATATAGTGTAGCCTAAGTGTACAGTAGTTATAAAGTGTACGGTAGTGCACAGTAGCATCCCAGGCCTTCATATTCACGCTCCATTCACTCACTGACTTACCCACAGCAACTGCCAGTCCTGCAAGCTCCATGCATGGTAAGTCCCTTATATAGGTGCACCACTTTTTACCTTTTAAACTGTACTTTTATTGTAACTTTTCTATGTTTAGATGTGTCTAGATGCACAAGGTACTTACCATTGTACTATAGTTGCCTACAGTATTCAGTACAGCAACATGCCATATGAGTTTGTAGCCCAGGAGCAATAGGCTACACCATCTAGCGTAGGTGAGCAGTAGGCTATACCATATAGGTTTGTGTAAGTGCACTCTGTGATGTTTGCATGATGAAATCACCATGTTTCTCAGATGATATCTCCATCATTATGTGATGCATGACTATAAATCCTTGCACGTATGGTCAAATGATTTTTGACAAGTGTCAAGACCATTCAGTGGGGAAAAGGACAGACTTTTCAACAAATGGTACCGGGAAAATTAAATGTCTGCATCTGAAAGACTGCAGTCGGATGCTTACCTTACACAATATACAGAAATTAACTCAAAGTGGATCAAATACTTAATTATTAGAGCTAAAACTATGAAACTCTTAGGAGAAAACAGGGATAAAGCTTCACAACATAGGATTTGGCAGTGATTTCCTAGATACAACACCAAAGACACAGAAAAAAAAAAGAAAAAATAGACAAATTAGGTTTTATCAAAATCGAAAACTTTTCTGGATCAAAGGATACTATCCCAGAATGGGAGAAAATATTTTCAAACTATATATTTGATAAGAGGTTAATATCCAGAATATATAAAGAGCTCTCAGAACTCAATGACAGGAAAAAAAAAACAATTTAAAACTCAGCAAAGGACATGAATAGGCATCTCTCCTAAGAAAATACACAGATGGCCAAGAAGCACGTGAAAGGATGCTCACCATCATTGGTGATTAGGGAAATGCAAAACAAAACCACAATGAGATACCACTTCACACACACTAGGGTGGTTATTATTTTTTACAAAACCCAGAAAATAACCTCAATATTGGTGAGGATGTGAAGAAGGTGGACTCATTTAATTTTTTTTTTCTTTGAGATGGAGCCTTGCTCTGTTGCGCAGGCTGGAGTGCAGTGGTGTGATCTCGGCTCACTGCAGCCTGCACCTCCCAGGTTCCAGCAATTCTCCTGCCTCAGCCTCCTGAGTAGCTGGGATTACAGGCACCAGCCACCACACCTGGCTAATTTTTGTATTTTTAGTAGAGACAAGGTTTTATCATGTTGGCCAGGCTGGTCTCGAACTCCTGACCTCAAGTGATCTGCCCACCTCGGTCTCCCAAAGTGTTAGGATTACAGGTGTGAGCCACTGTGCCTGGCCTAATTTAATTTTTTGAGGAACTGCTGTACTGTTTTCCACAGCAGCTATACCATATTTCACATTCCCTTGTGCACTGATGGTGGGAATGTAAATTTTTTCCTCAAAAAATTAAATGTAGAATTAATTACCATATGATCCAGCAATCCCCGCTTCTGGGCCTGTGCCTAAAAGAAATGAAAGCAGGCACTCAAACAGATATTTGTATACCAACATTCATAGCAACATTATTCACAGTAGCCAAAAGGTAGACTCTGAGGAGGGCCACCCTAGCATCCTCTGGCCCTCTAACCAGCCCACTGAGTCTCAAATGTGCCCTCTGCCTCCCCAAATGGGACAAGTGGGGAACACAGTACCCATGGCAGTACCCATGGCAAGTGCCCATCAGTACCAGTTGTTAAATAGTTTGAATATCACACCTGATATCAAGATGTTTTTTTGAGGTAGTAGCAACAGATACTTAATTGAAGGTAGGGAGTGGGGTCAAAGGACAAAATCAACAATGACTTTTGGGTTTGGCTCAAACAGCTTGGCAGATGGCAGTGCCATTTTATGTGTTGGCAAACTCTAAGGAAGAACAGGCTTCCTAGGGAGCAGGAGAAGTCATGAGTTCAGTTGGGACATGTTAAGTTTCAGATGCAGAGGAGACTCCAAATAACCTGTAAAAGGCTGCTGGACTTATGAGTCTGGAGGTCAGAGGAGGGTTTTGAGCTGAAGATTAATACTGGGGAATTGTTACCACCTAGAAGGTATTTAGAGCCATAGGGATAGAGGTGGTCACATCAGGGAGAGAGTGTAGAAAGAATAGAAGAACCAGGGTCTGGGAGTGAGCAGCCCACAGGAGCTCCAGTGTTTAGAGATCAGGTGCAGGAAGGTAAGCGCACCAAAGAAATCCAGATTCAGGCCCCAGGAAGGTAGGACAAAAGCCGGGAGAGAATCCCCTCCCAGAAGCCAGGAGAGAAACATGTTTCTAGAGAAGGAATACTTAGTTGCATTGAATGCTGCTGAGAATAGGGTTTAAAGGGTATAGGCTTTGAAAGCTTTAGACTTTTTTCATAATTTAAAAGATTTTGACTATTGTTAGGCTCAAAAATTTTCATTACGGAAAGGAAACCTGGAGCTCTTGCTAGCTAATATAATCAAAAGGCATAGCCCACTTATTGTGGGCCAATGATTGGGCCAATGATTGGCCCAAGAGAGTGACTCAGAAGATGTGGATCAACAAATGAATAAAATTGGTTTACTAAGAAAAAATGATTCTGATACCCTTGAGAAAGCCAAATAGCTCTGACCAGTTTCCCTTGGAGCTAAATACTCATAGTTGCCATGTAAAACGTGAATATGTTAGAGAACTAAGGAAACCTATTGGCAGAATATGCTGGTTATGTAAACAGCTCTTTCATCTCAACCTCTGCCAAACAAGCGAGACCTCATGCCAAAATGTTTTCAATATTTAAAAACGTGTTTTTTAAAAAAAATATTTTAAGTATTATAAGGGTTGCTCTATGCAGAGCTGAAGTGTGGGGTTGCCGTTTCAAGCATCTTCTCTGTAGATACAAATACATCCTCAGGCTAACAAGTTTCACTGTGGTGTTTTCTTTGCTTAAAATTTTCCATTAAAGAATGGAAAATTGACAGAGAAAAAAGCATTCAAGGAGATTTTTGTTGTAAAGGGATAAGCCAAATACAGTTTCTACTCTTAATATCAAATGTACAGGATCTCCAGAAATTTACATATATTTATACATACACTTACTACATTAATAATGTAAATGCTTGCTTAAATGACGAATCATTGCTGCATTTCCGTGTGTGTTTGGGAATATCTGGCCAAAGCACACTAGTCACTTTGTGATAGAATGGCTCAAAAGTCTATGTTGGCTTTGGGACCCTGTTGGGTTCTGCTTGATTTTAGATAGGACTTGGAGATTCTTTCCCTTCCTTAATTCTATTGCCATGTGACATATGTGACATGTCTGGAGACGGTTATGTGTGATCTGTGGGAAGATGAAGAATGATTGCAGTTTGCAGTGTATAAGGACTCATGTAAATAGCATTAACTCAGAAACCAAAACAGAACGATAACTTGAAATTATCACACAGCGTTAGCCTATTAGTGAAAAATGACTTATGTCGTAGGGAATTGTCTCAAGACATTTTAAAATTTCCAGCTTTTACATCAAATTTAATTCCAAACCAGACATGAGATGCAAAACTTTGTGATCTAGTAGAAAACAATATACAAAAAGAAAATCAAGGATTACAATGATCTTTCTGTTGGAATGTGTTAGGGCTTGCCATGCGTCATTCAAAAGGAGCTAATAAGAAAATGATTCATTCAATTTGAGGAATGAGGACAGGCCATAAACAGGAAAAGAAATCCTGAGGTCAAAAGTGAGGATGTGTGAAGCAGGTGGGAGAGTGGCTCCAGATGGATGGGGAAGAATGGATAGGCACCCATGCTTGGCCTAGGTGTTAAGAAGAGAAGGGTTTTTTATTTGAAACTGACAGTGGAGCATGGAATAGGGATTCCTGGGGTAAAGGACATGGACAGGACTAGGTAGATTTTAATTGACAATTATCTTTCAAATGTGTAGTATTTGGGAGGCACCAATAAGTCAAGACATAGTTTACCAGCACTGAGTATTGTCTTTTAAAAAAGATGCTAAACTGGCAGTTAAAAATGGCTTTTAAAGGTTCCCTAGGGTTCCATTGTGGTCTTGAGTGTGGGGTTCCTATTGATGGACTTTTGGATGTTTCCCATGTTTTTAGCTGTAAAAACCATGTTGTGATGAACATTACTTTGTTCTTACACATACACTATCTCGGACCTGTGGGTTCACCTTCAGGTAAATCTCTAGAGGGTGGATGGCTGGAATTAACAGTACCATCGGCCTTCTGTATTCTCGCGTTTTGTGTCACAGAGTCAATTAACTGCAGATGGAAAATATTTGGAAAAGTACTGAAGCAGAGGACTTCCTTTTTCTTTTAAAACTGGAATCTTAACTTGTAAAAATAACTACTGAGTGTCAAAGTCTCAAAAGCAGAACTCATTTTGTGTAATGAATACAAAGGAAGTCTAACTGTATAGTTTTTTTATTTTAAATGAAGAAAAACTTTACTTAAGGGCTGCATACTTTTATTAGCGTAAATATGGAAGATTCCACTCCTTTGGAGTAAAACTAGTGCTTAATGGTTACCAGTTGTATTTAGCTTCTGGCTGGGATTTGAAAAAATGAAAACCTACATAAAATAGGCAAAAGTTCCCAGACTATTCAGGTAAATATGCACACACGCACATACACAAACACTGGTTCACACACACACAGGTACACAATACATGCACATACACAAGTAAAAATAGAAAGCAGGCCAGGCGCGGTGGCTCATGCCTGTAATCCCAGCACTTTGTGAGGCCGAGGTGGGCGGATCACGAGGTCGAGAGATCAAGACCATCCTGGCCAGCATATTGAAACCCTGTCTCTACTAAAAATACAAGAACTAGCTGGGCATGGTGGCGCGTGCCTATAGTCCCAGCTACTTGGGAGGCCGAGGCAGGAGAATCGCTTGAACCCGGGAGGTGGAGCTTGCAGTGAGCCGAGATCGCGCCACTGCACTCCAGCCTGGGAACAGAGTGAGACTCCGTCTAAAAAAAAAAAAAAAGAAAAGAAAAAAAAATTACAAATAAAAAACAGTATAACAACAATTTGTATAGCATTTACACTGGTATTATTAGATGTTATAAGTAATCAGCAGATGATTTAAAGTATATTGGGAGATGTGCATAGGCTATGTGCAAATACTATGCCATTTTATATGTGTGACCTGAGCATCTGTGGATTTCAGTATCCAAGGGGATCCTGGAACCAATCCTTCCGGGATACCAAGGGAGGACTGTGTTCAGATAGGTGTGTAATTGGTATGACGTTTATATTTTATATACATTATTAGATTATCTTCCAGAAATGTTATACTGATGACACTCCTATCAGCAGTAAATGAGAGCTTAAAGGACAAGAGTTTGTTGATTTATGTATACCTTATCTGGTATGAGCTTTTTATACAGTCAAGTTATAAAATCATTATTATATTTATCCTGCAAATGTTTCACTGTGTTGGTTTTTGGCTTTTAATATTTTGATTTTTACAAGTTTCAACTCTTTCAAATCTGTTAATTCAAAACATTTTGTCATTTTTTCTATTGTTTTTCAATTACAAAGTCCTTCTTCTCACAAGACACTTAAACCACTGACTTATTGGTTCATTCATTAGACTTTTATTGAACACCAACAAAATGCTGGGTACCATTCTTGGCACTGTGGATCTGTCAAGTGAACAACAACAAAAATTCCTGCCTTCAAGAAGCTCATATTTTAGTAGAATAACTAGAATAAATACTTTAAGGCATCTCAAATCCTTTTTATTTGCATTTTTCCTAGTTTTAAAAGCTTTATCTATCTAGCATTTATTTTGGTAAATCATATAAGAAAACAAGCCAAATTGACTTTTCCCCAGATCGCTAACCGACTGTTATGACATTTATTAAATATTCCCTTCATTCCCCATTTGATTTGTGATGCTCACTTTATTACATATTTTACTGAGAAAATGACCCTACTTTAACCTTCAATATGTAATAACACAAAGCAGGGTTATTATTAAATTGTGAAATACTATTGCTGTTTGATCCAAATGCCAGAAGTTTTGAATTATAAATGTTTATTGTGTCATCCACTGCTATTTTATTGTATTCCAGAGATACTATTATTCTTCTTAGAGAACAGCCGAATTTTATCATAGACATCGATAGTAAAATAGGATTTGCTTCAGGTAACTACCTCAAGATAGTTTCTTGGAGTACTGTTCCATGAGTGAGAGACCTGCCCATACCTTGATAGTATAGCACACCCTTTTCCCCCTAAGGATGTAGGCAGCCATATCTCTTATATATTCAGCATTATTCCTGAATCAACAGTTAAATTATTTTTATTAATTGGTAGGATTACTAAACTAGTAATGATAATACTTTTTCCAGTCAATCTCATGATCTGTCTGTGTTGATTGATATTCTCTTATGCATCCATCTGTTCTACCATGCATCCTTCCCTTACTTCCAAGAAGAATTTAAAGCTGTCTTGACATATTACCATAGTTTTTTGAATTGTAGTTTGTATGCATTTGCATAAGAATAACCCCAGGTGCTCTTCCAAAATGCAGAGTTTTGAGTCCCACTATGAACCCACTAAATTGAAATCTCTACTGAGTGGGGCCTGGGCACCCGTATTTTTAACAGCAGCACCACCCCTTCTTCATAATTCTGATGCAGCCTAAAGTTAGAGAACGACTAGAGAATATTGGGATGCTGGAGTGTAGAAACTTGATCTTTCCACCAAGCAATTAATCTACAGGGAACACAGCAGTTGCGCTAATTCTGTGGCCACTTTTTCAACCCACTTGCTGTTTTTTATTACTGGGAGTCATGCAAAAAATGTTGCCCACACTTAAGTGTTATTACAGAGCTTTAGAAATTCCTTCATCCCAATCCAACGATTTTTCCTCTACGGAAAGAAATAATGTAGGGAAGGAAGCCATCTGAAGAGCAACACATCTATTTCTCAAGACAAGTTTTGGAAGAAATTGTCAGATCTTTTCAAAACCAACGCTTTTGCCCTAAAAGCAAAGGACGAAAACTTGTATCTTTTGTTTTGTTTGTTTTGCGATGGAGTCTTTCTCTGTCACTCAGACTGGAGTGCAGTGGCGCGACATTGGCTCACCGCAACCTCTGCCTCGTGGGCTCAAGCGATTCTCATGCCTCAACCTCCCGAGTAGCTGAGATTACAGGCGCCTGCAACCACGCCTGAGTAATTGTTTGTATTTTTAGTAGAGATGGAGTTTCAGCATGTTGGCCAAGCTGGTCTCGAACTCCGGGCCTCAAGTGATCTGGCCGCCTCACCCTCCCAAAGTGCTAGGATTACAGGCGTGAGCCACTTCACCCAGCTGTAAACGTGTATCTTTTTGAGCCACCTAATTCTTCTGAAAGGAACCCCAAGACATGTGCATTCTATGAGGGGCAGTAGGTATAGTCGAGCCTTTTCCTAACTCATAGGGTAAGAATCACCTGAGGGTAAATCAGAGTTACAGATTCCAGGGCTCTGCTGCAAAGATACTGAGTAGGAATCTGCGGAGAAGTGGATGGAGAATCTGGACTTCAAATGTCCTGGACGATTCTTTGGCTTAGGCAGGTTTGCTTTCAGAGGCAGATTTACCTGGGTTTAAATTCTTGCTCTGTCACTTTAGCTCCACGACCCTTGGCAAATGACCTGTTTAACTTCTCAAAGCCTCAATTTCTCCATTTGTAAAACTAAGATGCTTCTTTACTCAGGGATCTCGTAAGAATTACACAAACATATTAAGTTCAGCTGCCAGCACCGTTCCTAGCATGTAGTCAGAGCTTAATTATTATTACTTCCTATCCAACTCTCCTTTAGAACAATTGTGTTTGTTCAAATCCTACCAAGCTTTTAAGGCATTTATGCTTGCCTGTTATGCAAATAAACCAGTCTGGCATGCTGGGAAGGAAGTATACAGCAAATGGGAGAGGAAAATCCTCCCTATAGATGCAAACTCTGTTTCTCAAACTGCGATCTATGTATCTGAATCACCTATGGCTCACTTTAAAAATAAATAAAATCAATAGACTCCTGGCTTTCACTCCATACTCATTGAATCAGAAACTCTAGAAGTAGGGACCATGATCAGGTTTTTAAACAAGTATTCTCAGTAATCCTTACAAATCCTAAAGTAGGGCTTTTAACATTCAGAAGGACCTCATTCCAGAGAGAGCCCAGAATTGGTCTCTGACATCCAAATGTCAGTGCCATAATCAGACTCATTTCTCAGCGTCCTTCCTGTTAGTCTGCTTTGTTACTCTGGCTCCACTGCCCTTGAATGTTCAAGAGAAGCAGTTGTTCCCTCCAGCTGGAGCGGAAAAGTAATTTGATCCAGCATTTCCTGCTATGCCTTCTGGTCTCCACAACCTTCTTTCATGGTCTCCCTGCACCCCTCTCAGTTGGCAGGGAGGGCCATGACGTGTGCGCAACTGTTCAGTTGTGTCATCTTAGGTTGACATTGGTCCTTCTGGGACCATTGGCCAAGAAGACCACCTTTGTTGAAAAGTTGACTAAGCAACATGATCCCTAAAACAAAATACAGAGAGTACAGCATGTCCTGAGGGCTGCTTCGTGGAAGTGACAGGTGGTTACTGGATGGAGCCCAGAGATGTCTGAGTATTCGAAGAACAAGTGCCAAATTTTTGTCCCTTCTAGCTTCTCCATTTTCCAATGACAATCTCAGTGTCTGAACACAGGGAGCACCTCAGATTCTAGTTTTGTTCTAATGCAGGGGTGCTCAGCCTATCTGGCAATGGTCTTCTGGAATCCCTGTTGGTTTGAAAACAGGCTCCTATGCCTATGCTCTGGCCAATAGCTGAGAGCAGCTTCAGGCTCAGAGATGGAGCTTTGCCTTTTCCATGGAAGTGTATATTGCTAGGTGTTTAAGGAAGCCTTCTGGGGAGTTTGCTAAGAGAGATCAAAGTGGGAGAGGGGCCAAGCTTCTCGGGACTCAGGGCTGAGCCTGAAGTTAATGCTCAGGTTTACACTTCTAAGAGAGTACAAGGGATTTAAAGGAAGAGAAGGTTCTGCCCTTGTCTGTATTCACAGGTCCCTCTCTCCCTACGCTCTTCAAGTGGAGACAGTGATGCATGTCAAACAAAATTGCAATAGTATATTAGTATTCCTTTCTTCCTGGCTTTTAATTAAAGGGATCTATGGTGGATCACTATTATTAAGTCAGGTCTCTATGGCCAGAATGATTCACACAGCTGAAAACACACAAACAAACAAAACCAAAAACCAAACAGTGTTCCCCCTTGCCAAACTGATTTCAGCCGGCCCTCTATGCTGCTGCTCTTTTTTTGGTAACAGTTTCTCCAATGACAATGACTCTCTTATCCAAGAAACACATGTTCTTAAGTCAAATGCTCCAATAAGCTGATGATCCAAGCTTCCTGTGAGTGATTTTGGGGCATGAGAAATGCATTGTCCAAGCAAAACCCATTGATGCAACTGGAGATTTAGCAAGTTTGCCCTAGAAAGTTGTCAAGGAAATCTCAGATGAAGATGGTGTTGCAGGTTGAGTTTCCTGGGATGTGGATTTTTGTGATGGAGTTTGGTGTGTGGGAAGTTTATCTAGGAGTGTCCCTCGGAAGGGAAATGTCATAGAAAGGAAGAGGAATCAGTAGTAGGCAGAATACAGGCCCATGGCTGTCTTAGTTGACTTCATGGCAGCTCTGGAGCTAGGATGGCTCTTCAGAGTTGGCCCGACTTGGGCTAAGATAGAACAGTAATCAGATATGGGCTGCCCCAGGAAGGGGCATAACCTCAGACAAAGTGGCTATCTGCAGCTGAGGCAGTCCTAGGAAGGGGCTGACAGTGAAGATTTATGCCAGTAGCACTCCCAATGGCTGAGATTCGTTCAGTAAAGGGGGCCTGGTTGGGGCATCCTTATGCCCAACACAGATGGTGCTCCACGTGCCAATGACACATTCCCATGAAAAACACTTGGGTGATTTTGCATCACTCACCACTCTCCATTGGGGATTATCCTCTTATCTCTTTCTTGTTCTTATCTTCTTTAGCTCTGTGTCTTATTCTATTTCCTTTCTTCCAAGATAATTCTTTACCTCTAGCTTGTAGCTATGAGAACGCAGAACCATTACCATATGTGTTAGCATTCAGTGGCTTCATCCATATTGGACCCTGGCTTGAAGGTTGGCTTTTAAGCACCGATCTGAACCTTTCTGAAGTTTTGGAGCCCGATCTGAACCTCCTCATTCTTCTTTATGGCCGCAGGAGTACAGATGTTCCCCGACTTACGATGGTTCTGCTTACAATTTTTTGACTTTACAGTGGTGTGAAAACAATATACATCCAGTAGAAACCCTACTTCAGATACCAATACTGGAAGTTTTTCACTTTCAGTATGGTGTTCAATAAATTACATGAGAGGCTGAACACTTTGTTTTAAAGTAGGCTTTGTGCTAGAAGATTTCGCCCAACTATAGGCTAATGTAAGTGTTCTGAATGCATTTAAGGTAGGCTAGCTATGATGCTCAGTAGGTTAGGTGTATTAAAAGCATTTTCAATTCATGATATTTTCAATTTATGCTGGGTTTATCGGGATGTAACCCCATCATAAGTCAAGGAACACTTGTGTACTGCATCTGTGCTTTCCTCTGATAAAGTTCATTATGCTCTCGGCATATTTCAACCTCCTTCTACAAAAAGAGAACACAAAAAACTAGCTTGGATTTTAAATAAGGCAGAAACCCAAAGGCCACATTCTGTCCTTGATGCTTAGCTTTGCACCATTCCCTGGAGAAAGCTCTTATGTCTTTTAGGTTCTGTTGGGATGCTTCTTTACACATGCTTACGTGGCCTTGTTCCCAGTCTTTGCCCCTTCAAAAAATGAGCTGGCTGTTCATTAAGAGTCATGCAGCTGAGCTCATACCCATGAATTTTTCAGGGTATATTACTGAGTATCCTTTAATCCCTAAGACTTGTAGATCTTGGAGGGCTGGATCTCTGAACAGAGAGGCCCAGGTTCCCATACCTGTAGCATCAGCAATGACAGCTGCTTCCCATTTGCTGCTTAGGTTCAGCTGAAACTCATCGGAAATCAGACCTGATGGTGGCCTCAGTTCTGATGACTACACTAACTTCATCCGATCAGATTTCCAGTGAGTCAGGCTGGTTGCTGAGCCCTTTGTCCTGTTGTTTCCTTTAGACTAGCTTGGGTTGGTGGTGCTTCATGAATAATCCATGCACATTAACCAGCTGCATGCATAAAGGCATTTCCACTGTGTCTTTGCCATGAAATTTTATGTGGTTTTGATGTAATTCATGAACAACCAAGAAGAGCCAGACCCTGACTTAAAGTATCTAGAAACCTTAGAGAATCCTTTCAGGTTTCCCAAGAGAACGCATGGTAGTAACTTATCTCTAAATGGTTATAACAGGGATATTTTCCCTGGAGAGTTTTTAATGTCACTGTTGGCTGTATTGCAGGGACAAGGAATATATGGAAATGAAGATAACTTCTCAAAGTGTTTGAAACAAACTTTTATTTCAGTTTCTGGGGTTCTTTTTGGTTTTGGCTATTGCCTTAATCACCAAGTGGTGTGGGTTAAAACAAAAGCCATAATTAAATTGAATGAAATTTGGGGAAACAACATTGGGCAACTCTTTGCTTAAACAGAAGCAGGTGGTACTGGAATGCTTAGTGGAAGTGAGCTGTGAGGAGGGAATGCAGATTTTTTTTTTCATTGAAAACAGTTAAAAATACTTGTGGTCTTTTATGCCAGGCTATGATCAAGATTTTATATATATCTGTGTGTATCTCCCAGTTTCAGGAAAACTGTGATGGAAATGCAATATAGTTTGAATTAGAGAGTGGTCTTTTGTGGTAAGAGAGGATGGGATTTTGTATGTGTGTGTGGTGTTTATTTCCATGGTTGTTTTAAGTAAAGATGTTCTCCTATTCTAGGAAAGATGTGATTTCACTTATACTCCATTCAGGAACTCATCTGCAGAGTAAAGCAATATGTTTTACATAGCTAGCTTTCATAAATGGAACGAAGGATGGATGGGAGGATGTGGCCATGACCCCACTTGCTGCGGGGGATGAGAGAGCCAATCTTGTTGACAAGGCAGGCATCCTATTCTTCTCTAATTGCTCAAGAGTTTTCCTTTCAGAGACTGTTCAGTGAAACTTTCCCAGTAGAGAAACATGTCTTCAGGCTCAGGAATTAAGATGGGGCCACAGCCCAGTTGTGAAATGCCAGTTTCCCTACAAATATTGTTGCCAGATAAAGTACAGGATGCCAAGTTAAATTTGAATTTCAAATTAAAAATAAATAATTGTTTCAGTGTAAGTATATCTCATAATATTTGGGACTAAAAATTATTCATTCTTCACCCAAGATTCAAGTTTAACCAGGCATCTGATATTTTTAGTCATGTGCTGTATAAGGATGTATCGGCCAATGATGGACTGCGTATACAACAGTGGTCCCATAAGCTTATAATACCATATTTTTACTGTACCTTTTCTATGTTTAGTTATATTTAGATACACAAATACTTACCTTTGTGTTCCAATTGTCTATAGTATTCAGTATATAACATGCTGTACAGGTTTATAGCCTTGGAGTAACAGGCTCTACCATATGGCCTGTGTGTAGTAGGCTATATTATCTAGGTTTGTGTAAGTATACTCTGATGTTTGCACAACGACAAAATTGCCTAATATCTCAGAACTTATCTCTGATGTTAAGTGACCCATGACTGTATTTGCTAAATCTGGCATACCTACCTCCAAAAGGCAATTTTTTTTTTTTTTTTTTTTTTTTTGAGATGGAGTCTTGCTCTGTTTCCCAGGCTGGAGCTCAGTGGCGTCATCTGTGCTCACTGCAAGCTCCGCCTCCTAGGTTCAAGCATTTTCCCGCCTCAGCCTCCTGAGTAGCTGGGATTACAGGCACCCGCTATCATTCCCGGCTAATTTTTGTATTTTTAGTAGAGACGGGGTTTCACCATGTTGGCCAGGATGGTCTTAAACTACTGACCTCAGGTGATCCACCTGCCTTGGGCTCTCAAAGTGCTGGGATTACAGGTGTGAGCCACCACACCCAGCCCAAAAGGCAATCTTTCCTCTAATTAAAAGTGAGTCAGATGCATATTGCTGTCTCAGATATTTTGTTGCTATTGTCGTCATTGCTCTTTTTAAACAGACTTTATTTTTTAGAGCAGTTTTAGGTTAACAGTAAAATTAAGCAGAAAGTACAGAGTTCCCATATATCTCCTGCTCCCACATGTATATAGCTCCCCCATTATCAACATCTTGCCTCAAAGTGGTACCTTTGTCATAATTGATAAACCTACATTGTATATCATTAGGACCTGAAGTCCATAGTTTAGGGTTCACTCTTGGTATTGTGCATTCTGTGGGTTTTGACAAATGTAAGATGACATTTACTTAGCATTATATCATATAGAGTAGTTTCACTGCCCTAAATGTCCTCTGTGCTCTGCCTCCAATCACTGATTTTTTTAAATCATTTCTATAGTTTTGCCTTTCCCAGGGTGTTCTGTAGTTGAAAGCATGCAATACATTGCTTTTTCAGACTGGCCTCTCCCACTTAGTGATATGTATTTAAGGCTCCTCCATGTCTTTTCATAGCCTGGTAGCTTATTTCTTTTTAGCACTGAAGTATATTTGGATAACAGTACTTTATCAGATATGTGTTTTGCAAAATTCTTCCAGTCTGTAGTTTGTCTTCTCATTCTCTTCACAGTATCTTTTGCAGAGCAGACATTTTAAATTTTAATGAATTCCAGCTTAACATTAATCTTTCTGGGTCTAGTCTCCCTTTTTAAGAGTGAGGTGGCTAGTTTAGATGATTTCTAAGACCCAATTTGACTCTATTGTTCTACTAAAAATATATAACTTTTACAACACTCCAGTGCCGTATCATTTCTGATTAACTTGGGAATCTGATTGTGTGGGAAGCTAGGGAAACACCTTCCCCTCAATGGATATGAATATGAGTATGAATATGGATGGCAGTTGTTTTATCACTTTAGAAACAGCACCATATTTCGAGCAGTTCTTTCATACTTGCTAACTCCATTTGCTCATCCAGTCAACATTTATGTGGTTGCATGGGTTTGAGACACCAGGAAGAATAAGACGAGATGACTGCCTTAGTTCAGTGGGAGCTGGGTAAGGATGGGGATAGAGACAAGCACAATAAAAATGTTAGCACAATGTGGTAAGTACTGGACAACAGACAATGGCAGAGTATTATGAAATGTGGCACATGTGATTGCTTTTAAGAAAATTGTTTTCCTCATTGATGCACATTGAATTGCTTGTGAATTCTGGTATCTGGCCACTGTGATCAGGTATAATCATTAGAATCACATTATTTACTTTTACTGGCTTGGGCATACGTGTACACATGAACTGGTACACACACATACACACACACTGTATTAATCCATTTTCACACTGCTGATAAAGACAGACTTGAGACTAGGCAATTTACAAAAGAAAGGTTTATTGGACTTACAGTTCCACGTGGCTGAGGAGGCCTCACAATCGTGGTGGAAGGTGAAAGGCACGTCTCACATGGTGGCAGACAAGAGAAGAGAGAAGCTTGTTCAGGGGAACTCCTGTTTTTAAAACCATTAGATCTCATGAGACTTACTCACTATCATGAGAACAGCATGGGAAAGACTTGCCCCCATGATTCAATTACCTCCCCCTGGGTCCCTCCCACAACACATGGGAATTCAAGATGAGATCTGGGTGGGGACACAGCCAAAGAATATCACACACATATCCACTAGTACAGAGAGAGAACAGTAGAAAAGTCATGTGTGCAGAAGAAAGGACAGAAAGAAGAGCTGCAATTAAAAACAGTCACCTTTTATCTCCATTTTTTTCTATCTTCTGATGTTACTAAGATAAGAGATTTTAAAAAGTGGTCAAAATATATGAAGTACTTGTTATTTTTAAGGTGTTACTCACACTTGCTTAATCCCGTCAACTGTCCTGTGCATAGATATTATCATTATTCTCATTTCACAAATGAGAAAATGTAATCAGAAAGGTTTTTTTTTCTTGATTGTTTAAAGGTTATGTGTGTGTGTGTGTTTTATTTATTTTTTGAGATAGGGTCTTGCTATGTTGCCTAGTCTGGTCTTGAATTTCTGGGATCAAGCTATCCTCCTGCCTCAGCCTCTAAAGTAGCTGGAACTACAGGGGTGTGCCACCATGCCCAGCTTTATATATGCATTTCAAATTAAAAATCCATCCACCATTATTAAAATGTGATTGGTCCAGGTCTAAGAAATACATTCAGCGTTCTATGAGGGCCTCTATTTCCTGAGAAACTAATAATTATAATTTTGTGAAATATTTTCCTATATGATTTCTATGTACTTTTCTATACCCGGCTTCCAGAGAAAATGCACATCTCAAATGCAATGCTTTTATTATAAGTCTAGTTCTCATATTTTCCCCAGATCCAACTGAGCAGTTAGTTTTTTCTTTTAGAAAGAATCATAGTTACGTGATGCGCATTTTCCCTGGAAGATGAATCAGTATATTACTTGAATTAGGTTGCACAAATAAATGAGAAATTTCTTTTTATTATTTTTTCAGTTCCTCCTCCTCCTTCTCTCCCTCTCCCTCTCCCTCCTCCTCCTCTTCTTCTTATTCTTATTCCTCCTCCTCCTCCTCTTCTTGTTCTTCTTCTTCCTCCTCCTCCTCTTCCTCCTCTTCTTCTTCTTCCTTTCAGAGGTGGAACCTTTCTCTGTGGCCCAGCCTGGAGTGCAGTGGCATGATCACAGCTCACTGTAACCTCAAAATCCTAGGCTGAAGTGATGATCCTGCATCAGCCTCCTCAGTAGCTGGGTCTATAGGCACATGCTAACACACCTGAATAATTTTTAAAAATTTATTGTAGAGATGAGGTTCTTGCTATGTTGCCCAGGCTGATCTGGAACTTCTGGCCTGAAGTAATCCTTCTCTTTCAGCCCCTCAAAGCACTAGGATTATAGGTACAAGCCACTGTGCTTAACCAGAAATTACTTTTAAAATAACTAGTAGATATGAATGTGAGCATTCTAAACGGATCATTAGATTAGTAGCCACTGAGTCTGAGCCATGTTTCCCTGTGACCTGAATAAGAATTATGGTAGAAAGCCTTGTAAAGCCTTGACTAGGAGGTGAAGAAGGTAGGGAGTAATTGCAATGGAGGGGATTGCTTGTTCTTGGCAGTAATATTCATCTATGCCATTCATTTAGGATGAAGAATAATGAGGGACAAAGCAAATGTTGGCTGTCTCCTCTCTCATGTATTTGGAAAATTTATCTTGGATTTATTAACCAGATAAGTTACTCACCTGCAAAGTGTAACCATAAATCAACACAGAAAGATTGAGATGGTATCATTTCCTTTGAAATAATAAACCAGAGGTGGTGTGGCAGTCCAAGAGCAATTATAACACAATTAAATGTTCAGGTTACTCCCTCCCTCTCATAATTTATGCTTGGGAAAAATATACCTAAAGGTTTATATTTTTTAAGGGAAGTCAGAATTGTTGAGTAGCCAAGAACAACAACAAAAAAAAGACATTGAAGATTCCCAAGTGGGAAGACTAGCAATTTAATGATTTCTTTCTTCAAAACAAAGATACATGTATAGCAAAACTATGAATTTTTTCTAAAAGTCTAATGAGAAACCATTATTGGTTTGGGTAAAATGATTTAATCTTCAACTAAAAACAGTCTTAGAGTCCCAGAATGTTTCAGTTGGATAGGAAATTAGACATCATTCTCTTCGGTCAAATAATTATAGCAAATTATTTGATAAACATTTGTGTTGACTCCTACGAGGTGTATGGTGCTACTTTAGGTACTTTGGGTTAAAAAAAGAAGGAAAATGACACCAAAAGTGCAAGCAACAAGAGAAAAAGTTGATAAATGGGACTTCTTCAAAATTAAAAACTTTTGTGCATCAACCCAAATTACTGAGAAAGTGAAAAGACAACCTATACAGTGGAGTAAATATTTATAAATCCTATATTTGGTAAGAGTGTAGTATCCAGAATATATTTTTTAAAAAACCTCTTATAACTCAACCAAAAAAGACAAATAACTCAATTTAAAAAGGGGCAAAGGACTTGAATAGACATTTCTCCAAAAAAGATGTGCAAATGGCCACTAAGCACATGAAAAGATGGTCAATGTGATTAGTCATTAGGGAAATGCAAATCAAAATCACAATGAGATACCATGTCAAACCCACTGAAACGGTTATAATAAAAAAAAAAGGAGAATAACAAGCATTGGCAAGGATGTGGAGAAACTGGAGCTCTGTGCATTGCTGCTAGGAATGTAAAATGGTGCAGCTGCTATGGAAAACAGTCTGGCAGTTCCTCAAAAAGTTAAACATAGAATTACAGTAGGACCCAGCACTTCCACACCTTGGTGCATATCCCAAAGAATTGAAAACAGAGACTCAAATAAATAGATGCACACTGGTTCATAGCAGCACTATTCACAATAGCCAAAAGGTGGAAACCACCCAAATGTCCATCAATGGAAGAATGGATTAACAAAGTGTGGTAAATGCATGCAACTGACTATTATTCAGTCCAAAAAGGAACGAAGTACTGATTCAGACCATAACATGAGTGAGCCTCAAACATATGCCGGCCAGGCACGGGGGCTCACGCCTGTAATCCCAGTACTTTGGGAGGCCGAGGTGGGCAGATCACCTGAGGTCGGGAGTTCAAGACCAGCCTGACCAACATGGAGAAACTCCGTCTCTCCTAAAAATACAAAATTAGCCGGGTGTGTTGGTGCATGCCTGTAATCCCAGCTACTTGGGAGGCTGAGGCAGGAGAATTGCTTGAACCCAGGAGGCAGAGGTTGCGGTGAGCTGAGATGACACCACTGCACTCCAGCCTGGGCAACAAGAGTGACACTGGGTCTCAAAACAAACAAACAAAAAACAAACAAACAAAAAAATTATGCTGAGTGAAATAAGCCACACAGAAAAGATCACATGTTGTATGATTTCATTTATACGAAATATCTGCTAAAACCAAATCCAAAGAGACAGAAATAAGACTTGTGGTTGCCAGGGGTGGGGAAAGAGATGAAAGGGAAATGACTGCTGATGTGTATGGAAGTTTCTTTTGGGGTGATAAAAATATTTTGAAATTTGGTGAGTGTGGTGGTAGCAGAACATTGTGAATGTACTAAATGACACTGAATTTTACACTTTATAATGGTTAATGTTAAGTTACATGAATTTTACCTCAATTTAAAAAAAAAGAAAAAAGTACAGCCTTCTATGGTGAAAAGGAGGCTGAATTGAGATCAGACTCAGGTTTGCGATTTGATTTTCCCACCTTCTGTTTGTATGAACCTGGATAAATTATGCAACCACACTCTGGAAAATGCATTATAGGAATCTACAATAGGTGTTGTTTTAACTTCCTTGGGGTGGGCACTTCGATAACATTCAGTGGGCAATTCAGATAATAAATGTCAAATGCTTTCCTACCTGGGATCATTATTTTCATGTAAAATAGATATCATCTACTAAGCAAAACTGGAATGATTGCAAAGTAATACCGGTAGGGAAAATGATGCACAAATACCATGGAAGGAAAGAACTGCAAGGGTGAGCTAAGTGAGGTGGGGAGGTACAAGCAGCAAGTCTGGTCAGCTGAAGGTTTCCTGCCGGCCTTTTCATGTTGCTGGGAAGGCAATAACAAACTCTGTGAGTCAAGCAAAGGATCAGGCAATGGGGGGAGAAAAAGGAGAAGAGAGCTTGACTCATCGCTGGAGGGATAAACCACTGCTTTAACTGAGAGCCAGTGCACCCCTGGGAAAGAAGGAGTCGCACCACATGATACCTCCTCAGCCAGGGCTGGCCCAAGCCAACTGCTGCCTCAAGGCTGCTTATTCTGTTTATATTGCAATGTGTAGACGTGCCTAGTTGCCCTGGCACCTGAGCACAATAGTGATCACAATGCAATTCCTTAGCCTTGCCTCGTCATCCTGGATGAACCCAGGCCAGGTGCTCATTGACAGTTGATGCTTCCAAGGGAGAAACAGAGGGAAGATCCTAGGTGCCCAGCAGGAGGTGTCTGTGCAGGCACATGGGGACCTTGGGCTGCTTCTGCCTTAGTTGTGTGCAACTGCCTTCGTGATTTTATCGTCAGGAGCAAGGACATGGAAAAATCCTTTATTCAGGGGAAACATTCTTTTTACAGTGGCTCAGCAAAAGTCAGTAAAGGCAAATTTACTCTACCAGTGATGGAAAAATATGTTTGCCATAGGCAGGTGCTATTTAGAGCAAAAATAAACATAGGCTCGTACACACACATACAGAAATAATCATGTTAATGTTTAGTTTAACAACTATACTGGAATAGAAAGAATGCACTTATCAGCAGTCAATATCTATGGAGTAGTCATACAAAGAAAACACATTTTTAAGCTAAAATAGGATAAATTAATACATTTGAAAACTTCAAGCCTTTACTTCATGTATGTGTGTACGTGTGCACATGGATGTGCTGGGCACAGGCATGCAGGCATGTGAGTTTGTATAAATGCCCCCTGCTAAGGAACCACAGAGCTCTGGCATAGATTTAAATCTGGTCTAGTAACAAAAAAGTCCAGCTGCTCCGACAGCTGCTCTGTGATTCAGAGAATTCTTGGTTTCAAGTGGCCCCAGTGTCAAAAGTTAGGATGAGAGGACTGATTTGTCCAACTTTAAATTTGCTGAGCACCAGGAGGTGTCTGTTTCTAGCAGAAATTAAATTTGAACTTCCAGGACTTCTTCAGGTTTGTGTCTTTTTGACAAGACATAGTTTCCCATTTGTGAAAAGTGCTTTTTCAAATGTCCAAAATAGATGGGCAACATATAAATTGACCAGACTTGTGCAAAGATGGACTAACATGGAAGCTGTTTCTCAGGGTGTTACTGAGGCTTCTATGATTGCAGTGTGATGATGGATCTGTTAAACAGCAGTAGGAAACAAAAGCCTGTAGAAAGCACAGGTGGTCTTTGGCTGCTTGGGAGAAGTAGAGACAAGGCCAGAGTGTTGAGGCTGCAGACACATCTTAACACCTTGGGTCCCAATGGGTAGAGGAGATGGAATAGGAGGAAGAAGACAGAGAAGAGAGCGAAAGTAGTGGGGCTACTTAGCTGGATGAGAGACACGAAGGTTCAGGAAAAACAAATGGGAAAAACATTGCTTTTCTCCTACCTAAGACTCTCCTCCTTCCTGCCTTTCACAATGAAAATTAGGAAAAAAATAGAATTATGAAATAATTTTGAATGATGAAAAACATATTTAAGACAAGTGGTTTACCTGGCTTTGAATTCCCCAGAAGAATTTTTAAAATTGTTCAATAGGAAAATTCATTTTGAAACACCTTATTTCCATTCATTACATGCCAACATAATGGTAAACAGCACTATTAGAATTTTCCAGTGAGGTACTAGACATATTTCTCTCTCAAGGGACTACCACATGGTACTGTGGTACAGTGGTACTGTGTGGTACTGTGGTACAGCGGTACTGTGTGGTACTGTGGTACAGCGGTACTGTGTGGTACTGTGGTACAGCGGTACTGTGTGGTACTGTGGTACAGCGGTACTGTGTGGTACTGTGGTACAGCGGTACTGTGTGGTACTGTGGTACAGTGGTACTGTGTGGTACTGTGATACAGTGATACTGTGTGGTACTGCGGTACAGTTGCTGCTAGAGGCCAAAGAGCATTGGCACATTTATGGCCTACTAATGTCAATCAACCAACACTTTTCTAGATTGTGGGGAGTCCTGAATTATCCAGTTTGTCTTTGTTTTTGTTTTTGAGACAATGTCTCGCTCTGTCACCCAGGCTGGAGTGCGGTGGAGGTATCATAGCTCACTTGCATCATTGAACTCCTGGGCTCTAGTGATCCTCCCCCCTTAGCCTCCTGAGTAGCTGGGGCAACAGGTGTAAGCCAGCCACCATGCTGGGCCAATTAATTTTTTTTTGTTTTGTAGAGACGGGAGTCTCACTTTGTTGCTCAGGCTGGTCTCAAACTCGTGGGCTCAAGTGGTCCTCCTACCTCGGTTTCCCAAAGTGATAAGATTACAGGCATGAGCCACTGTGCCCAGCCTATTACCCAGTTATTTTTTACTGGTGTCTCTGCAGATATGAGGTTGTCAAGGGAACCGCCATAAGATAAAAATATTCATTAATGAATTGGCCACTGAAAGCATCAGTCCTCCCTCCAGCAAGCCTTCCCCTTTAGAGTAGTCAATTCTGCTGCCAGTTGCCAGATGCCATAAACATCTAATAACACAAAGTAAATATAGCGCAAGGGCCAGGAGAGTACAGTTCCTCTGTTGAGAATGAGGAAGGTGAACCTCTCACACAGCCTAACCAGTCCTTACCCTGATGTGGGGGTGATGATGATTCTGGCAAGGGCATAGCTTCTTAAGGGCTTGAAAACCAGGGCAGCTTCCTTTACCAGCGGGGAAGCTGCTGCGGTCCCTGCTCTGAGCAGCTCTTGGTCTCTCCTGCGCTGTGTCCTTTGCTGTGTCACATCACTGTCATGCATGTGACAACTATGCACATGTGAAGAGATGATCGTGTCTGTGTGAGGGAGAAGACAACACTTAAAAAGCAAGAAGAATGGCAATCTCATCGGACCCGTGGAGTATATCGATAGTAAAATATAGAAAATACAGACAGAAGGAAGTTGTGTGTTTTGCTGACTGTCAGTATAAGCAGTGCAGTGCCCTGAGTTTCCCATAGCCCAGACTTAAGCCATAGTGACAACAGAGGATTGGGTGACTGCCGTAAGTCTGTAGGGGCTGAAAAAGCAAGCCCTCTTTCTTTAGTCTATTTTCAAAAAGGAGCAGGGAAGGATGAATCTTGATGCGCTTATTTGAGTAAGAGGCAAGGAAATTCTATAAGAAAGAGTTGCAGTGAAGAATTGTAAGATGCCCGAGGTGAAACATGAAACACCTCAGCGGTTAGGATGACCTCCACATTCAACCTTGGCACTTCCTTGGGATGCCAACCTCCTTGGTCGCCATGGCATCCAAATCAGCCAGTTCATTTTGGTCAAAATTCCTCTCCAACTATCCCAAGTTCAATGAAAATCTCAGTGGACTTTTGTTAAAGAACAGAAGAAAGCCAAGTAAATGGCCCGACTGAGTCACTAGAAGAATTTTGGCAAATTATTTGCGCTCCCCCAAGTCTTATTGAGTTTAAACCTAAGGCAGAAGTTTTTGAAAGGCTCGTATAAAGCAGAGAGAGCCTGTGATGTTGAGAAGACACAGTTACTACATTCTTTTGATAATACAAAGCAATTTTTTGATAACACAAAGGAGTTGGTGTTGAGAGGTTACATTGAAGGGTAGCAGATATTGTGCCTCAGGGTCTGATCTAGCCAAGCTTTCTGGGATCCTCTGAGCATAGGACAGGCAGTATTCACTATCTCACTGTACTTTCTTCTTGCTTTGTTCAGTAGGATGGGAAAGAAGTTGGTTTGTATAGAACAGCCACAAATAAATGAGAAATTAGGTGCTTTCCTTATCGGCTCAATCCCATGGATGAAACCACCACAGAAAAGACAATGGTCCTCTTAACCTCCACATCGGTGGTTTCCTATGTTCTTATACTTCTGTCAGCTTATCATAAACTGGCAAACCTCAGCATGTATAGGTTAGATTTTTAAAGCTCACTAGTGTACAGTTTCATGCAAAGATATATTACGTTTCAACATATTTCCTTAAGAAGTTAATGTACACAACAGAATCATTTTACAAACAAACTACACCTCTTTCTCTCCCCTTTGGTTCTGCAGGAGAAGTGAGGAAAGATGGTGGAAACTTTCATGGTAATAACTTTTGTCCTGCCTCACATAATGTATTTTCTTTTCTTTCTTTCTCTCTCTTTTTTTTTTTTTTTTTTTTGAAATGGAGTTTCACTCTTGTTGCCCAGGCTGGAGTGCAATGGCGCTATCTCGGCTCACCACAAACTCCATCTCCCGGGTTCAAGCGATTCTCCTGCCTCAGCCTTCCTGAGTAGCTGGGATTACAGGCATGTGCCACCATGCCCTGCTAATTTTGTATTTTTAGTAAAGACGAGGTTTCTCCATGTTGGTCAGGCTGGTCTCGAACTCCCGACCTCAGGTGATCCGACCTCCTCGGCCTTCCAAAGTGCTGAGATTACAGGTGTGAGCCACTGTGCCCGACCAATATATTTTATTGTCCAAAACATGTCGAGAGACTTCAGCTTTCAATGGGAATTTAAAAAAGCAAGTTGCTTCCATTACAATATTTCCTCACCTATTCCTATCACTTGCCAAGCAACAGCCTAGTGCAGGACGTTTCTTTGTTTTATGGCTGCAAATTTTCTGAAAATTTTACATTTCTCCAAAGACGTATGAGGACAGTGGACGAGATTCGCTCAGTAAGGAAAGGAGAGGATACGGCTTGATGTTATAGCAGAATACTCATTACTATGTCTTCCATGCATTTCTGTGTCCTTAAGCACCTAGCACAATGCCCAGTATGATTGCAGGTTCAATAAATGCCCACTGGATTAAACCAACATCAAAGATGTTCTCTTTGGCCAGCAAAATGATGCTGTCTTTTGTTACAGCCAACTTGAGAGGGTGGGCTGGGATTACTGATGCCACTCCTTAAACAGATTCTAAAGTTAGATTGGAGATATGTTTTAGTCAATAACAGTGCAAAGCATGTAAATTAGAAGTCGGTTTATCCTGTAGCTGATGGGGAAAAGGATGGAAGTTCTGGAAAGGGGTAGGGAATGAATATTTGTTATTGAACACCTGATAACGTACCAGACAATGTGATCTCCAGAAGTACAGATGAGACATACGTTGTTTCTTGTAATCCTCTAAAGCACAGAGGAATAGATGTTATTCCCATTTCCAAGATGAGGAAACTGAGGTTTAGGGAAGCTTATAACTCACACAGAATCTCAGTTACTACATGTCAGAGCCAGGATTCTAATCCAGGTCTGTCTAACTCCAAAATTGATGCTTTTTCCCCCAGTGGAAACACTCCCTTCATTCCTTTTAAATTCAGGAAGATATTAATGCTATTGACATGGCAGAGTCTTCTGAATAGGAAGTAGGACATGTCTCTGTGAGAGCCATGGTTAGATGTGCTGGGTGCAGGAAGAGAAGTCAAGGAGTCCCCACTCTGGGGGATGGGAGGGATGCTGCCCAGCTCTCCCTTAGGAGCTACAGAGTCAAAGCACTGAGCAGGAGCTTGGCACAGAGCAGTGCTTAGAGGCAAGGAAAGCCTACAGCACATGGGAAAGGGGCAGGTATGGGACACAGAGAGAAGTCAGGTCCGTGTATGCTGGGATTCCTTCCTCTTTGAGAGGTTATGGCTTGCTAAGCCAACACAGACACATATAGTGTCATGGAGCAGGAAGGGATTGGAATGGACCTGGCTACCTAGGTCTTTTCCCCTTTAGATTATATTGATTTCACGACCCTGTGGTTTGCATTTATTTTTTAAGGAACACCGAACTCAACAGGAATAAGTTCTTTTAGCCTACTTTAGCAAAAACCCATCTTTTAAAGTGTTAAAAAAGTGGAACTGTAGTAAAATAGAAAATAATTTTGCTTAGTAAAATATGAAGCCCTTTCAAGGCAGATCTAAACACTGGGGAGAAAATACGGGACAGGAAAAAATATGAAAATTAACAAATAAACAAGAGTGTCTATCTCTCTCTATGAATGACAGGATTCCTGGGGTCATTTTTTTTCTCTCTGACTTCAGACTGGAATAATTAGAAGAAGAGAGATCAAAATCAGTTTCTGGCAAACAGGAAAGCATTTCAAACAGAGTTGAAATGTGAAATGACTTAGGAGTCTAGACTTTATGTTCTCATCACCGGGTTGTAAACATGAGGTGGCTCAGTGGAGGAGTGACTTCCCAGACAGGGAAAGCAAGATTTTCAGAGAGAAACACCCCAGAGATGAAGAAGCTTTCATCTTCCATTTTTTTCTTCTTACATGTTTTATTACTGTGTACACCACTGGGTGACATGACTCAGACTGTAAACATATTGGAGAGACAGGAGGTGGTTTAAAAAAAATACTGCCTTTTATATCACAGGAAGTGATTTAAAAAGGTGGGCGCCCCGGATTGATGTGTGTGTTATGGTGATGCTACTTTTTTGTCACCGGAGGAAATTATTTTATGAGGCTTCATTTGGTTTTATGAGGAAAATTGGCCTCAGAGGAGAAAGTCAGTGTTGTACTCTCTAGTGGAGCTGGATTAGCCATGGTATCTTGGTCTCAGTTTCATGAAACCTTTAGAATCTGGGCCCTAGATAAAAAGAGATGACATGCTACCTCATAGGTGTCATCTCAGGGATAAAATGTGCACGGTACTGCATTGGGAGCCATGGGTGATGCGTGTGAGGCAGCTCTCCATACGGTGAGATGAGGGAGGTCATGTTAGTCTTTTTCCAAGGAGTGTGAACAAATGGCAAAACTGGCTGCTTTGAGCTTCACTATATGTGTAACTGTACTGACTTTCAGTAAAGATTCTAGTGAGAGCTGAAATCATCTGTGAGCTTAAACAGAAAAGAAAAAAAAAAGACGTAAGAGAAGAGGAGAGCCAAATGTTAATCCTGTATCGGTGCCTCTGTGTGGTCTATTTTTCTGTCTGTGAGCAACTCCCCAACCAAATCTAGGCTTGACTGGAAGGGCTGGACTTTGCCAGAAAATTCTTTAAAAAGATGAGAAAAAGTAAAAAAAAAAAAAAGAATGAAGAGGAATGAAAACGCAAACCTTCTGGTTCAATATCAAAACTAAAGTGAAATAACCAGTTGCACACAGTTGGTAATATTTCCCAGTTTAGAGGCCACAGCAAGGACTTCTTGGGGACTTGTTCTCTCCAGGTCTTCTCCTGATGTCCTGTATCATCTATTTGTTCGTTCATTCATTCATTCATTCATTTGTTCATTCATTCATTCATGGGTCCCAAAAGAAACACAGGATCAATTTGCAACAAACCCAGTCCCAAAATATTTCAATTTTTTTCTGTCTACAAGACTTACCTTACTTTATTTTGTTTTTAATTGACAAATAATAATGGTGTATTTTTATGGGGTACAATGTGATATTTTACACATTGCGGAAAGATTCAATACGGATGATTAACCTGATATCCCTCGCCTTACCAACTCTCTTTTTTTTGTGGGGAGAACGTTAAAAATCCATTTTTAAGCAATTTTGTGGTATATAATACATTATTATCAGCTGCGGTCACCATGTAGTGCAATAGATGACTAAAACTTATTTTTCCAGTACTGACATTTTGCATTCTTTGATCAACATTTTCTTTTTCCTCATTCTTCCCCCTCTGTCGATCTCTGGTAACTACCTTTCCCCTCTCTCTTTCTATGACATGGACTTTTTTAGATCCCATATATAAAAGGGATCATACTGTATATGTCTTTCTGTGCCTGGCTTAGCCTAATGTCCTCCCATTCCATCTGCATTGTCAACAACGACAGAATTTCTTTCTTTTTAAAGGCTTTATAGTATTCCATTGTGTGTAGACAAAACAGTTTCTTTATCCATTGATGAACACTTGGGTTGCTTCCATATCTTGACTATGGTAAATAATGCTGAAATGAACTGGGAGTGCAGACAGCTCTTCAACATACAGATTTCAATTCTTTTGGCTATATATCTACAAGTGGAGTTATTGTATCATATGGCAATTCTACATTTAGTTTTTTGAGGAACCTCTGTATTAGTCCATTTTCATACTGCTGTAAAGAACTGCCTGAGACTGGGTAATTTATAAAGGACAGAGGTTTACTTGACTCACAGTTCAGCATGGCTGGGGAGGCCTCAGGATACTTAGAATCATGGCAGAAGGCAAAGGGGAAGTAAAGAATCTTCTTCACAAGGTGGCAGGAAGGAGAAGTGCTGAGTGAAAGGGGAAGAGCCCCTTATAAAACCATCAGATCTCATGAGAACTCACATGTTATCATGAGAATAGCATGGGAGAAACCACTCTCATGATGCAATTACTCCACCTCGTCTCTCCATTGACATGTGGGGATTATGGGGATTGCAATTTAAGATGAGATTTGGGTGGGGAAATGAAGCCTAACCATATCATTTCACTCCTGACACCTCCCAAATCTCATGTCCCTTTCACATTTCAGAACCTATCATGCCTTCCCAACAGTCCCCCAAAGTCTTAATTTTTTCCAGCATTAACCCATAAGTCCAAGCCCAAAGTTTCATCTGAGACAAGGCAAGTCCCTTTTGCCTATGAATCTGTAAAATCAAAAGCACGTTAGTTACTTCCTAGATACAATGGGGGTACAGGCATTGGTAAATACACCCACTCCAAATGGGATAAATTGGCCAAAACAAAGAGGCTACAGGCCCAATGCAAGTCCAAAACCCAGCTGGCCAGTCAAATATTAAAGCTCCAAAATGATCTCCTTTGACTCCATGTCTCACATCCAGGGCATGCTGATGCAAGAAGTGGGCTCCCACGGCCTTGGGAAGCTCCGCCCCTGGGCTTTGTAGGGTACAGTCCCCTCTCTTCGCTAAAGCATAGTGAGAGTCAACTTTGCTCCAGTTCCCCGTAAGTTTCTTGTCTCCATCTGAGACCACCTCAGCCTGGAGTTCACTGTCCACTTGGTCAAAGCCATTCAACAAGTCTCTATGAAGTTGCAAACTTTTCCACATTTTTCTGTCTTCTTCTGAGTCCTCCAAACTGTTCCAACCTCTGCCTGTTATCCAGTTCCAAAGTTGCTCCCACATTTTCAGTTATCTTTATAGCAGTGGCCCACTACCTTGGTACCAATTTACTGTATTTACTATATTAGCCTGTTTTCATACTGCTATACAGAACTGCTCGAGACTGGGTAATTTATAAAGGAAGGAGGTTTAATTGACTCACAGTTCAGCATATCTGGGGAGGCCTCTGGACACTTACAATTATGGCAGAAGGCAAAGGGGAAGCAAGGCACCTTCTTCACAAGATGGCAGGAAGGAGAAGTGCTGAGTGAAGGGGAAAGAGCTCCATATAAAACCATGAGATCTTGTGAGAACTCACTCACTATCATGAGAACAGCTTGGGGGAAACTGTCCCCATGATTCAATTACCTCCACCTGGTCTCTGCCTTGACACATGGGGATTACAGGGATTACAATTCAAGATGAGATTTGAGTGGGGACACAGAGTCTAACCATATCAACCTTCATACTATTTTCCAAAATGGCTGTACTAATTTACATTCCCACCAGTGGTATGCAGGGTCCCCTTTTCTCCACATCCTCACCAATACTTATCGTTTGTCTTTTTGATAATAGCTATTCCAAAAGGTATGAGGTGATATCTCATTGCAATTTTAATTCACATTTCTCTGATGATTAGAGATTTTGAACATTTTTCATATATCTCTTTGCTATTTCTATTTCTTTTGAGAAATGTCTATTCAACTCATTTGTCCGTTTTTCTAAAAAATTGGGTTATTTTCTTGCTATTGAGTTCTTATGTATTTTGGATATCAGCCCCTTATCAGATGTATGTTTACAAATATTTTTCCCATTCTGAGTTGTCTCTTCACTATGTTAATTGTTTTCTTCTCTTAATGTATTTTCATTTTAAGAGTATGACCATGGATAAATGTCATACTCTTAAATATGGCATCATAGATAGAAGACCAAAGGTCTAGCATCTCCTTTTTGGGGCCAAGTGAATCAATGCATCATAGTCTTTATGTAAGTCCATAGTGACCAAAGTGACAGTGAAATTTTGAGAGAATTTGGGTCCTGTGTTTTTCTCTATTATAATCTTGTAAATGTTCTATGTCTTTTTCATTATTCATAGTTAATACAATCATTTAGAGAAGAGTGAGAATAAAGAATAGAGAAAACAACACAGGCAGTAAGAAAGAATTACTAGAAAAATTCTAATTTCTAATTTTATTGATTCCTTTATATTATCTCTATGCTTTTATAGTCTCTATCAGTTGCATGCATTACCTCTATTTATTTACAAATCTCTTCCTCTTACATTAACCCTGTACGGTAGATATAAGGGACTCACTAGATCAAGACCACATAGCCAGGACATACAGGGTGGGATTTAACCAGTTCCCAGGCTCTTTCCAATACTTGATGATGCCCTACCATCCTGGAGGGACTCTTCGTGATTACAGGTAGAGACCAGTCTCTTGGTTTTTCAATTAGCTTTGTCCAAAACTTAAAAAAAAAAAAAAAGAAAACATTGCTTACCTGCAAATTGATTCATAACTTATTGATTGCTCTGATCTTTTAATCAGTGTTTCCAAAACACGTTCCATGGGGTGTTAGTATGCATTTAAAAAAGATTCTGTGGGCAAACGCATGTGATAATTGATGGGTCAAGCAAATCCAAATTTTGTACAATGGGACATCTCAGAGATCTTGATATCCTAATATACATCTTGAAACACTGCAGATTATTGGTGGTAGAAGGTACGGTTTGCTTCCCAGATGCATTTATTCATTGTCTTAGATTGGGTTTCCTGAAAACAGAAACTGTGATGGAGAATTGCATGAAGAATATTTATTGGGGAATGTCCTTGGGAAGTTACGTCTGTGTGGAAGCGAGGAAGGCAAGATTGGGCAGAGGTAGAAGCTGAGCTGCCACACAGCTGCAATTGAGTCCTCCACTGATGCTACCAGGAGCTCTAGAACTGGGATGGCGCCTTCAGGGTGTTCTGAATTTGGGCAAGGAGGCTGGGCTTTTGTATTCCTGCATCAGCATCATTGGCTGCTGGTTGCCCCCTCTTTGAAGTGGTTCCCTATGCTGAAGGCAGTTCCAAGACAGGGGTGCTGCTGTGGGTCTCAACAGCTGGGGGATGGGTGCATCAGTCCTGAAGAGGGAATCTGGGCAAAGCACCCTGGCATCTCCTGCAAACATGAACATTTTTTCATGAACAATTTCATGGAACAATGTTGTATGGAGCATCCTTTGGGAAATTCTGCCTTTGGCACTCTACTCCAAATATGATCAACACTCCAGCCCTCTAAAGGAAGAAATTATACTCTTGACTCTAACAGCAGTGATCAAAGCAATGCTAACTTGTGTTAGCGGTGGCAAATCTGTACAGGTCTGCAGCAAACTCAATTCTTGCTGCCTCAGAAGAAAGAATTTGACTGAGGGGCCTAAGGCAGAAGGAGAGACGAAGGCAAGTTTTAGAGCAGGAGTGAAAGTTTATTAAAAAGTTTTAGAGCAGAAATGAAAGGAAGTAAAGTACATTTGGAAGACGGCCAAGTGGGAGACTTGTGAGATCAAGTGTGCAGTTTGACCTTGTGACTTAGGGTTTTATACATTGGCATACTTCTGGGGTCTTGTGTCCCTTCTCTCATGATTCTTCCCTTGCAGTAGGCCATCTGCATGAGCAATGGCCTGCCAGCACTTGGGAGGGGAGCATGTGTAGTGTGTTTACTGGAGTTGTGCTCATGCTCATTTGAGTCTTTCTTCCCTTACCAGTCAAATGTTCCTAGAAGGTCATATGCCAGTTAAACTCTGCCATTTTGCTTCTCAATGTGCATACTTGACCCATGTCATGAGATCCAATAGGATCTCATTTCGCCCAACTCCTGAGATCTTATTGGGAAGCTGCTGATAATTAGTTTAGGTGTTTCCATCCATTGGGAGACTGCCTTTCCCTGGTGCTGGCTGTGACCAATGATTATTTAAGAGAGACAGGTAACAGCTGCATGACCATCACCTGATAGTCACCTGATATTCCTGGTTTGGGGTGGGGTCTTGGGGGAACCCTCTCCTACCCTGCTCATGCCTAACTAGCTGTAACACTTGGGGCTTGGAATTTTCTCCACTGCCGTTTTAACAGATTATTCTTCCGCTAATATAAGAAGAAGCTAAGTAGAGTTATGATACATGAGACAAGAGAAGAGGCACAAGATGCCGCACTTCCTCATGTATTAGGCTTGCTCACGTCCTCTTCTTTCACATCCAGTTTGTCAATAACTTGTAATATCTTCTATGTCAATAATACAAAGACATTCCAACTCCCGCCTTGTCCTCCCTTTTGGCCCCCATACACCCTTGACACTTTTGAGGCAGATGGGATGAGGGAATTTAATTCTTTGATAATTTTCTCAATTTCTGCTATGGCTTTTGATTGATTTACATTTTCTGCACATTTTCTCTGTCATTCTTGGCCATTTCTATTTCATCTAAAAGTTATCCATATTATCTAGGCAAGCTCCCAATAGAGAACCTCAAAAGGGTCAATGGAAGAGAGTTTAATAAAATGACAATTCACAAAATTGTGGGCAGGATGAAGGGAAGTCAACCTGGGAAGGTGTTATCTGCTGGGAAGAGGAGAGTAAACTGTTTTGGGAACCTAGGAGAACAGCTGCAGGAGAGGATTTCCAGGGGAGCTGTGCCCTTCTGTGGAGTGAGGGAGTCATCCACCACAGCTCACTGGGAGGGGACTGGGAAACAGTCCCTCCCTCCTTGTTGCTCCCCTCTCACACCTTCCCCTTGGCTGAACCCGAAGCAACTGGAAACCAGAAGGGTTGATGTGGCCCATATAGTTCAACCTGACACACAGCAGGCAGGACAAGGGCAGAGGGAGGATCAAACGGGCAAAAGAAAAATCCTGTCACCTAGGTCTTCGTAGACAGTTGATTTACATACAGCTGAGTAAGGGCTCTCATAGTCTTTTTAGTTTCCTCTATATCTGTAGTTATTTTCTGATTTTGTTTTTCTCTTTTAAAAAGTTTGTTTACCTGATGATTTACTTCTTTCTTGCACTTTCTTTTCTTTCTCTTTTTTCTCTCTTTCTCCCTTTCTTTCTAAATTAAGGAATTATTAATATATCTTCATGCTTTTAATTAGCTTATCTTTTTTATTATTTTATAATTCATAAATTTCTGCTTTTATCTTTTTCGAGCCCCCTTTGTGATACTTAAATTCATTGCTTTCTACTTATGATAAATACCTTTCTTTTTCTTTTTTCTTATCTTCTATTCTATTCTCTCAAGATTTCTCTATATTTCTGTGATGGTTAATATTGTGTCAAATTGATTGGATTGAAGGTTGCAAAGTATTGTTTCTGGGTGTTTCTGGGTGTTGCCAGAAGAGATTAACATTTGAATCAGTGGAATGGGAGGGGAAGACTCACCTTCAGGAAGACCCACCCATAATGTGGGTGGGCATCATCCAATCGGCTGCCAGTAAAGCCAGAAAAAGCAGGCAGAAGAAGGTGGAAGAAGCTGATTTGCTGAGTCTTCTGGCCTTCATCTTTCTCCCGTGTTGGCTGCTTCCTGCCTTCTAACATCAGATTCCAAGTTCTTCTGCTATTGGACTCTTGGACTTACACCAGTGGTTTGCCAGGGGCTCTCAGACCTTTGGCCACAGGCTGAAGGATGCACTCGCAGCCTCCTTACTTTTGAGGTTTTGGGACTTGGACTGAGTCACTACTGGCTTCCTTGCTCCTCAACTTGCAGACGGCCTATCGTGGGACTTTACCTTGTGATCGTGTGAGTCAATTCTCCTTAATAAACTCCCTTTCATATATACACCTATCCTATTAGTTCTGTCCCTCTAGAGAACTCTGACTAATACAATTCCCCTCTACTCTCTACCAATTTGGAGGTAATACTTCATCATTTCAGTCCTTATTGGTTATCTTTACATTTATAAATTTTATTTGTATTTTAGTAAAGTTTTTATTCTGCAATAATTTGATTTATAGAAAAGTTACAAATATAGAATAGAGAGTTTTTTCTATCTCTCACCATTTTCTATGTTAACATCTTATTTACCATGACATCTTATACATTGATACCATGTCGCATTTGTGGAAAACAAAAACAATCACCCACAACACTGATGCATTAGCATTACTATTAATTAAACTCCAGATGATCTCTGGATTTTACAAGTTTTTCCACTAGTGCCCTTTTTCTGTTCCAAGATTCAATACAGGATACCACATTGTATTTAGTACCCTTAAATTTTAATATACATCTTTGTTAAGATCTATTAGGTCTAGCCTCTGTTTGAACAATACAATAAAGATCTTAATCTTGCCATCCCCCAATGGTTCGCATGTTATTTTTGTTAAGTACTTTAAATCCATCTAGGTTTAAACTATTCTAAGTGACTCATTAAATTTGCTATTAATTTTACAGCTAAAGTATATTTAGATTTAAGTTTTAAGCACCATATTGGTGGATCCTCGGCTCTTGTATTTGTATCTTTCCTTTGGCATAACCTGTCCTCTTACAACACACATCCTTTTTTTTTTTTTTTGAGATGGAGTTTTGCTCTTGTTCCCCAGGCTGGAGTGCAGTGGTGCCATCTTGGCTCACCACAACCTCCACCTACTGGGTTCAAGCGATTCTCCTGCCTCAACCTCCCGAGTAGCAGGGTTTACAGACATGCGCCACCACGCGTGGCTAATTTTGTATTTTTAGTAGAGACAGGGTTTCTTCATGTTGGTCAAGCTGGTCTGGAACTCCTGACCTCAGGTGATCTGCCTGCCTCGGCAGATCCTGCTTAGGATTTATGCTTATTAAATCTGGGGATGCATACATATCTTTCATCTATGTGAGAAAGCTCTTGGACATTATTTCTTTGAATATTGTCTCTATTCCTACTAGTCATGTGTTGGACCAACTCAAGTATCCTCCATGTTTCTTAACTTGTTTTGTATTTTATATGTCATTATTTTTCTGTATTGTATTCTGGATAATTTTTTCAAATTTGTCTTACATAATCTGCTGTTTAAACTGCACATTCACTTTTTAATTTTAATAAAAATATTTTCCATTTATAGAAGTTTCATGTGGTTCTTTTTTATATCTGCCTGTTCACTTAGACTTCATTTCATGGAATCTAATTCTTTCCTTATATTTTTAATACTTCAAACCCACTTCCTTTATAGTTTACATAACATTGCTTTTCTGTTATCTGAAGCCCTTGATGAGTTAATCATCCTGCTCTGTCTACTACTTTTCATCCTTGGTGGATTGTTTTCTCAAGCACTTTGTAAGTCTTAATGGAAGATGTGTTTCAAAGAGCTTTTGCTTTATGTTTCTTTGTTAATTTCTTGGCTTGGACTTGAGACTATATATCCCATGTGCAAAGTTAAAATAAAAAATTTAAACCAGAGCAAGATACTGGCACAGAGGATTTTTTGCCCATTTGAACCATTATGGATATAAGCTTCCTGGTAATTTTGCTGGGCTAGTGGGGTCATTGAAGTTTGCATATCTTTCTTTCACTGGGTTGCAGCCCTTTGAGACTGTCGACTTTTGTGGGGGTCTCAGCTTCAGTTCCCTAACTTAGGTATCCAAAGACCTCATGTACTGATGTGTATTTTTGCAAACCCGAATACTAGCTACTCTCAACCCAGCACCCTCCCCTTTCTTCCCTGTCCCTTGAGGCGAATGTCATATCCACTTCAGCTTACTGCTCTGACTCCCTGCGTTGTCATCCTGCTAGTTCCCTCCCCAATGAGTTAAATAATCACTGACATGTGCTTACTTTGTATTTGTATGACAGTCATGTCTTTTGAACTTAAAAAAAAATTGGCATTGTATCATTTATTACATAAGGATTTGACTCAACTCTTAAAAGAGAGCTCTCAAGATTTAGTCTTTTGTTTGACTTGACATCCAACCTCAGAACCACCAAATTATTAGTATCACCTTGCCCTCATCCAAGTTTGACTTCAATTATAACATTTCAGTGCCTAGAATAATTTCTACCTCTTTTAATCTTTCCTGTAGCAGTGCCCCTTGGAACATGTTTATATCAGGATATTTTCCCTCTTCCTTTACTCCTTTACTATTTTTTCCTTCATTTGTTGAACGAGATTGGAAAGTAAGCTCCTTCTCTGTCTTACATGTGGTTCAACTAACAGAGCCCATTACAGTATGTGGCACACAGTAATAAACAAGTAATAAATTTTGGTCAAATAGATAAATAAATGAATAGATGTGATCCATAGTGCCAGAATTTTTCATGTGCAAATCAGTGAAATAGTGGCTGTTCTCAAGGACAGAGAGGAGAGAGACTTGCAAGCACTGAGTTCTAATTAAGGGATGCTATAATAGAGGGGCAGGTAAAGTATCATCACTGTAGATGAAAGGCTTCATGGAGAAGACGGCACTTGAGTTGAGTCTTGAAAGATGAGTAGAATTGGAATAAAAGTATGACAGGCAAGGAAAAAGGCATAAGCAGATGCACAGACAGATGGAATCACTTCAGGGAGTGCATGGACCTAGGGCCCCAATGGCTGCTCTCTGAAATACACGTTGGGTTTCTCCACGGCCACATGTATTTCCCACAGCCTGCTCCTGGCCAGTGACAGAGTGAGACAGGGATACTAAGACTGGCCCATTCCTAGGAGCCATGGAACTTTTTTGTTGGCTGTTATTGTTCCCCAAAGGCCTTGCTGCAACTGTCTTAGATTCTCCAGTAGTCTGAGACATTTCTAGCAGACTTTCTCATCCCTCTCTCCTTCACTTGGGGGTCAAACTGCCATCATAGCCTTGGTTCTTCCAGCCTTCTCCAACTCATTTTGTCTTCCACAAGTATTAGCCCTAATCAAATCTACACATTTTTAATCCTATTTTTGTGCTTGCCTCCTGGCCATTCCAAATTATCACATATCACCTATATCTTCTGCAGGGAGCAGATAGAAAAAGACACTGCATAGATTTATCTTGTTGAGGGCTTTTGATACCACTCTCAAGTTTGAGGCTTAGGCAGAGGGAGTGCTAGTGAAGATTTTAGAGGAAGTGAGATCTGGCTTGTATTTTAAGAAGATGATCATGGTAAAGACAGGAAGGGTGGATGTATTAGTCTGTTCTCATGCTGCTAATAAAGACATACCCAAGACTGGGTAATTTGTAATTTGTAAGGGAAAGAGGTTTAATTGACTCAAATACTACATGGCTAGGGAGGCCTCGCAATCATGGCAGAAAGCAAAGAAGAAACAAGGCATGTCTTACGTGGCAGCAGGCAAGACAGAGCTTGTGTGGGGGCACTCCCATTTATAAAGCCATCAGATCTCATGAGACATATTCACTACCATGAGAACAGTGTGCGGGAAACTGTCCCCGTGATCCAATTATCTCCACCTGGCCCTGCTTTTGACACTTGGGGATTATTACAATTCAAAGTGAGATTTGGGTGGGGACACAGCCAAACCATGTCAGTGGATTTCTGGGAAGCTGTTACAGTGACCTGGATGAGGCTTGATGGGGTTGAGATGTGTAGGAACAGTGAAGAAGTTGGCCTGACTTCACAGCTCCTGCAGAAGACAGTGCATGACGGGTGTGAAATTTTACCTTTTCTCAACTTTATGGAAAAGAAAGTAACCCCTATGTTGTTAGAAAGGGCCTTAAATGTGAAATGTTACAGAAAAAAAAATCACTCTGGGCTCCCTCCACTGTTAAATCCAGGCATGGCCTCACCCACAGAGTGTGCCTGAAAAGCAACAACAACGGTTTGCGCCTCTGTCTCTGGCCTTTTTTTTTTTCTAAAGAGCAACTGAAAATGGAAAAAAAACCCTTTCCACTTCCGTGATTTTCTCTGTCTGGTGTCTCTGGGGAAACTGTCCAGAAAACAAATCCCCCAAAGGCTCCTTGTGTTGTGTGAACCCAAATAGGGTGTGACGTGGTGCGAGAGAGTCCAATAAGGGAGGCTCTCACAGGTCTCTGGAGGATAGCATAGAAGTTCTGCATTTTAGATTCGAAAATAGAAGCAAACTCAAGGAAGCAAGCGCTGTGTATAATGACCGGACGTGGGGGTGTGGGCGAGAGGGCTGAGATGGGAATTGTAACAGGCCTGTTGGCCAAGCCTGCTATAGTCCTGACTTCCAGTGCAGCTGTTCCCTTTATTCTCAGAACCAGAGCAGAAGAATGGTGCCCTGGAAAACAGAAGGGTGCAAGGGCCCTTAAAAGGCCCCTGGCAATGGTAAGTACAAGCCCTGCCATGCCCCGAACTAAACTGTCAAACTTTCAAACTTCCGGTTGAATGGGCACTCAAGGTTTCTTGCAAATAGGGAGCAATCAGGTGCTTGGAGGGCGAGTTGGCACATTTGCCTCTAGGCACCCTTTCGAACTGAGGCCTTAGCAGCTTCCTATCTGAACAAACAGGAAGCCTATTAAAAATGCCCATTGTCCCCTCCTGCCTGTGCTGAAAGGACTGTTAAAAGACTAAATCCGCAGACCTCTTGCCAAGTCAAGAAACTCAGGGAGCATGCAGCTGCTGGTGCCACCTGTGTCTATCTAAGTCCAGCGAAGAGACTTCTCCCTCAGGGCGCCCCCATTCTGGAGTGAAGGATCCTATAGAGGCAAGAGCAGGCAAAGGTATTAAATGAGAAAGGAGGGAATAAAATGTAGTTCAGGGTTATCATTTGCTGAAAGCGCTCAGCTCATTTCTCTTATTCCTCAGTTTCAGCAACGACCAGGAATCTGTCTCTGCATCCCCCACACCCCCCAACCTCTGAAATGTCCTGGCTGGGAATCAAATTCAATGTGAAACACCTGCCTTCCACTGCCGTGCCACAAACACAATACACCACATGCCAGTTGGCTGGGGGAGAAAAGGGGGCCACGAAAGAAATCCGTGATGTTATTAAAAAGTGAAGTCTTGCTGTTGGCTTCTCTCTCTCTCTCTCTCTCTCTCTCTCTCTCACACACACACACACACACACACACACACTCCCCCAGGCCTCTAAAATTTTGCACATGTCTCTGGCTACTCCACTGTCAATCAAACACTGAAAGAGACAGGCAGCCCACTCCTTGGTACCCTCTGTGGGTAACAGGTGTGTATGTAGGGGTGCGTGCATGTGTGTGTGTTATGAAAGAACTAACCCCTGGAAGGTCCCCAGCCTAAGGAGGGGATCAACATCAGGAACATCAGATGCTTAGACCAGGCTCTCATACCCAACTTGGAAATGAATTCTGCCCTCACAGCATTCCCAGCGCAGCCGCAAGATGCTTACAGGCC
The DNA here is from genome assembly GCF_029281585.2 of Gorilla gorilla gorilla. Taxonomy (NCBI): domain Eukaryota; kingdom Metazoa; phylum Chordata; class Mammalia; order Primates; family Hominidae; genus Gorilla; species Gorilla gorilla. Next base: position 82,786,127 of record NC_073237.2, read on the forward strand.
TGAGCCCGCCGGTCGACCCGTCCATAGGGAATGGTAAATGAGGTGTGGCAGTTGCTGGAGGAGGCCTGGCACAGCAAGGCTTTGTACCTTTTGAGTACAGCAGCCTCAGGACCTCGTGGGTGGCATCTGTGCATGACAGCACTTCCGTTGGCTGCAGGAGGACAGTCCATGCCCCAGCATTGCCCCATCACTCTCAGGCCTAAAATAGAGGCCCAGTGTCCATTCCATGCCACTCTAGCTGGATGGCCCGAGAGTCCTGCTGTCTTTCAGCCTAGTGTCTCCCATTCTATCCATGGTGGGTGGCTCCTAGCCAGCCCTCCCTGCCCTCCTGGCCATGAAGCGGCCGCTCCCGGCAGTCTGCGACAGACAGTGGGGCTCTGTAAGAGCAGTCTCCTGTGAGAAGCTGGATGTTATTCTATAGAGGGGACTCGTTATTAGAAGACCCAGAGGACCAGGGGTGGCACCTTGGGCTGTTTTCTTTCTCTTTGGCCTTCATTTACTTACCCTCTCGGAGGGAGCACGGGCCGCCGGCCGGTGCCCGCAATTCACTTGTCCTGGTGAAGGCAGCTTGACAGCTGCATAAATCACGCCGAGATACCACTAATAGGTTGCTGCCTGAGACTGTACTGGACCACCCAAGAGCGGCTCCGGGGGCCCTCTGAGGCCTGCACACAAATACAGTAATGCAAATGGCTTAACCCTTTGTTATTCCGCAGCACGCTGGAACCAAGGGGCTTCGTCATGTCCTCTCTCCCGTTGCTCCTGTTCCCCAGGAACAGCCTCAGTCTGTTTCTCAACTCTGCTCCCCACCCTAGCTTCTTACACCTCCTTTATTCCCCATCCATTCTTCCAGTTTCTCCAGGCTTCAGCTGAGGCTTGTGCACCCTGCAGATAACGAGAGGAGGAAGGCCTCGCCAGGGCTGTTGGCTGAGGCGGGATGGCATTGGCTGAGGTTAAGAGAGAGGAACAGGCAGTCAGTGGCAGAGCAGGTCAGCAGGACAGTGGAGCAGGGTGCACGAGATTATGGCTCCAGGCAATGGCAAAGCCTACTTCTCAGCCTGAGGGGGACAGCGGTGCCATGCATGCTGGGCACTTGAGTTTCTGCACGCAGCTCAGTGACAGACACCCTGGCCTCTGTCCCTGATGCAGAAGGGAAAGGGAAGCATGCAGTGAAGGTGGAGAGGGAGCTGTGCCTCATTTTCTTGCCCAGTGGAGAATCAAACCGAGGTTCTTTCTTTCAGCCACAGTCCTCAAGTGCTAACTATGATGCTAATCCTGTGTGAAGTGTGAGGGACACCAGTGTCCTGACTTTCCAGAGCTCACAGCCCTGCACCACCCGAAGTGATAAGCCTCTGGCCAGCTGGCCCTCCCATTTCCAAGCTGTCCTCATGTTCTGCCTCTGCCCCTTTGCCTCCCTGTGCTGGAGATCGCCCAGGACTGCTCCCACTCAGGGCTGCTGCATTATTTGTTGAATCTATGTGGCTCCCTCACACCCTTCAAGCTTCTGCTCTAATGCCGTCTTCTCAGCCAACCTTTCCTAACCACTCTGTTTAGCAATGCAGCTAACCTCCAACATGGAACTCTGTAACCCACTTCTCTGCTCTTTTATTTTATCCTATCTTATGTTTTAAGAGGCAGGGTCTTACTTTGTCACCCAGGCTGGAGTGCAGTGGCATGCTCATGGCTCATTGCAGCCTCAAACTCCTGGGTTCAAGGGATCCTGACACCTCAACCTCCTGAGTAGCTGAGATTACAGGTGCATCCCACCAAACCTGGCTACTTTTCTTATTTGTAGAGACAGAGTCTTGCTATGTTGCCCAAGGTGGTCTCAAACTCCGGGCTTCAAGCAACCCTCCCACCTCAACCTCCCAAAGTGCTGGGATTACAGACATGAGCTGCCAGGCCCAACCTGCCTTATTTTTCTTTATAGCACTTAACTACTTCCAAATACGCTACATCATTTCCTTATTTTATTTATTGTGTGCCTTCTCCCACTAGTGGGGTAAAACTTTGAAGGTAAGAGCTTTGGATTACTCTGTTGGCTCATGTATCCTAGGTAACGAGAATATGGTCTCCACGTGTAGGTGCTCAATACATATTTGTTGAGTGATTAATTACTATAACAAAGGAATGTGCAATGAGCCATGGGGACCTTGGGGGACTCAAGATATATTAGCCCAGAGGGGCTGGGAAAGGAGGCATGAGTCTGAGTTTATGAGCTCAGGGATCAGTCACCGTGTCAGAGATGCTGGAAGCAATATTGGAATTAAGGAGATCCACTTCCTCTTCGTTATCTCTTAGCATGACACCATTGGCTCATGTGCTAATCTCCAGAACCCAGATAAAGGAAATTTTGCAAATGTGATTAAACTGGGAATGTTGAGATGGGGAGATTATTTTGGCCTATTCTGGTGGGCCCAATATCATCACAAGATTTGTTTTGTTTTGTTTTGTTTTTCTGATATGGAGTCTCGCTCTCGTCGCCCAGGCTGGAGTGCAATGGCGTGATCTCGGCTCACCGCAACCTCTGCCTTCCAGGTTCAAGTGATTCTCCTGCCTCAGCCTCCCAGGTAGCTGAGATTACAGGTGCCGGCCACCACCTCTGGCTAATTTTTGAATTTTTAGTAAAGACGGGGTTTCACCATGTTAGCTAGGCTGGTCTTGAACTCCTGACCTCTGGTGATCCACCAGCCTCGGCCTCCCAAAGTGCTGGGGTTACAGGTGTGAGCCACCGTACCTGGCCACAAGATTTCTTATAAGAGGGAGACAGGAAGATCAGAGAAAGGAGGAGATGTGACCATAGGAGCAGAGACTGGAGCCAGGTTGGTCCACAAGCCAAAGAACGTGGGAAGCTTCTGGAAGCTGGAGAAGACAAGGAAATGGATTTTCCCCTAGAGGCTCTAGAAGAAACACAGGCCCACGGACACCTTGATTTTAGCCCAGTGAAACTGATTTTGGACTTCTGACCTCCATAACTGTAAGATAATAAATCTGTGTTATTTTAAGCCACTGGGTTTGTGGTCATGTGTTACAGTAGCATAGGAAACTAATAGAACATCCTGTTTATATGCTAAGCATCGTTTTCCCCCTCCCCTAGGCTCGTTTTGGGCTTTGGCTCTGCTGACTTTCTTCCTACAGGTGGGCAACACTTATGCGTCTTTGTTTTCACCTTTGCACATGACCTTCTCAAAGTGAAAGTAGTCTGAGAGCTCTTTGTATGATTCCTGGGGACTTTTTAAAAAGGAGTTCCTGTCATCTCCTCCGTGTTGGAATCATTTGAGTTTGCGCAACCGCGTTTATTCCTGTATACTTATTTCTAAGTGTTTCTCAAGCTCCTGGAAGTGCTCTCAGCAATTCCCAAAGGTCTGTGCTTTGGTCTCTGTTTCAGGCGGGCCTTTTAGTCTCTGGATTATCTCTACTGGGATGGATACTCTGCTCTATTTCATCCCCTCAAACTGATGCCTGAGAACAGCCCAGGCCCAGGTCCTGGCTGTGCCAGTTCTGTGCCACCACCAAAGGCAGTGGGGTGGGGCAGGAGATGGAATCTGGTCGGTCATCTAAGCACAGCTACCTGGGGGCTCCCCTCCTCCAGCATCCTCTCCCCTCTGTCTCTGCCCTGCTGTTCATCCAATACGCATTTGCTGAATACTTACGAAGCACAAGGCTCCATCCCCACCACCATGAAATATGAAAAGCTAGGTGCGGAAACACCCCCAAATCATGTGCAGGTGGGATTCCTGTGGAACTTCTGAATGTAGTGTCGAGAAAATGTCACTAGAGTTCAGGTGATGAATTAGCTTTGTTCCTTTCGAATGCATTGGTTGTAAATCCCTTTTCTCTCTCTCTCCCCCACCTTTTCTTTTTTCTTTTTTTTTTTTTTGAGACAGTTTCACTCTGTGGCCCAGGCTGGAGTGCAGCGGGGCGATTAATCTCGGCTCACTGCAATCTCCGCTTCCCGGCACAAGTGATTCTCCCACCTCAGCCTCCCAAGTAGCTGGGATTACAGGTGCACGTCACCACACCTGGCTAATTTTTGTATTTTTTGTAGAGACAAGGTTTTGCCATGATGCCCAGGGCTGGTCTCTAACTCCCGGTCTCAAGCGATCCACCCACCTCGGCCTCCCAATGTGCTGCGATTACAGGTGTGAGCCACTGAGCCCAGCCAACCTCTCCTCTTTTTAATCTGTCTTCCATCTTTATCTTCCACAGGGCCGGCCACACTGTATACAGAGTAAGTGAGTGGCACTCAGGGAAGAACAGGAAACACAGCACTAGACTAGAAACGGACGGTGCTACTTAAGGGCTAAATACTGGGGGCAGGGTGTTTGGAGCTACACTTTTCATCTGTGCCATCAAATATCTATTACTTGAAATGTGACTAGTGCAACTGAGCCTGGTTTTCAAATTCTATTTATTTATCTAAACTTAAATTTTAAAGTGATAACTGCTTCAATTATTGGGAAGCTCTTAAGTATCTTTAGAACAACTTGAGTACATACATTTACTTTTTCAATTGTACATTTTATGAAATAAATGCAGATGAAGTATTTCTGACGAAAATTTAGCATCTAAATTGAGAAGTGCTAGAGTTTGAAATATTTTATATTCTTTTTCTTAATGAGAAAAGGAAAAGCATATAAAATATTTCAATATTTTATATTAATTACATGATGAAATGATATTACTTTTGATTTATTGGGGTAAAATAAAATACATTATTAACATTAATTTCATCTGCTTCTTTTTTTCTTTTTTAAATGTGGCTACTAGAAAATTGAAAATACAATGCGTGGGTCACATTGTATTTCTATTGACCAATGCTGCTTGCATAATCATTATTATCCTTTTGGATAACAACATCTTAGCAAGATTGGAAATGTCTGATTGCCCCCATAATAATGTGTCCCAATCTCAAAAATAGAATTATGAATATAATTTTGAAAGATGTATTTGAATCCTTGCTGATTTTCCGTGTGGATTCCACTTTGAAGAGTACACTAAGGAAAAGATATACATTTTAGCTTTATATCCTCCTAACATGTGAAATAAATAATAGTAAAAGCTTAATAATCAAGAACAAACTCACCAAAGTAGGCAAACAAAACACTTACAAAAGCACTAAGACAAATGCTATGCTCCTAATTGTCTTTAAATTAAATGCATCATTCATAAGCTTTCAGTTAATATACACAGAAGATGGCCGTGTCTCCCAGCACTCTGAGGGATGAGGATGTTTGAAATGTTTCTTTACCCCTCAAAACTCATCTGGGACTTTAACTACCCCTTCTGCTCCCCTGTTTTCTCAGAAGAGATGTCCATCCTTGTTTATGATCTGTATTTGTGTGTGTGCTTAGGACTTCTCTCTTCTACCCCCCAACAACAACAACAATAGCTCGCCTGTTATTGTAGCTGTCATTTTCATCACCATCACATTAATGACATGTTGCCCCTGTTTACACACACACACACACACACACACACACACACACACACACACTCCTTTGGTGGTGCTATGCAATTTTCATCTTTATCAAGGCATTCTCACAAAAGCTACCCGCTATCACTGTGTTGGCTTTAGCCTGATGCCCTGCACATGGTGGATACACATATTGAAAGAGTAAATGAATGAGTCGAATAGAAACATTCTTGTTATTTGAAATGATCAGCCACCAACAGAGTTAACATTTATTAGGTGTATACTGTGCTCTGTATGTGCATACAGTGCACCAATTTTTGTGCCTCACTAATATTTACATTCCTTGGCTATTGTTAAAAAGTAAAAAAATAACAGATGCCAGCAAGGTTGTGGAGAAAAAGGGACAGTTTTACACTGTTGGTGGGAGTGTAAATTAGTTCAACCATTGTGAAAGACTGTGTGGCGATTCCCCAAAGACTTAAAGACAGAAATATCATTTGACTCAGCAATCCCATTACCGGGTATATACCCAAAGGAATATAAATCATTCTATTATAAAGACATATGCATCCATATGTTCACTGCAGCGCTATTCACAATAGCAAAGACATGGAATCAACCTGAATGTCCATCAGTGACAGACTGGATAAAGAAAATGTGATACATATACACCATGAATTACTATGCAGCCATAAAAAGAACAAGATTATGTCCTTTGCAAAGACATGGATGGAGCAGGAGGCCATTATCCTTAGCAAACTAACACAGGAACAGAAAACCAAATACCACATGTTCTCACTTATAAGTGGGAGCTAAATGATGAGAACACATGGATACATAGAGGGGAACAACAGACACTGGGGCCCACTGGAGGGCAGAGGGTAGGAGGAGGGAGAGGAGCAGAAAAAATAACTAATGGATACTAGGCTTAGTACCTGGGTGATGAAATAATCTGTACAACAACAAACCCCCATGACACACGCTTACCTATGTTAAAAACTGCACGTCCTGCACATGTACCCGTGAATTTAAGATTACAGTTTAAAAAAATTACATTCTTAACCATAATAACAATACAAAGGTAACCGCAATCATCACTAACATTTATTGAGCACTTACTCTGTGCCAAGACTCTTCATTTCATCTTTCAAAAAATCCTAGGAGGTTGGTACTCTTTCTACCCTTTCGATTTTAAGATGGGAATGTTGATGCTTATGGAAGTCAAACAACTTGGCTGGGCACGGTGGCTCACACCCGTAATCCCAGCACGTTGGGAGGCCAACGTGGGCACATCACGAGGTCGGGAGATCGAGACCATCCTGGCGAACACGGTGAAACCCTGTCTCTACCAAAAATACAAAAAATTAGCCAGGTATGGTGGCAGGCGCCTGTAGTCCCAGCTATTCGGGAGACTGAGGCAGGAGAATGGCGTGAACCTGGGAGGTGGAGCTTGCAGTGAGCGGGGATGGTGCCACTGCACTCCAGCCTGGGCGACAGAGCAAGACTCCTTCTCAAAAAAAAAAAAAAGTTAAACAACTTTCCCAAAATCAGCCATTGAGTAAATGGAAGAAGCCATGAGACTTGAGCCCATGAAACACTTGAACTACGTTTCTTTTCTCTCATATGGTGCACAAAGTCTAAACCCAGGTCTGACACTCTCAGTGTGACCTTAGTTCACAGAACGACCCTGACAAATCAGAACCTCAAGCCCACAGTGGGGGCAGCATGCAGGGGGCAGCTTGCAGGTGGATTTAAACCACAGTGACAGTGTGGAAACTAAGCTGATGTCCTGGACTAGTGAGGGCCGTGGGGCTCAGCAAAGTAAAATCAAAACCACTCCCAGATATCTCCATGGGCTGGGGATGGAAGACACAAGTGAAAACCTCCTTTTGTTATAAATGAGCTCATATCCCCGAATTATGAAGCATGAAAGTAAAAACACTGCCATAAAGGAGCATCACTGGATTAAAAAAAAAAAAAAGGAAATAACCAAAGGAAAAGAAAAGAAAAGGCTCTTATTTTCATAACACAAAATACTCACTTCTAAATACCTGGATAAAAAAAAAGAAACCTTAATGATAATGACAAAATCTATATGCAAAATGTTTCAACCCAAGAAAGTAAAACAACAAACAATCACCAACAACAACAAATAGCCCAAAGTAAATCCAAAGAAAATAATAAAGATAAAAGCAAAAATGAATGAAACAGGCAAACTTCTTAGAATTGAAATTTGATCCTTTAAAAAAACTATCTATCTCTGATAAGGTTGATTAGAGAGAACAAATAAACAACACAGAAAAGGGGAAATAATTCAGATATAATATTTTCAAAAATATAAGAATAGTAGAGCTATCTCTAAGCTCATGATTTTGGAACCTTAGTTATTAAAGGAAAGAGGTATGACTGACCCGCTGCTGTCTCCTCCACATGCCCTTCACCGACTTGTTTTTTCTGGACTTTTCATCTCAGCTCAGAATGCCCTTATTTTTTTCTTTTCTTAGCTTTACTTCCATGAAACTGTTGGAGGAACATGTGAGTAGAGTTGCCAAACGCAGTAAATAAAAATACAGAATGCTCAGTTAAATTTGAATTTCAGATAGGAAGCAAGTAATTTTTAAATAATATGTGAGTTCCAAATATTGCAGCATGGGACATGGGTATAGTAAAAAAATGATTTGTTGTTTATCTGAAATTCAAATATAACTGGCTTTCCTGTACTTTATCTGGTAAACATACTTTTTTTTCCTTTTTTTTTGAGACGGAGTCTCACTCTGTCACCCAGGCTGGAGTGCAGTGGTACGATCTTGACTCACTGCAACCTCCGCCCCCCAGGTTCAAGTGATTCTCCTGCCTCAGCCTCCCAAGTAGCTGGGATTACAGGCGCCTGCCACAGAGCCCAGCTAATTTTTTGTATTTTTAGTAGAGACAGGGTTTCACCATGTTGGCCAGGCTGGTCTCGAACTCCTGACCTCATGATCCACCCGCCTCAGCCTCCCAAAGTGCTGGGATTACAGGCGTGAGCCACCGCGCCCGGCCGTAAACATACATTTTTAAGGTCTATTGAGTTTGATACTTGGAAGGGTTGCCAGATTTAGCATAAAAGTCCTGTAACATTAGTACAGGAGACCCCAGTTAGCAACATTTTGACCATACTTATACTAAAAAAAAATTATTGCTTATCTGAAATTCAAATGTAACTGTATATCTTGAATTTTATATGGCAACTCTAATTTCTGAGGAAGTGATCTGCTGTGTAGGATTGTAGACCACCGGTGGAAGTTTCAGGGGCAGAAATGAACTTTTCTGTATCTTTAGGTTCCGGTCATGCATCTTAGAGAAAACCAGAAGCCTGAGGGGCCTGGAGTGGAATGACTTCTGCCTAGGTTTCTGGTAAGGGGGCTTGGGTCCCTCCTTCATTTATTATAGAGGGCGTGAGACCTCCATAGCTCTTAGACATCTTTGTTGATGAGTTAATATTAAAATCCAAATCAGATCTATTCTGTTTCTTTTGGAAGAAAGCAACTCTGCTCCGGATACTCTGACCTGCTCATCACTATTTTGCACTCTTGTCTTGATTTATTCAGTGGAGCCCAAAGCACTTCAGCATCAAAGGAGATCTATGTACAGCTTGGGGTTTCTGACCCAAACAGGAACTGAAATGAGAGGGAAGAAATGGCTTATCTCTTTGACATCTGATATCATTTTTCAATTATTAATCATTTTGGATTGTTAACAGTAAGAAAGAAATAGGGAGAGAGAGAGAAAGAGAAAGAGAAAGAGAAGGAGAAAGAGAGAGAGACAGAGAGACAGACCCAGGCTGTACGCTGGCTTCAGCTGTTTAACGTCTGGCTTAACTCCCATTTAAAAACTTTGTTTACCTTACCCTCCCCACCCCACCCTCTCACAAAATACTTTTAAAAGAACATTAACAGGAGGAGGATCAAGGATCTTGTTTTCTTTTCATTCTTTCTGATTTATGTGCCTTTGTCCTGAAAGCTCCTGTAATCTCCCATATCTTCAGAGCCCGTTCCCTGCTGACAGGGTGAAGCAGCAAAAACTCCCCTGGCTTTGAGATAAACCATACCAAGCTGGATCATTAGCTACACAAACTTTCTCCCTTGAATCCTCTCTTAAAATGTTTGGAACTCTAGAACTTCTTCCTTGAAAAGGAGTAAAAGCAAACATTACAGGTTATATCTTTTAGAAGCATGTAACTAGAGCTTTTTATTAACTCAAGTGGGAGTAAGACCTGGCACTGAATTGGTCTGGTAACTTCTTTCTTGCAGCAGACATTTATTGAGCTGCTACTATATGCCACTGACTAGGGCTGTAGGAGAGGCAAAGATAAATATGGGATCATACCTACAGGGAGCTTGCTTGTAAAATAGTTGGGGACAAATGCAACTTTTGCAACCTACCTGTGAAGACCCCATCAGGTAACCCTGTTAGACACTCTTACAGAAGCCTGTATCTTCCTATCACTGCACATTTAAAATTGTATTTCTACATTGGCTTCTGTGATGCTAAGTTTAAAGTCTTGCTCACTCGCTAGTTTCTAAGCTCTGTGAGCTCTAGGAGGGGAGGGGCTGCGTCTATTCTGATTATTGTTATATTCTCAGCCTCAAGTTTACACATTCTAGGGAGTCATTAAGTATTGCCTGAATACATACATTATTTGAATGAGCAAACTATAATGCAAGACAGAATTTTATCCATTGGTTATAAGTGAAGAGTGATGTGAGCAGAGAAGGGAGCAATTCACTTGGGAATGGCTTTGCCGATGCTGTGAACAAGATACAGATGAGGCGATCACCTGCCAGAGGATAACACCAGAAATAGACCCTGGGTGTCTGGACCTCAGAGGCCACAAGGCTCTTGTCCCAGCACTATCTGAGGGTCCTTGATTTCAAGTAGGCTCTAGCAGTCTAGTGGTCAGTGATTTCTAGTCTTTGTTCTTCTCCAATTCATAGTTTTATGCTGATTTAAATGAAGTGATTCCTTTTTTTCTGACCTTTTCTTCAACTCCCGTTTGTTCTGCCATTCTTGGTAAAACCTCTCTGGAGACCTACTACCTACTGGAGCATTTCATGTGTTTTCTTCAGACATTTGTCTCTTATGACTTGTGAAATAGGTCTCAAGGATTTTAAAAATATATGTCTGACATTCATGGGAAATCCATCCGTAACTCAAATCCAAGGGCTTACTTCCTGGCCTAACCACTTGGGGTCGCTCGCCTTGCTGAGACATGCTCCTCATCCAAATCCACCACTGGCATCCTCCAGGACCCTTTACAGGTCCGAGAACAAGGAACAGCTCAGAGGGCCAGCTCTTCAGGGCCAACTGAATGACATTTTTCATTATTAGGAGAACGGGGTGGTAGTTTCAGATATCACGGACCCTCAAAATAGGAAGGGTGCCTAGAGATCATTTGGTTCAATCCCTTTGGGAAAAGGTGGCCCAGAAAAAAAGAAATGACCTGCCCGGTCACGTTGTGTATCACTGACAAGGTGGGGTTGGGGGTACTCTGGGAAATAATTGGATGAATTATTTCAGCTTAAGGTTCCACTCTTGGAGTAAATGGAGAAATTTATAACTGCGCGATAACACCGCCCTGACCTTCTCTACTCAGCGTGAGAATTAATTACCTGAGGCCAGTCCTATGGAACATTGTGAAGGCACGATTCAAAGACGCCAGCCAACCATCTGGCACTTGAAAGAGACTAAGTATATGCAACTCCCCTCTTATCCTCTCTCTTTCATCACCCAGTGTGTTGAACTGAATGGCAATTTCTGTGTTTTCTCTCCCCTGTTTATTACGAACATCTCCAGGAAAGCCAGTTCCATGGACTCTCCCCATCACGGCATCGGCGGTGAGGAAGAACACTCCTAAAAGAGCGGGGGCCTGTACTGGCAGCCTAGGGCTTATCTGCAGGATGGAAAAGCTTCCAGGTAGAGCAGATGTGAAGTCTGCTCCTTTTCTTGCCTTTACTGATTGTGAAGCTGACGGGAGTGACTTGTTTTCAGTAAAATGTGCCATCGTCTTGACACCTCCAAAAGCTTGGTAGACTCAACTCACCGGACAGAAATGCAGGGTGCTTGGAGAGATTTAGTCCCAGTGGGAGAACACATTGCTACCATTCACTGGCTCTGACTATGGAATATCTAACTCAGCCCAGAGCTGAGGGTATGACTTTATGGGAAGCAGCTTCCCCATCTTCACTGACCTGAGCTTTTGAGAATTAACATCAAAACCCGAATCATTAGCATTGGGATTGGAAGGGCACTTTGTCATTTTCTAGGAGGGAGTGGAATCTTCCTCCTGAAAGATTTTCCCTAATGACTACCTGCAGTCCCAAGGGTCGGTAGCTGTGTCAGGCCCTGCATGGTGTAGCTTGGAAGAGAAACTTAGCTGAGCTATGGAGACTTGAGAAGGTTCCCAAGGGTTTCCTTCTCAATGTAGTTAGGTGACTCTCTGACTTACTGTCCAAAACGGAACATATCGAGAATAAAAAGGGGTGCCTCAAATGGCTCCCAGAGGTTTGAGGATCCAGAGCCCTGCCCACCTTCTGTTTCTAGGTGTGAGCCTTAGAAACAAGACACAAGACCCTAGCCCCAGAAAGATCTCAAAATCAAGGAAACTTTTCCATCAGGTAATAACGTTTTACTTGTTTGCTTATAAGACATAAGCCCATCACAGGGCTTACCCAGCTGCCTTTGAGAAATGTTTGGGGCCACATTGGCTAAAATTAAGAAATGTTTGGGGCCACATTGGCTAAAATTTGTGGTGAACTGGATTTGACTGGAACTAAAGGATCAACTTCCAAGCTCACTCCTGTGGCTGTCGGCAGGAGGCTTCAGTTCCTTACCACATAGACCTTTCCATAGCATGAGGTGGGGACTCAGTGAAACCAGGTTCTGAATGTCAACAGAGAAAAAGACATTTTTGTTAATTGATTGATATGTGGTGGCATTTAAAAAGAATTAGCACTTACTTTTTTTGTTTTTTTTTTTTTAGACAGAGTTTCTCTCTTGTTGCCCAGGCTGGAGTGCAGTGATGCGATCTCGGCTCACTGCAATCTCTGCCTCCCGCTGGGTTCAAGTGATTCTTCTGCCTCAGCCTCCCAAGTAGTTAGGATTACAGGCACCCACCACCATGCCTGGCTAATTTTTTTTGTATTTTTAGTACAGATGGGGTTTCACCATGTTGGCCAGGCTGGTCTCAAATCCTGACCTCAGGCGATCCATCCGCCTTGGCCTCCCAAAGTGCTGGGATTACAGGCATGAGCCACGACACCCAGCCTTGCTTTTCAAATTAATACACACTTACGGCAGAAAATTTGGAAAAGAGAATCACAATAAAGAAAATTAAGTCACCAGTAACCCCAACACCCACTGCTAACATGTGGATGTCGTATTTTTCATCATTAGTCATTGGGCAGCTGTCAAATTGTTGATGTGATTCTGGCAGTAGAGCTTGTAAGAATGCATTCTAAAAGCCAAAGGAAAATTCCACTACAGGTGGACCAGAAGAACATTAAAAATTTGTATTAAAGGCCAGCCACCATGGATCACGCCTGTAATCCCAGCACTTTGGGAGGCCAATGTGAGTGGATCACTTCAGGTCAGGAGTTGGAGACTAATCTGGCCAACATGGTGAAACCCCATCTCTAGTAAAGATACAAAAATTAGCCAAGTGTGGTGGTGCATGCCTGTAATCCCAGCTACTCAGGAGGCTGAGGCAGGAGAATTGCTTGAACCAGGAGGTAGAGGTTGCAGTGAGCCGAAATCATGCCACTGCACTCCAGCCTGGGAGACAGAGTGAGACTCTGTCTCAAAAAAAATTGTATTAAAATTCATTTTTTTAATTGATAAATCATGATTCTATACATTTATGGGATACAATGCGATGTTTTAATATATGTAGACAATGTGGAATGATTAAATCAAGCAAATTTAACATATCCATCATCTTGTTTACCTATCGTTTTTATGGTGAGACATTTGAAATTTATTCTCATAGTTATATAGAAATATACAGTACTTTATTATTGACTATAGTCATCCTGCTGTGTAATAGATCTTGAAATTTATTTCCTCTGTCTATCTGAAACTTCAGAAGAACATTTCTGACAAGGCGAATGCTAGGATTTTGGTGATTGTTATCATGCAAGAAAGGTTTGGTAGAGCTTTGGTTGTATTTTTTTCCTGATGAAACAGGAGTTTCCATGTCTAGTGATTGTGAGTGCACTGAAAACAAGAACTTTATTTTAACTTCATACCTTTCATAATTCCTGGCACATGAATATTTGTTGAACTGAATTGAGATATACTTTCTATCATTCAAAACACTTTCACGTGCTCCAGGTTGGAAATACCACCTTGTTGCAAAGGGCCACTACTAGTCTAATGAACCTATGTATTAGTTATCTATTGCTGTGTAACAAATTACTGTTAAATTTACCAGCTTAAAATGACAAACATTTTAATATCTGCCAGGGCTCCAGTGTCTGCGGATTTGACTGGAACTAGAGGAGCAACTTCCAAGCTCACTCCTATGGGTGCTGGCAGGACGCTTCAGTTCCTCACCACATAGACCTTTTCACAGCATGGCTTCCTCTAAAGTGAGTGGAGAGAGAGGGAGAGAGACAGAGAGAGAGAGAGAGAGAGAGAGACAGGAGACAGAGAGAGAGGAGAGAGAGAAAGGGAGAGAGAGAGAGAAGACAGAGAAAGCAGCCACATGCCACAGTGTTTTTACAACTTAATCTCGGAAGGGACATGCCATTACTGCTGCTTTAATCTATTCTGTAGAAGCAAATCACCAAGTCCAGTCTACACTTAAAGGGAGGGAATTGAGTCCCATCTCTTGCTGGTAGATGTATCAAAGAATTTGTGGACATATTTTTCTTTAATTTTAAAATGTACTATCATTAATTATTTTCTTCATTTTCAGTAGTGCGATGAGAGTGATACATACATACATATATATATATATTTTTTTTTTCTTTTTTTTTTGAGATGGAGTCTTGCTCTGTCCCTTAGGCTGGAGTGCAATGGCATGATTATGGCTCACTGCAACCTCTGCCTCCTGGGTTCAAGCGATTCTCCAGCCTCAGCCTCCTGAGTATCTGGGATTACAAGCACCTGCCATCATGCCTAGCTAATTTTTTTGTATTTTTGTAGAGATGGGGTTTCGCCATGTTGGCCAGGCTGGTCCTGAACTCCTGACCTCAGGTGATCTGCCCGCCTTGGTCTCCCAAAGTGTTGGGATTACAGGTGTGAGCCACTGCGCCCGGCTGAGAGTGGATATATTTTTAAACCATTGCAATCTATACAGCTATATAGATGCCATATATAGAATCTCTAATTTATACTCCTTTAATAGTTCACTATGTAAGTAATATAAAAATACATTCTCTACACACAAAAAGCCAAAACATTACCTATGACCAGACTCTCCTTTGATCCCTCCCCTGACACAGTTCTTGTCAGCTGAGGAGCTCTTAACTGACCAGTACTGTTACTACTATACATCTTTCCAGATGTTACACTGTGCATTTTATACTTAGAAAATATTCCATGTTTTGTCTACATGAGTATTTATACACGTAGTGTCATACTGCATGTGCATTCTTTATCTTTTTTCACTCAACAATATACTTCAAATTTGCCCTTTTTATTTAAACTAATACAAGGTATTCCAGAGTACAGAAGACCAAAATCTATTTAGCGATTCTTCTATTGCTGGGCAGATAGGTTTTTTCTAGTTCTTGATATGACAAATGCTGAGCCTTGTGTAGAAGTTTCCCATGCTAGTGGTTCTCTCTAGGGCACGTAACAAAAGGCAGAGTTCCTGGGTCACATTTTCCTACTAAATGTAACGAAGATGCTTTTTTATTGAGATGGAGTCTCACTCTGTCACCCATACTAGAGTGCAGTGGCACAATCTCGGCTCACTGCAACCTCTGTCCCCTGGCTTCAAGTGATTCTCCTGGCTCAGCCTCTCGAGTAGCTGGAATTACAGGTGCCTGCCACTGCGCCTGGCTAATTTTTGTATTTTTAGTAGAGACGGGTTTTCACCATCTTGGCCAGGCTGGTCTCAAACTCCTGACCTCGTGATCCACCTGCCTCGGCCTCCCAAAATGCTGGAATTACAGGCATGAGCCACTGTGCCCGACCATGAAGATCCTTAAAAAGGAAACAAAGAGCTAATGTAGCTTCATTCAGCTTTTTATTTTCCAGAACATATCACTATTTCCTTCCATCTTTCCTCAAGTTCTCCTGGCCAACTCTTCAATAGCACAGGTCCAAGACCACCATGACATAGGAATGGATGAACAGTTGATATGGATCATGCGTGGGGGATAGAAGGTGAACGTCGGTAAACAGGCTCGGTCAACCCCTTCCCTGAGGTGCTTGCCTCCTTCCACTCATGCCTTTGTGTGATCTCGCCCCTTAAGTATGGGCAGGGCTTCTAACTTGCTTCTGACCAGTGGAACATGGCAAAGGCAGTGGGAGGCCACTCTGTGATGACGTTGGGTTAAAAAGACCCTGTCTCACTAGCAGATGTGTTCTGCTCTCTCTTCATTTGTTGGCTTCGAAGAAGCAAACTGCCATGGACTCAGCTGAAAGGAGTCAAATGCCTCCAACAATCACATAAGCAGGGAAGCGGACACTTCCCTAGTGGAGCCTCTGGTGAGAACCCAGCCCTGGCTGACGCATTCATTGCAGCCTGTGAGACCTTTAGCAGAAGCCCTCCTGACCCACAGAAACTGTGAGATGATAAGCCACTAAGTTTGTGGTAATTTGTTATGGGGCATAGATAACTAGTACACGCAGTCCTACTGAGATTTTCTCTCTCCCTCTTTTTTTTTTTCTATGAATAAACACCTTTCTATTTTTGAGCTTTCCTTTCCAAGTCACACATTTTATTTCAAATAATTGATAGTTGTAATAATCAGCTTGCTGCTTGAAAATACCCGCAAGCCTCGGGGTATATTGTCTTAGTCTGTTTTCTGTTGCTATAACTAAATAACTAAAAGTAGGTAACTTATAAAGGAAAGAAGGTTATTTCTTACAGTTCTAGAGACTGAGGCTGGGAAGTCCAAAGCTGAGAGGTCACATTTGGTGAGGGCTTCTTGCTGGTGAGGACCCTCTGTAGAGTATTGAGGTGGCTCAGGGTATCACATAGACAGAGGGGCTCACTGAGAGCCAAACTGGCTTTTATAACAAACCCACTCTTGTGATAACTTGCCTACTCCTATGATAACTCATTAATTCATTAATCCATGAATGGATGAATCCATACATGAAGGCAGGATGGATTAATGTGCCTTCATGTCCCAGTTACCTCTGAAAGGCCCCACCTCTTGATACTGTTATATTGGGTATTAAGTTTCAACATGAATTTGGGAGGGGACAAATATTCAAACCATAGCACACACCATAAAAACTTCTTGCTCATGCATCTATAGGTCAGCCAGGATTGGTTAATCTAGGCCAGCTATTGCACTTGGCTGCAAGCTCCATGCTGAATGGGCATCTGCTCCATGAGTGTCTCATCCTCCTTGGACCAGGGGACAAGTGAGGCATGTCCTTCTCACAATGTGCAACATGCCAAGTCCAACTGTGAGGCATATTTCAATTCTTGTTTGGGTGAGGAGTGTTGACATACCATTGCTCAAAGCAAGTCACATGGCCAAGCTCAAAGTCAAGGGACAGGAAAGTATACTCCCTAGACTCCAAGGCCATGGCATGGAGCAGGTGGACTGGGGGAAGTACTGGGAGCAGTAAGTCAATCTCCCAGTGAAAAAACATGGGATTTGGAGTCCAGGCATGTGACTTCTAATCTTTCCTTCCAACATAGCCTTTAGCAAATCAACTTCTCTCTTCAGGTCCTAGTTTCCTCATCAATAATAGGGGAGGTTGTACTAAATTTGCTACAGCCTTGAAAATAATTGTTAATTATCTTCTATGAGCAATGAACTACTTCGTGTGGTAGAAAAAAATGAGTATGAATTTACTGAGACAAAGGATTTGTGGAAATAAACAAAAATTACATAACTGAGAACAAACTGAAGCCATTTATTCAGAGCTTGCTATAGCAAGGATCAGCCACCAACACTAGTACTTGGTAGAGACTTAAAGGCAGGCAGGAGAGTCGGAAAGTTTTGTCATGAACAAGATGGGAAGGTGTCAGGGATGCTCTGATAGGAGGTTGTTGGCATGAGGAAGTTGGAGGCAGGCTAACTAGAAGCAGGGCAATCTTATGTGATTGGTTCAGGGACATACTTGGTTTTCTCTGGTTGGTTAAATTTAAAAGCGGAGTCAACAGTTAGAGAAGTTGGCAGTTTCTGACCAACTCCTGACCACTCTGGGCAAATTGCTGCAGAGGTTGTGAGTTCTAGTGTCTGCTTTGCAGATTTAGCCTCTCAGCTTTAAGAAAATGTGTTACTTTTCTATGGCTGCTGTAACAAATTACCAGAAACTTGAGGGCTGAAAACACAATTGTTCTTTCACAGTTCTGGAAGTCAGAAGTCCAAAGTCAGTTTCACTGGGTTGAAATCAAGGTGTCTGCAGGGCCATGTTTTCTCTGGAGGCTCAGAGGAGAATCTGTTCCTTGCCTCTTTCAGCCACCATTCCTAGGCTTTTGGAGGCATTACTCCTGTCTCTGCTCCTGTGGCCACACTGCCTCCTTCTCTTCTGTCTCCATCTCCCTCTTTCTCTTACAAGAATACTTGTGATGGTATTTAGGGCCTGTTTTAGTCTCCTTGGGCTTCTACGACAAAATTTCATAGCCTGGGTAACTTAAACAGCAGACATTCATTTCTCATGGTTCTGGAGGATGGAAAGTCCAAGCTCAGAGCACCAGCATGGCCAGGCTCCTGCAGAGGGCCCTGCTCCTGGTTTGCAGGTGGCTGCCTTCTTTCTGTGTCCTCACATGGCACAGAGAGAGTGCTGGTCTCTTCCTCTTCCTATAAGGACACGAATCCCATCATGGGGGCCTCACCCACACGGCGTCAGCTGGATCTAATTACCTCCCAAAGGCCCCACCTCCAAATACCACTCCACTGAGGGTTTCAACTTCAACAAATGAGCTTTGGTGGGACACAAACACTCATTCTATAGCAGGGCCCATCAGATAATCCAGGATAATCTCCTCATCTCAAGATCTTTAATTTATTCACACCCACAGAAACTTTACCATGTAAGGTCATGTTTGTGGGTTCCAGGGATTAGGACATGGACATATCTTTGGGAGCCATGATCAGCCCACCATAGTATTCTTAAACCCTAGTCCAGTGGTTCTCAAATGCAGTTCCTGGACTAGCAGCATCAACATCACCTGGCAGCTTGTTAGAAATGCAAGCTCTCTGAGGCCCCAAACCTACTCAATTAGAAATTCTAGGGATGGGGCCCAGCAATGTGTTTTAGCAAGCCCTTCACGTGGTTCTGATGTACATTGCAGTGTAATAACCTTTGTTCCAATCTAGTGTTCTTTTCTCAGCATTTTGGTGCCCAGTCTAAAGTGTTCTTTTATAAATATATATATATTTTTATCTTTGTTCAGAGATACCCAGATTTTTCTCAGTTTGGCCTCCACTTCTGTGCCATCTCTGACGGATGGCTAAATGCTTGGAATGTTTTGTTTAGAAGAAACAGTACCATGATTGATTAACAAGGTCTGTCATGGCAGAGGAGGGACAGTGGTTCTACCAGTCCCACCTTAGCCTCTAGCTCTCTGGGGGTAATTTGTGATGGAAAAAATAAACAAAAACCCGCACATTTCACATTTCTTTATGGGAGAAACACTTAACATTGTCCTCTGTTTGTACTATTTTATATTGTGTTTGCATTCTTTATATCTTTAGGAGAGGTCTGATTTTGTATTAGCCACAAATATCTACACAACTGAAACAAAGCAAAACAAAACAACAAAAAGAACTCACTTTTTTTTTTTAAGCCAAAGCTGCAAATGGCTCTGTGTCGATGGAAAGCTGTTTTTATTTGGCAACAAGACCTGGAAGGCTGGGCTTGAATTCATTCCCCTCCCAGGAGGCTACCCCAGAGCCCTACTCCACACCCACAGAGGACTCTGTGGTTACTTTTCATAAGCTGCCATAATTTTCAAAGCCCAAAGGGCTCATAATCAGATTTGGGAAAGCTGCTCTATTTGTAAGCATCTGAGTCTGCCTTTCAGGAGGCTTTTCCCTGAAGGGAGCGATGACTGACAGCAAAGACATCCTTTTTTTTCCCCACTTGGGGATAATCCTTTGTTTAGCAGGTCTTTATTGTTGCAGAGGAAGTTTACTTAGCTTCTGATCCCACTGGACTGATTCGGCAACTACCCCAACAGCCCCACCTCACTCCACATCCCCCCTCCCACCCCACCCCACACAGAAGAGCAGACCTCTGAGAATGGGTGGGATGCGAGAGAAAGCACATGGACACAAATTCACATTTTGAGGCAGGTCTTTTTTCTCCTCAGCCTTTTGGATTTTGTCCTTCCACCTGCAAACCCAGCCTTACACAAGTGGGAACTGTTTTCAGCCGGGTTACAGCAAAAGGAATCTTTTGCAAGGATAATGCAGACAGGAGAGGGTTCCAGCTTCACTCTGTGTTCTTACCACCACGTCTCTGCCTCAAGAAAAGCCCAAATAGCAAACATACAGATTCTAAATCGTACTGTTTTTTAAAATATTAATGGAGTGAGTCTTCTGGATCCCGTTTATTTTTACAGCCTCGCTTAGGCTTCTTTAAAAATTTTGCCACTTTGGTCAGGCTAAGACCCGCTGAATCCTATTGCTTAACTATTGTTTACGTTCTTAATCACTTCTTCAATTTCCAATATCAGTTTTCTTGATTCTTGTTAAGTAGCATGCTTTCACAAAAGACAAAAATTCTGACCCACCGTTAATATTTTAAAAAAATAGTATTAATTGTAACTAACATTTATCGAGCACTTACTTTATGTCCCACACTCTTCTAAGAGTTTTCCACAAAGTAACTCATTTAATCTTTACAACAACCCTATCTAGTCGATAGTATTATAGGTTGCAATTTAAATATGTGAAAACCAAGATTCAGAGAGGTTAGGTAACTTACCCAGGGTCACATGGAACATTTCCTCTTTCCAATTATGTTTAGCATTTTACTCTAAATTTATTATAGTCTTTTGTTTGGCAAAAGGGGTCTTACTTCTAGAAGGAGACTGTTTAGGAATAGTAGATCAATCTCTGGTCATGAACAAAAGCTTTCTCATTGTGATGTTTATTGCTAACTGGGCTGTGGGTCTTGAATCCTGGGCGTTGACCTAATTAAATATCAAGCTCCAAACAGCTGAGTTGACTGGCCAGCCAAAGGTCACATATCTGCAAAAAGGGAAAATAAACTATCTTCACCCCAACTAGAATGAGTTTCATCAACCAAATCCTATTTTTTTTTCATGGTTCAAGAATTCAAACAATATTTTTCCCTGATTAGTACAGTTCCTCCAAACTCTTTCTTCTGCCATCATTCCAGGCAGAGGCCCCTTTTACCTGTGCAGTTCTGCTCTGTTGACTTCTAAGCTGCTACTGATGCTGTTTTTTTCACATCTGTCCCCGGTACATGCTTCTCCAATAGAGGCAAACGTCTTAATAATTGATGATTTTTGTTTGTTTGTTTTTAACACTTTTATCTGGATTTTAAACATGTTAGAGACTCAACTCACAGATAAAATACAGAATTGACTTTTATTTCAAACGTATTTTTAGACTTGATGATTTTTTGATTTTACTTTTGAAAGAAAAAAAAATTTCCCCATATTCAAGTCATCCAACTAACTTTGTACAAGCTGTGATTAAGGATTATTGCTGGATGTTAACATGTGTTCTCTTCTTTCTTTTCTGCCTTGTATTCCAAGTGTCTCACAGTGAGGAGTATGACTCATCTACCCTTGGGGAAAGTATTTTTTTGCTTTTCGGGTCCCTAACTCACCTTGCAGTTGTTGGTAAGATTGCAGGCAGCACTGAACCTCTGGGATCACATTCTCTGTGTATTGTAATCCTAGATGAGCAAACGCTTTTGCATTATGTCATTGTTCGACATATTTCTGACTACAGGAAGGAAACCAGGGAGAACTAATAATAATTTCCTGTACAGAGGATTGTGCTGGATTTGGGATATAGTCAACAGGTGTGGGAACATCTGTAGCAGTGCTTTCCTGAATAGTTCTTTATAAACATAATTAGTTCCCCTTCCAGCTGATTTGACTGTATTGATAGAATAGAGCTAAATCACAGGAATAAACTACTGAAGGCAATTAATTGCTTTTGGTAAATTCTGTAATCAGGAATCTTTTGTCTTGAAGAAATATTATAGAATTAGCAACTTCCAGAGCACCCAGATAATTATTTTTTTTGGGGTTTGTTTCTTAAGTTTTATGGAAAAATTAGGTATAATTTTGAAAAATTTTGCTGAAGTTTAAGGAGACAAAGCTTATTCTTTTTATTCTTTATGTGTACTGAGAAGAACACAATAATTTCCAGAATAGACTGTTGTTAAATTTATAAGATGCCATAGGTTTGGACTGAGCTCCTTCACTGGACCCCTACTGACCAAACCAAACTGGAGCCATTTATGCTAAAGTTCTGTGCCACCAAGCCAAAACTAAGTTGTTTATCTGATTTTCCGAGAGATCAGGAGAGAGTGGTGATGGTCAAATCCCCTAACAGGCTAGTTTTAGCTGGCTTGATAAGGAAGCACTGTCTGCTTTAACCCTTACAAGGAAAGTAACTTTGAAATGGCCAATTTGCTTTTTGTTCCTTGTTTCTGTATTCTTCAGCCATTTTCTGTTTATAAACACTCACTGCCCACATTGCAGAGCGGAGTTCTCTGAACCTCTTCTTGATTCTGAGGGCTGCTCAATTTGAGAATCATTCTTTGCTCAAATAAACAAACCTGTTAAATGTACTTTGTCTAATTTTTTCTTTATTGCTGTCCATGAAAAGTAGAACTAATTTATAGTCAATATCTGCAGGGACCTAAACTTGAAGATGGGAACAATCAGCAAATCAATGACTTGTGTTTAAATTTTTTTTGGTTGGGGTAGGAGGAAAGCTAATTGCTAAGTTGTTTTAACTAAAATATGCTTCCATGAGGAATAGCAATAAAAATCACTTGAATTCTGGCAGTCAGCCTTCTTTCATACCTGTTGTCCAGAATGAGCAAATAAACCTTTTGTTTCAAAGGTTTTTTTTGTTGCATTTTTGGACCTAGAGAGGAATTATAAACATTTAAATTTGAATGCATATCCAGAGTTAGACAAGTATGTGTGTTCTGGTGTGAGCAGAGCTCTTGTCAGTCATAACGTGGCCGTGCGTTCATTCTAGCAGTTGCTGTTTTTCTTCTCTCCCAGTATACACATGCTTGCTTTTCAATTAGAACTTGAGTCATCTCCAGAAAGTTACCAAAATAAACTCACCATCAGTGAGCTCATAGGAAAATATTGCCCAGGTGTTCTAGCAAGTAGGGGTCATGATCTTTAGCCTTCTCTCCCACTTACCCTCCCTACAATTCTTAAGAAAGACTTCTCTAAATGAAGCTATTGCCTTTAAGTGTCCTCAGGAATTTGAACAGATTGAAACTGCCTGAAGCCATGGGGTTTACTGAAAGGCTTTAAAAAATAGTCATTTCAAAAAGCAGAAGAGGGAGACCTCATTCAAAATGGCCCAACAGTTCCTTGGTTCACAATAGGCAATAGATATATATTTTAGGCTTGGCATTCTAGAGGCAGATGCTACCAATTGTGTGCATGTGTGTGTGTGGTACAACTCTAGCAGTTAAAAACATTTTATATATTAATATATGAAAGCACGCACCTCTGTAGAGACATTGCATTTATTTATCAATTATATACATGTCCTCCTGTACCAATATATAATGTATATTAAAACTCCCAGAGAAGTAGAACATTTAGAAGAATAAGTGAAGAATAAAAATAACTATAAATTCTATTATTTTCTTACCAGAAGTCTTGTGCACTCCAGGGGAATTATGCTCACCCTACTTTGGGATCCACTGCTCTGGAGAACTCAGTGAGACATGGGCCCTCAAATACTCTTCAGTCGAGCCCCCTCTGTGTGTGGAGCTGAAGGAGCATGGGACTGGGAGTTAGTTCACAGGGGCTGGATCTGGCTTCCTATGTAGCTCATAACTGCCACTTTATTTCTTTTGAGTTTTGTTTTGTGGAATAAAAATGAAAGGGGTTGAATTTACTTAATTTACTTTGAGGTTCTTTGCAACTCTAATAATCTATGATTTTAGAGAGCTAAATTTTGGGGCCCTTGGGCAAAATGACAACTCTAGGGGAGGCCAGAAAAGGTGGTGCAGTGGAATTGTTGGAAATGGGTGGGTGTCCAAGAATCAGACAGAGGAAGGAGAGGATTCCTAAGTGGGGTGGAGGCAGCTCCAGGAAAGAGCTGACTCAGGAATGAAGGTGGCAGGCATGGGAAACCATGAAGCAGAAAAACTGCAGGCTGGTGGAAAATGCCTTTGGGTAGGTAAGAAATGAAGGGGAGAATGGTTAATTTTATGTGTGTCAATTTGGCTGGGCCATGGTGTCCAGAAAAACATTATTAGGATAAACATTTTGGATGTTTCTGTGAAGGTGTTTTTTTGGGGTGAGATTAACATTTATGCTTGGTCTGACAAATAAGATGTCAGTGGAGATGGCCTTTCCCTGGTGCCAGCTGTGGCCAATTATTTTTTAGTGAGGCAGTTTAACAACTGCCTGACCATCATCTGATTGTCACCTGACATTTCTGATGGGGGACGGGGTGGGGGCTAGGGGGAGCCCTCTCCTGCCTTGCTCTCATGTCTAACTAGTGACCTACTGTAACAGTACGTAAGATGAATTGAAACGAAAATGAAAAAAGTCCGGAAATAACATAGAAGCCTGAAAGGTTGGTGCATGTATTCATTTATTCATTCTGTCAATCAAGCATTAAGTCTTGAATATATCACTGTGGCATACTTAACGTATGTCAGGGTAATAGATGAGAACAAGAGTCAGGTCCTTTGCCTTCATAGGGCTCTTAGAATTGAGTGAGGGAGACACATATTAAACAAACACACATTAATATTTACTTAAAAAGTATAATAAACACTATTAAAATGAAGAGACTGCTCATAAGAACAAAAAATAAATTAGTGACATAATTCTCAAGAAGGAAGAGAAAGGGTATATTTAAGAGAGATAGCAAAGGAATAATAACAGGGTTTGGAAATATTTTGGGAATCAACATGTAGGGATTTGAAGAGTCAAAGATGGCCCCAAGGTATCTAGGCTGGGAGGAAACTGTTCTGTCCAGTTCCCTACATTCTGGACTTTGATGATTGTATCTGCTGGTGTCATTTGCCATGTTCTTCTAGCCCTGTGTTTCCTGTAAACTGTTAGCTTCACCTGGATCCTTGATAAGATTCAGGTTCAATGTTTGTGGCTAGAATGTATCACAGATGGGGGCTCTCTCCTCCCTATTGCCTCACAGTAAGAGGTGACTACTATTTGATAGCCATTGTTTGAGGTTAATGTTGATCAGTGGCTTAAGGTATTGCCAGCCTGACCCATCCATTCTACAGTTCCTTATCAGTCTTTCACCTGATGGTTCTATTAACCACTGATGATCATTAAGGGCTGGAAAAGGATGACTTTCTAATTCCGTGATTCCGTCTGTATTTATTGGCTAGAATTCCCTCACTGCTGTCCCAAAGCAGAACAACGAGGCATTTATGAGGGCATATGAGAGGGATTTGCCCTTGGGCCCTTGTGGGAGCTGGTGAGATGGTCTTTGTGCCTGGTGTTGAAACAGTTGGAAGGGACAGAGCATCAAAGTGGGGACAGCAAGGACAAGCTGGGACCCACCAGCAGGAGCAAGACCATGGGGATGGACTAGAGCTCTTGTCAGTCTCTCAGCTCTTTCCACCTCAATGATGTGGGTGGTCTCTAGCAAAGAAGGTACCTGGCTCAGGGGTTGGAGAAGGTGAAGGAGGATCTGGGGAAATGGAGCAGCTGCAGGCCCAGCTGCTGCCTGTGTCAATAGGAAGTTCCACAGAGAGAAGCGGGAGCTGCAGTAGCACCTATGAGACCTCCACCAACCTTCTGAGTGTAATATTATCAGGCTGCTTCACTTCCACCTTCCAAATCTCTCACAAAATGTCTTTGGTGGCCCTCCTTCAATTCTGCTTAGTCTTTATCTCAATCACATGAGCAGGATGCCCCATTTCTTTCTTGCTGTTATATCAATTGGGCATTACAGCTGTATCACCAGCTCTAACAAGGATTCTTTGCACCAAGTTAACAATGCTTAAATATTATTCCTTTCTTCTGTCATTACAACAACAAAGTTTCATAATTAGGCCTTTCCTGTAGAGTCACCATTTTGTTATGAAGGGGGCAGACTTGAAGTAGTAAATTATAGTTTTAGTGAAAACACATTTTTCCACCAGGGTGAGGATATGTGGTTACAACACTCCCTCAAATGAATAAAAACCCAAACAAACCAAAAATTCCTGTCCCAAAGTACCAGAAAATGGATCTTTCTGTGAGCTCACTAGTGATGGTGGTAAGATGTGCAGATATAGTTTATTGCTGATGCTGAATCATATACAAGAAACACACCATCTCCTAAAGACTATGCTGGATTTCAAGCATTCTTTCAGGTATTATAGTTGAATGTAGCAACAACAATTAAGGTAATCTAATTAGAAGCTTAGAATACTCCTTAATTCGCATCTCTGTGGTGCCTTTTGCAGAAGAAATTCCACTGCTCTCAAAGGAGGTTTCAAATCCTTAGAAAGGTGATTTCTATTCATTGGTTTAATTTTGATTCTTAATCTCCTCTTGGAATAATTTCCACACTTCTGAAAGTTGACTTCTATTCTGCCCTAACTAGCTCTGTGATCATACTCATAGGCTCCAGAGCCCCACCTGTCACATCTTGAAATGATAGGGTTGGACATGGATGGTTCTTAATGCTTCTAATGGCTTTAACGATATGTGTGACTATGACAGATTAAATGACCACTTTCCCATAACCATCGGGTTTCTCTCTCCATGCTGCCAGAAGACAAATTTATGGCCCCATGTGACCTATAATTAGTACTAAGCTTATTTCTGGCTCAACTTAATACATACTTTTGTTTTCTCTTTATTATTTCTCTTATCTAGAGCTTTTTCATGCTCTTTCATTGTTCTTTATGTTACTCCTGCAAACTATCTTAAATAAATTTTGGAAAACAGCAGGGTATAAATAAATACGCATTTATTCCTATTTTATAATACAGAATTAACAATACAAGATTATAATTATGAAATCACTTCCCAACGACTCGATGTAGAAAATGGAAAATGGATTTCTTTCTTTCTTTTTTTTCTTGTGAGATGGAGTCTCTTTCTGTTGCCCAGGCTGGAGTGCACTGGTATGATCTCGGCTCACTGCAACCTCCGCCTCCCGGGTTCAAGTGATTCTCCTGCCTCAGCCTGTCAAGCAGCTGGGACTACAGGCACATGCCACCATGCCCGGCTAGTTTTTTTTTTTTTTTTGCTTTCTTTTTTTTTTTTTTTACTATAATTTCTAGGGTACATGTGCACATTGTGCAGGTTAGTTACATATGTATACATGTGCCATGCTGGTGCGCTGCACCCACTAACTCGTCATCTAGCATTAGGTATATCTCCCAATGCTATCCCTCCCCCCTCCCCCCACCCCACAACAGTCCCCAGAGTGTGATATTCCCCTTCCTGTGTCCATGTGATCTCATTGTTCAATTCCCACCTATGAGTGAGAATATGCGGTGTTTGGTTTTTCTGTTCTTGCGATAGTTTACTGAGAATGATGATTTCTAATTTCATCCATGTCCCTACAAAGGACATGAACTCATCATTTTTTATGGCTGCATAGTATTCCATGGTGTATATGTGCCACATTTTCTTAATGCAGTCTATCATTGTTGGACATTTGGGTTGGTTCCAAGTCTTTGCTATTGTGAATAATGCCGCAATAAACATACGTGTGCATGTGTCTTTACAGCAGCATGATTTATAGTCCTTTGGGTATATACCCAGTAATGCGATGGCTGGGTCAAATGGTATTTCCAGTTCTAGATCCCTGAGGAATCGCCACACTGACTTCCACAATGGTTGAACTAGTTTACAGTCCCACCAACAGTGTAAAAGTGTTCCTATTTCTCCACATCCTCTCCAGCACCTGTTGTTTCCTGACTTTTTAATGATTGCCATTCTAACTGGTGTGAGATGGTATCTCATTGTTGTTTTGGTTTGCATTTCTCTGATGGCCAGTGATGATGAACATTTTTTCATGTGTTTTTTGGCTGCATAAATGTCTTCTTTGGAGAAGTGTCTGTTCATATCCCTCCCCCACTTTTTGATGGGGTTGTTTGTTTTTTTCTTGTAAATTTGTTTGAGTTCATTGTAGATTCTGGATATTAGCCCTTTGTCAGATGAGTAGGTTGCAAAAATTTTCTCCCATTTTGTAGGTTGCCTGTTCACTCTGATGGTAGTTTCTTTTGCTGTGCAGAAGCTCTTTAGTTTAATTAGATCCCATTTGTCAATTTTGTCTTTTGTTGCCATTGCTTTTGGTGTTTTAGACATGAAGTCCTTGCCCATGCCTGTGTCCTGAATGGTAATGCCTAGGTTTTCTTCTAGGGTTTTTATGGTTTTAGGTCTAACGTTTAAGTCTTTAATCCATCTTGATTTGATTTTTGTATAAGGTGTAAGGAAGGGATCCAGTTTCAGCTTTCTACATATGGCTAGCCAGTTTTCCCAGCACCATTTATTAAATAGGGAATCCTTTCCCCATTGCTTGTTTTTCTCAGGTTTGTCAAAGATCAGATAGTTGTAGATATGTGGCGTTATTTCTGAGGGCTCTGTTCTGTTCCATTGATCTATATCTCTGTTTTGGTACCAGTACCATGCTGTTTTGGTTACTGTAGCCTTGTAGTATACTTTGAAGTCAGGTAGTGTGATGCCTCCAGCTTTGTTCTTTTGGCTTAGGATTGACTTGGCAATGGGGGCTCTTTTTTGGTTCCATATGAACTTTAAAGTAGTTTTTTCCAATTCTGTGAAGAAAGGCATTGGTAGCTTGATGGGGATGGCATTGAATCTGTAAATTACTTTGGGCAGTATGGCCATTTTCATGATATTGATTCTTCCTACCCATGAGCATGGAATGTTCTTTCATTTGTTTGTATCCTCTTTTATTTCCTTGAGCAGTGGTTTGTAGTTCTCCTTGAAGAGGTCCTTCACATCCCTTGTAAGTTGGATTCCTAGGTATTTTATTCTCTTTGAAGCAATTGTGAATGGGAGTTCACTCATGATTTGGCTCTCTGTTTGTCTGTTGTTGCTGTATAAGAATGCTTGTGATTTTTGTACATTGATTTTGTATCCTGAGACTTTGCTGAAGTTGCTTATCAGCTTAAGGAGATTTTGGGCTGAGACAATGGGGTTTTCTAGATATATAATCATGTCGTCTGCAAACAGGGATGATTTGACTTCCTCTTTTCCTAATTGAATACCCTTTATTTCCTTCTCCTGCCTAATTGCCCTGGCCAGAACTTCCAACACTATGTTGAATAGGAGTGGTGAGAGAGGGCATCCCTGTCTTGTGCCAGTTTTCAAAGGGAATGCTTCCAGTTTTTGCCCATTCAGTATGATATTGGCTGTGGGTTTGTCACAGATAGCTCTTATTATTTTGAAATACGTCCCATCAATACCTAATTTATTGAGAGTTTTTAGCATGAAGAGTTGTTGAATTTTGTCAAAGGCTTTTTCTGCATCTATTGAGATAATCATGTGGTTTTTGTCTTTGGCTCTGTTTATATGCTGGATTACATTTATTGATTTGCGTATATTGAACCAGCCTTGCATCCCAGGGATGAAGCCCACTTGATCATGGTGGATAAGCTTTTTGATGTGCTGCTGGATTCGGTTTGCCAGTATTTTATTGAGGATTTTTGCATCAGTGTTCATCAAGGATATTGGTCTAAAATTTTCTTTTTTTGTTGTGTCTCTGCCTGGCTTTGGTATCAGAATGATGCTGGCCTCATAAAAAGAGTTAGGGAGGATTCCCTCTTTTTCTATTGATTGGAATAGTTTCAGAAGGAATGGTACCAGTTCCTCCTTGTACCTCTGGTAGAATTCAGCTGTGAATCCATCTGGTCCTGGACTCTTTTTGGTTGGTAAGCTATTGATTATTGCCACAATTTCAGATCCTGTTATTGGTCTATTCAGAGATTTAACTTCTTTCTGGTTTAGTCTTGGGAGAGTGTATGTGTCGAGGAATTTATCCATTTCTTCTAGATTTTCTAGCTTATTTGTGTAGAGGTGTTTGTGGTATTCTCTGATGGTAGTTTGTATTTCTGTGGGATCAGTGGTGATATCCCCTTTATCATTTTTTATTGTGTCTATTTGATTCTTCTCTCTTTTTTTCTTTATTAGTCTTGCTAGCGGTCTATCAATTTTGTTGATCCTTTCAAAAAACCAGCTCCTGGATTCATTAATTTTTTGAAGGGTTTTTTGTGTCTCTATTTCCTTCAGTTCTGCTCTGATTTTAGTTATTTCTTGCCTTCTGCTAGCTTTTGAATGTGTTTGCTCTTGCTTTTCTAGTTCTTTTAATTGTGATGTTAGGGTGTCAATTTTGGATCTTTCCTGCTTTCTCTTGTGGGCATTTAGTGCTATAAATTTCCCTCTACACACTGCTTTGAATGCGTCCCAGAGATTCTGGTATGTTGTGTCTTTGTTCTCGTTGGTTTCAAAGAACATCTTTATTTCTGCCTTCATTTTGTTATGTACCCAATAGTCATTCAGGAGCAGGTTGTTCAGTTTCCATGTAGTTGAGTGGTTTTGAATGAGATTCTTAGTCCTGAGTTCTAGTTTGATTGCACTGTGGTCTGAGATAGTTTGTTATAATTTCTGTTCTTTTACATTTGCTGAGGAGAGCTTTACTTCCAAGTATGTGGTCAATTTTGGAATAGGTGTCATGTGGTGCTGAAAAAAATGTATATTCTGTTGATTTGGGGTGGAGAGTTCTGTAGATGTCTATTAGGTCTGCTTGGTGCAGAGCTGAGTTCAATTCCTGGGTATCCTTGTTGCCTTTCTGTCTCATTGATCTGTCTAATGTTGACAGTGGGGTGTTAAAGTCTCCCATTATCAATGTGTGGGAGTCTAAGTCTCTTTGTAGGTCACTCAGGACTTGCTTTATGAATCTGGGTGCTCCTGTATTAGGTGCATATATATTTAGGATAGTTAGCTCTTCTTGTTGAATTGATCCCTTTACCATTATGTAATGGCCTTCTTTGTCTCTTTTTATCTTCGTTGGTTTAAAGTCTGTTTCATCAGAGACTAGGATTGCAACCCCTGCCTTTTTTTGTTTTCCATTTGCTTGGTAGATCTTCCTCCATCCTTTTATTTTGAGCCTATGTGTGTCTCTGCACGTGAGATGGGTTTCCTGAATACAGCACACTGATGGGTCTTGACTCTTTATCCAATTTGCCAATCTGTGTCTTTTAATTGGAGCACTTAGTCCATTTACATTTAAAGTTAATATTGTTATGTGTGAATTTGATTCTGTCATTATGATGCTAGCTGGTTATTTTGCTCATTAGTTGATGCAGTTTCTTTCTAGTCTTGATGGTCTTTACATTATGGCATGATTTTGCAGCGGCTGGTACCGGTTTTTCCTTTCTATGTTTAGCGCTTCCTTCAGGAGCTCTTTTAGGGCAGGCCTGGTGGTGATAAAATCTCTCAGCATTTGCTTGTCTGTAAAGTATTTTATTTCTCCTTCGCTTATGAAGCTTAGTTTGGCTGGATATGAAATTCTGGGTTGAAAATTCTTTTCTTTAAGAATGTTGAATATTGGCCCCCCCTCTCTTCTGGCTTGTAGGGTTTCTGGTGAGAGATCCGCTGTTAGTCTGATGGGCTTCCCTTTGTGGGTAACCTGACCTTTCTCTCTGGCTGCCCTTAACATTTTTTCCTTCATTTCAACTTTGGTGAATCTGACAATTATGTGTCTTGGAGTTGCTCTTCTTGAGGAGTATCTTTGTGGCGTTCTCTGTATTTCCTGAATCTGAACATTGGCCTGCCTTGCTAGATTGGGGAAGTTCTCCTGGATAATATCCTGCAGAGTGTTTTCCAACTTGGTTCCATTCTCCCCATCACTTTCAGGTACACCAATCAGATGTAGAGTTGGTCTTTTCACATAGTCCCATATTTCTTGGAGGCTTTGCTCATTTCTTTTTATTCTTTTTTCTCTAAACTTCCCTTCTCGCTTCATTTCATTCATTTCATCTTCCATCGCTGATACCCTTTCTTCCAGTTGATCGCATCGGCTCCTGAGGCTTCTGCATTCTTCACGTAGTTCTCGAGCCTTGGTTTTCAGCTCCATCAGCTTCTTTAAGCACTTCTCTGTATTGGTTATTCTAGTTATACATTCTTCTAAATTTTTTTCAAAGTTTTCAACTTCTTTGCCTTTGGTTTGAGTGTCCTCCCATAGCTCAGAGTAATTTGATCATCTGAAGCCTTCTTCTCTCAGCTTGTCAAAGTCATTCTCCGTCCAGCTTTGTTCCGTTGCTGGTGAGGAACTGCGTTCCTTTGGAGGAGGAGAGGTGCTCTGATTTTTAGAGTTTCCAGCTTTTCTGTTCTGTTTTTTCCCCATCTTTGTGGTTTTATTTACTTTTGGTCTTTGATGATGGTGATGTACAGATGGGGTTTTGGTGTGGATGTCCTTTCTGTTTGTTAGTTTTCCTTCTAACAGACAGGACCCTCAGCTGCATGTCTGATGGAATACCCTGCCGTGTGAGGTGTCAGTGTGCCCCTGCTGGGGGGTGCCTCCCAGTTAGGCTGCTCGGGGGTCAGGGGTCAGGGACCCAGTTGAGGAGGCAGTCTGCCCGTTCTCAGATCTCCAGCTGCGTGCTGGGAGAACCACTGCTCTCTTCAAAGCTGTCAGACTGGGACATTTAAGTCTGCAAAGGTTACTGCTGTCTTTTTGTTTGTCTGTGCCCTGCCCCCAGAGGTGGAGCCTACTGAGGCAGGCAGGCCTCCTTGAGCTGTGGTGGGCTCCACCCAGTTCGAGCTTCCCAGCTGCTTTGTTTACCTAATCAAGCCTGGGCAATGGCGGGCGCCCCTCCCCCAGCCTCGCTGCCGCCTTGCAGTTTGATCTCAGACTGCTGTGCTAGCAATCAGCGAGACTCCGTGGGCGTAGGACCCTCAGAGCCAGGTGACGGATATAATCTCGTGGTGCGTCGTTTTTTAAGCCCGTCGGAAAAGTGCAGTATTCGGGTGGGAGTGACCCGATTTTCCAGGTGCCGTCCGTCACCCCTTTCTTTGACTAGGAAAGGGAACTCCCTGACCCCTTGCGCTTCCTGAGTGAGGCAATGCCTCGCCCTGCTTCGGCTCGCGCACGGTGCGCGCACCCACTGACCTGCGCCCACTGTCTGGCACTCCCTAGTGAGATGAACCTGGTACCTCAGATGGAAATGCAGAAATCACCGTCTTCTGCGTCGCTCACGCTGGGAGCTGTAGACCGGAGCTCTTCCTATTCGGCCATCTTGGCTCTAGTTTTTTGTATTTTTAGTAGAGACAGTGTTTCACCGTGTTAGCCAGGGTGGTCTTGATCTCTTGACCTCGTGATCCGCCCACCTCGGCCTCCCGAAGTGCTGAGATTACAGGCATGAGCCACCATGTCCAGCCTAGAAAATGGGTTTCTATTATTTGAGGACATCAGTTAGTTGAGTTGTGTGCAGTGTGGTGGTGGAGACAGTGGAGACAGTTGAGCAGCATGTGTGCAAGCACAGACACATCAAAGAGAGAGGTATGTTGGGGGGTGTGGGGGTTCTGATCTGACCCCACCTGTGTATAGGCCCCAACTCTAGCCTGATTTCCTGATTTTGTACAAAGATGACAAGCTCATTCCCAACTTCAGATCTTTGCTATTTGCTCTTCTATGTCTACCTACCAGCTCCTTTGCCCTGCCTTTCACATGCAGCAACACTTTCCATCCCTTACACGTCCATTTATTCCCTAGTTTTCATGGGTCATTTCAAACCTTACCCCCATGCCAGTGCATGCTGGGTAAGTCTGAATTGTAGACTTAAGTGCTTCTGTTTGTATCATCCTACACTTTTTTTTTGAAGTATAGTATTTAGCATCTTAAGTCTTGCAAAAGCTAAGTTTGCTATGGCTTTACTTCTGGATATGCTATAATTTCTATCACAAAGAGTTGGTGCTCAATAAATATTTCTTACTTGATCAATAGTCATAATGAAAACAATGTAAACAAAGGTATGAGCGCCAAGGGTGTAAAAATGTTTTGAGAGTTGGGCGGGGGAAGCAGAGCAATAGAGGATTTAGTGGTCATTGCCAACCCCAAGTGTTTTCACTGAAAATATGAACTCAGCCATTTAAAAGTGGCTAATAGGTTTGTTTTTGTTCTCACCTAGGTTTCTGTGACTGGCAGATACAGCATGAAATGTGAGCTCTCTGCAAACCGTAGCTAATATTGGAAATGTGTATTGTGGCTTGAAGTTAGGTATCCTACCTGAGCTCCTGTATCTTTTCTCTTGCTTCCAGCACAAGAAGGTGAGGTTCCACACAGCATGATAATTACCTGTTTACCTGCCAAGGCCACCCTCTTGGTGGCTCATTTCTCTAAGGAGAACCTGGGCTCATCACATTCACCACTGTTTCCCTCGGCAAGGCCTCCAGAGCCAGATAGTACATTATCCCTGAAATGAAATTTGAATCAAACACTTCCAGAACAAAAAAAGTTTTTAATTGTCCGTGAACTGTTTTGACATTTTTGTTGCCAGGTAGGTAGGTATGGAAAGTAGTTTTTAAAATAGACATCAGGATCTGTGACCTTTTGCCAGCACGGTCTGATGTCTGAGCTCATGTTTAGTTTAAAGGGCTACCCCTCCAATAAAGATAAGCTTATTAACACATTATTCTCTTTATTTGGCTTTTTAAACCATGATTCTCCTTTGAGACCCAAATTATTCAAACACAGTAAAATGTAAGAAGTGGCAGTGGTCCAGTAGAAATAGATTTTGCAGCAATTCAAATCACAGAATTCCAAATACAAAAAACTCACATTTAGGATTAGAATATTGCTGTAGTTTTGTTTTCAAGGTAAATATAGCGTGTGTGTTTGTGTGTGTGTGTATGTGTGTGTGCATACACCATGAGGTCCTGAATCAAATTTGTTCTGTCAATTGTGTTATCAAAAAGAAAAATTACAGGCTAAGCATTCCTAGAGCAAATATGTTTTACTAATATCATATATTTACAATTTATACTCAAACTGCTTCCCAAAGATATTTGAAGCAATTTATATTAATAACTACATATAAAAAAATTCTGTTGTAGCAATGACTCTGTACCAATCAGAAAAATTATAAGCTATACATTCCTAAAGCAAATATGTTTTACTAATATTATCATATATTTATAATTTATACTTAAACTGCTTCCCAAAGATATTCAAGCAACTTATATTAATAACTACATATAAAAAATTCTGCCGTAGCAATGACTTTGTACCAGTCACTGTTCTATTTTTTACATACATTTCTATATCTTCATATCTGTGTTTTCTGTTTATGTGTATTAACTCATTTAACTGTCCCCATTTTACAGATAAGGAGACTGAGGCACAGAAAGGTTAATTAGCTTCCCCAAGTTTACACGGCTGATGAGGGGCAGAGCCGGGATCCAAACCTAGGTAGTCTGACTTCAGAGCCCAGACCCATGCCCTCTGCCAGCATAATTAGAGTAAAACTGGACAATTCAATATCATACAGAAGTGAGGAAGGAAACAGACCTAAGGCATCGGCTAACATAGTCACTGTGATTAGGTATTCAATGCGAGTCTCAAAGTCTTGGCAATTAAGACATAAATGGAAACATATCAGTGAGAGAAAGCCCCTCAGTTCAAAATTCCTGATGCTGAATTTATTTATTTATTTATTTAGACACAGAGTCTTACTCCGTAACCCAGGCTGGAGTGCAGTGGTGCAATCTTGGCTCACTGCAACCTCTGTCTTCCAGGTTCAAATGATTCTCCTGCCTCAGCCTCCCGAGTAGGTGGGATTACAGGCATGCACCACCACGCCCAGCTAATTTTTGTATTTTTAGTAAAGACAGGGTTTTGCCATGTTGGTCAGGCTGGTCTCGAGCTCCTGACCTCAAGTGATCCTCCCACCTCGTCCTCCCAAAGTGCTGGGATTACAGGCATGAGCCACCACACCCAGGCTGATACTGAATTTAAAAAGTAACATCATCATGCAAATGTTTTGGGGGGCTTTAAGGCCTCGACTGGTGCACTCAGGATAGTTTAGTCAGCATGTATGTGGGGGAATGGCTGGGTGTAGACTGACCTCCGAGTCTTCCTCACAGGGGCTGGTGCTGCTGCGGAGGAAATGAGAGGGAGGGATGGGTAATGCCTTCTGGGCCAGCATGTTTGGGGCAAGCAGGGTGTACCTTATGAGGACACACTTTCTGTCAGGAGCAGAGCTAGGCCTCCAAATGAAAGGCATCTGTTGTTCTCAGGCACATTCTTGGCATTTCATTTGAGAGAAATGCCTGATGGCCAAAATACCAGCAACGTGCTTGTAAATAACAAATTCCTCAGAATTACTGAACACATCTCATCCTCTTTTTCAAAAAAGCTTACAATCATTCTTTTGCAGCTTACATAGATGTATTGTTTGCACACCAGGGTTTTTCCTGTCAAATATAATACATTCCTTTGTATCCTCTTGCAATGATTTTGAAACACACAGTTATCTACCAGAGACTTAGTCCTGAATTCTGGCACCTGAGTATGCATTGTCATGCCTTGTGAGATTCTCATTGAGTGTGCTGTGGGAACGAGCAGGCAAGGCCCCCACTGAAAGCATGGCTGATGACACAGGGTCAGAATCATTCATTCCTTCCACAAATATTTAATGAGTTAGTTCATGGCACATGTTAGGATCTACACTGGGGATTCAATAATGAATCAGGTGTAATCCCTGAAGGAATAGAAGGTCCTTTGGGAAAGTCTGATAGGACATATGCAACTATCATACAGAGTGATAGGTGGTAAAATAAAATTAATGACAGGGTGTTGTGGGCTCTTATTTCAGCAGGGGGCAGAAGTGAGCACAGAAAGATCCTTGAGGAGATGACATCCTAGCTGAGCAGTTGTTCTGAAGATGAGAGTAAGCAATGCTATAGGAAAAGGCTGTTAGGAAGAAAGGGAGGCATCAGAAAGCCTGGGACAATGGGACAGCAGGTGCTCTGGAAACTCTAAGCAGTTTGGAATGGCTGTAGCACATGCAAGAGGTGAGCTGAGGGGCATGCACTGTCTGGGTCATGTAGTGCCGTGGAGCGTGCTAATAAGTTTGGACTTTCTTTTTTTGGGCAATGTGGAGCCAATGAAGAATTTTAGGTAAGGAGGTAGCATCGTCATCATCACTATCTTTTTCATTGCTCCTTTGTATGACTTATGTGTTAGACAATGTTCTAGGTGTAACATACACAGTATTGCAGTGGATTCTCCCAACAATTCTCTGAGAGAGATACTATTATTATTTCCATTTTGCCATGCAAAGATGGGCTTTAGAGAGTAGAGTCTATTAGCTTGCTGAGGCTGCTAGAATAAAGTACTACAGACTGGGTGGCTTAAGCAACAAAAAAATTATTATTATTATTATTTATTATTATTTTTTGAGACAGAGTCTTGCTCTGTCGCTCAGGCTGGAGTGTAGTGGCATGACCTCGGCTTGCTGCAACTTCCACCTCCCAGGTTCAAGTGATTCTCCTACCTCAGCCTCCCGAGTCGCTGGGATTACAGGCATCTGCCACCACGCCCGGCTAATTTTTTGTATTTTTAGTAGAGACAGGGTTTCACCATGTTGGCCAGGCTGGTTTTGAACTCCTGACTTCAAGTGATCTGCCCGCCTTGGCCTCTGAAAGTGTTAGGATTACAGGCGTGAGCCGCTGCGCCTGTCCCAAAAAATTATTTTCTAACAATTCTGGAGGCCACAAGTCCAAGATCAAGGTGACGGCAGAGCTGGTTTCTCCTGGTCTCTGCCCTTGGATTGCAGATGGCTGTCTTTTTCTTATGTCTTCACGTGGTCTTCCCCCTGCACCTGTTTGTGCCCTGACCTCCTCTTCTCATAAAGACACCAGTCAGATTGGATTAAGGTCTACACTAATGACTTCATTTTAACTTAACTACCTCTTTAAAGACCCCATCTCCAAATGCAGTCGCAACTCAGCATATAACAAGAAGTAACTTGATCAAAGTCACAGAGCTGGTAAGTGGTGGTGTGTGGAATTGAACCCAGGCATTCTGACCTGGAGCCCGAGTTCTTAACCATTATGTTGTAAATCTCAAATTTGTGTTTCAGAAAACACATTGAATGTAGAATAAGGAACACACGCTGGAATGGGTAAAGTCAAAGTGAAAAGGACCAGTGAGGAGGCTTTTGTAACAGGTCTAACTGAGAGAGAATTGCACTGAACTCTAACAGTAGCAAGGGGAGTGCCCACAAATTGATACCTTTAGGAGAGATTAAGGAGGTATGAGAACATGGTGACTGAGTGAGAGAAGGGAATGAAGGAATGGACGAGTTGAGAACATCTTCTACGTTTCTGGCTTGGACACTTGGTGGATGGGAGTGCTATTTACTAGGAAGATAGGGAACTGACGCTGTTACCAAAGTCCTCTGCATCGAAGGTCTTTGAAGATCTTCATGACAAACCCTGCTCTCTCTGCACTGCATGTTGGGGCTGATTGTAAGAATCATGGTTGGCTGATTCAAGATAGACAAGTATCTGCAGCTGCTCAGCACTCTAAAAAATGCATCTCTCTCCTCTTTCCAGAAAGGCTTAAGCCTTTCTTGAAATGTGTGTTTTCTTCTGTTTTCCTTTAAATGTTACTTTCTGGATTTTCATACTTGGATTCATGGACTGATTTCTCTGTCTCCTGCTCTGTGCATCAGCTCAGTGAGAATTCGAGAACTCTCTAGTTGTATGTGTCTATGGGAGCATGTGTGTGTGCATGTGTATGTGAGTGCTGTGTGTAGTCATAGGTTCCACCAGCTCTGTGGTCACACGAAACTGTAATTGCATTGAATGTGGAAAGATTAAGTGCTTAGTCATGAATTCAGTTTAATAATGGCCCAGGCGTGGTGGCTCACGCCTGTAATCCCTTTGTAAAGCACTTTGGGAGGCCGAGGCAGGAGGATCACCTGGGCCTGGGAGTTCAAGACCAGCCTGGGCAACATGGCGAAACCCCATCTCTACAAAAAATAAAAAACAAAATTAGTTGCATGTGAAGGTGTGTGCCTGTAGTCCCAGCTACTCAGGAGGCTGAGGCGGGAGGCTCGCTTGAGTTTGGGAGGCCGAGGCTGTAGTGAGCCACTACACTCCAGCCTGGGTGACAGAGAGAGATCTTACCTCAAATAAATAAATACATAAATAAAATAAGAAGAAAAAAGAAAAAATGGCAATGCCTTTTTTTGCTTTGGACCTTTCTTCAAAGAAAGTTATAATAGGTGTGACATGGGCATCCGTTACAGTACTGGCTCCTTGGGCCATTTATTCCAACGGAAAAAGAAAACCTTTTTGGAAAGAGTGCCATAGCATTTCTGGCCACTACCAACTCCAGCAGGAAAAAGAAGATAGAATTTCTCTCAGAGTTTTGCTAACAGCAGCAATGGCAAGACCTGGAGTTGGTATGACATATTAGAGTTTACACAGTGCTTTCATATACATTATTTTATTTAATCCCCAGAATAACCTCTAATTTTCACCTGGCCAGCTCCTTCATATTTTTACATGCTTTGGTTTTGTTTCCAGCTTCTTGATTCTTTTTATAGGATTGAATTACAATTTACACTTGTTTGTCTTTCTCCCCAACTAAGAATGGGGGTTCCCTGAGGGGAGGGGCATGTCTTCTTACTCACTCTTTTATTCCCAGCAACTCTGCTGAGGACGTTTGAGGAGAGATGGAGGCAGTGCAAACTAAATCTTCTACTTTTTGTTTTAATTTTAGAGGGTAGAGAACAAGCTTGAATTTATTCATTCTACAAGTAGTATCAGCTACTTTATACAACACACCATGGTAGGAGTTCTGGAGATGCGCAGAACTGAATAAAGTTGTTGTTATCCTTAGATGTACAATCTAGGGGGGTCAAGATGGGGTTACAATTTGGGTGAAAATACCAGTTTTCCCAGGACAGACTTGTTTTATGCGTATTGTCCTTCCTTATTTTTCTTTTCTGATCTTTAATACTTAATATTGTAGTTTATAAATAAAAAATAAGGATATAAATTCATATTCATAGTTATGGGGGATTAAAAACAAATTATTAAAAGAATAACTTATGAGTAATAAGATGGGGCATAGGGAAAGATGAGATAAATATTAACTTTCAATATTTTTCTGAATATGTTTACTTTTTTTTTTTTGGAGACAGGGTCTCACTCTGTTGTCCAGGCTGGAGTGCAGTGGCATGATCTCAGCTCACTGCAACCTCTGCCTCTCGGGTTCAAGCAGTTCTCATGCCTCAGCCTCCCAAGTAGCTGGGACTACATGTGCACACCACCACACTTAGCTAATTTTTGTATTCTTGTAGAGATGGGGTTTTACCATGTTGGCCAGGCTGGTCTTGAACCCCTGGCCTCAAGTGATCCACCAGCCTCAGCCTCCCAAAGTGCTGGGATTATAGGCATGAGCCACAATTTTATACTTGGAAAATGTGAAGAAAAATTTAAGCAAACAAAGGGGAAGAAATCAGATATGCTAGACCCAACTGAAAAATACAGTAATTTCTTCTGACAACCTGCTTATTTCTGTTATCACCAATTACATATTTTAATGAAAACTGAGGTTAACCACATAATATCTAATCATGGCTATGTTTAGGTTCATGTAAGGACGGAATGGCACAATTATACAATTAACCACTGTGAAGGAAAAATAAGGCATTATTTTCTTCACTTTACATGTGAACAAACCAACAGCCAGAAAGGTCAGATGTCTCTGATAATTATTTATTCATTTATCTGTTCATTACACAACACTTACCGGGTGCCTATTATGTGTCAGGCACTGAAAGGGCACTGGAGCTGGAAAGAGGAATGAAATCCAGTCTATGCTTTCTGAAAGCCCAAAGTTCAATAGAAGAAATGAAGACATACAGAGATAATGGTGACATGGCTGGAGGAGTCCCTACTGGATGGACAACTAACTATACCAGGCAGGGTCAGGGTAGAAGGTTCAAGAATGGCTTCCTGGAGAAGAAGAGGCCTGGGGTAGGTAGAACTGTTAGTCCCAGGGTCAGCGAGAAAGGCGCTGTTAGAGCTAGCGGTGAACTCCTTGACCAGTCTAGAGCAGGACTTAGCAACTTAGGGTCCCTAAGCCAAATGCGACCTACCCCTGTTTTTGTAAATTTAAATTTTTCTTTAAATTTATTGAGATGAAATTTACATAACATAAAATTAACCATTTTAGAGTGAACAACTCGGTGGCAATGAGTACATTCACAACATCATGCAATCACCACCTCTATTGACTTTCAAAACATTTTCATTGCCCCGAAAGGAAACTCCTAAGCTGTTAAGTGGTTACTCTCCATTCCCCTCTTTCCCCAGCCCCTCTTAGCCACCAATCTACTTTTTATCTCTATGGATTTTACCAATTCTGTGTATTTCATACCAATAGAAGCACACACCATGTGATCTTTTGTGGATGGCCCATTTCAAGTAGCATAATGTCTTTGAGGTTATTCATGTTGTAGTATGAGTGAGTACTTCACTGCTTTTTCATAACGGAATAATATTTCATTATAGGTATATGCCACAATTTGTTTATCCATTCTTTTGTTGATGGGCATTTGAGTTTGTTCCCACCCCTTTTCTATTGTAAATAGTGTTGTTATGAACACTATTTGCTATTTATTTGAGACCCTGTTATCAGTTATTTTGGGTATATATCTAGTGGTGGAAATGCTGAGTTGTATGTTCAGCTTTTAGAGGAACTGTCAAACTGTTTCCCACCACAGCTGCATCATTTTACATTCCTACAAACAACTGCTGTGATTATAGCTCAAGGCAGCCTCCAACTGGGCTCAAATGATCTCCTGCCTCAGTCTCCTGAGTAGCTGGGACTACAGGTGCATGCCACCATATGGGCCCAGCTTAAAAAAAAATATATATATATAAAATATATATATGTATGTATATATTTAGAGGCAGGGTCTTGCTATATTGCTCAGGTTGGCCTCAGACTCCAGGTGTCAAGTGATCTTCCTTCCTCAGCCTCCTGAGTAGCTAGGACTAGGCAGGCAGCACCACACCTGGCTTCCTCCTTTTCCCCCTTTTTACAAGTTATAACCATCCTAGTGGGTGTGAAGTGGTGTCTCACTGTGATTTTGATTTGCATTTCCCTAATGACTAATGAGATTGAGCATCTTTTCATGTGCTTGTTGGTCATTTTTACATTTTCTTTGAAGAAATATCTATTCAAGTCTTTGCCCTATTTTATTTGGGTTGTCTTTTTGTTGTTTAGTTGAAAGAGTTCTTTATATATTCTGGATACTAGGCCCTTGCTGGCCTCATAGAATGAGTTAGGAAGTGTTCACCCCTTTTCTATTTTTTTAGATGAGTTTGAGAAAGATTGGTATTAATTTTTCTTTTAATGTCCACCCCCCGTTTCTATGAATAGAGTTTTATTGAGACATAGCTGCATTCACTGATTTCCGTATTATCCATGGCTGCTTTTCACTGCTGTCAATGGCAGGGGTGAGTTGTTGCAACAGAGATTGTGTGGTCTGTGAAGCCGAAAACAATTCCTATCTGTCCCTTTACAAAAAAAAGTTTGCTAAATCTGCTTTTCTGCTCATATGACTCTCTTATATGGAAAACTGAGAAATATCCCTTTTTGGAGTAAAATAGTCATAATAATTCAAAAATTGCATGAGGCCATTTAGTCATGCAAGTGCTGTTTTACAGGTACATTTCTGTATTTTGGACAATGGACTGAAAAGGGGCCCTCACTTATCACCCTAAGAAATAATGCCGATTAGGATGTTGACAGTGGAGAAACATGAATATGAATTGGATACAGGATATAAAAGTAAGGGAGAGAACATGTCTGACCTGTGCAATGAAGGAGACGAGGACGCCTCCTCACTTAACTAGGAAAGACAGAGGAGAGCCACATGGTAGGGAAATCATACAATAGGTCATCTATGTCGTAATATAAATGAGTACTTCATTCCTTTTTTGAAAGTGAATAATATTTCAGTGTATGTATGTGCTGCAGTTTGTTTATCCACTCTTGTGTTGGGAATATATCTAGTGGTGGAACTGCTGGGTTGTAAGTTTAACTTTTTGAGGAACCACCAAATTGTTTTCCACAGAAGCAGCACCATTTTACACCCCTACCAGCAATGTACAAAGCTTCCAATTTTTCTACGTCTTTGCCAACACTCTTATTCCCCTATTTTGAAATTATAACTATCCTTGTGGGTATGAATTTTTGTGGTATCTTCAAGTTTTTTTTTTTTTTTTTTTTTGAGACGGAGTCTCGCTCTTTCGCCCAGGCTGGACTGCAGTGGCACTATCTTGGCTCACTGCAAGCTCCGCCTCCCGGGTTCACGCCATTCTCCTGCCTCAGCCTCCCGAGTAGCTGGGACTACAGGCGCCGGCTAACACGCCCGGCTAATTTTTTTTTTGTATTTTTAGTAGAGACGGGGTTTCACCGTGTTAGCCAGGATGGTCTCGACCTCCTGACCTCGTGATCCACCCACCTCGGCCTCCCAAAGTGCTGGGATTACAGGCGTGAGCCACCGTGCCCAGCCGGTATCTTCAAGTTTTGATAGGCTGAGTTTGGGGTTATTAAATTTAATTTAATTAATTAATTAATTAATTTATTTATTTTTGAGATGGAGTTTTTGCTCTGTTGCCCAGGCTGGAGTACAATGATGCCGTCTCGGCTCACTGCAACCCCCGCTTCCTGGTTCAAGCAATTCTCCTGTCTCAGTCTCCCAAGTAGCTGGAATTACAGGTGCCCACCACCATGCCCAGCTAATTTTTGTATTTTTAGTAGAGATGAGGTTTCACCATGTTGGCTAGGCTGGTCTCAGGTGATCTACCCACCTTGGCCTCCCAAAGTGCTAGGATTACAGACGTGAACCTCCACACCACGCCCAGCCTGGGGTAACTTTTAAACATCAAACAGAAGTGGCATGGTGAGGCGACAGATCACCCCTAAAAAATAGTCCTCGCCTCTCAACAATAAATGTATCAAGGCAGACTCTCAGACCTTCTGACTTCCAGAGGCATTTGCTACCTAACTGGGCCCTTCTAAAAGACTGGATGAGGCCAGCATCTCCCCACACCCTGATCTGGAGCCTTAACCCTGTCTTAGAGGCCTCTCCTGTCAGCCCCTGAAGTTTTCGCATGGTTTCCCTTAGGAGGCACATCAAGTCCTCTCACAAATTACGTCTCCAGTGTTTTAAAGTCCGAGGTGCCTAAGCAGATTACGTTTTCCCTAACTCTCACTAAACGCACAATTACGACTACCCAACCTCCATTGTTCACACTAAACTGGAAGCTTTCTAATATATTTTACAAAAAAAGTGTTTGCCTATGTAAAAAAAAAAAAAAATATATATATATATATATATATATAAAATCTGGGGCAAGGAATGAATCGAGATGAAGAAGTCAAGCATGGACAGATGGTAGTAGAAAGACTAGTTGTGAGTGTGGATTCCATTCAAATATACATCTAAGAAGAAATGAATGGGGGAATTATGATTTATGTAAAGGTCTCAAACTCTGACGAAATAGAAATAATATAAAGCAACAAAAATTGGGAGGGAGATTGGAGGTAGGAGGAAGTAAAAGAGGGTCTCAATTTTTTTTTTTTTTTTTTTTTGAGACAGAGTCTCACTTTTTCACTCAGGCTAGAGTGCAGTGGCACAATCTCCACTCACTGCAACCTCACCTTCCGGGTTCAAGCAATTCTCCTGCCTCAGCATCCTGAGTAGCTGGGATTACAGGCACCCACTACC
Organism: Gorilla gorilla gorilla; assembly: GCF_029281585.2. Classification (NCBI taxonomy): domain Eukaryota; kingdom Metazoa; phylum Chordata; class Mammalia; order Primates; family Hominidae; genus Gorilla; species Gorilla gorilla. Next base: position 82,830,669 of record NC_073237.2, read on the forward strand.
ACGCCCACCTAATTTTTGTATTTTTAGTAGAGACAGGGTTTCACCATGTTGGCCAGGCTGGTGTCGAATTCCTGACCTCAAGTGATCCACCTACCTGAGCCTCCCAAAGTGCTGGGATTACAGGTGTGAGCCACCATGCCCAGCCTGGGTCTCATCTTTTTTAGTGGGGAATCAATCCAAACTATTTAAAAATAAAATATGTATTTTTTAAAACTGGCAGCCACAGATGATGACTCCAGGCTGATAATGACTTAATTTCTTTCTGGATCTCAGATGGCAAAGAAAGAAACGTTTATCTGAAATTCTGCAATTTCCTCACTTTTACTTCAGTTTCTTTTATCTTTGTAAATGCACCTAAAATAAGATCAAGTATTTTTAAAGGATAACTATTACATAATTTTATTTTAATGAAATCATTTTTGTGTCTATCTTTATCTGTTTATAGATATCTCTATCAAATCTAACGTATTAATTCTTCTTCCGTTGGTTTGGAGAGATTCCGTAAAAACAATATTCGTAGACTCTTACCATTGCTTATTTCTGGCTGTCACGGTTTGAAGTGAGTTGTTTCTTTCTTGGCACTTTGTGGATTGCTGAGTTTTTTATGCTTTTGTACATATACAGGTATTACTTAAGAAGATAAACTTAGCCGATATTTTCCCATAAATTCACTTTATAAAGGTTAGTTATTTTAAAGGTTATATATAAAATTCCTGAATGCATTTAGAATTTTACTTAACATCATGTTATGAAGACCATTTTATTACTTCCCACTATTCATTTGAAAGGAAGATTGTTTTAAGATTCTTATATTTTTACAAACACTGCTGAGCTCAAAAAACATTTAAACTTGCAGGCCACATTTGCCTAATTAGAAGTGTGAGCCTTTTTCTTAAGTTTCATAGTCTCTCTTTAATAACTGTATTGGATTTATATTTCTAATACAGAATCCTACTCCAAAGAGAGGAACATCACACCACTGGTTTTATTGGTCTTGGAGAACAGTAAGGCCATTGAAAATATTCAGAGGAACAGAAAAATCAGCACATGTTATATGTGATACCTGGATCTGTTGTAAAAGAAGAAAAACAAATTGGAAATTAAATATAAACTATTGAGATAATAAGAGCTCTGGTTGAATTCCTAATAACTAGAAAATTTGTTTGGGCCTGACATGTGAGATTTAACATGTTTCTTTATGACTAAGTTTACATTTGAATGGAAAGGAACCATTTTCAGAAGTTACTTGAAGTTTTAATTAATGCATTTTCAGCTTCCCTGGCAGAAGTTTAGTCTCTCTCTTTCATCCTTGTATAATTTCCTTTCTTTCCTGCTCCCTCCCTCCCTTTCTCTGTCTTCCTCATCTTTCCCCCTTCCACCCCACCCTCCCTCTCTCCTTTTTTTTTTCTTGCATTCTTTTTCTAAATGTAGTTTAAGGCCTATTTACTTAGGCCTCGTTTCCAGACCTTGACAGATGCGAGCTGTGCCCTAACACCGTGCGTCCAAGTCAAGCCTCAATGTGCTCTAACCCCAGTGTTTATGCTGCCTATTAAAGGCATCACTTTTTGGAAATATATAGGGAGTTAAATGATCTCTGACAGCTGTGAACTGCAGAAAAAAAGGACTCTATTGTTCAAAGAGCTGCCTTTAATATTGAGAAGCCCTTGCTAAACACTGCAGTCTGCAGTATGGCAAATGTTAATTGGCTGTAAACTTAACAAGAGCTGGTTTTCCTCCGTTCCCTCAACCTCCCCCAGTTCATTTTCTCCCCACTGCCTCTTCCAGGGTTCTAGTTTCTAGTATTCTACTTCCATTTGCCTTGTAAACTCACCTCTCTTAGATACCCTCTAAGATTTTTGGAAGTGCTATTTTCTCATAGTACTTTTTTCTTTTTGAAAGTAAACAGTGTACAACCAGACTCATTAGAGGCAAAAGTTCAGAAGTTTTGAATGTCCGGTCTGTGGAAGTCTTTGGTGTTCCTGATGGCCTCCTGGATACTTCTGCTTTTGTAAGCCATGTGAGGTTAGTTTCCTCTCAGAGCTTCTCCAGTGATTTTCAAGAGCAAACTTTATTTTATTATTTATTTATTTGAGACGGAGTCTCCCACTGTCATCCAGGCTGCAGTGCACTGGCGCGATCTTGGCTCACTGCAACCTCCGCCTCCCAGGTTCAAGCGATTCTCCTGCCTCAGCCTCCCGAGTAGCTGGGACTACAGGTGCCCGCCACCACGCCTGGCTAATTTTTGTATTTTTTAGTAGGACAGGGTTTCACCTTGTTGGCCAGGATGGCCTTGATCTCTTGATCTCGTGATCTGCCCATCTCGGCCTCCCAAAGTGCTGGGATTATAGGTGTGAGAAGAGCAAACTTCGTTTATCCCTGGGCATTTTATGGCTAATAAGCAAGGGTAATAAGAACAATGTAGGATTGTTTAAGTCTTTCAGAATGGAGGGGAATCCCGTAACCTTTGGTGGCCTCTTCCTATCGCTAATATTCTTCCTAATCTCTTCCATGAGCCCAATCCAACGTGTCTATTAGGCCCAACTCAAGTTCCACTTTTGTTTTATGACCAACGTTTGTAGTGCCTATCATCATTCAATACTCACATATTGTGTTAGTTTATATATATGTATTTGCCAGAATTTAGATTTCATATAACTTGACTGTTTTAAAAAATAAGATTCACTGAAGATGTTACTAATATGGCTGAATATTTGCAGCTCATACATAAGCTTACAAATCTGAGAGCATGTGTTGATTTTGACTGCCTCATTTTTTGCCTTTATCTTTCGAGTCTGCACCATACAATGTGATGCCTAGATAAACACTTTGAATGGCCTGTTGACCTGGGCACTGCCAGGTGCACATTTTCAGTTCATTAGTTTGGCTTCCTTCTGAGGTTGTAAGCTTCTTATGAATTGAACACCACTTTATCATCCCTTTACCTCCATAACCAATTCAGAGCTGAGCACTTTGCAGGTACTCAGTGAATGTTTTGAGTGATAAAAATGGACATTTTTAAAGCTGGGGGAGGTCTTAGAAATCAGCAACCACTCTTTCACTTTGTATTTAATTCGTTTTTTTAATTTTGTTCTTTAATTACTTTTTGGTTGTATGCCAATAGCAATTTTGTTTATTTTTACTTACATAAAATGTCATTAAAAATTAATACATGTTTGATTACCTGAAAAAAATGTTCTGCTCATTGTCTAAGTCTCAATTGACAAACTTTGCCCTTGGTGAAGTCTTTCCTGACTTTCCCTGATCTTTTCAGTCTGCCATGAGACCATATAGTATCACTCATTATGGGTTATATGATTTTATATGTTAATTGTTGGACTGTCTTCTAGACTGTAAGCTCCTCAAGGAGAGATACCATGTTATTTTATTTTGTAAGCTAAACATTCAGGCCTTCAACAAAATGCAAAGTTGGTCAAACAGTTATCAAAGAACCCTTTCCCTGTGTTCAGCATAATCTTGTTATTTATCTATTGTGCTATGCATCTTTTAATATTGATTTGTAGGAATTCTTTAAATATTAAGGATTTAATCTTGTGTTGACTTTGCAAATATTTTCTTCTAGGCCGTGAACTCTCTTTTAATTTTCGTTTATGTGTTTTAAACTTTTGTGTAGTCATTGTGTCCATCTCTTCTCACAAAAAGACCTTTATGATGTGTAAGTGTAATGTCATGCTTAGTGAGACCTGTGGGAGGGGCTTGGCACTAACTGTGTCTGAGTGAACTTTAATCCATGTGTTCCACAAGCATTTGAGCACCGGCTATGTGCCCAGCACCAGGACAAATGCTGAGTAGACACAGTGTCTCCCCTCAGAAAGCGTAGAGTATATTGTGAGAGATAGACACTTAAAAACGTTTATAGTCTAGAAGGTTCTATGCTGTTAAGAATAAGGAAAGCTGGGTGTGGTGGCTCATGCCTGTAATCCCAGCACTTTTGGAGGCCAAGGTGGATGGATTACCTGAGGTCGGGAGTTTGAGACCAGCTTGACCAACATGGAGAAACCCTGTCTCTACTAAAAATACAAAATTAGCCAGATGTGGTGGCACATGCCTGTAATCTCAGCTACTTGGGAGGCTGAGGCAGGAGAATCGCTTGAACCTGGGAGGTGGAGGTTGCAGTGAGCCAAGATCGCGTCATTGCACTCTAGCCTGGGCAACAAGAGTGAAACTCCGTCTCAAAAAAGAAAAAAAAAAAAAAAGAAGAATAAGGATAGAGTGCTGCTGAGGGAAGATTTCGCAAGGCATATTACAAAGCCCTCACTTGGTTGGGTGAGGATGTAGTTAATTGGAAGAATTCCCATAAGAATGACATTCTAAGCTGGGTCCAGAAGGACAAAATGGATCTGGAAGGAAAGATGTTGCTGGCCTCTCAGAATGTCTCTGTTTAGTGGGTCTCAATTTATCATTCCAGTTTATCAGACTGAGAGGCACCTGACAGGTATTGGGACATTCCCAAGCCTTGGGATCCAACTCCTGTGTTACAGGCAATTCCAGGTTAAGCTGTGCTCAGGTCTGCATTTCATTCCCAATCCTGTCATTTATGGCCTGACTTCCTCGTTGTTTAACCTCTTTAGCCCCGGTTTCCAAATCTGAAAAACTGGATAAGATACAAATAGTTGTCTCACATAATAGGAAAGATTAAACTATATAATAAATGGAAAGCTGCTTGCACACTCTGGTTTCATGCTTAATAAAATCTTGATTCTCCATACCCCCTTAAACTTTGCCTGGAGTACAGCACATTTTATTCTGGTCACTTAAAGAACTCCTTCATACATAAAAATATGGCTGGGGGTGGTGGCTCACACCTATAATTGCAGCACTTTGGGAGGCCGAGGCAGATGAATCACAAGGTCAGGAGTTCGAGACCAGACTGACCAACATGGTGACCAACCCCGTGTCTACTAAAAATACAAAAAATTAGCTGGGTGTGGTGGTGGGCACCTGTAATCCCAGCTACTTGGGAGGCTGAGGCAGGAGAAGAACTTGAGCCTGGGAGGCAGAAGTTGCAGTGAGCCAAGATCACATCATTGCACTCCACTCCAGCCTAGGTGACAGAGCAAGACTCTGTCTCAAAAAAATAAATAAATAAATAATATATATATATGAGATAGTGAGTTTGTTTAAAAATGATCTCTAAACTGTCATTGATGGGTTATGTTGAAAGTATTTGTGGAGTAAAAACATTTAGAGTGTTATCTCCCACAAGTATGAAATATGGCATTAACTATCCAAAAAAATACAAAAAATTAAATATTTCTTCTCTAGGTGAAACCAGCTCCTCCCCTCCTCCTTATTTATTACATTCTGCTTCTAAGCAGTACTTTTATTTGAAAAGTGCATGCAAGTTACTGCAGAGCCTTTTATAAATCTCGTGCATGCACGCTTGTGCACACGTGTACACTCGGCAATTGAGCTAGAATGATTTACCGGAAAATTGATGTGTGTTTTGTTCTGTCACTTGCCTTCCCCAGTTGAAAAAAAAATGACAGGTTCTCTCTCCATCTCACCCAATCTCTCTATCTCTCTTTCCCCAGCTTTAGCGATTTTACAGAACCCATAATCAATGCTGCTGTTTGAGAGCCTCGTCTTTTTGTATTTTATGAAATGTAAAGCACATTGAAGACATTTCCTGAGGTGTCCTTGAGGGAATGGGAAGGGGGATGAGTGCATTGGAGAGCTGAACAGTGACAGCAGCAGCAAGTTGCAGTTTCTAAATCAGAGGTGTGGTCAGAGGCCAGCAGTTTCTCAAGTGATGGGACTTGTGCCTATAAAGTGAAATGTCTCAGCAAGACCTCAGGAGGCAAAAGGCTTTCTGGTGCTGTTGGTAAGGCAGGACTTTAGCATGAGGATTTCTCTTTGTAAATGGTCTCTGTTACCCCTTGAAAAAGAAAAGCCTGTTCACCCACAGGGAGACCTTGGGGCTGTGACAGTGAGAAGAATAGGGTCTGGTAGCAGATTCTGTTTTCCAAAGGTGGACTCCACAATATCTTCCATCCTACATGCCCTTCTTTGATGTGGCCCTGCCACACTCTATAGAGGGGTGAGGTCTAGTTTCTCTCCCCTTGCATCTGGGCTGGCCTAGAGATTGGCTTGTAACCTGAAGTCGTGCAGCTTCTGCTTTTGTATTAGTCCATTTTCATACTGCTATAAAGAACTGCCCGAGACTCGGTAATTTATAAGGAAAATAGATTTAATTGACTTACAGTTCAGCATGGCTAGGGAGGCCTCAGGAAACTTACAATCATGCAAAGGGGAAGCAAGGCACCTTCTTCACAAGGCAGCAGGAAGAAGTGCCTGGTGAAGGGGGAAGAGCCTCTTATAAATCCATCAGATCTCATGATAACTCACTCACTATCAAGAGAACAGTATGGGGGAAAAAGCCCCCATGATTCAATTACCTCCACCTGGTCTTTCCCTTGACACTTGGGGATTATGGGGAATATGGGGATTATAATTCAAGATGAGATTTGGGTAGGGACACAGAGCCTAACTATATCAGTTTTGGTTTTTGGCAAGTAAGTTCTCTGGGCACTCCTTCCAGGGGTGCTCCATTGCAAGACCCAGCTGGCTGCTATGCTGTAAGAAACCCAAGCTTGGTGGACAGGCCGTGTGTAAGCACTCCAGTCGACAGCATTGGCCAGGCTCAGTTTTGCAGCCATCCTGAACAGCTTCCAGATGATTCCAGCCTCTCGCTCTTCTTCTTCCCATCTGAGTCCCCAAACATTGTGGAACAGAGACAAGCATGCACAGGGTGCCCCAACTGAATTCCTAACCACAGCATTCATGATTGTACTGAAATGGTTGTTGTCTTATGCCACTAATTTTTTTTAAATGAGCTTTATCAAGGTATTTTAAGACATATCCATCACCCAAAAATTTCACTGTGCTTTTTGTCATTAGTTTCCTCTCCTAATCCCAATCCCAGACAACTTCACATCTGCTTTCTGACTCTGCAGTTCCTTCTTTTCTAGAAATTCCATACAAATGGACTTACATGAGTCTTTTTTTTTTTTTTTTTTTTTTTTTGACACAAAGTCTCACTCTGTTGTCCAGGCTGGAGTGCAGTAATGCTATCTTGGCTCACTGCAACCTCCGCCTCCTGGGTTCAAGAGATTCTCATGCCTCAGCCTCCTAAGTAGCTAGAATTACAGGCGCCCACCACCAGGCCTGGCTAAGTTTTGTATTTTTAGTAGAGATGAGGTTTCAGTATGTTGGCCAGGTTGGTCTCAAACTCCTGACCTCAGGTGATCCACCTGCCTCAGCCTCCCAAAGCGCTGGGATTACAGGCGTGAGCCATTGTGCCCGGCCTATATGAGTCTTTTATTTGAAGTTGCAGTGAGCTATGATTGCACCACTGATCCCCAGCCTGGGTGAAACAATGGGACCCTGTCTCCCAAAACAATAATAATGATAATAATAATAATATGAGTCTTTTCTGTTTTATGCCACTGCACTTTTGGGATATTTTGTTATGTAGCAATGAATGGCTAGAAGAACTCCCCTTTCCATTGTCTAGACATTGCATGAGTTTTATGAACAATTGTGCCCCTAAGGAGGGAAGGGTGCCTGATAATGGCTAAGACTGAATTCTCTCTTTAGGCTAATTTAAGTGGATTTAAAAGAAGTGGACATGTGCTGTTTCCTCTTTATCTGAGTTGGTAGACTAAGATTCGTTTATGGTCTTTACCATGATGAAGTCAACGGATAGGCCTATTTTTAGAGTAGTGTTTAAGGGTTCTACACATTTTCATGAAACACAAAGAGCTACTGAATATGACCAGCTGACCAGCTCTGCTCCCCATCAGCTGCCTGTAACTGGGAAATGCAGCAGATCTTATCCATCCATCCTTCTGGTGCCACAACATAGACCTGCTGCCTCATTCCTCTATTCCAGGTCTGTAGAAGGCGACGAAGGTCACATTATCAAGTGGGAAACTATTGTGCCTCTGTTCTTTCAGGGAATTTTAGACTTTTAGAATCCCTTACAGGTTTGGGAGCTTTATATTTTTATTCTTTGCCAACCCAAATATCAAGAAGCCTGAGAGGAAGAATTGACTAGGCAAATGAACTGCCGTGGAGCTGTTTCTTATTTATAGGAAAGTAGTTATAAAAATCAAGGAAAGAGCCTGGTGCCCTTGCTTATGCCTGGGATCCCAGCACTTTGGGAAGCTGAGGCAGGAGGATCGCTTGAGCCCAGGAATTGGAGACCAACCTGGGCAACATAGGGAGACCCCATCTCTACAAAAAATTTAAAAATATAGCCAGGTGTGGTGGTGCATGCCTGTGGTTCCAGCTACTCAGGAGGCTGAGGTGGGAGAATCTCTTAAGCCCAGGAGGTCGAGGCTGTGAGGCATATGGCACCCCTATGCTCCAGGCTGGGAGACAGAGTGAAACCCCATCAAAAAAAAAAAAAAAGAAAAAAAAAGGCAAGGAGACAAAATCTATGGGGAAAGGAGTGGGTGAAAATTGAAGCAAACTCAGAAAAGTGTCCAAAATATTATGCCTAGAGGCAAACATAGGAAGGATCAAAAGAAAACATTTAGTCTCTCCTCACCCCTAATTTGCATGAAATCCAGTAAACACAAGTAAATGCACAACTAAACCAGGTTCTTTTCAACACCTCTGGGGAGGGCGCTCACAAGTCCTCCTGGGGTAACTCAGAGCTATTTAAAAATAATAAAGGAAAAGAATACTGTTGACAGGCGCTATGTGCTTTGCTTGATGTAACCCTTGTTTCTCAAATTGGTTTGTCTCTAGGTAATATTTTTATTAATCCTCTCAGATGCTTTAGTGTCACCTCATTGAAATTAATTTTTTTGTTGTTGGTCCAGGTCTCTGTGGAAGATGCTCTCTGTGGAGTGAATCATTAACTGGGGAGGAGGCCACCTAGATTCAGTTATAGAACATCGTGGATTAGATTGTCATACATCAAGGAGCCGAGGACCATTCCCTGGGTAGCAAAGGTGATTATGATTTATTGTAATTGTAAGTGGGCTCCAAGCTGGATAGAGGATTATCTGCTCATTACTCTCTCTTTGAAAAATCCAATCCGAAAGGAGGTCTTTGGAGGTCACAGATCTTTGGAGGGTCTTTGTGTCTTGTTTCTTAAGTCTGTCTTTACTCACGTGTTTATAGAGGACACAGATGAAGGCTGCTTGCCCCCTTTACATGGGACTCACAGTGCTCCCACTCAGTATGGCTCTCATCAGAGATCCCAGGAAACTCCCCCAAACCCACTGAAGTGAACTGTGGCTCAAACTCGGGAAGGAATGGCACATCCTGCATGTGTGTGTGACTCCTGGGTGATGTTCTTGGGGACAGGGGCGCCTTCTCCAGGAGTGGCCAGAGTCCTGTCTGACTTGGACCTGGTCATAACCCTGTCCACTGCATCCTGGCCCTGTATTCTGCTGCTTTTCCATGAGCCTCACCATTTGGCCCACATCTGGCCGGCCCCAGAGCTCTTAACACTACTGGAGTTGCCAGTCTCTGCCTCAAATTGCACAACATTTAGGTTTTTTTTTTTTTTAAATACAGAGTAGATTTTCTGCCTTTTTTTTTTTTTTGAGACAGGATCTCACTCTGTTGCCCAGGCTGGAGTACAGTGCCACCATCTCTGCTCACTGCAACCTCTGCCTCCCGGGTTCAAGCGATTCTCCCACCTCAACCTCCCAAGTAGCTGGGATTACAGGCACATGCCACCACACCTGGCTAATTTTTGTATTTTTAATAGAGACAGAGTTTCACCATGTTGGCTAGACTGGTCTTGAACTCCTGGCCTCAAGTGATCCACCCACCTCAGCCTCCCAAAGTGCTGGGATTACAGGTGTGAGCCACTGGTCCCGGCAGATTTTCTCTTTTAAGACCCAGTATTGTTTTACTGTCTTTTAGTCTAGATATTTATCTTTCTACTTATTATTGTATGGACTTACGCTGTTCTGGGAAGTTTTCTGAGCCACTCCTCCAAATAAGAATGCTCTCTGCTTGTGTGTGATCTTAAAAATAAAATCCCTTTATTATTGATTGGAAATTTAAACTCGATGACCTAGTTTCGGACTGAAACAGGTGTCACTTATAAACTAAGGGTTGCTTGGAAATTTTCTCATTATTCAAAAGCTTTCATTCCCCGCCCCCCACCCCTGTCCCCCCCTCTGCCACCCTCTGGTCATTTCCAATCTATTATTCAAGGATCTTTTGGTTGAAAAAGGTGGGGTTTAGAAAGATCTGACTCAACACTATCACTTTATGGGGTCACTGTTTTTTTTTTCTCTTTCTACACATAAGACACACTTACTTAGGTTGCAATGTTAATTAGCAAGCAAGAAAAGACAAGACAAGAGGAAAGCCGTAGCTTCTCTGACAATGAGAGTGCTTTGAATTCATGTGCACACTGGCAGTTGCCTGGCCAGGAGTGGGGACACATGGAGGGTTACTAGGCACATGGAGTAGTATTAGTTCACCTTGACTTAGGTGGCTTTAGGTGGCTCCTCCTTTTATCCCTTGGAAGAATCCATGTTCTTTGCCTTTGGTAGGAATATTGTTTCGTATCTTAGCCAAACCCCATCAAGGCTTCTTTAAAAATAATGAGTCACAGTCATTTTCTTAAAAAGGGACAAAGAAAAGGCTAATCAGTAAACGTGATATGGAGGAGAAAATTGGCATGCACATGTCAAGTGATTTAAGCCCCTTAGCAAGTGAGGGCTTTCTCCATCAGGCCAGACCTTGCATGATATATTTAATTGGGAGTCGGGTGGGAGTTTGGCGGAATTCCAAGCCAGAGCAACTCCAGGGAGAGAGGTGTGTGTGAGAAGAAGGGGTATGGGGTGGAGTGAATACCTGAGCGTTCAGAATCACAAAGGTTTCCAGGCAAAAATTATCCCTGCCCTCAACTAGACCCAATTAGGGAGAGTGACACAACCCACATCACTGCTTCTCAGCTCATTAATTCCTGCCACTTGAGAATGCAGATTTTCTTTCCCCCTATCATATCTCAAGTCCCAGGCAATGTACTTGTAGCTTGTGATGCTGCTGCATGAAGGCCTCGTGGCCATGGCAGGCCATGCTGTACAGGGCTGGGGCTGTATCGGTTCCGTAATAAAAAGTCAGTAGACCCATGCAGAATGCTAGAAAGAGCCTCACAATGACAAAGTGACTCCTGGTAATCCTAACTTTTTTGATTTAGTGGCAGAGCCTGACTTAAACCCCAAACCTTCTCATTTCAAGGTGAAATCATTCCCATCTCCTGCTCTAAGGCTTAATAAGGTGTGTATTAATCTGCCAGGGCTGCCATAACAACATACCATGGGCTGTGAGGCTTACACAACAGAAATTTATTTTCTCATTGTTCTGGAAGCTGGAAGTCCAAGATCAAGGTGTCAGCAGGTGTGGTTTCTCCCGAGGCCTCTCTCCCTGGCTTGCACTGCCTCTCACTGGAGGCAGTGAGAGGCTGGAAGTCCAACAGCAAGGTGTGTGCAGGTGTGGTTATTCTGGAGGCTGGAAATCCAAGATCACGGTGTCAGCAGGTGTGGTTTCTCCTGAGGCATCTCTCCCTGGCTTGCACTGCCTCTACACTGTCCTCACATGGCCTTTCATCTCTGTTCTAGCATCTCTGGTAAGGACATCAGTCATATTGGATCAGGGCCCACTCTAACAGCCTCATTTTAACTTGATCACATCTTTAAGGGCCCTTTCTCCAAATACAGTCACATTCTGAGAGATTCAGGTTAGGACTTCAATGTACAAATCTTGGGAGAACACAGTTCAGCCCATAACAGGGTGTGACAAGGACATCAAGAACATGGGAGGGAGATCACAGCCTGTCCTGTGGCTTCCATGCAGTCACTGACTCAACGTATAAACCAACATTCTGTATTTCCAGCCTTATTTCATTGTCTTTTTGGTCTGGGTGGTGATCTTGTTTCTCAGTAATTGACCATTCAAAGGGTACCCAGTTCCACAAGGAGGATGATGTTGGCTCTCAATGTTGGCTATTGCACTTGAGAAATACTTGGAGGAGATCTAGCATGGGAATCTATAAGGCATGGTAGTCTGTAAAATTCTCTGGGAGGCCCCAGAGAGAAATCCTAATTTCCAGTCCTAATTTCTCTGTGGTTTTTTTTTGTACATTCCTTTTTTCCTTTCCTTCAAGGAATACACTTTACATAAATTTGCTTTGATCATGCATGTGGAGCAAGAGTCATGGAACATTTTAAAAAATACTTGTCTTTTCTCGACATTGTAAACATGATAATTTCTGTTACAGACTAAATATTTATGTCTCCCCCAACCCCACCAATTCATATGTTGAAGTCCCAACCCCCAATGTGATGGTATCTGGAGGTGAACCCTTTGGGAGGTAATTAGGGTTAGATGAGCTCACGAGGGTGGGGACCTCTTGATGGGATTAGTGGCTTTATAAGCAGAGGCAGAGAGAGATTTTTCTCTTTCTTCTGGGAGCACAGTGGAAAGGCCATATAAGGTCACAGTGAGAAGATGGTTATCTGCAAGCCAGGGAGAGAGCTCTCTACTGATACCAACCCTGCTGGCAGCTTGATCTTGGACTTCCAGCCTCTAGAACTGTGAGAAAATAAATTTTAGTTGTGTAAGCCACCCAGCCAGTGGTATTTTGTTATGGCAGTCTACTACCATTTCCTAAGAAAAGAGTAATGCTTCTAGAAGAAAGGTAGGAGCAGCCATAATTTTAGAGAAAGTCATAGATCTTGGGTTTATCTATCAGATGCCTTTCAGTTCACAGACACCTCTAGAATTCTGTAGAGAACACTGATCTTTTTCTCTTTGTGAGATTTAGGAGTGGAGCTTTCTACCAGGAGACACTAAGTCACTTGGTGGAATGTGACAGAGGCATGAGAATCAGGTTTCCCTGGCATAAACTGATGTGAGAATAGGTCACCAGGCACCTGCTATGGCTGGAAATGCCTGTGTACAGTGCGCAGTGCATTCACCCAGCACTTTCCTCGTTCGCCCACCAGGACTCTCCTCGTGTCAAATGTGCAGAAGGAAAGGAATGAGGGTCTGGCATTTTAATGGATTCGGGGTAAAACACTGCATCCTCTGAAGTGATCCATATATTCTGGAAGTCAAAAATGTTTTATCTAAGTAAGCAGATCATTGCCTCAGTTCTCTTACAGTTTTCGAAATGTGTATGTGTTTGTGTGCATGTGTTTGATTTGTACTTAAAGTGTCAGGTCCCTGACATCACAGTTGTGGGTGGTTAGATCTGATGTCAGGAGGGGATATTAGGGACAGATAGAGAACTACAGGGAAGGCAGCTTGATCCATGTCTGCTCTGGTGTGTCTCACACAGCTTTGAACCCATGGACCGGCCTCCTGCCCTTGGCTGCTGGGAAGCTTACAGCTCAGCCATCTCTGTGTTCTGGTTTCTTTCTTCCCACTCCCTGAAAGCAGCGACTAGGAGATAAGAATAACTTACACTGGAAGTGTGGCTGTGGACCTAAGTGTGGATAAGCATAATGTACGAAGTGAATGCTGCTGACACCTAGCAGGCTGTTACTCTCCACTCTTGTTATCGGAGGCAGCAGGCAGGGGAGGAGATTCGGCTGATCTGTGTCCAGGTCCTGCTCTGAGGCTCCCTGGCTCAACACGACCTATTCACCCCGCTGACTTTGGCCTCCTCATCTGCAAAACGGGAGGAATATCTGCCATGCCTGATTCACAGGGTTGCTGTGAGGATTAAATGAGAATATATTTGTAATTTCGGAACGTATTTGTAGTATGTACTTATATCACATACGTATGTAATATGTATGCATATATGTATGTGCATACATATAAATATGTATGAATTATTCTTATCATTTCCTAGTCATCATTTTATGTGAAATGCGGCAATAATGGAGAACTTACGGGAGGCAAATTCAATGTTATGACTGACATTCTGAAAGGACCCTATGTGGGGGAGGAGGGGGGTGCAGTAATATATGACTTCATTTGTGGTGAGAGGGCGTGCAGTTTTAAGTATGTGTGGCCTTCCAATTGTCTCTAGTTTGTTTTCTAAAACCACAGTTCATGACATCCAGCTTTTAGAAGACGAAATGTTTCCCTGATGAAAAAAATATTAGCAGTAGGTTAGAAATATCGAAAGAAACACATAAGTTTGTGCCCTCCAATGTGTCTTTAAGACTCCTCGGAAAGATAGCAGCTGGTATTCCAGAATTTTTTCTAACTTAAATTCATTTCTCCTCCTCCCTCCCCACCATTTTTTCCTAGTTAGAATTTAGTGTTTGCCGGCTGGGCTTGTTCATCCTGTGCTTGTCGGCTCCAGCTTGGGTCAAACGTGAGCGGCTGGGCATCAGGGACCACAAGGTGGCGCTCTTGCCCGTGGGGGTGGGATCTGGCCCACCTTAAGATGGCCTCCACCTCCCCTTGGCCGTGGTTCAGAATCCCCCCAGACTCATGCAAAGAGGGCACAGCTATTTGTGAAGGAGGTCAGTGCCTGCAGCGAGATGATTGAAAGAAGGTGGGGAGCTCTGGATTCCTCTCTCTGGGTCAGCCTCTGGACTGATGCAGCGTTGATGCTGCACGTCCTGTGGAGTGGGTACACTGGGAGTCTAACCTGGAGACAGCCACTCACGCTTGACCCCGTCCCAAAAAGAAAAAGGCCCACGAAGCTTTCAGGAAGCTCTACTCTGCTTTCTTCCCAATGATCTCCACAGCAATGGGCATTTCTTTTCTTTTTCCCCCTTGAAATTTAACTTAATGTTACATTTTATTTAATTATTTCTCCCCATGCCAAAAAAAAAAAAAAAAAAAGATACAGAATAGCTTAATTGAGACACTAAAAGAGAATAAACTGAATAAAAGGAACTCACGGCAAATGGAAATTAAAATGAAGATCAAGTTAGACTCAGTGTGCAAACCTATAGAGCCTATATATTTATGCTTGAAGTTCTCAGGGAAGCAAAAGCTCTTGCCTTGGGCCCCCTGCTGTAATGCAATTTGTGCAGGCCCTGAAGGTATTCACAGAGCTGTCTGGGCCATAAAGGCTGTCAGCCCCATCCTCCAGGCCCTCTCTCTCTTCCTTGACGGCTGGTCAGATGTTAGAGGTTGCAGCAGAGGACTCTGAGACCCTAGGGAATGGCAGGGCCACAAAAAGAAAGTGCCTGGGTCCCTGAATTGCTGTGTGGATGAGAGCTTCCCACTGACCAGGAACCCCTCTTGGAACTTTATAAGGTCTGTTGTGTTTGAAATTGTTGGTTGAAGCAATAGCCTGTCTGATTAATATGCTTTCCATTGTAGTCTGGGCAGCCTTGAGAACCATCAGGAGTTTGAGCGACAGTCAGAATCATGTTGGCTGTGAGCCTCTATCCTGGTTGATTGTGTGCCTGTCCTGTGTGTCCCAGCTGGTGCCATGTGCCTCCTTAGGCCTGCTATAGATTTGTATTTCTATCAGTGAAATTTGCTTTGGTCTCTGATTATTACTTTCTTCCTACTGCTACTTATTTTCTGCCCATTCAGAAGTGGAGGATGATTTTTTTCTCAATTGACCAAAGATTTAGCTCTAGCATTAGATATTCAGCTTACCAAGGCATTACACCTTTTGCCTATAGCTTTTCTTCTTTCCCAGTCCATTCCCCAGGATACCGTTTCCCAAATTGTTCTGTGGAACACTAGCTTAGTACATGATATCGATAAATATGTGGGGATAAAGAAGGGTTTTATGGCCAAATTATTGAGTAAAAAAATGGATTAGATGAAGTTGAAGATTTCTTGATGAGTATGGTGGCACATGCCTGTAGTCCAGGCTACCTGAGAGGCTGAGGCAGGAGGATTGCTTGAGCCCAGGAGTTAGAGTCCAGCCTAGGAAACATAAATAAATAAAACAAGACAATTAAAAAAAGATTTCTTTAATGTAGGACTTCTCGGAGCTTTTAACATTCTAGTGAAGCGAACAGCAAAGTGTGGCTCATAGGCCAAATCTGACCTGCCATCTGCTTTTGCAAGTAAAGTTTTATTGGAACACAGCCATGCTCATTTGTTGACATATTCTCCATGGCTGCATTCTTGCTACAGTGGCAGAGGTGAGTAGCTACCTCAGTGACCAAATAGCACACAAAGCAGAAAATATGTACTTTTTGGCCTTTTAGAGAAAAGGTTTCCCAACCTCTGCTCCCATGTCTCCAAAAGGAGGAATACATGTGGGTTCACACATAGGGGTTCACACTTATTTGGCTTCAAATCCCTTCCTTCCTTGGACAACCTATTAACCTCTTGAGAGTTTCAGTTACTCTTGGAAGATGTCATCAGAAGATCGGAAGGCCTTCGTATGACCTTTCGTATTACCATATATTCATATTATCTTTTATCTCTACCTCCACTGCCAAACTCAAACACATTTCTAGTTGCCCATGAACCCTCATCTCAACTTTTTTCTCACAGCAAGTTCCCTGCCCTGTTTCTTTTCCAACTCCTCAGTCCCAGGAGTTACTTCTCTTAATCCCGGTGTTCTGAATGACTGCAGGATTGAAATTCTGTGTCCTACTTCTCTCTAAGAGCACTGGATGGCAAGGTTCTGCAGGTGGGCAGGTCTGCCCATCCCCTGTATTAACCATGGTGGAGGGCGATGAACCTGACAGAGTGCACAGGCTGCCAGCTGCCCTGGAGCCTGCCTGCTCCTAACTGGCATGCAGGCCATGTATGGTAATGCAGGAGGCCAGCCTCCGGCCTCGGGAAGGCTCATTCCTACCTCCGGGCAACTGTAGGTGTGCAAATAGCTCAAGGAAGGATCATTTTAAATGCCTTGAAAGCCTGATTTGTAAATAATCTAAGACCAAAGACAGAGCAAGTTAAATATTTATTTGAAGATTATGTCTCTAAGGAGGGATTGTTGAAAATTAGTGAGTGCCTTCCCTTCTTGCCTTCCCTCCCATGCTGGAGGGCATATTATTTTTATGGCTGTGTTTGACAGCCAGAACAAGCCTCTGTAGATTTAGTGGTTGTTTGTAGTGGCATTTATGTGTTTGAATGAGCTGGGCAAACAAGAAGGAGGGAGGTGCGGGTGGTTAATTAACTCTGAGAATCTCTTTGCCCACACTTCCATACTCGGGAAATGCTGGTAAAAGAACCATTCACAGGTTTTTTAAGAAGAATAGCCACACAAAAATCCTTCCCTTCACAGGGCTGGTTTGGAAAGCACAGCAAATCAGCACTGCTGCCATTGTAGACTCAGAATCTCCAGGGTGAAAGGCTTGCTTCTGAGCAGAAAATGTATGTGGCCATGACTTTCTGGATCAGAAAACCAGCAGTCCAGTCAGTTCCTGGGATACTGGCATTCATTCATTCACCCAATAGTTTCTTGCCACTTGATAGTTGTAGGGCCTGGGTATGTTCATATATATATACATATATCCAGGTCAGCCTGCTTTCTGAGGTATACACAGAAACAGATTTGAAAATTGCTATTTTTTCTTTTTTAATGAATAAATATATAGTGAAAATCAAGCCTGATGGAAAAAAAAAAAAAACTCCAAAAGTCTTGGTCGATCAACCTTGCATTTAACCATCTATAGCACTTTCCTCTCCTGGGGTATTTTATAAGATAAACTAGGCTCAGACTGTGGGCACCTGGATTCTCATCCCATTTCTCCCAGACAGAATCTGTGAATTCTTGGGGGAAGCCCCTCACCTCTTTTGGCCTCACTGTTGAGATGAAGGTGTTGGATCACCTCACTCTCTGGGCCTCCTTGTTGAGATGAACAACTTGCATTAAATAAATGTCCCCTCAACTTGCATGATCTTAGGAATAATCTGGAGGATCCAATTCAGTAGATCTGGGGTAAGGCCTGGGAATCTAAGATTCTATTAAAAGCCCCAGGTGATGGTCATGGGAACATCTGGGAAACACTGGATTGGTTGATCTTTGTGGTCCCCTCTGGATATGACCTTTTAATATCATCATTTTTCCAGGAACTCCCCAACCCACTTCAATGGATATCTCTGAAAAAGCTTTAATAAGAGTCCTGAGAATCACTGGACTTTTCAAACCACACAGACAAAAAGAGAAGCATCAGAGAAAGGTCATACACAAACGTTTCAAAACCACTGATGCACCGTAGCTCACAGGTGTTCTCCTTGAATGGGGTAGCAGGGACATAAATGGGGCAGATGCCCTTAGTGACAAAAAGCACAATGGCGAAATGAGGACAAAGTCACTCTACTGTGCCGTGGCCCCAGGAATGTGGAGAGTGCATGGGAGGACGGGACCGTGTGTGGATGTGGGGTCAGAAGCCACCCATCCAGCTTTGATACTGTGGATGCCATTGGGCACTGATTTCAGGAGATACACAGAGGAAGGGGGAGCTGTGGGCACCTCTTCTTTCCCTGACTTACCATGGCCCTCTGGGGTAGGGAGGTTAAGAACTTATAGGCACTCACTCTCCCCTCTGTCCCAGGCTCTCATCCCAGGCCCTGGGATGCTGCTGCCAGCTCTCTGGGTCATCCTCTAGTACTTGCTCTCCTTCCATCTCTTCTCCACGGCACCTTTCGTCCCTCTGCAAGAAACTTTTCATGCCTACAAGCCCCACTCCTTGTGCATGAGAGAAAAATGAGAGAAGCTCTTTTTTGTTGTGCACAGAGGTTTTGCAATACCCCTTCTCCTCTTGCTCTGTGGGTCTAGCCCTAAATCCTACTAACTCCTGCTAGGTGGCTTAAGCTTTTGGGCTCTGGTGAGCCCTTCACCACTCATTGTCCCTCTAGCCTTAGGGGAGGCATCAGCTTTGTGCTCTTCTGAGCTTTAGGTTGCCTCAGCATCTCTTGTTGGGCTTCTCAGCTCTTACATCATCTTTGTGTTAGTTTGTGGCATTAAGTTCCTTTGGTGTAAGAGACCTGTATGCGTTTCTGTTTTTCTGACTTGACCCCAAACATCCTAATTTTCAAGGTAGGCCCCCGGACTTAATTGCTGCTCTGAGTAATGCATATAGCAGTAGCATCTGACAAGTGACTGGCTGAGATGCCATACTTAAACAAAAACCTCACACTTAGGATGTCCCAAATTGAATACATTGACCTTTCCAATTGTCTTCCGATCTCAGTGTTTACAGAATAACATTTCTGGCCTGTTGCAGTTACCAGTGTTCAGATTCTCAATGTTCTCTACACCTCTTCCCTCTACCTCACCCCGCACATTCAATACAATGCCAGTCCTCTTGATGACAGTGCCCTGATAAGTACGAATCCACACCCCCATAAGCATCCCCATAACCCAGCTTCAGGCTGTTATTTTCCTTTTGCTGCAAAGGCCTCTGCTGGTCCCTGGCTTTTGGTGTCTTCCCACCTCTGATCCACACATGTGCTTCTGGAGGGATATTAGTCAAGCACAACTCTGTTCTGTCCACCGCTGACAAGACAAAGGTCCAACTCTCCCGGCAAATGAGCCCTTGGAGGATCTAACCCATCTATATAGCCTCGCTCCTGGCAGGCGGTACCTCTCACCATTTCTCAGGCATACCTTGCCTTTCCTGCATTCACACTGTTCCCTCCTCTCAGAATGCCCTTTCTTCTTATTTCTACCTAGCTTCAATCTTGGTTTAATGCCGGCTCCAACCTAAAGCCTCTCCTAATCCTCCTATGTGGAACTAATCTCTCCTTCCTCAACGTGCTCCTGCGTTTCATTGTTCAGCCCCTTTGCCTCTTACCACATTCTGCCTTGTAGGGTCGCTATGTTGCTAAGTCACCCCCAAATGGAAAGTCCTCTGGACGTGGTGCTTGTTCATATGTACAGCTCCTATCAAATAGTTGCTGCTCAGTGGAGACTGTGTAGAAGACATGTTATGGTCACTCAGTTAATGCATATCACATTTGTGAATTACAGCAATGCTTTCATACATACCTCTCTATATTTAAATCTATCTATTATTTTGTCAATGACATTGCTATTCTTCTTGGGAAATAGTACTGGCTTCTCTTTTTAACCCAGTCTCTTAAACACAATCACTGGATATTAATAATTTATTAGACAAAATTTCCCATACAGATGATTTGAGTGTCAGTCACATGCACATGTTAGGTGATTTGCATACATTATTTTATATAATCCTCTCAAGGAGGGACTCTCTTTATTTTATAGATGAGAAAAACTAAGGCTCATACAGATTAAAGACTTTTATCAGCACTGTTAGCTGGTGAGTGGCGGGGCCAGGATCTGAAGGGGGATCTACATGATTTAAAACCTTACGTCATAGAAGGATACGTTCTTTACCTTCATCTTGGGGAAGAAAGATTTATCTCATGAGAAAAGACTAAATTTACAGGTGAAAACTTCCATTTCTTGTGTCTTACTGGGCTTGGAACTTCTCCGCTGGTCTTTGATGACCCTGGGCACTAGTGAGGTTGCCCACCTTACTCCCTTTCTCCTCTGGTTTTCTCCATAGTAACACAGATACTTCTTAATGAAGTCCTGCACCCCAGATTCCCAATCTAGTTCTTTCACCAGCTCACTATCATTAACCCCACCCCCAGCCCCAGGTAGGCATGCCATCCTAATTCTCAATAGCTCACCAGTTGAAAAATAGCTTCTCCTTAGAAAAGACCCAGAGGATGCCATGCTGGCTGGTGGGAGATGGATCTTGCCATCACGGTCACAGACGTGAGATGAGCAGCAGAATTCCTGGCTTGGCCTCCGTGTCGGGTCTGAGGAGGCTGGAGCTGTTGGCAATTCTTTCCCGGGTCTGTCTTGCCTGCCAAGTTGGTTGACCTCTGGGGCATGGTGAAAGGTGTAGCTTTTTGGTTAGCTATTTTTCAGGGCTTTTCGGTTCCCTTGCTTTCTTTCCCCTTTAGTTTTTCTTTTCAGAGAGACTCTTAGCTTCCTCATTCAAAGCAATAGCCCAGATGCATTGAGGCATGGGGGCCCAGAGGCACTGGACTCATTAACATGAGTCCTGTAAGTGAGTATAAAAGTGTTAATACAGTAGCAACGTGAGCCGGCTCCCTTTAAAAACAAAAAACAAAAAACAAAAAAACTCTTAGTTTTAGATAATCCTCATTGTCTTTCTTGCCTTATTTCTTCTCCACTCAGAGTTTCTGTCTTTCCTTTTACCCTTTCTTTACTCTTCTCTCCATCTCCCTTTGTCTTTCATCTCTCTTTAAAGGCAAAACACGACACAGCTTCTCAGTGTATGCCTGTCAGACTTGTTGGCCCTCAGGCTGAAAAAGTTCTCTGAGTTCTCAGGAATCCTCCCAAGGCTGGCTGGCTGGCTTTGAGGACTATCACACCAAAAAGTACGGCTGCCTTCCAGGTACAGACCAGGTTGGACTGGATTGGGAGTCTAATTACCAGCAGAAAATTAAAGAAAGGTAATAATTGCCCTTAAGCACTTAACAAAAGCAAATCTCACCTTGAAGGTTTGTAAATTTGTAGTGAGGACTGATTTAAGGGAGCTTGTGCTGCACTCTTTGTGTTTGATTTGCAAACCAGAATGCACACGCCTCCATATGCATAATTGGATCCTCACGGTCTCTGCCTCCATGTGACCATGCAGTAGTTTATTTATCCAGTGCTCATTCAAAGAAAAGCTGAATGGAACAAGAAAACTCCCACTTTGCGATAGGATTAGATACCATGGAGTATTCCTCCCCCGTACTCTTTCAAAGATTTTTTTTTTAAGTTTCTAAATCTGCTTGGGAAGAAAAAGTAAATTGCCAGAAGTGAGATTAGTGGGGAATATTGTTCTTAGGACAATAGTGTCTTTATGGCTTGACTGGTATGAGCTCCCCGCTTCAAAAAAATACAAGAGCTGGAGGTGTGGGGGTTCTTAATTGCCTACATCTGATCAACTGGCAGCAAAAAAAAAAAAAAAAAAAAAAAAAAGAAGAAGAAAGAAAGAAATCTCATTCAGCTCTGATTTGGCCTGGATCAAGTCCACTTGCTAATCAGAGTTTAATGAGGATGCCACTGGCCCTGTTGTATTTGCCGATGCTCCCACTAAGGTCCCTGGCCTTCTGTTTGTGCAGGGAGCCCTTGCATCCCGCCGCCCCACGAAGCAGGATGCGGGCTGAGATGGAAAAGTCCCGGCCCGGAGAAGTTAATTAAGTTTAGGCCCTTGGCATTCCAAGTCACCGGAACCGATGGTGGGAAGCCTCACCCACCGGCACAAAAGAGACCCACATGGAGCTCTGAATGACTGTCCCTGGCGGTGGTAGCTGGGCTTCTGCGCGCCCCACTGCCAGCTCTTAACCCCGGGAACTGTGTCCCCTCCCCTCCACTGCACAAACTGAATAGGCCTGCAGGACCGCGGAGGGCCCTGGCTCTGGCGTAGGAGGTTTTGGGAAGCGCATGGTCCAGCATCTGATGTTACAAGAGCGCGGATGCCAGGCCCTGGCAGGGATTGACAGATCTGTGAAGGCTCAGACGAAGGCCTGATTTGTTTTGTGACAGTCCCTTTGGTTTTTAACACAAATTATCATAAGCAAAAAAATTGAACTTTAGGTGAGCAAGCCACTCTTTCTTTCTTTCTTTTTTTTCAATTGTATATTCCATAATCTCTGAGTAGAGGAAATTGAGCATCTGTGTCTCCATGGGGATGCTGCAGAGAGGTGTAAGTCTTGGGTTCAAGGAGCCCCAGGATAAGGGACTCCCCCTCCTTGCTGCCTGTTTGTGTTCCTGGCAAGCAAAGCCAGGAGGACAGTGGAAAGAACGGGAGGTTGAGAGGCTAACTGACTTGGGTTTGAGTTCCAGGCCCACCTGAATTCTTTGAGGCTCAGTGTCCCTTATGACAAATAGAAAAATCATAGTCATTGGCCAGATAACAATGTCTCGGTCAAGACAGGGCTAGTATATGACAGTGGTCCCATAAGATTAGATGGAGCTGAAAAAATCCTATCACTTAGAGACATGATAACTGTGGTAATGTCATAGCACAAGGCATTGCTCACGTGTTTATGGTGATCCTGGCAGAAACAAACCTACTGCCATGCTGGCTGTATAACAGTCGGACATATACATACATATGTGCAGTGCATACTGCTTGATAATGATAATAAATGACTGTTATTCATTTATGTATTTACAATACTATACTTTTTATTATTATTTTGGAGTGTACATCTACTAAAAAAAAAAAGTTAATTGTAAAAGAGCCTCAGGCAGGTCCTTCAGAAGGTATAATAGCAGAAGGGATTGTTATTCTAGGACCGGATGGCTCCACGTGTGCTTCTGTCCCTGAAGACCTTCCAGTGGGAGAAGATGTGGAGGTGAAAGACAGTGATATTGATGATCCTGACCCTGTGTAGGCCTAGGTGTGTTTTTAGTCTTAGGTTTTAGCAAAAAAGTTTACAAAGTAAAAAGTAAAAGCTTAAAAAATAGAAAAAGCTTATAGAAAAATGATATAAAGAAAAATGTTTTCGTAAAGCTGTAAAATGTGTTTGGGTTTCAAGCTAAATGTTATCATAAAAGAGTCAAAAAGCTTAAAAAAGAAAACTTTAGGCCAGGCGCGGTGGCTCACCCTTGTAATCCCAGCACTTTGGGAGGCCGAGGCAGGTGGATCATGAGGTCAGGAGTTCAAGGCCAGCCTGGCCAAGATTGTGAAACCAAGTTTCTAAAAATTAGCTGGGCGTGGTGGCGGGCACCTGTAATCCCAGCTACTTGGGAGGCTGAGGTAGAGAATTGCTTGAACCTGGGAGGTGGAGGTTGTAGTGAGCCGAGATTGCACCACTGCACTCCAGCCTGGGCGACAGAGCAAGACTTCATCTCAAAAAAAAAAAAAAAGAAAAAAAAAACAGAAAAAGAAAAAGAAAACTTTAAAAAGTAAAACAGTTACAATAAACTAGGGTTAATTTATTATTGAAGAAAGAAATTTTAAACATAAATTTAGGGTAACCTAAGTGTGCAATAATGCATAGTCATGCCCTAGGCCTTCACGTTCACCCACCACTCACTCATGAACTCACCCAGAGCAACTTCCAGTCCTGCAAGGTCCATTCATGGCAAGCGCCCTATAAAGGTGTATTGTTAAAAAAGTAATTTTTTTAAATACTTTTTTTTTCATTTTTACAAGACAGAGTCTTGATATGTTGCCCAGGTTGGTCTCAAACTCTTGAGTGATCTGCCGGCCTTGACCTCCCAAAGTGCTGGGATTACAGGCATGAGCCCCTGCACTCAGCCCTAAAATGAAATATTTTATACTGTATTTGTACTGTACCTATTCTATGTTTAGATATGTTTAGGTACACAAATAGCTGCCATTGTGTTTCAGTTGCCTACAGTATTCAGTGTAGTACCATGCTGCCCAAGTCTGTAACCTAGGAGCATAGGCCATACCATATAGCCTAGCTGTGTAGGAGGCTATACTTTCTAGATGTGTATAAGTACGCTCTACGATGTTTGCACAATGAGGAAATCACCTACAGTTGTGTTTCTCAGAATGTGTCCCTGCCGTTAGGTGACACATGACTGTACTTACCATAGTGTGAGGATTGAGATATGTGTGGACATTGTCAGGAGTGTCATTCTCAAGGTCACACGATAAGTGGGCCTGTTCCTTCCAGGCTGATGGTTCTCAAAATCTAGCCATCATTAGAATTCCCTAAAGAGCTAGTGAGCATGCGTGCTCCTGGGCTCCACCTACAGAGACTGATTCAGCAGGCCTGAGAATGTGCATTCCTAACAAGATCCAGGTGATGCTGATGCAGGTGAATTGTGGACCAGGTTTCAAGACATAACCTTAGATGATAGGGCAGTCAGGCAGGGTTCTGCAAGTACTAAGTAGTTTTATGATATCTGAAGCCACCTCCATTTACAGTATTATGGGTAGAATTTATTCTACTGGTCTATAATTAATTTTTCTTTCAGTGTCTCTCTTATTAACATTTATTGAACATTTTCAGTGTCCCAAGCATTATATCATACTAAGCCTATTACCAATATTATCTCATTTAATCCTCTCTTTTTCTCATTAAAACTTGCAACTAGCTGCATGGCTTTCTCATGCCGTTCATAATAACTTAAGATCAAACTGTTACCTTTTCAATGAGGACTTACGCTTTTTAAAATCAAACCCTCTCTTCATTCCTCAGCACATCTTAGCCTCCTTTTCTGCTTTTTTTCCCTTTGAAAAGTATTAATCGCTATTGAATATACTATATATTTTATTTATTTCATTTGTTATCTGAATACCCTCAAGATTTCCTTCCTCCCTCCCTTCCTTCCTTCCTTCCTTCCTTCCTTCCTTCCTTCCTTCCTTCCCTCCTTCCTTCCTTCCTTCCTTCCCTCCTTCCTTCCTCCCTCCCTCCCTCCCTCCCTCCCTTCCTTCCTTTCTTCTGTGTTGTTTACTGGGATTTCTCTAGTCTCTACAACAGTCACTGACCCATTCTAGGTGTGCTATTAAAATGTATTAAACAAATGAAAGAACCAGCTCAGGAAGTAGATATTTCACTTTGTGGATGAAAAACAGGTTTAGGAAAGATAGGTAATTTGGTCAAGATTGCATACCAATAGGTGGACAAGAAACAACAAAAACTCAGGTATGTGTGTCTCCAAAGCCGTGCTCTCAACCCGGGGCCACCTGCCCTCACTGCCATCGTGCTCTGGGCTAATTTGGGCAGGTTCCACTGGGAGCCCAGAAACCTAACATCCAGCATCCCACAGGGCTCCGAAGGCCTCATTCTCTCCTGAGAGAGCAAACTGAGAGTGTAGGGTGCAGGTTGACCCGAGGTGGGGAAGATGGTCTTCTGAGAACATCACACCTCAGCCAGCCCATTGTTTTGGAACATCTGGGTGCAGCAACAGAGAATTTTACCAACACACCACTCCCTCTTTGCTGAAGAGCTGACTGAACATGTTTTTCTGCTTCACAATTTGAATTCACCCTCCAAGAAAATCCTTTCTGCAGCCCATAGGGAAGCTCATATATCTTATTTTATAATCCCACTGCTGAAATGTCAGCTGTAAACTGTGGAAGCCCATTTGGTTTTAATGCACGAGTGGCTCAATACATATTTGAGCAAATTAGTGAACAAAACTTTTTAAATTAAACTATTTTTTTGAGATAATTGTAGATTCATGTGCAGTTGTAAGAAATAATGCAGAGATATTCCTCAAACCCTTTACCCAGTTTCTCCCAATGATGATATCTTGCATAGCTGTAGTTCAATATCACAATCAGGATATTGACATTGATGCAGTGAAAATGCAGAACATTTCCATCTCCACAAGCATCTCTCATGTCGCTCTTTTATAGACACACCTAGTTCCCTTCTATCTTCCCTGTCCATAACCTGCTGGCAATCACTCATCTGTTCTCCATTTCTATAATTTTGTCATTTCAAGCATGTTTTATAAATGGAAACATACAGTATGTAGCCTGGTAGGATTGACTTTTCTCACTTAACATAATTCTCTAAAAATTCATCCAAGATGTTGTATGGGCCAGCAGTTCATTTCTTCACTGCTGGGTAGTATTACTTCATGATGTAGTTATACTAATTGTTTAACCATTTACCTATTGAAGGACATTTAGATTGCTTCCAATGTTTGTCTATTAAGAATAAAGCAGCTATGAATATTCACGGATAGGTTTTTGTGTGAACGTGAGTTTTCATTATTCTGGGATAAATGTGCAGGTTTATAATTGCTGGGCCATATGAAAGTTGATGTTTAATGTTTTTCTAAAACCACCAAACTGTTTTCCAGAGTGGCTGCAGCATTTTGCACTCCCACCAGCAATGTATGAGTGACCTGGTTTCTCTGTATCTTCCTCGGCATTTGGTGTTGTCATAAATTTTTATTTATATCATTCATATTAGGTGTGTAGCAATATCTCACTGTGGTTTGAATTTGCATTTCCCTAGTGGCGAATGATGCGGAACAACTTTTCACGTGCTTATTTGCCATCCGTATTGCCTCCTTGGTGAAATATCTGTTTATGTTGTTTGCCCACTTTCTAATTATGCTGCTTGCTTTATTGTTATTGAGTTTTCAGAATTTTGTATACATTCTAGATAATAGTCTCTTGTGAGAGATGTGATTTGTAAATATATTCTCTCAGTCTGTATCTTGTGTTTCTTTTTTTTTTTTTTTTCCATTTTCTTACCAGGGATTTTCACAGAGTAAAAGTTTTTAATTTTGGTGAAGTTCAGTTTATCAATTTTTTTCTTTTATGCATGGTGCTTTGACATCTAGTGTATGAACTCTTTACTTAGCCCTCGATACTGAAGATTTCCTCCTACATTATTTCCCAAAAGTTTTACATTTTACACTTAAGTCCATAATACATCTTGTGTTAAGTTTTGTATAAGGTATAAACTTAAATCAAGTTTTATTTTTTTCATTGGTGAATGCCCAATTACTTTAGCACCATTTATTGACAAGACTATCCTTCCTCCATTAAATGAGTGGCACTTTTGTCAAAAAGTTGAGTATATTTATGTGTCTGTTTCTGGGTTCTTTATTCTATTCCATTGATCTGTGTGCCTATCTTTCCACCAATACTACAGTCTTGATTAATGTACTTTTTGATTAATATAAGTTTTGAAATCAAGTGGACTGATTCTTCTTACTTCATTCTTCTTTTTCAAAATTGTTTAACTCTTCTAGTTTCTTTTGCATTTCCATATAAATTTTAGAATAATCTCATCTGTATCTATAAAAAAATCTTGGCAGTGTTTGGTAGGAACTGCCTTAAATCTTTGTTTAATTTGGGAGAATTGACATCTTTACTATGTGGAGGGTTCTAGTCCATGTCCATGTGAGATATACTATGTCTTTGATTTCTTTCATCAGTATTTTGATGTTTTAAGCATGTGAGTCCTATACATATTTTGTTAGATTTACACCTGCTTTGTTTTTTGAGCTACTGGAAATGATAGTGCTTTAAAATTTGTTACCCTGTGTTTATTCATAATGTATAGACATGCAATTAATTCCTATATATTGATCTTATATCCTGCAGCCTTGTAGAAGTCACTTATTAGTTTTAGGAATTTTTTTTGGTAACTATCTTGAGATCTTCTCTGTAGGAAAATCTGTCTGCATGTAGAGGCAATTTTATTTCTTCCTTTCCAAGCTATATGCCTTTATTTACATTTCTTGCCTTATTGTCTTGGCTAGAACATCCAGTACTATATTGGATTAATGATGCATGCAGACATCCTTGTCTGATTTCATTCTTGGAGGAGAAGCATTCAGTCTTTCACCATTAGGTATAATTTTGGCTGTAAGTTTTTTTTGTAGATGCTCTTTATCAAGTTCTAGAAGTTCTTCTCTATTCCTGTTTTTCTGGGAATTTTTATCATGAATGGGTATTGGATTTCGTCAAATGATTTCTCTGTATCAATTGATAAGATCATGTGACTTTTTTCTTCTTTAACTTATTAATATGGTAGATCTTGTTGATTGATTTTCAAATATCAATTGGTTTTGCATATCTGAGAAAAAAGCCCACTTCGTCATGGTGTATAATTTTTTTTTTGTATTGCTGAATTTTATCTGCTAATATTTTGTCAAGAAGTTTTGCATCTAAATTCATAAGGGATATTGGTCTGTGTTTTCTTTTCCTTCTCCTTTTTTGTACTGCCTTATTGTCTTTATCTGGTTTTGGCACCAGGGTAATAGAAGCTTCATAAAATGAATTGGTAAGTATAACCTCCTCTTCTATTTTCTGGAAAAGATTATGTAGAATTAGTGCTAGTTCTTCTTTAAACATTCTCCAGTGAAACCACCTGGACCTGGAGATCTCTTTTTTGGGAATTTTTAAATTACAAATTCAATTTCATTAGTAGTTGTAGGGCTATTCAAATTTTCCAATGATCGATTTCATGTTGGGTGAGTTGTGAGAAATTGGTTCATGTCCTCTAAGAGTCAATTTTATGTGTGTAGAGTTGTTTGTAGTACAGAATGGGGGGTCCCTGACTTATGATGGTTTTAATGCAGGACAAGTGAGGCTCAAAGTGGGACTTAGCCCGTGAGGGTTCTTGGCTTTGCCCAGGAAATAATTCAAAGGCAAGCCAGAGGTAGAAGAAAACAGCTTTATTGAAGTGGCAGTGTTACTGCACTGATGGTGTTACAGCTCCGTGACTGCTCCTGCAGAGCAGGGCTACCCAGTAGGCAGAAAGTAGCAGCTCAGGACAGTCTTGCAGTCATATCTATACCCACTTTTAATTGCATGCAGATTGAGGGGTAGTTTATTAAGAAATTTCTAGGGAAGGGGTAGTAATTTTGGGGTCATTGGACCATTGCCATGGAAAGGGGTGGTAACTCCCGGGTGTTGCCATGGCAATGATAAATTGCCATGGCACACTGGTGGGCATGTCTGATTGGAAAGCTGCTTCTGCCTCAGCCCTGTTTTAGCTAGTCCTCAATCTGGTCCGGTGTCTGAACCCTGCCTCTGGAGTCAAGTCCCACCTCCTACGTCAGTTTCATAAGAGTTTTGGATGGTGGGTGCTCTAGTTTTTTCTCTCTCTAGTTTTGTCTTTCTTTCTTTCTCTAACAGTGACTTATACCATCATTAGATTTCTCTAGTCAATTTTCCCGGCAATGTAACAGCACTTTCATACGTGAGGCACTGAGAAAATCCTGAAAAGACAGGCAAAGGCATAACTTGGCCCTCAGGGGAATCATAAACTAACCCAGACAGATGCTTGCTTGCCCAAAATGATCCTGTTCAGATAAAATAAGATGCAATTTGAAATCTAGCCCCTAATTCAAGTTAAAAAACAACCTCCATGGTTTTATTTGTAGCTTATTTCTTGATTCCAGCACCTTTCCTGTCCAAGTAAGAACCAGTCCTCCCTCATGTGTGAAGGGATAACAACTGAGTCTGACTCACTGCCTAGCTCTATATGATGTAAACACAATAAAAGTATATTAAGCCAACTTTGATTCAATAATATAAGCAAATTTTCTTTTATTGTGGTAAAATATACATAACATAAAATTTACCATTTTAACCATTTTTAAGTGTACAGTTTTGTGACATTAGTATACTCTTATTTTTGTGCAACCATCACCACTATCCATCTCCAGCAGTCTGTTATTATCCTTGCTGAAACTCTATACCCATTAAACATTAACTCCCCATGTCTGTCTCCCCCACTGTCCTGGTTTAAACTTTATTTTGATGGTAAGGGTTAAAGAACATGTAGCCCTTGGAAGGCGTATGAAGCACATGCTCCAACTCTTTCTTTCTTTTTTTCAATAGTCCTTTATATAAGACCCAACAATGTGTGTATTAGTTAGGTTTCCATACCTATTTTACAGATAGGAAACTAAGGCCTAGTAAGTTAATGTCACCCCCTTTAACTGAATACAATTCTTGCTTGGCCTTTCCTTCTTGCCTAGGTGAATTATCTGCCCACCAAGAGTCAGATGACATTTTATGGCCTCTGTTGCTGGCTCATGCACTGCCCTGGGGTTTCTGAAATTCCAGCAGTGTGCAGGTGACTTGTAGATGGTTGTATTTGTATTAGTCTGTTTTCACACTGCTATAAAGATACTACCTGAAACTGGGTAATTTATAAACAAAAGAGGGTTAATTAGCTCACAGTTCTGCATGGCTGAGGAGGCCTCAGGAAACTTACAATCATGGTGGAAGGAGAAGGGGAAGCAGGTCCCTTCTTCACAAGACAGCAGGACAGAGAGAGCTCAGGGGAAACTGCCACTTTTAAACCATCAGATCTCATGAGAACTCCCTCACTATCATGAGGACAGCATGGAGGAAACCAACCCCATGATCAATCACTTCTCACCAGTTCCCTCCCTGGAGGTCTGTCCCTCCCAATTTGAGATGAGATTTGGGTGGGGACACAGAGCCAAACCATATCAGTACTGATGGTTCTGCTGTCATTGATTCTGTTTTCCAGTTACATCAACAAGGAACCTGGGGCTCCACTTACAGGTGTTTAACTATGAGAGAATGAGATCTCTGGTTTTAAAGGGGTTCTTAGCCTAGATTCCAGGCTTGACTCTACCTCTCAACCACTGGTTCAACTTTGAGCAGATTACATGGTCTCTCTAAATCTCAGCTTCCTCATTGTAAAGGAGCTTCAGTTTCTCCATGGTGCAACAGGGATAGTAACATATTTGATGTTCCCACTTAGATATCTGATAGGCATCTCAAACTCAACAGAATGAAATTGAATTTTGATTTTTTTCCTCCTGAATTAGTTTCTCCTGCAGTCCTCTTTAGATTAATTAATGGATCTGACAGATGACACCACAGAAACCCAGAAGGAGTCCTCCATTCCTTTCTTTTTTCTTGATCATCAGAAAGTCCTATTTATTATGCCTGAGTTACAGTTTTGTTATGTACATCAATTTCTCTTCAATTTCACAGCCATTACCCTGGTTCAGCTCCAAAAAGGACTATGAAAATAGCCTCTCAACTGGTCTACCTGGTGCTTCTCTATCATCTTTAACAATACAAATGAGGATAAAAATAAGAATGTTTTTACAGTGCTTGGTCTGCCAGCCACTGTTCTAAGTGTATTACATATATTAATTTATTTAATCCATGTACCAGTCTTAGGCAAATCCCCTACTTAAAATTTATCCATGGCTTCCCATTATTTTAAGAATAAAATTCAAGCTCTCTATCTTGCTCTGCAAGATTCTGAATGATCTCACTTCTCCCTCCAATCTCTCCTCCCCAGTCTTCACCTTCACTCTTCAGAGGCTGACTACACTGCCTTCCTTTTTATTTCTCAAATATGTTCTCAAGTCTTTGCAGTTCCTGCTTTTTTTCTGTTTTGTCTCCCAACTCTTTGCATGGCTAGGTTATTCCCATGCTTGAAGTCTTAGCTCATAAAATACCTCCTTGGAGAGGCCTTCCCAATCTTGTTTATCCTGTTTATGGGCCAAGAATTCTTGATCACATCATCCAGGTTATGATATGATGTGAACAATGCCTATCCCAGTTTGTATTGATCTTGTTTGTTTATTTGTATATTTTTTTATTACCGCATTAGGCTGAAAGCTCTATGAGGGCAGAGACTTCATCTGTTTTGTTCCCTGTTCTTTTCAGCACCAAAGAGAATGCCTGGGTCCCAAGGGACTCAGTGGCTGTGGCTAGAATGAATCAGTGAAAGAATAAATCACACATGACAGAGGGCCTTTGACCTCATAAGGGTGTTGGAGGATTAAAATGCATGGGATAGCGTATTGGTTGTACTTTATGAATCAGTCACCAGCTCAGATATTTGAAAACAATAATTATTTTCTTTTCTGTTATTTATCATTTCCTATAGCAGTTTTAAGTTGAAAGTTTCTTTTTCTTAGACAAGCAGACATGATAACCATAGTCTTCCTCTTTCAGACCCCTCCCAGATATGTGCCAACTCAGGAATACCTTGTAATGCCAAAATTACATGAGGCAGGGCGATCAAGTTACTGCCAAGAACCAAGAGCCATGTCTACACAGCTCTGGGTGTAGCTCTTTTTTTTCTTTTCTTTTTCTTTTTTTGAGACAGGGTCTCACTCTGTCGCCCAGGCTGGAGTGCAGTGGCACAATCGTGGCTCACTGCAGCCTCGACCTCCAGGGCTGAAGTGATCCTCCCACCTCAGCCTCCTGAATAGCTGGGACTACAAGTGTGTGCCATCATGCCTGGCTAATTTTTAAATTTTTTGTAGAGACGAAGTCTCATTATGTTGCCCAGGCTGGTCTCAAACTCCTGAGCTCAAGCAATCCTCTTGTCTTGGCCTCCCAAAGTGCTGAGATTTGAGTGTAGCTCCTTAAAGAATTCAGGACCCACTCAGGTAGGGGACCTTCGGAGACTCCTGGCATCTGCTCTGTCTGGATGGACATGCAGCCGCTCCTCTGGGATCCTGCCCCTTCCTCTGCGGCATTGCCAGGAGAGGCCCACTGGTCTTACTCTTCCCACCCCTCCGCTAGGCTAGGGAACACTTAGGGGAGGGGGGAGCAAAGGAGGAGTCCTGCTGAACCCTTTATGCCTGGCAAAGACCTCATTCCTGCTCTTGAATCCCCTAGGGTCTTGCGGCTTAGATTCCTGGGAGATGATGGTCGGGGAGATTTTCAGGCTGCCTCCATTTATCCTCCCTTGAGTCAGTGATTACAGAAAGGAAAGGAAAAACACAAGAGGAAAACCATATAATGATACATCATAAAAAATATCTAGCCAACACTCACAGAGCACCAGTTACAGTGACCACTTAATAGATATTAATTCCTACTTTTGTCACATTCCTCCCTCCCTTAAAGGTCTCACAAATGATCTGTGGAGTGAAACCCCATTGGGTCATTAAGGCTGACCAGGGTGAAACAACCACTTCTCTTACCAACTTATCTGTTTCCACAGGACTCACACTGTGGTGTAGCATGTAAAGTTCTTTCTCCCGTTAGAAATTGTCCAAACAGGCATCCAGGTGACTTATCCAAACTCCACTTTCGCATGGAGTTTGGATAAATCCTCCTTTTTCTCTGCTTCCCAGAATGGTGCTATTGCGTTTGAGATATTCATATGCACAAAGTGGGGGTGACCTGCTTCAGAAATCCCCGGGCCTGGGTTTATCCACATTACCAAGCTTCATTTCCCATCCTGTGTTCTCTGGTTTCCAGATGCCTTTGTTCAGGGCTGTGTATGAAGCAGATCCTCTCCAAGGACTGTTGAGAAAAGCCAAGGCCAAGGGCAATGTCCCTGTGGAGTGCCTGGAGAAAGAATTCAGAGACAATCTCCATTCTCTGTAACTCTCTTCACCGTGGTCCTACTTTACTATATATTTAGTATCTCGCTGTAGGTTTTTTTTTTTTTAAATAGACTTTGTTTTAGAGAAGTTTTATGTTTACAGTGAAATAGAGCTGAAGGTATAAAGATTTCCCATATACCCGCTGCCTCCACACATGCACAGTTGATGCCATTATCAACATTCCCACCAACATGGTCCATTTGTTACATTTGATGAACCTACATCAGTACATTATCATCACCCACAGTCCTTAGTTTACATTAGGGTTTACTGTTGGTGTTGTACATTCTACAGACTTGGACAAATGTGTAGTTGTGTGTATCCAGCACTGTAGTATCATACAGAGTGCTGTCACTGCCCTAAACGTCTTCTATGCTCCACCTATTCATCCCTTCTTCTCCCCACTGATCTTTTTAGCCTTACCTTTTCCAGAATGTCATAGAGTTGGAATTGTGTGATATGTAGCCTTTGCACATTGGCTTCTTTTACTTAATAATATGCACTAAAGGGTCTTCCATGTCTTTTGTGGCTTGATAGCTCATTTCTTTTTAGAGCTGAATAATATTCCTTCATTTAGATGTACCACAGTTTATGTATTCACCTACTGAAGGTCATCTGGTTACCTCCAAATTTTGGCAATTGTGAATAAAGCTGCTGTAAACATCTATGTGCAGCATTTTGCATGTGAACATAGTTTTGAACTCTTTTGGGTAAATACCAAGGAGTGCATTGCTGGATCAAATGGCAGACTCACTCAGTTTTATTTTTAACTTCCCATTATGGAGAATTTTGAACATATGCAAGAGTAGTCAGAATAATCAAATGCACACCTCCAAACCCATCAGTGAGAACCAACAATCATCAATCCATGGCCAATCCTATCCCATCCACACACTCATTCATCCCCCCACCCAAATTATTTTGATGCAAATCCCAGACATTATATAATTTATTTTGTAAATATCCCAGTACACATGTCTAAATGATAAGGACCTTTTACTATGCCATTACCACAAAACCATGATCATATCTGAAGTAAATTAATAAAATATCCACCTTTAATATCATCAGTTAAGCAGTGTTCAAATTCCAGTTATCTCATGCTTATCATACATACTTTTATAGCTTTATGTTTGAATCTATTCCAGTAAGATCCACACATTGTCATTGTTAGATGTGTCTTATAAGTATTCGTAGGTTTCCTCTTTTGTCTTTTTTTTCTGTAATTTTTAGAAACTGAATTGTCTCTTTGAGTTTCCCGCAGCCTGCACTTGGAGTTTCCCACAGCCTGCACTTTGAAGATTGTTTCTGTGTCACGCAGGAATTTTTTTTTTTTTTTTTTTTTGAGATGGAGACTCTCTCTGTTGCCCAGGCTGGAGTGCAGTGGTGCGATCTCGGCTGACTGCAACCTCCACCTCCCGGGTTCAAGTGATTCTCCAGCCTCAGCCTCCTGAGTAGCTGGGATTACAGGCACCCACCACCATGCCCAGCTAATTTTTATATTTTTAGTAGAGGCGGTGTTTTGCCATGTTGGCCATGCTGGTCTCGAACTCCTGACCTCAGATGATCCGCCCACCTCGGCCTCCCAAAGTGCTGGAATTACAGGTGGGAGCCACTGCGCCCGGCCATTTTTACATGTTCTTCCAGTTTCTGCATTTCCTTGAATCATAGTCTTGATAAAATTCAAGTTCTATTATTCTGGCAATGGTACATCAGAGATGGTGTCCTGTTCTCAAACCTGGGTCTTGTAGAATAGCTCTGTCCTATGAACTTCATGTGATGATAGAAACAGTCTATATTTGTGTTGTAGAATTATGGTAGCCACTAGCTCTATGTTGCTATTAAGCACTTGTAAAGTGGCTAGTGCAACCAAGGAATTACATTTTAAATTGTATTTAATGAAATCTAAAGAGCTACATGTGGCTGGTGGCTACCATATTGAACAGCACAGCTGTAGAGTTTCTGAAGTCATTGTTAGTGAGCAAAGTGTGGCCTGTGGGGCTGTAGTTAGGGACTGCTGATGAAACGTCTTTAAAAAACAAGCAAGCCAGCAACTTCTCCCTCCACATGATGCAGTCAACACAGTTGCATCATTTACTACCTGAAAGGGCCAAAGCTGAGCTCCAGCACCCATCTTTTCCTTTTGGACTGAAAGGAGAACTCAGTCCTGTGTGCATCTCTTATACGCTGGGACCTGGGCACTGGCTGCTGCCTCCTCTTCCTCTGTGGATGTCCTCAATAGTCCTAGCCCCCAGGCATCCTCAAGAAAACATACAATGATCATACATAATTCTCATAGCTATCTTCTGTAGAAGGCCCTTTTGAGTATACATGGTTTGAGTTTTTCAAATGAGTATCAATTGCCTTGAGAGGGATCTTTACTATGGAGTAAGTAAAGAAAGGCAGGATATTATCCAATCAAAGATGCCACCCAAGAAAAAACAGTGGTACAATGGGATTTGGCTGCTCCTGGGCTGACACCAGCCTTCCTTTCAGGTGACTTTGATCCTGTGAAACACACTGAGGTAGTCATTAGTGCTACACTGGTCCCCAATTCTTCTTTCCTTCAAGACACACAAAAAGCTGTTTCCTGTCCCCCTCTGTGGTTGAGCAGAGCCATCTGACCTGATCTGGCCAATGAGATGTGATAAGTGTTTCAAGCTAGAACAGTTCATCTTCTTTTTTTCTTCAGAAATGAAACTTCCTCAGCTTGAGTTCTTGAGTGAAGATAGTAAAGAGAAGAATGTGTTCCAAGTGAAGGACATGTAACATGAGAAATAAACCTTTGCTGTTTTCAGCTACTGTCATTTTAGGAGTGCCTGTTACCTCGGCTGAACATAACCTGTTCTAGTGAGTGCACCTCTTTTAAGCCTAGTAAGAGGATGACTTAATGTAGTATGAAGAAACGGCATACACAGATTACAGTCCATTTAGGGAAAAAAAAAAAAACAAAGGAGGAACTTATTAAAGTTGGTAACTAGGTTTCCTGAAGATTGGGTCTCTGCAATTGGATCTCCTCTTCTCTCCATAGGACTTCACTGGACCTCCAGAATCTTCTTCACGGATATTCATTGTGTAAGATAAAGACTCAGTGCATTAGCACTGAGATTCTAATTCTGCATTAGAACTGAGAGTTAATGTAAAGTGGTGTTAAAATGAGTATTATATGTACACATATTTATTTTTTGATTGTTGGTTAATGTTTGCTCCCTAAACTAGACTCTAAAATCCATCATAGCAAAGACTGAATCAGTTTATCACTGTGTCCCTAAATAACTATGAATGAATGAGTGAATATATGTAGATATGTATCATTGAGCATTCCTTGAGTGTTTCAGTGAGTGTGGAGCAGCTGTCCCTGTCAAAAGGCACAGGATGTGGTGGGGTGTGGGGTGAGAAGGTTTGTGGTGTGATCCACGATCCACAGCCAGCAGATTTCCTGACTTAGAGCTCAGAAGAGAGAAACCTGCACACTTGAAATGTAACAGGAGAAATGCTTATAAGTACACTACTGTGAAGTCAAATACAATAGCATATTTCAGTGACATGAAAAATAATAAATATGCATTATATAGATGCTCCTTGATTTACGATGAAACTACGTCCTGATAAGCCCATCACAGGTTGAAGATATCATTAAGTAGAAAATACATGTAATACACCTAACCTACCAAGCATCATAGCTTAGCTCAGCCTCCCTTAAACATGCTCAGAACACTTACCTTAGCCTACAGTTGGGCAAATTATCTAGCAACACGGCACACTGTAGGGTGTGGGTTGCTTACCCTCGTGATCACAGGGCTGGCTGGGAGCTGCAGCTCGCTGTCACTGCCCAGCATCCCAAGAGTATTGTACTGTTTATCAACATCCTGGGGAAAGATCAAAACTCAAAATTTGAAGTTTGATTTCTACTGAATGCATTTTGCTTTCATACCATTGTAAAGTAGACAAATCATAAGTCAAGCCATCATAAGTTGAGGACCATCTAAAAAGCAATGCAGCTGCCTGTCTTGTTTCAGCTTTGGTCTGTGTAGAATACATGTACATTTGTCTTCATTTATAAAGATGCCAATGCTAATTTAGCCAGTTGTCCCAATGCACAGCATAAGAGGTAGTTACTTTTTTTTTTTTTTTTTTTGAGATAGAGTCTTGCTCTGTTGCCCAGGCTGGAGTGCAATGGTGCAATCATGGCTCACTGCAAACTCTGCCTCCCAGGTTCAAGCGATTCTTGTGCCTTAGCCTCCCAAGTAGCTGGGACTATAGGCATGCGCCACTATGCCTGGCTAATTCTTGTATTTTTAGCCGAGACAAAGTTTCTCTATGTTGGCCAGGCTGAGGTGATTACTTTTAAAACATTGTAAATGGCTTCTAAAGCAATTATTGACAGTTATTCATCATGCAGTACTCATACACATTTATATATAAATATAAATAATTGCTTTTCAGTCCAACAGTGCTATTAGTTTTTATTCAATTTCAAATTCTGGTTTTGTGACTCGTTTGTAGCATCAGCTATCTTAGTGTCATGGGTGGGCTGACTGGCCCTTTAACATCATCTGCAGCTTTTTTCAAGCCATACTGGGTGCAAAATTAACAGGTAAGTAATTGAGAAATATGGATTATACTGCAAATAATTTTAATTTTAAATTTCTCAGATGGTGGAATTTGGATAAGTGTTTGTGTAATTCTTACTGTATCTTTAGAGATAGAAAAGATATATGTGGATTGATTTCTTCCTTCCTGGGAAAACAGTTAAGAAGACAAGGCTAACAGAGGTAGAATGTTTTTCTATCATTTTGTATAATTCAATATCATACACCATATTATGTGATAAAGAACTGTAGATGCTATAGAAATATACAGAAAAAAGAGATGATTCAGCCGAATTAATCAGAGAAGGCTCACATGGACCTCACAGCTTGAGTTGGATATGGTACCCCGAAGATAAAGGGGAGGGAAACCAGACAGGCGAGACTGTGCACATGAAATGTGGGAAGGAGTACACACAGCACGTGTCCCATTAAGATTAGAGGCTGTGTGGCTGTGAGTCCTCAGAAATACGGTAGGGTGGGGAAGATGGGTGCAAATACCAAGAGACTAGAAAACGACTGTTGTATAGCTTTGAAAAGACTCCATACACTTCCATAGTTTGCTATGTGAGTGACATGTGTTTTGCTGTGATAAGAACTTGCCCTGCCCCTTGGGAATGTGATGGTTCCACTTTATCAGACTCCATATGTGAGTTACTGATCTCAACCACTGGACTCCATCATACATATAAACCTAAGAGTTTGACAGAGACTTTGGGAGCTTAGGTTGTGGCAGGGTGCACTCCGTCAGCCGCCTCTTTAAAATCTGAGAGCTCAGGCTACGGCAGGGCCACACCCTATTGGCTTTGGAGCTGATCTCTGGAGCCTCACCAGCCTACACTAGCACCTCTCTAGCACTGAGCATTCTTGCATGTCATTATACATCTTCACTGTGTTTGTTCACTGTGTTGATTGAGACTTCTCTTCCAAGAACCTCTTGTATAAAGCTACACCTCAAACTTTAATTAGACTTACATTCCACCGAGGCTTGCACCTATCGTCATTGAGCAACCAGACTTTAATAATTGGACTCTAACAAAATTGAAGCTAAGTGGTTACTGTACCACGTTAATAGTACACAATAATGTACACTGCACACTATATATACAGTACAGTATGCAACGTATACCATGTACAAAATAATGGTACACAATAAAGTCTATTGAGTATATTTTCAGTGAGATTTGTCCTTGTTACTCTCCTCTTAAGCTTTATGAATAAAAGCAAAACTTTGTCTTTGTATGGCAAACCATGTGATTTGTGAAATCATTCTCTGATCATCCCTTTATTTTAACTGTGCAAAAAAAAAATCACCCCAAGAGGGTTGTCAGAGGCGATGGAGAGCTTTGAGAGAAAGTGTATCCATTGAGAAGCTTTGAAATACAAGTAATAGAAACTTTGACTCAACTGGCTTTAAGAAAAAGAAAACATATCATTACTTCACACAGAAGTCTGAATGTGGGGCTGGGGCTGGCTCTTTTCCCTCCATCATTCTCTGCTGGTTGGCTTGTTCTGAGGCTGGCTGTCCTCCCTGTCACAAGATGGCTGCTACGATTCCAGAAATCACATCCAAACACAACAAAGTCCAGATGACAAAGATAGGGCACTCCACCCTGGGTGGCTTTTAAAACAAAAATAAAAAATATAAAGCTTTAATCAAAGAAGCAAATCTTTCACCAACTCCCCCAGTAGACTTTTCTTCCTATTCATCGCCCAGAGTTACACCACATGTGTATGCCTAAAGCAGTTACTGGAAGGGGAATGGGGTCCTATGGGAGTACAGCTGGAACCACCTCCCTTGAAACCCAAGGTCAGACAGAAGAAAGTGGGTCCCTGAATACATTTGTATTCTCTTAGGAGAAAGGAAGGGGAATTGACTATTGGCAAGGTAGCTCAGGTTTTATATGGCTCGCTGCTCATGTACTTTAGGGTCCTCTTTAAGAAAAGGCATACAAACTTATACATACAAAATTAGGAATGAAAAAAGAATATTTTCATAGACTGAGAAAGGAAACCATAACAAATTACAAAATAAAAAAGTGGTAAAATGTCATAAAAAATCTAAAAATGTAAAATGACTTTTCAAGTAATTGCCTGGGGTATTCCTATGACTTTTTTCCTGCTTTTTATTTGAGGCAGGGGCTATATAGTCTTTAAAAGTCTCTTCACATGACAATGATTTTGCATATCATCTTCTATATCATGATAGAAATATAATTCAGTTTTTCCTCGACATGGTAAATCAAATAGCAAAAATTGATGGTTTAAGAAAGTTCCTTTCAGCCTGATGCCTTCCTGGGGGTAATGTGAGATAAAGATTTAGTGTTGTTGCTAAAGTTGCACAAACCTCCATCCAGCTTCTTTCATACATGAGTTGTAAGAGCTCTCAGATTTCAAGCTGTCTTATGTGTTGACTAATCTCAAATACTCTTTTCAATCATTACACTCATCAAACATTTTATCGTCAATGTCCTCACTGTAATGTGTATTATGAGGTTTGGGCTAAACTTGTTGACATTGGTATTTTGTGCCAAATCAGCAAGAAATTAAAATTGTTTCCATTGTGTCCACATGATTCAAATTATTAATCAAATTATCAAATAATCCAAGAGCCTATTTATCACTTTTATTCAAAATCTGTCTTTTCTTCCTAATGTATTACTGTTTTGTATTTATTTATTTGTTATTATGTAGAGTTGATTTAAATGTAGGAATACATGTAGTTTTCAGGGTTTTTTTAAGGAGATACAGTTTAATTTTATTTATTTTTAATTTTTATTTATTTTTGACCCATAAT
Source organism: Gorilla gorilla gorilla (assembly GCF_029281585.2). Taxonomy (NCBI): domain Eukaryota; kingdom Metazoa; phylum Chordata; class Mammalia; order Primates; family Hominidae; genus Gorilla; species Gorilla gorilla. The sequence goes on from NC_073237.2 coordinate 82,871,734, forward strand.
TGTCCATATTTATGGGGTATATAGTGATGTTTCAATACATACACTGCATGGTGAACAGAGCAGGGTAATTAGCATATCCATCATCTCAAATATTTATAATTTCTTTGCATTACTGCTTTTGATTCCCCAAAATGTTCCGAGTATAATCAAAACAGTTTCTAAACCTCACTATTTGCTTTCAACCAATGCAGGAACCTTTAAGTAAACCACACAAACATGTTCCACTGAACCTGAACTGAATGTATCACCAACTTCACTTCCCCTTATCAGCATATCATAAAAGACTTGCAGACACCCCACCGCCACTCAACATGAGGGAAACGGGTGAAAAATGACAGGGGTCTCAACCACTGTGGTTAAAATATCTTACACAAACATGTAACCTTGTCAGTGAAATGCTCGCCTCTTCCTGGGCCTTGGAAAGGAGCCCAGGCAAGTGAGTGCGCTTGGAACTCCAACCTCAGGAGCTTCATCCTGATCTCCCTCTGGTAAGGGTGTCTGGAATCAGGGATGGCAGGAACCAAGCCATGTCTGCAATCCAGGAAGACCTGGACAGGGGAGAGGCAGCAGGCCTGGAATGGATGTGGGAGGTAGGAGACCCAGGAGGCAAGCATCTCAACACCTGGGGAGTGAGTGGATGTGGCAGATGAGAGAGTGACTCAATCAACGACAAGTCTCACTGTTCCAGGTTGGATCGGCAGGAAGATGGGGCATTACCGATGGGAGCAAAGAGGTTGGAAGGGTGGGATTTTTATATCCCATTACAAGACAGAGCACGGCTTAACTAAGTGCGTCAGGAGAGGGTTAGCCCTGAAGCTGGCTGAGCCCTCAAAGGATTTCGGAAGGTGATTTGGTGCTAGGAGAAGTGCCTTATTCACGGCTATTCCTTAGTGCATGGGAAAGCTGGAAAGAAACCCAGTTTTTCTGATGCTCTGTTCTTTTCTTTACCCCAGGCTGCCTCCCAAATACAACCTTTACCCCACACTAAGCATCCCAAACTTGAGGAAGTTCTTAATTCTTGTTTAAGGAGAGCCTTCCTGGGCGGTTGCTCCAGCAAGTCTTGGTGGGTGGTTCCTGTTATTGATGATTTTATCAGTTGTAGGAAATCTGTGCTGGGTGCTAAGAACATCCATAAAACAGGGGAGGCATGGGGGGAATCCTATTGTATTAAGTCCTTTTCTCTCACTTCAGTTCTCCCCCACCCTAAGGCCTCCCACAGACATCTGGGATCCAGTGCCAAAATATGCATTCTAGAGCCTTCAAGCAAAACTAGGTCTTCTGCCAGCAAGAACGCTGAATCAAAGCTTTCTGTATCCCACCCCCTCTAAAAACCCTTTATCAAACTTTCACCACACAAAAATGGAAGCATTTCAGTCTCTGAAGCCGTTCAATGTGACTGTGGCTGCTGCATCTTGAAGGGGATATTCATTCATTCAACAAATGCATTTTAAATTCTGCAATGTGATCAACACCATGCTAGACACGAGAGATACAGCAGTGAGCATGTGTAGTCACGGTCCCTGCCATCTGGGAGACTCTTGTCAAATAAATCGCAAACAAATGTAAAATTGCAACAGTGACCCGAAGGAGAGGGACATACATGGCTGATGTGTATTCTGCCGTCCTTCACTTTCCTTCCCTCTGTACACACAATGCTGTTCTGCCCCTCAAGAGGTAAAGTCTTTCCCCTCCCTTGAATCAGGACTGGCCTTGGGAATTGCTCTGAACAGCGTACTGGAGGGACACTGAGACTTCTGAGCCAAAGCCTTAAGAGAACGGGCAGATCTACTTCTAATCTCTTAGAAGCCATTGGCCATATGAAAAGCCCAACTATCCAGAGACCACCATGGTGTGAAGAAACCAAGCTGGTCTGAGGGACAGGCTCTATGGAGGCAGCAATGCCCAGCCGTGTCTCCACTCTTCAGCCACCCCAGCTGAGACACCAGGCACGTGATTGGAGAAGCCATCTTGGACATTCCTGCCCCAGTAAACACACGGGGAGCAGGAAGATCACCCCACTGAAGCCAGTCCAGACTGAATAATTGTGAGAAAGAATCAATTGTTGTTTAAAGCTACGGAGTTTTGGGGAGGGGTGTTATACAGCTGTAGAGCTGCTGCCATGGGCTCCCAGAGCGCCCACTCCCCTGTGTCCTGGACCCTTCAAGCCCTGTCTCCAGTACCCCTGGGACTGCTCCCCCTACCTGTGTGTTAGTACTAAGTGGTTAATTCCTGGTCCAGAAGGAAGCCTCCATGATCTTGTCCCAGCATCCATTCTAATGGGGCCTAGGTTCTGGTTGGTCAATATCTGCACAGTACCAGTCAAGGTTTTGAGTAGCAACCTTGGCTGCAGGGTGCTCTCAGGTCTTATAGTGATGGTGTTTTACCTCTTCAAAGAGTCCAGGAAAGGAGTCTGTGAGGAAGTGGCACTGAGCTGAGATCTGAAGTGTGTAAAGGTGTGAATTTGGTGGTGAAGGAGAGGGAGGCATGACTTCAGAGGGGGCATGTAGGAGGGCTCTGTGGTAGGACAGAAGACGGTGGAAAGAGGAACTGTCTGGACCTTATAATGCAGGGCACGGTGGATTAGATTAGACGGCACCCTTCCCTAGGCTGGTCAAAGACCTAGGAGAGTCTGACTAAGACTGATGCATGCTGGAAGGTGACTGGCCAGCCCAATCAGGTCCTGTCTTTCAAAGAGTTCAAATCAAGATGCACCAAGAGAGCCAGTTGGTCAAGAGCAGAAGTGCAGCTGAGCCACCATAATGAAGGCTGGGGCTGGGGCACAGGACACCTATCCTCAGTTGAGGACTGACCTCCATTGCTGCTGCAAAGCAGAGGTCGCAACCTGCAGGGTGGTTGGTTGGGGTGGCCAATATGCCCCTTTTTTGGTCCATCCACATAGGGTTGCCAGAACAATATTTTATTATTAAATTAGTTGCCAGCATTGAAATATCAAAGGTTTTCAAATATGAAGATCTCAAACGTGGGAAATGTTGGAATATTTCTGCCACATCCCTGATTGCAGCAATAGCTAGAGGTGAGTAGGAACTACTCACTTTAGATGGAGCGTGTGTAGTGCACACCAGTGTATTACATGTCCACTGCTCCCCGGGGGGACCCCCACACTTGACATGAGTGTGAGTCATCATGCGTCATCCCACACAGGCCCTGCTGCACACATTCACACTGCCTACCCAGCTCCTACAGGCATTGGACAGTGTAATTTCTTTTGTTGGGACACTGAGGCTGCTGTTGTAAACCAAAGACCTTAATGTCCTCCTGGTTGTCTGTGTGGCGGGGTTGCTAGATTTAGCAAACACAAAATGCTGAAGCAGAACAACCACCACCCAAGAACAAAATAAAATGGAATGTCCAGGTAAATTTATATTTCAGACAAACAACGAATGATTTTTCAGTATAAGTATGTCTTCAGTACTGACATTTTTCTCTAGCCTCTTTGTGAAGCAAAGCAGCATTTGTGCTGAGATGGTGTCCTGACCTTGTATTTCTGGTACACAGAACCAGGTACATTCCCTACCCATGGCTGCCCATTCTATGCCTCCATTGACTGAGGTCACCTCGAGAGAGGCTCTGCTTCTTGCACCTGATGCTCCACAATAGCCCAGGTGTTGGATGAGTAGCCTGTCGGAAAAGATTGGCTCAGAGGAATGATGAGAGCCAAAGTTGGAAGGTCATTTGGGGACAGACTGCAGAGGGCCCTTATGCCAGAATCAAGATTGAAGGCGACACCATGGCAGTGGCATTTCAAGAAGATGCAGCTGACATTGTTTTGAGAAACAGGAAGACAGCATTCCTGGGGGTGAGGAGCTCCCAAGAAAGTTGTGGGGATACTGAGGTTGGCAGTAATGAGGGTCTCCACTGGAAGGTGGAGGCAGGAATGGAGAGGAGTTGACATAGGCAACCAGTGTTGTAGGAAGAATCAAGAGGTTTGGTGACAGCTTGAATGAGTTGGTGACGCTTCTATGGTTATCGAATGGGGGCAGCAGCACTGCCCTGAGCTATATTTCCCAGGAAGCTGGGAGGAGAGCTGCCCTGAAGAGAAAAGGAACAATGCCTTTTTAGATGTGTTGACCTGGAGGTGCAGTCAAACAGAAAAATCCAGTAAGAGGTTGAAAATTCTGGTACGTTACAAAAGGAGTTAGGATTTACTGTGTGCTTGCTATGTATTTCCTGTTCTAAGAACTTTATATATATTAATTTGTGAAATCATTACTAAAACTTTCTGAGAGATATACTATTTTTATTCCCACTGTATAGATTAGGAAAGTGAGTAACAGTGTGGTAACTGGCCTGGTAACAGTGAAGTCACACAGCTACAGCTGGTAATGTTCCACCCTAGCTGTCTCGTAATGACTGTGCCTCACTTCCTCACAATTTAAACCCAAGGATTCACTCTTCCACTTTCCTTTTAGCTGATCAAATCAATCTACAGCTAAGAAGAAAAAGTTTTGTCAGTATCATGTTAGTTAAAATTTTATAATAAAACATGGACAATAAAGCCCAACATCCAAAATCAAATTAGATTTATATATAAAAAGAATCAAAATGGGTATGTGGCCACGTGGGACATTTATTTTGTGGGTTCTAACTAGGATGCTTTAATTTTACATCGCCATCTCTGTATTTGGTAAGGCCATAGGTGGAGATCAGTAGTGAAATGAACCAACAATAATAATATTATGCCTTTGAATAACTTTTTGAATATGATTAAAATTATTAGCCATAATATATTAATTAATGAATTCTAGCCTTAATTTAATGCTAAATATCTAATTATAATTAAATTCTACTTTAATATATCATATTCAGTTATAAAATGCGAATCCATGGCAATTTTCCTATATAGTTGGCTGAAAGTAAGCAGCTTGCAAGTAATACAGTTTATCTTTAAGAAATCTTTGTTTTTTTCTGTGTAAAATGCTAATGCATTTTCATAAATCAATTTGCTTGTCATACATTCTTGCTGGGCTGAAAATTGTTATTTTGTATTTTTGGAGAGAATTGTTGGATCTAAGTTCTTGGATTAATAGCTGCCATTGCTCCCTTGTTTTGGAAACATTTTGAAAGAGACCGTTGCATTCCTGAAGTCGGAATGTGGTTAATTCAGCTTTCATACACACAAGTTCTATTGGAAGGGAGAAACTTGAGGGAGGGGAAATTGCATCCCTGGAGATGTAAAGGGCTCATCACCAGTAGAGGAGATTTAGGGCACAGGTGCACAAGACAACTGTTGCCTCTTCCCGCTGAGCCAGCAACAGTGCTTCCAACTTCACAAGCAGCAGGGAGAAATCTGGGGAAGAAAAACATCTTCACTCTTGTGCATGTTTTGGCCTGTTGCTGACTCTGCTACAGGTCATTTGGGGTGTAAGAACAGCCTGGCTCTTTTTAACACCCTGTTTTTTTCCTGGTAATAGAGCAATAAAGAAACTTGGAAAAAGTGATAGCCTGGAGAGTGAAATTCAGGAACACCCATTGAGCCATGGGGAGTTCCCAGATCTCCCCAACAATTCACTGCTGACACTCCTGGTCTGACTCTGAGGAAACTCATTTGTGTGATTATTGATGGCAGGGCTGGGGTACTTTGGGGTGGACTGAAGACAAAGTCTCTCAGTGCTCTGTGAGATGCCAGTGGGCTCAGGGTGCTGGGTTGTTGAACCATTGAAGGGTAATTGACATGTGCATTTCACAGGCAAATTGGCAAAGTTTTTGTGAACTTGTGCAAATCATATAAATAGGCTTGAAGTAGATGAATTATGATCAATTCCTATAATGGGGCCTAGCCTGAGAGCTGCAAGAATAAGAATCTCACGGAGAAATCCTGACAGGTTGCTAAATAGGGTTGTATATGTGTGTCTATGTGCGTGTGTGTTTAAGAACCCTGCTCCGAAATTGCTATGTGACTTCCAGTACTTGTATCCAAATTCCTCTTTCTGTTCTAATGGCATTCCTTCTCAGCTGTCCCCCTGCAGCACACCATCCCTTTCTTCTCATTTCTAAACTTCAATAGTGAATTCAACAGAATTCTTTTTCTCTTCTTGGACGCATGATTTTTTTAACCTAGGAAAGAAAGGAGAAAACTCCTTGGAGATTTATTTGAACACTTGATTAAAACAAGTCTTATAATTGAAAATATTAATGGTTCATATTTTTTAGGGGATACAAAATTGACTTATTTCGCACAAGTTCTATTGGCCACTTGGAATAAAGTCAAAACACCTTTTGGATAGGTCATCTAAATGTATTTTTTCTTGTACATAGGTTTAAGTAAAACCAGACTGCTATGTCCCTGTTTCCTTGACATTGCTATGTGATGTTACTTGTCTGAAGGCCAGACACAAAATGAGGTGTGTGTGTGCGGACATATGGAACTAGTTTTCCTCTCAATGACAAACACATGAGTGGATACTATGCTTCCTCCCTGGTTATGCAGCTTCAAGCACATCGACAATGAGGCTACCCCAAAACTGTGCTATTTGGGGTAGAGTGGAAATTCTCTCAGACTCCTTCAACTTCTTTTCTGGTGGTAGCTTAAGAAATAAGATGAGAACAGGAAATAAGTCTCTTCAGAAATAAAAGGTCTAAGTCAAACTTTTAATTTGGGAAATCTTCTGCAAACTTGATTACTTGACTTAAACTTACCGGTTCACACTCTAGGGGGTTCGGCTGACTGTATATTGTACTCTTAACAGCCATGATTAGTATTTTATTTGCTTTTATTTTTTTCTCTCTGGAATGGATGATTTATTGTATTCATATTCTACATTTTTAAAAAAGTCTAGGCCATTTATGTTTATTGTGTTTGGATACTCTGAGAAAATAGTGGGAGTAAAACATTTCACTTTTCCTTGTCTAACAGTTTTACATGCAAATTTGGTTAAATGATAGAGGATGCATGTAAGGGAAACAAATGTAAAAGTGGTAGTGAAAAGAAAAAAATTGTATATATTCTTAGTAGAAGCTGTTAAACTAGCTTTATAAATATAAACTGTAATCACTAACAGATAAGTAGCAAATATATTTTAAATTTAATAGCACATGCAGAACCATAATAATTACTGTCCAGTTATACTAAGATGTATATATTATGTTATATTCCTTAATTGGGTGGTGTGAAGGTCTTTTTGCAGCCCTTCCCAGTAAATGTGACATGGTTAGGTAAATGATCATTTTAAGGGTCTGTTGTAAGTGGTAGATGCCTCAGCAGCCTTTTGTTGTTTAGTTGTTTTGGGGGCAGTGAATATTTTCACTTTGTGTTTTATACAAAGGCAGGAAGGAAGAGCTGCTGGGGAGGATAGATGGGCACATCCCCTTGTCCTCTGGGGCTTTTGAAAACTGCCTTGTCTTCCTGGCAGGTTATGATAGGCAGAGCCTATTACCTCCTTTATGGAACACCCACTTTCTCCTTTATCCCCAATCCATGCCAGCTCCTGTGACTGAAGAGAATGTGTCTTATCAGGTGTTTTGGGACAGGAAAAATGTTTGAGAAAATGATTAGTATTTCTGAGAGAATTTTTATTTCCAAAAATAGGGTGTATTCTATCACCAAATATCATTCTGCCAGTCAAGCAAGATAATATTATGCATCTATAATCAGTAATGATTTCCAAAAAATTTATATTTTATACTCAACATACTATGCAAGATCTTGCAGAATTCATTTTGCACTGCATGACTGCTTAAAGGCTCACCCAGAGGGCTACTTCAAGCAAGAAACCTTTAAAGTTCTTCTTTTGAACCATGGTAGGAAGAAGAGGATGTAAACATGATTTCTTTTTTTAAGTCACTGAAATATTTTATTTCAGTTTATTTTAATTTAAATGATTCATCTAAAAGATTGTTTAAGGTGGTATCAAACCCCAGTGATCATGAGAGAACTTACAACTTCTGCCGGCCAAAAGATCTGAAATGTTGCCAAGATGCCCTGGATTCAACCAACTTGAATGATGATCTATCAGCTTTGGGGATTTGGATTCTGAGATTAGAGGCAGCTGTGAGTAGAAAGAAAATCCACCCCGACCTCCACCCCTCCTTCTTCCTTCTAACATTCCCACAGAAATGAATATGCTTTTAGTTGAGCCGACTCAGACACAGAGGACTCAAGGCTGGAGGATTTATTTGAAAAGGAAACCCAAGAAAAATCCTGACACATCTTGAAAAAGCCTCTATAAATCTAAACCTAACTGCAGTCCGAAGGCCTGCCCACGAGATGCAGGTCGAAGGGAGATGGTCCGGACCTGAAGAGCCTAAATCCACCGATAATTTTTTGTGAATTTGGATCTGGCTCTCTGACACATATGGCATTCAGGATTCCATAAAGGAGACAGTCCATCTGTGGGGCACAAGCAGCTCCTTCTTGGAGGTTGTGGTTCTCGGACAAAACATAGTATCTCCAGAGTGTAGTACACAATAGAGTGTGGGAAGGTACTTTTAAATACTTCCATTTTGGCTTTTCCACTGTCCATTTCTGCCCCATTTATAACACTTATAAAGATGGCTAACTTAGATTCTGAAGAAAGGTTATTTTTTCTTCACTTTTCTCTTTCAAATGGGAGATAAAGTAGTTTAGGGGAGGCATGTTAAAGAAGGCTATCAAGACCTGTCCCCCACACTCTCTGTGTCCTATAAACCAGCAGAGCGCTGCATGGAAAAAGTCTTCTGTCTTCTATGTAGCTGGAATAAAAGGAAAGGGAAGGAAAACACCCCAACTGCCAATTCCATTGCAGTCATGAAACTTGAGAAGTCTCTGTTGTCTGTTCTCAGGAAACGGTGCGGGTTCTTTTTGGAGTGGTTATGTTCAGGAGACCCAGAGCTGAGATGGAGAGGACTTCAGGAAGTTTATGCAGTGTATCCTTCACTTGCGCAGGAGGATAATGTATAAAAACAAACTGGACTACATGTAGGCATGCATGAAAATGAGTATTCCTGAACATACTGAAGTTGGACTAGCATAATTAGTGATTGCTAAGTGCCCTTGGGCCAAGAGGGAGTGATAAGTGAATGGAGACCCTTAGGGCTGATCATCCTGGGGAGAAAGTGCTCTTTGGCATGGGATGAAGCAAGAGCTGGGCCATAGCCTGAGTGAGTGGGGCCTCTTATTCTCTCTCTCTCTCTCTCCCCGTCTCAGGGACCTCATGGCAAAAGTCTGCACCTCCAGAAAGAAGATAGGAGAGCCGGACTTTGTGACATGGTGACAGGCTACGACACAGGAAGGGGGACTCCTGGGACCCGTAGAGGATGAGCCTGTTGGTTGGCGATTAAGCAGGTTTACCTATTAAGCAAGGTCATCCCTAAGGAAGTTCCCATAAGGTAGTTCCATGAGTGCTCAGGCTTTTTGGAAAACAAACTCCAACAGATAGTGAGCACCTTAGTCGCTCAGTTGAGTGATCAGTTGTGAAAAGGGATTTAATGTTTTTGGAAGTAAATGGGCCAGTGTTCCATGCATCTGCTTTCTCACCCCAAACCTCTCTTCTCACTGCTAGTGGTTCTTAGGCTAAAGAGGCTTGATTTCATCATCTTTCATCTTGCTTCTGTTGCTCCCTGTTGCTAAGAGAATACAGTTATATTTCTCAGGTCTTCTCTTGCCCCACAGTTGATGATTCTATAGTAGATGATATGGAGAAGGAAAGAAAATAATCAAACAATTGTCCATGCCAAGCCCTTTGCCTATGTTTTTGTATTTGTTCCTTTTGGAAATTATGACACATGAATATTATTATTCCTGTTTTACAGATGAGAAAACCAAGGCACAGAAAAGCCAAATCACTTGGCTAAGCACAGCTCACTAATGAGGGGAAGACCCATGTATTGAACCTAGAATCATCTTCCTCCAGAATACCTGCTGGGTTTTTTTAAATGCCATCTCCTTGCGTTTCACTCCTGGGCACTTTTTCAAATTCACTCTGGAGAGATGAGTATACATTTAGGTAGCATGCAGGAGCAGGATAGGTATGCAGATGTGCAGGTGGTATACAGGAGCAGGATAAGTGTGTGGATATGCAGGTGGCATGCAGAAGCAGGATAGGTGTGGGGATGTGCAGGTGGCATACAGGAGCAGGAGACAAGGCTGGAAGCATAGTAAATACTAATCTCCTGGCCTTTTCTGACTCTACCTCATGCCCCCTCCTCCCAGCCTCCAACAATCTCCTGCCTCTGAAAGAAGTCACAACAAGGGATTTTTCTCTTGAGATCAAACCAGTGATCCATCCAGCTCTGTTTCCTGCCTCTTCAGTTTGGCTGAGTCATGACACTTGAGCAGGAGGCAGAAGGCTCAGCAGCCCCTAAGGCGAGCAAACAATATTGCATATTGTAAATGGGATGAAAACATACCGGCTGACCCCCAGACCCATGTGTGCCCGAAAGCAGGAGATTTAATGAAGCAAATGGCCAGGTGAGGTCACAGACCAAATTCCAGGCATGCTTTGCCCACACTGGCTTCAAGGGTCTCCTTGCATCTCCCTGTCATATTTATAGACACATCTGAATCTCATTTTTAAAATTCCAGCCTCTGAGCTTTGATATATTCCTTTCTAATACTTTTCTGCTGTGACCTGATGAGCAAGAGGGGACATTTGCATCTACCTTGCAATTAAGCTAAACAAGAGAGGAAAATTTAAAACAATCTTTAAAATTACCTTAATAACACTTATAACACTGGCATATTAGGGTACAGGAAGAAAAGCGGCTTTTATTTTAAAATATTTTCTTATGTCAGATGAAGCTGGTTTGTATCCACAACCCTTCCTTTCATGTCATCTCTTAACTTATTTTCCCACCACTTAAGCATGCTGGCTGCTGCCAAAAGTGAGATCTTCTGCCCTACCAGGGCTAATGGTTCACCAGCAAGCAAGGCCAGTCACAAGAGCCATCTCAGTGGCTGGTCGGATAGATTCTGGGTCAGATACGGAAGGAGCAGGAACTCAAAGGACCTGATGTCTTACAAAGCACTCAGCTCTGGCTCTGAGAGTGGCAATCTGGGAACATACTGGAAATGTGGGGAGCTAGAGCAGAGGGGAGCTTGCATGGGTATGGAAGCTATAATCAGAGGCCAGCCTCCAAAGCTGCTTGGATTAAAGATCCATGGTGCAGGTCCCTGAGGTGACCAGGCCAGAGGTCGCCCCCTTGCCTCTGCAGTGGATCCTCTGTGCTGTACACTCAGCCATCCAGGGCCAGGCCAGGGTCTCCCGCAGGGTGCATGCAGGGTCTCCTGCAGGGACCGGAGAACTTGATACTGTTGGTGCAATTGCAGGATTGAGTCTTTTTTTTTCTTTAACTTTTCCCCTGCTTCTTTTTTTGCCCAACGTGTGAATTTTTGTTTATTCCTTTCACACCCCTTTTGCACTAATTTTTGTCTTTTTCTTTTTCTGTGAGGCTGAATTAAGTCTGGCCTACAGGAGATGTGCAGAGTCAGTTGAAAGAGGAGCAACAGAGCAACATTCCCTTTTCTTCGTGCCTTTTTTTTTTAATGGCATTTGAACACAGAAGGTGGATCTCAGGATCTTGCCTGGAACTTTTCTCAGATTACCAGGGTTGCAATACAGTGGCTGAACTCTGAGTCATTTTTCAAGCCCTTCCCTGAGAGCCAATACCAGGCATGCAGAGTCTCTTCTGATGGCGTACGGAGTCCAGAATCAGTCCCTGGGGTTTGAGAAGAAGGGCAGATTCGCCTTGGGAGGGGTGGTCAAGGGTTCAGGTTGATTACATTGGCATTTCTCTTTGGAAAGTTGCAAAGCATTGACATTAAAATATCCTCCCTGTTAATTAAGAGTTTTCATATAACAGGGGTAAAGAACTTTAATGAGCATCATGGCACCCTGGTCGCTGAATTAATGGCTAAGCGAGGGGGTCTCGGGCTTCAGGCTTATCTGCCATTAGGCATCTCTGAGCTGGCAGGAGGAGCAAACTGACAAGAATCACTGTGGAAATGATTGAGTTTCTCAAGCAGGCTGTGTTATTTTAATTAGACCAGGATATTGAGAACATGGTGCATTGATAAATTGGAGAAATAATGAAGGTTGTTTCTTCTCCTCTCATCTCTTTCCACCCCCTTCAAATGAAGCAATTATTTCTCTAACCTCAGGAACTGCATTTCAAAGAGGTCTGAAGACAGGCTTAGGCCTGCTGCTCCAGTGAATTCTGTGGTGCCCAATTACTGACCTCAGGAGTCAGCATTCTGAAGATTAGAGTCACGGGGAGTTTGCTTCACAGACTCACTTCTAATAATATACCTTCCATGCAGACACCATTAACCTGCCTTTTCCAGTTAGCCAATAAGGTACATCGAAGGGCAAAATTGTTATCAGCTCTCCAGGGGTCAGGCCCCTGGCTCTAATTAGAAACAGGGGTATCTGCAAGGGAAAGTCATAAAAGCACCTAGTCAGTAAAAGCTGACAGTGAATGAAGGCGAGGTGAGAAGTCATTCAGGCCTGGAACCTGTGGACATAATGCATCTTTGGTGCTGAAAGAATCACAGCTCATTTAGGCTATCCAGCATTTTAAAGCTTAGCTCTTCTTTTCCTTGCCAGTTTTATTCCTATAAACTGGTGAGGACACAGTGAATCCTTCTCCTTGCCCCCAAGCCTGGAGACCTTAGTCATTTAGTTGAACTAAACACACATCGACTGAGAGCTACCGTGTGTCAAACACCATGTGGGTGGATAGCTGGCCCTTCTCCATGGGGTTCCCTGAGAGAATTGAACCCTAATGCCCAAGGCATCTATAGTATATCTTAATGTTTTTCCTACCCATCTAGAAAGATGCTGGCTACATGGTATCCGTGGGAGTGAAGCAAGAGAATAGGGTCTGGAGGCAGGGAACCTAAGGCTGATTTGAGCTGACTTCTTAGAACTAAATCAAAAGGAAAACCCCAACTTTCCACACCTAAGTAACAAAAGGACCAGAGGCTACTCCATTTGCAAAGCACCCCCCGCCCCACCCCGACACACACCCGTTTTCTCTGTGGCAGATAGAAAATGGAAAGTATCTCGAATTGATAGAAAATGGAAAGTATCTCTAATTGGTTGTTTTCTGCACCAGATGTTGGCATAGGAATGTAACTTTGTAACTTCACTTCAGCCTCTGACTGGTTGCTTTCCACAACCAACCAGACTGATTGCCGGCCAAGTCTTCATTTGCATAGAAGTTAATTTTATTACTTCATTTTAGCCTCTGATTGGTTGATTTCCACAACCAATCAGATGCTTGCATAGGGTGTAACCTTTGTAACTTCACTTCGGCCTCTGATTGTGGGCCATGACTTCATTTCCATAGGGTGCACACCAGGTAACCAATGGGAAACCTCTGGAGGGTATTTAAACACCAGAGAATTCTGTAATCGGGGCCTTGAACCCCTGTGCTCAGGCCCGCTCCCACTCTGTGGAGTATACTTTCATTTTCAATAAATCTCTGCTTTTGTGGCTTCTTTCTTTCCTTGCTTTGTTTGTGCATTTTGTCCAATTTTTTGTTCAAAAACGCTGAGAACCTGGACACCTTTAACTGGTAACAACAGGATTGAGAAAATAGTCACCCATTTTCTATAGGGCTTAATTTCCTTGGGTGGCCCCCATTGACAAAGGCTGGATCATAAACACAATTTCTCCTCTCCCACTTGTCCTATTCCAGCCAAAAAGGAAAGTAATAGCATGAAGTTTTCTGATAAAGTCTGGAGGAGGGGCATGTGCTTCCTCAGCATGGATGAAGCAGCTAGCTTAGTCAGAGAGGCTAAGACAGTTAAGGGAAGTCTTCCTAAGGGAGAAACATTTGTGCTCCTGTCTGGTGGAAGAATTAGAGCTAGTCAGAGGAGGAGAAAAGAAATTTCCAGGTGGAGGGAACAGTGTGATAACATGAGTGAAAGCCTTGAAGGAGTCAGAGGGTGGCTATTCCTGAGTGGACATTTTGATGACCAGTGATTCTTCAGCATTGGGCACATAGTCTTTTTAGCACAACACACAGAAGATGTTCTGTAAATGTTGAAGGTTAGGGGGAGAATGGTGATGATGGAGAAAGGGTTGGGAAGGAACGAGTCTGGATGTGTTAATAGGAACTTTACCAGCCGCCTTAAATAATTAGGGCTTTATGCCAAAGGTGCCAGGAGCTGCTAAAGGACAGTGAAACTGATTATGTAGCTTCTTAGTCAAGTATCTGAAGTATGGGAGGGAGCCAGGTGTGGGGGCTCATGCCTGTAATCCCAACACTTTTGGAGGCCGAGGTGGGAGTATCACTTGAGGCCAGGAGTTTGAGACCAGCCTGGGCAACATAGTGAGACACCGTCTCTACAAAAAAATTAAAAAATTAACCAGGTGTGGTAGCATGTGCCTATAGTCTCAGCTACTAGGGAGGCTGAGGTGGGAGGATTGCTTGAGCCAAGGAGTTTGAGGCTGCAGTGAGCTATGATCATACCATTGTACTCCAGCCTGGGTGACAGAGCAAGACCCTGTCTCAAAACAACAACAACAACAACAACAACAGCAAACAACAACACAAAAATAAGTACTGGAGAGTATATAAGTCCAATTCTGCACCGGAGAGTAAGTCTTGCAATTAGCTGATGACAAACAGGCATCTGGTTGAGAAGCTGGTAACCCATGCAGAGCCCACCTCTGTTGGCCATCCTGAAGTTCTCTTCTCTCAATGGGCTCTCTGTCTCCTTCTCTCTTCTCCTTCTCTCCATCCCTTTTCCTACCCTTCTGCCCTTCTTCAGGACCCTGGCCATACTTGGAGAAGCAGCCTCAGATCCTGAGGTCCAGTGGTTTGGGAGAAAGCCCCAGTTTCTTTGCATTCTGTGATAGAGCATCTCTGAGATAGCTCTCTCATCCTATAGCATAACTTTGATATGTTATTATGCTTGGGAACTTTATTCAACTTTGTATGATTCTACACTTGTCCTTTTTGACATTTATCATCTTTCCAAATGTCCCAAGTAGTTAACGGCAGCAGTTGTTTTAGGGCAATGAGGTCAGTGAGAACTTCTCTCAAAGTCATTAATAATATAATTAGGTTAGTTTTATTTTAAATATTCATTTTATAATGAAAGCATTGTAGTTACAAGTTATTATTATTTTTTTCATGTGGAGCTTTGCTTTCTCTCCAATGCTCTGGAATCTGGGCTTTTATAACTTTCATACCTCATTTCTTCTATCAGTTAGAGTCCAACACACTCCAAGACTTAGAGAATGGTTTCCAAACTGGGGCCCCTGGTGGGCCCCAGTTTGATGCATGTAGAAGGGTGTAGAGGGGACAATGGGGGAAGGCAGGTTCCAGGCTCTCACATCCCTGCTTCATCCCCAGCGTTGACCTCAGGGTTAGATTCCACTGGAATCATGGACTCCACCATTGACCAAATGTTGAAAAGAGAGTAGCTCAAGGTTGACAGCATAGAAGTAAGTGAGGAGCCATTAACTGTCAGTACCACGAAGAGTGTGTTGTCTTCAACTGTAGACCTAGAGGAAAAGCATCTAAGAGTCTGGGAGCCTTGGAGTCACTCACTGCTGCTACATTTTAAGGACCTGCAATAATTCCCCACCATTCTTTTGGGAATCCTCAAGACAAACCACTATGAGATTTAAGAGATGAATTGAATGGAGGAAACCAGCCAGCATTTATTGGCATCTCTTAAGTATCAGGCCCTGTGCTGAAAGCTTTATGTATGTTATTCCATTTACTTTCCTTAGAAACTGTAGGAGAAAGGTTTGGGAAAGAAGAGAAACATTGCTGATTCTAAGTCCATGTAGCTCCTGATGGAGCACTCACAAGCCAGAAAGAATGTGACCTTACATTCCGTAACTTGCAGTTACTATTGATTGGAAAGGTCAAGTTAGAAGCAAGGTCTCCAGATGCTCCAACTTGCCATTGGCAGGATTATTAACCATAGAGATTATAAAACAAGGCTGTGGAAATTTTAGAATTGAGGTTTTCAAACTTTAGTCTGTAAATATCACCTGGGAACTTAATAAAAATAAAAATTTTCAGTCTCCACCTGTGGAGATACTGATCTGACAGGCCTAGAGAAGGGTCCGAGAAACAACATTTCGATATGTGGTTGAGAAGTGCTGGTAGACCATGTGAATAGGAAGGCAAAATAACCTTCTATTAAACCTGGAAGCTGGCTTTGCTCATGTTTGTTTGCATCAGAAAAGATATGACTGCTAATTGATTTGGAAATCAAAGTTGTTGGATTGATTTGTGTTTGGTTATTGTCCTGCAAAGCATTGGTAAGCAAGTGTGGCTAGAATTCTTCAAGATGGTGCAATATCTTCAGCATCTATATTAGCATAATAGAAATGTTCTTACCTCCCTTTTTCTATTTTTCTTATGAGCTACAATGTCTGATGGCAAGTAATTAAACATTCCCTTATAGCTGATTATTTTGTGAAGTGTATCTGTCCATACCACTAATTCAACCTTGCAAATACATTCCATTTCCAAAGTCAGTAAGCCTGAAGACCGTCTGGGGAGATCCTTTCTTCACCATGGGCAGGAGCCCTTGCAATCCTGTGCCTTTGTTTGTTTCTTTGGCATAGGATGCCCTCTTCACCTTGTCAAATCTTATTGATCCTCAAAGGCTTATTGACAATGTCATGTTCTTCTAAAGCATTTCCTGATTTGCCTCTTCTACTTCCTTTTTATTGTATAGTCAAATAGGGATTTTCATTATCTTTGAGTATGCAAAACTTGTGATTATAATTCTTTAATGGTGCATATGTTTTCTTTTTACATTCAATTTGTATTGTTTTATTAAATTACTAAAAATGCTTATTGTAATACAGTCATTTGTTTCTTAATGGTGTGAATATGTTCTAAGAAATGTGTCAGGCTGGGTGTGGTGGCTCACACCTGTAATCCCAGCACTTTGGGAGGCCGAGGCAGGCGGATCTTGAGGTCGAGAGATTGAGACCATCCTGGCCAACATGGTGA
The DNA here is from genome assembly GCF_029281585.2 of Gorilla gorilla gorilla. NCBI lineage: Eukaryota > Metazoa > Chordata > Mammalia > Primates > Hominidae > Gorilla > Gorilla gorilla. The sequence goes on from NC_073237.2 coordinate 82,888,660, forward strand.
AACCCCATCTCTACTAAAAATACAAAAATTAGCTGGGCATGATGGTGTTCGCCTGTAATCCCAGCTACTTAGGAGGCTGAGGTAGGAGAATCAGTTGAACCTGGGAGGCGGAGGTTGCAGTGAGCTGAGATTGTGCCACTGCACTCCAGCCTGGTGACAGAGTGAGACTCCGTCTCAAAAAAAAAAAAAAAAAAAAAAAAGAAATGTGTCATTAGGCAATTTTGTGATTGTGTCAGCATTATAAGTTTACTTACACAAACCTAGATGGTATAGCCTAATACACACGTAGGCTACAAACCCATACAAGCTGTTACTGTATGGAATACTGTAGGCAATTTTAACACAACGTTAAGTATTTGTGTATCTAAACAGAAAAGGTAGTGTGCTGCACATTATGACAGCTATAATGTCACTAGACAATAGGAATTTTTAGCTCCATTATAATATTATGGGACCATCATCAATATGCAGTCTGTTGTTGACTGAAACATTATTACGTGGCATGAATGTAATTAAGTGCTACAGAAGCACATAGAATAAAAAGCTAAGCCTCTGTCATCTGCATCAGTTCACTCCCCACTACAGACCTTTTAAAAATGTGTTTGCCAGTAAAATAGAAAGAATAAATTTAAAGTTTGATAACAGGGCAGGATAACTATACATTAAAAATGTATTGTACTCAGGTGAGGACACTACCCCATTATATATACATGTAAAAATTTTCTCATGTAGCCCACAAATTTGTACTAATAATTAAAATAAAATAAAATGCATTTGCAATCTGCATCTGTCACATAAGCACCCCTTCCTCCCAAACACACACAGACTTACTGTACTTTTTAGAGAAGGTTTCATCTGTGGCAAAGTAGGCTTCCCGTCAGCTGCTGCAGCACATAGGTGGAATTGCAAAGAATGTTCAGTCTGTCCCTAATTTGGATTTAAACAATATGATGCATTCCATAGAGAAATTCACAAGCGCATTTCCTAGTTTATCCATGTTGTCCTGATCTCTTTGAGGACACCGGTGTTACTTCCTGGTTCTTCAGGTTCCCCTTACACGTAGTCTCACAGTCAGAAATGAAAGTGGCCCCTGGATTGGCCCCTTACTCTCATGTTGCTCTTTTCTCTCCTCCTCGGTCTTTCTCTTTTTATCTCTTTTATTTATCTCATCCAGCGGTTGGCAAACCTTTCCTGCAAAGGGCCAGAGAGTAAAGACGTTGGGCTTTGGGCCATGTGGTCTCTGCTGGACCACTCGACTCTGCTGTTGCAGTGCCAGACAGCCATAGACCATGTACAGACAAATGCGGGCGTTTGTGTTCTGGTGAACCTTACTTATGGACACTAAAATGTGAATGTTATATAATTATTACATCACAAAATATTGTTCTTTTTATTTTTTCCAACTATTTAGAAATGTAAAAAAACCCCTGTTAACTTGTTTGCCATACAGAAACAGGCAGCTGGCCACTTTGACCCAAGGACCAGAGTTGCCATCCCTTGCCCTCCCCCAAACTCTCATTCCCTATTGTATCCAGTTTTTGATGAAAATGATAATAATTTTCTATTACCCCTACAAAGGATGGGATAGGGGCATGGATCTTCAGATTCTGAAGCTCTAGGAGGGATGGCGAAAGAGGTCCTCAAATTGTTTTGGGCTTTAGGAAAATATCTAGATGGCAACAAACAAAAACAGTATTAGATCTTCATATCTTTTATCTTACAGTGCTAAAAGAGTGTACCCTTGCTAGTCTGGACTTAAAACATCACCGTTTATTGTACATATTTTATTCTACTTCATTAGATTAGCTTTCTGAAAATAAGGACTTTGAAAACTCTGTTGTCTCTGCATCTGAATGCCTGGTACAAATTCAGTGGTCAAACCTCTTGAACAGTTCTTGATATCTCTATTAACCCTATACTTCTTAGCCAATACGCTTTATCTTTCTATCTCTACTCCTTTCTGCTATTCCACATATAAATTAGTAAATAGAAAATAAGGCCGGGTGTGGTGGCTGACACCTGTAATCCCAGCACTTTGGGAGGCCAAGGTGGGCAGATCGCTTGAGGCCAGGAGTTTGAGACCAGCCTGACTAAGATGGTGAAACCCTGTCATTACAAAAATTACCTGGGCATGGGGAGCATGCCTGTAATCCCAGCTACTCGGAAGGCTGAGGCACTAGAATCGCTTGAGCCTGGGAGCTGGAGGTTGCAGTGAGCCAAGATAGCACCACCTGACTCCATCCAGCCTGGGCCACAGAGTGAGACTCTGACTCAAAAAAACGAAACAAAACTGTGAGGATGTATCTTTAAAATTCTTTTATAAACAGAGACTCATGAAAATAAAACAAAAATGGAGTAGAATCAAAGGAAGACATTCACCTCTCCAGTTTCTTTTCTTAAATCACAAGGTGTGGTTCACAGGGGATGGAGGGTACAAATCTTTTCAGCTGCTATCCTGTAATAAACCTAAATGTGGTGAATTTGGGCTGGCTTTCTAAAAAGTTCAACATTCTCAGCCACTTACATGAAGATGGCAATAAGATTCTGTCTGCATACCGGTTGAGTGTATCTTACCTCTGTGACCAAATCTAGAGTTGCTTCTGACCACCATCTCCACCCCATTCTTGCCTTCTTTGCCTTTCTTGCAACAAGATGCGGAATTCTTAGTAAAGACTGAGTCTTTCTTTATATTAGTAACATCTGAGTTTTGGTGATCATGGAGAAATGGATATTGGTCAAAATAGCAGAAGGGAGGAGATGGGTAAGAGGGGAACTTCCAGAATGCTGAAATATACCTTTGACTCTGAAATCTGAGCTCACACATCAGGGTCTCCAGTTTACAAATGTTTCCCTGGTCAAAAAAATAAAATGTCTAACAAGCTTACAAGTATACTCAGTAGCCATATTAAAGTTCTCATAAATCATTTATAGGATTCAAAGTAAACATGCCTGGCTCTTTGTATTTTAGTTCCTTGGCAGAAATCTCCATTCCAGCTGGCCTCAAGTCAGCATGGGTGCTTTTCCCAAACACTCAAGTTCCTTCTTCTAACGTGATCTTCTTTCATTTTTTAGATGAATACCTAACCGTCTGTCCTGTTTACAGCTGCACATGTGGCCTACATGAACAATTTAGAAGTATGCTTTGCCATCACTTGACAGAATGAGACCCTACTGCTCATAAGCCAGAGAATAAACACATGCTGCCTTTATCTAGAAAAAGCCTTTCATGGATATATTTTCAAGGAATCATGGATCCACTTGCAAATATTGGCTTTGATTCTGCTAATGCAGTGTAAGAGCAAGAGTTAGCAAACTATAGTAATGTCTGCTTTTGTGTGGCTCACAAGCTAAGAATGGTTTTTACATTTTAAACTTACACTGAAAAATCAACGAATAATATTTAGTGGCATGTAAACATTTTGTAAAATTCAAACTTCAGTGTCCATAAATTAAGTTTCATTGGATCCCAGTCATGCCCATATGTTTACATATTGTTTATAGCTGTGTTCGCACTGCAGTGGCAGAGTAGAGTCCCCCTGGTAGAGACTTCTGAAAGAGTTTGCTGAACCCTGGTTAAAGGCATGGGCTTTGGGTAGGACTTTCTGGTTTGAATTCTGGCTCTGCCACTTATAGTGTGAAACCTGTAAATTTTCCTTGTCTATAAAATATTTTCTTGTATGCAAAATAGGTGCAGAATATGATTCACTTTATTGTTTTCTTGTGAAAATGAGTTGGTATCAAGTTGGGGCTTCTCCATGTTCTGCTTTCCCTCCAGATGCCACTGTTCCAGTCGTGGGAATTCTGCTCCTTCCTGATCAAGGACAAGATTTGCAAATAGACTTTGCAAGGATTTAACTGGTATTTGGATTCAGTGAACAACAGTATCAGCCTTTTGGGTTTTGGTTTTCCATCATCTCAACTCTAAGAAGATAAGAAACATTTTCAGCACTCACAGAAAAGCCATGTGTGGTGTTGTTTTCCATGCCACGGGCTGGAAACTCCAAGGTTTCCGCATGTATTCTGTAGCTTTAATTCATCCTGTGCATTCAGAAGTAGCTCTTAGTGCTTACATGGGCTGGTTCCCACCCCTCTCAGATCACAGATAGGAATCCCACTTCTTTTGTGCCTCATCTCAGTATGATAACCACATTTCTTTCATTGTACTCTTTGTCACTAAGTTATCAGCTGTGGTTGTTTGCATGTATACAATGTAAATACAGTCTGGTAAAGAATGAAGCAATTGTTAGAAAGATATTGGGTGGCTAACAAAGTTGGAAGAAGAAATAATGAGTTGCCCACTCAACTTCAAGGAAGCCTTGAGGGTTTGAGAGCACAGAACTTATAGACTATCTCAAGATGCTGCTTTTGGGTGACTCACCCACATTACTGCTGTCCCTATGACTTTAGGGACAACAGCCAAGGGTCTGAGAGAACAAATCTGATGAGCTACTCATGTGGTCGGGAGGAGGGTCCTGTCATTGAAATCCCTTTAGCATCACATGAGGAGGGATGCCCAGTGGTCCAAAATGAGATACATTAACTTCACTCTATCTTTTATATTTTTGGTTCTGGTGGGTGCAGGAGAGGGAGAAGGGGGATACTATTTAAGTTTTCTTTAAACCTTAGTTTCTTAAGATACAAAAGCCAGATAACACTCTTTTAACTCTATTGATGTAAAGATTAAATAAAATAATATATGGAAAGTGGTTTACACCATGCTTGGCACACAGTGAGCATATAATGACTGGTAACTGTTATTCAATTATTGTTCTCTATGTCAATTTCCATATATAACATTTTTTAAAAAATCAAAAGCTGTGATCTCAGCACCCAGGACCCATAATCTAGAACCCATTTCCTGTTTCTAGGCATAAGACACAGCAGAAATTGCACTTAGGGATAAAGGGTTTAATCATGTAAATGGCTCATTACTCTTTAAACAAATGGTTTAAGTTCCTGCCAAGGACGTTTATATACCAGGTCAGTAGCTGTTTGCTGACTTATTTATGCGTTAGACTGAAATCTCTCTTAAAACAAGACTGGGGGCTGGGCGCGGTGGCTCATGCCTGTAATCCCAGCACTTTGGGAGGCCGAGGCGGGCGGATCATGAGGTCAGGAGATGGAGACCGTCCTGGCTAACACGGTGAAACCCCGTCTCTACTGAAAATACAAAAAAATTAGCCGGGCGTGGTGGCGGGCTCCTGTAGTCCCAACTACTCAGGAGGCTGAGGCAGGAGAATGGTGTGAACCCAGGAGCCATGCAGTGAGCCGAGATTGAGCTCCTGCACTCCAGCCTGGGAGACAGAGCGAGACTCCATCTCAAAAAAAAGAAAAACAAAAAACGAAAAACAAGACTGGGTCTTTTTTTTCATTTTTAAGCTTAATTCAATTAATTTTTAAGTAGACTGAGTATCTACTACAGGCAAAGGTCTGCTGAGGAGGAATTGGGAGGCATACAAAGGGAATTCTTCATTAGTAGAAGCAAAGCCATTGTCCCTTCATTACAAAACAATTCCAATGCAGGAGCCAGGGGTCGAGGTGTTACCCTAAAGGTTCTCCGGATTACCAGGCTACAGAGACTAATTAAAGATCACAGAGATTATAACAATGTTCTGTGGGTCCATCTGAATATGATAGTGTTGAGAAGATGTTATTGTACTATGTCTGCTGCAGTTTAACTGTGTTTTACTAATGTAGCCTGAGTGTATTTACCAGCCAAATTGTGGATGAGAAAAAGGGATATCCAACTAGTTGTCTTTGTTTACATTTTACAGCAGAGTTTTCACGTTTAAGAGTCTTTATCTCAGTCCCATTGTGTGAGTAACTTTATATAATAAGAATTCAGTGGTAAACGTATATGCAGGCAGAAATGCATCTCTAGTCTTCTTCCCGTGTTCATTCTCATGAATATTTGCTCTAAAGATCCATGAAATATAAGAACATTTTTGGTTTATCTTTGTACTCTAGAAATCAGTCTTAAATTAGCTGGGCATGGTGGTGCGTGCCTGTAACCCCAGCTACTTGGGAGGCTGAAGCAGGAGAATCCCTTGAACCCAGGAGGTGGAGGTTCCAGTGAGCTGAGAGCGCACCGTTGCACTTTAGCCTGGGTGACAGAGCAAGACTTTGTTTCAAAAATAAATAAATAAATAAATAAATAAATAAAAAGTCAATCTTGCTCTGCACAAGTCTAGTATCTCTAGTATCTCTCAATAATAGTAATTGAATTAGAGTTAGAGCTAGTTTATTCCTTCCTTCATGTTTTTTACTCTTTGGGGAATTACTGAAGACCTTTTGTGACCAGTTAATATATCATTTTAAAAATGATTAAAAATTTGTTTTTACCAAAGAAATTATTACAGCTATTTATTATAGTGTTTTTGTGGGAGTTAAAAATAATAGTAAGAGTAGCATAAGAGTGAGTATAAAATAATAACATCATTTCTCAAGCACCTTATACTAGATGCTTTGGTTATCTATTACTGTGTAACAAATGACACCAAAACTTAGTGGTTTAAAACAGCCATTTTGCTTTGCTCATGATCTTGTGAGTCAGGACTTTGGGAATGGCTTGGCTGGGTGGTTTGTCTCTGCTCCACATGATGTCCGCAGGGGCAACTGGCACCGGAGGCTCCACTCCCTAGGTGGCTTCTGCAATCACAGTATCTGACTCCTCCCTGCTTTTTGGTTTCTCTCCCTTCACATGGCATTTCCTCCTCCAGCCTCCCTCCATGTGGCTTGAGCTTCTCACATCATGGCTGTCTCAGAACAGTTTTACTTCTTTTGCAGCAGCTAGTTTCTAAGAGGCAGAAGCGAAAACTGCCAGGTCACTTATGGGCTATGCTCAGAAGTGGCACAGCATCACTTCCTCCCTATTTTTCATTTCTTTCTTTTCTTTCTTTCTTTCTTTCTTTCTTTCTTTCTTTCTTTCTTTCTTTCTTTCTTTCTTTCTTTCTTTCTTTCTTTCTTTCTTTCTTTCTTTCTTTCTTTCTTTCTTTCTTTCTTTCTTTCTTTCTTTCTTTCTTTCTTTCTTTTCTTCTGAGACAGAGTCTAGCTCTGTTGCCCAGGCTGGAGTGCAGTGGCACAGTCATGGCTCACTACAGCCATGACTTCCTAGGCTCAAGCAATCCTCCCACTTCGGCCACCCAATTCACTGGGACTACAGGCATGTGCCAACATGCCTAGCTGATTTTTTTTTTTTTTTTTTTTTTTTAGAGACAGGGTCTCATTATGTTACCCAGGCTAGTCTTGAATTTCTGGACTCAAGCAATCCTCCTACCTTGGCCTCTCAAAGTGCTGGAATTATAGGCATAGGCCATTGTGCCTGGCCCCTTCCTCCACATTCTTTTGGTCAAAGCAGACCCATGGTATGCGCAGGTTGAAGCGAGTAGAGAAATAGAGTGCACCTCTTGATGGAGGAGTGTCAAAGTCACTTCAAAAAAGAGCACATGCAATGGGGGTCATCTTTGTTACAGGCATCTTTGGAAAATACAGTCTGTCACATTAGGACATGTTTAAGATACTTCTTCAAGAATTCCACTCACTTAAGCCTTTCAATAACTCTCTTAAGTAGTCACTATTATCACTACCGTTTTGCAGATGACAAAACTGAGTCCCATGGAACTAAATAACTGGTCCAAGGGTACACAGCTTGTAAAAGATAATTTTACTTAAATAATGAGGAATCTGGTTCTCAGGCCAAAGTTCTTCACCCTGTGTTTTCTTACCTATGGTATTAGACACATCTATATAAGCTATGTAAGCTGGGCAAGTTGCTTAACTTCTCTGGATATTGGCATCCCTAAAAGCAAGAGGAAAGGTACTCTCCTTCAAGTGTTTTTGTAAGGATTAAAAGAGAACATGTAAGGATGATGCTTAGTACAGCCTGGATAGAAGAGACACACGATAAGTGTGTCTTACTGAAGCATATGAGCTCAGAGGCTGTGAACATGTTGATTTTCTTCCTGTTCACCTAAATAAACCTCATCCTGCCTCTACATTCTGGTGGCAGAGGTACAGCTTGCCCTGTTATTCTCTTCATTGCAATTTGGCTCTGGGTTCAAACTCTGGCTATCTTCCCCCAGGCTATGTTTTCCCTTTACTTACCCTTAATTTTAGCTTAAATTAAGTAAATTCAGGGGCTTTACATTTTATAGTGTGCACAGAGAATACTGCAGTAAATATCTTTGTAGGTGTGTCATTGGCTTATTTTGTATATCTATATACAAAAATGACTTGCTAGATGAAAAGGATTGCATAGTTGTAAAATTGATAAATTCTACCAAGTGTCTGCCCATAGGCTTTTTTCAACTTATAATCCCCCAACAATGTTATGTGAGGCCTGTTTTCCATCACTTTGCCAAAAGTGTGATTTGAAGCTCTTTGATCTTTGCCAAATTAGTCAGTGAAATATGGTATCTCGTTGTAATATAATTAGCATTTCTCTTATCAAGGGTGATGTTATTTGTCTTCTCGTGTTCGAGAACCACTTGTGTTTCCTTTTCTGTAAACCGTATCTCCATATTGTTGCCAATAATTTTCTAACAGAATATATAACATATATATAAGAAATTTGCTTCCAACAGCACTTTTGTATTAAGAGCATTAGCATTTTGCCTGCATATGTGCATCTTTACTGGCTTTTGGATGTGAGCTTGCTGTTTTTTGTTATGCAGAATTTAAAATTTTTTTATATAGCCATGTTTTGTGTTTTTTTCCTTGTTTCCTGCCATACCTAAAAAGATTTTTTTTCCATTCTAAGATTAGGAAAATCATCTTCCATGTTTTATTTCACACTTTTATGAATCATGCAGTTTCTCTTCATCTGATTGAGACAAACTTATAAAATTAGGTTAACTTACGTAAAAATCTGGAGGCTTGGTTTGGGAGATCTGCAGCCCTCCCCTATACTTCCACATGGAAACAATTGGCTGGAGGTGAAGGGCAGGCCTGCCCCTTTGGACAGGACCAGTTCTCTTTGCCTTGCCAGGGTCCCTACCTTGCCCTTTGTACTCACTGGCATTCCAAGCAAGTCCTCCTAGTCAATTAAGCTTGCTACTTCTGAATTAGAGCCTTATGTGGGGTTAGGAAGTGGAAGGGCTGAGCTGATGAAAGAGAGTTGGGATCTCTTGGCAGAGCAGTCTGTTTTTTGTAAGTTTTCACATTTCTCTTCATTTTGAACATTATAATGTGGCTTCCAAAAATTGGGTACACACCTATGTCTTGGAAGTAGACAAAGCCATTGAACAAATGTTGTACATCTTACACAGTTTGACTGTGAAATTGGTGTGATGATAGTGGTGTGCAATTTAATTGGTAAATTATTTAAAACGTTGTTAAAAACAAGCATGGATTTAATTTGGAGTATAAATAAATATTTGGATGACTTTTTTTCTAAGATTAAAAAACCGTGGCTACATTCTCTTGCCTCAGGCATGTGGTCATTCAACTCTGATGTCAGGATCACTTGGGTATACGTTTGATACCACTGGATAATGACTGCTACAAGATGCCTAGAGATAAAAAAATTTTATTGACAAGTCAAGTCTTGTACTTTATATAATCATCTTATTTCCAATAGCTGATATTGTACTGGTGCCCTGTTAATTTGAGTTTTCAGGTAAAAATTAGGTTACTTGGTTCATGAAACCAGAGGAGTATTTTTAATTAACGTAGTGTGTATAAAGACTGTGTGTTAGTCAAACGGAAACATTTCTATGTATGAGAAAAGAATTAAAAATGAAAAGCCAAGAGGGAGAACTTATGTTGTTTCTCTGTAAGTCTTTTCAGAATTTTATTCAGATAATAGAGAATAGATTTATTTCAAACAAAAAACATTTATTAACTCTTTAATGTGTGCAAGGAATTACTAGTGTAGCAGAATAGAGCAGTTTGAGTACTTACAATCTGGTTGGGAAAGAAGGATAACTCCATAAATAAATAAATAGTGTTAGCCAAAAAGCACTCTAGACTCTATGCATGTGTCCCTCCAGGTGCATAACACTTAAAATGATGAATGAAATGTATTTTAAAATAAAACATTTAAAAAGCATAGCTGAGCTGACAGCAAAGAAAATACCGAAGCTAAGAAATGATGAGAGAACACCTATATATATATATATTTTTTTTTTTTTGGCTTGGGTACATCTGTCAGTGTATGGTGTTCTACAGACTTGGTTTTAATGGACTGTAGTATGGAAGTCACAGGTCAAACCTAGAGTCCAGACAGGTGAGAAATCTGATTGGGGAACCCTGAAGAAAAATGACACCCTAAAGGTTAATGCTCACAAAGGGCAAACTAGAAAGCCCAACCCCACAAAGGGGACTAGACTGCCTTAGACTTTGCCCTGAATTCTGTAAAAGATGACAAGGAAAAATAAAAGCCTCATATGAGAATTCCTAATCATAAGCCAGAATGGGCTTGTATTTGGAGGCCATAATTCACACTGTATGAGTAGTCTTAACAAAATTTCAGGATGGAAATTTAGTAAAAAGTGGTCCTACGTTGATAAGCACCTGCAGGCAACTGATGGAAGCAAACAGATCCTTTTTTGAGGATGCATGTTAAACACAGGTTTCAGAGAATTCTGAAAGAAACATGAGCTCACAATTTAAAAAAAAATTTTTTAAATCATTAAACATACAAGAAAATTGGACACTATGAGAGAGAGACAACAGAAAGCCAGCAAATGGCAGAATCAGGTTTGTAAAAACTGCAGGCTCAACAGACACAGACTATAAAACAAATATATTTCACACATTTAAATAAACCAGTGAAGATACTGAAATCATGGTAAAAGAACAAGAAACTATGAATATTGATGAGGCAGATTTTTTTTTTTTTGAGACAGGATCTCACTCTGTTGCCCAGGCTGTGTGCGATGGCATGATCATAGCTCACTGCAGCCTCGAACTCACAGGCTCAAGCAATCCTCCTGCTTCAGCCTCCCAAGTAGCTAGGATTACAGGCACACACCACCAAACCTGGCTAATTTTTGTATCTTTTGTAGAGATGAGGTTTCATCATATTGCCCAGTCTGGTCTGAAACTCCTGGGCTCAAGTGATTCACCCACCTCGGCCTCCCGAAGTGCTGGGATTACAGGTGTGAGCCACTGTGCCTGGCCAAGGCAGATTTTTATAATAAAACCAAATAAAACTTCTATAAATAAAAATACGTAGTATTACATTTTAAAACTGTCAGGTAAACAGCAAATTAAAAACAGCCAACAAGAAAATTAGTGAACTAGAAGATAGATCTGAAGACATTACTCAGGAAATAGCACAAAAATAAAAAGATAAAACGTACAAAAGAGAAGTTTAGACATAGAGGATATAGTATGAAGGTCTAATAAGTGTTTAAGTGAAAACCCAGAAAGATAAAATAGAGAAAACTGGAGAGAGATAATATTCAAAGAGATAGTAGCTGAGAAGTTTCCTTAATTGATGAATAGCTACAATCCTTATGTTTAGGTAGCTCAAGGAACTTCAAGCTGGATTAAAATGAAATTTCATCTGAAAACATCCTAGTGAAACTGAAAATAACCAAAGACAAAGAGCTGATCTTGAAAGCAATCAGAAAAAGAAAAAGCAGCCCGAGAGGAAAGAAAGGTTATCTGTAGAGGTGTGTTCACTTATATAACTTCTCAATAGCAACAGTGGAAGCCAGAAGAAAAAGTAATAATATTCCTCAATATACTGAAGAAAAGATAATTGACAACAAACAATTAAATATAGAATTAAATATCTATTACAAGTACCTGTTGAGAATAAAGCCAAAATAAAGATATTTTTAGAAAAAACAAACAAGGCGGGACACGGTGGCTCACGCCTGTAATCCCAGCACTTTGGGAGGCCAAGGTGGGCAGATCACGAGGTCAGGAGTTTGAGACCAGCCTGGCCAACATGATGAAACACTGTCTCTACTAAAAATACAAAAATTTGCTGGGCATGGTGGCGCGTGCCTATAATCTCAGGTAATCGGGAGGGTGAGGCAGGAGAATCACTTGAACCTGGGAGGCGGAAGTTGCAGTGAGCCAAGATTGTGCCATTGCACTCCAGCCTGGGCCAGAAGAACGAAACTCTATCCCAAAAAAGAAAAAAAAAAAGAAAGAAAAGAAAAAACAAGCAACAGAACTGGCAAAAACCTGAGAGGGTTTACTGTGACTAGCTCCTCATTAATGCCTAAGGACTATATTTCAGGAAGGAAAAAATGAGCCGAGAAAGAGTACCCAAGATAGAAAAAGGAACAATGAATAAATAATACAGTGTACTTTTGGGTAAATATAGATAAACACAGACTACATAAACAAATTAAAAATCTATCCTATGGGTATATAAGATCGATATAGCAATAAAATCCTCAAATACATAGCATATAAATCAGGAGGCATGTGACCAATGTTTAAATGCTCTAAGTTTCATTTATTTTCAAAGGAAGGTAAAAATATTGATTAGCCTCTATTTTTTAAAGTTAATAAATATGCATGTTGATCATTTCTAATATACTGCTAACAGAATTAACATATAAAGTATGATTTTCAAGTGAGAAGAGGAAAAAAGTGAAATGAGGAGGGGAAAAGCAACACTATCAAGTCAAAAGGAGGCAGAACAAGGGGGAAAAGTTAAAAAGTTAAAGAAAATACAAAACTAAGTGGTAAAAATTAATCCAAATGCAACGTTAAGAAAATGAATATTAGTTGAGTAAAATTTATAGTTAAAAGTCAAAAAAAGTTTGAAAACATCAACAAATAAACATCAGTGCTACAAATTCAGATATGGATTTGTGGAGTTATAAGTTCAAATAAAAGGTTATAGAAGGTTGAAAGTAAATGGATGGAAAAAATTATACCAGACGATACAAACTCAAGAAAACTGTTTTAGCCAGATTAATACTAGACAAAAATCTATTTTAAGGCAAAAGACATTCTGGAGATCATTACAAGATGTCTAATTTAAAAACTTCAACATTTGACTAAATTGCAGAAACGGACAAATCATCCATCATAGTGGAGATTTTCAGACTATTTCCTTAGCCATTTATAGACAAGGCAGATAAAGAATCAGTAAATGTATAGATTAAGCAGCTCTAATGGACATATATGGAATACTTCCCACAACCAGTGGAGTACATTCAGAGGGTTTATGAAAACTGACCTGGGTGTGAGGCATAAGGTAATTCCCAATAAAAATTATGAATGAGTGTCATGTGGACCACATTATAGAAACAGAATGGAGTTAAGCTAAAAATCTATAACAAAAAATAACTTTAAGAGACACTGTGGGCCTAGATATTTAAAAATACACCTCAAACTTCCCTGAATCAAAGAAGAAAGCAATACAAAAATTAGAAAATTGTGTAAAACTAACATTTAATAAAACTGCTGTTTATGGAAATCTGTGGACAGTTGCTGTTCAATTCTAGCTGGTGATGTGGGGGCTAAAAAATGTCAGAACTTCTGTTTTTTTTTTTTTTCCAAGAAATTCAGGAATCTGAGATTTTTATTGAAAAAATTTCTGGTGTTTATAACATTGTGTGTGTCTCCTCACCTCCCCCCAAAATATTGGCGTGCCTGTATCCATTTGGTTTGACATTTCTAATGTGAGAAATAGGAAATCATTGAAGTTTTAATGAACTGAAGAATGACATGATTAAATTAGTTTGATTGGAAATGCTCAGGTGCTAGTAATATTGTATATATTGTTATTATTTCATATCTTATATATCTTAGTTATATAAGATATACAAAATACTATACATATATTTTTTTTATTTTTGAGGCAGAGTCTCGCTCTGTTGCCCAGGTTGGAGTGCAGTGGCATGATCTCAGCTCAATGCAACCTCCACCTCTTAGGTTCAAGTGGTTCTCGTGCCTCAGCCACCTGAGTAGCTGGGACTACAGGCACATGTTACCATGACTGTCCTATACATATATTTTTAAATAGAAATAAATCTGGCTCAGTCTTTCACTGCCAAAGTATATACAGCATTTATCAGTTGATTTTGAAGTTTCCCAACATTAATCACCTTCCTTTAGGTTGCACACAATCCCTGCAGTCTTTATAAGCCCAGGAAAATGTAAAAGGTCCCCAGTCCTAAGCCTGGTGACAGCTGCGGTCATTGCTTCTTTGCATTGATCTGTGTGGCACAGTGTAAGCACCTAATAAATATTAGTTGTTATTCTTGTGCCCAAGAAATAAAATAGATTTAATAATACCAGCATCATAGTGCTGTTCTGAGGATCATCAAATACTTCGGGCAGAGACAATGAACAGAGGCTACCACGCTTTTTCAGTCTGTTGAATAAATGAAACTAGAAGTCAAGGGAATGGCCTGCTTAGTGGAAGGCCTAGCCTTGGAAGGCTGTTGCAGTATAAGTATCCCAGATCTACGATAGAGGAAAGGGAGACGGAAAGGAGCTGAGTAAAGGAAGAGAGATAGGGTAAGCTTCTTGATCCTTCCTGTCACTGAGGTTTTAGGTTATAATGTCACTTCAGAGAGGACGTCCCTGATCACCCAGTTTCTTCCATGGCATGGCCTTTTCTAATGATGTGGAAAGGAAGTGTTACAACCTGACATCTTCTTGTTTGTTTCCTTTTGTTCACTCTGCTAGAATAAGAGATAAATGTCTGTCTTGTTCACTACGGAGTCTCTAGAACCTAGAGTACACACTGCACACAGTAGGCAGTCCATAAATATTAGTTGGCTGAGCAAGTATATACTTTATAAATTTGCCTGACTTTACTTTTATTTTTGAACATTAGGAAGAGGCTACTGAGGTGTGGATTCTGGCAAGATAGGAATTATTAGTAAAGATGACTCAGCGATTGCATTTACATCCTCTGTCTTTTCTCCAAGTTCATTCAGGCCTTCAGGACCTGGACTACAGTCCAAACTTCCTTTGGAAAAAAGACTAAGAGGAATTCTTCCTGAAGTTCCTTGTCTGACTGCGGCCACTGTCTCCCTGGAGAACTGCACTCATTTCAGAAAGAAGAGAGACTTCTAGGTAAAGCGAGGTGATGCTGGCTTCAAACCAAATTAAAAAAAAAAGCTGGAGATATGCAAGTTGCTAAACCAGCCCTTCCCTCAGGCTCAAATCAGAGGACAATTGGTAACAACCACCTTTCTCTCATTTGGTTTTGCAGCTCAAACAAAACTGTCACCCTCGCCAAAACCCCTGAAATACAGAAATGTGGTATTAAAACAGTTATGACTGGAAAAGAGGTTCAATGGCCTCATTTCATGATGAAATTACCTATTGCTCTTATTATGAATAGTGAATTCTACTGTTTATATAAGTTTTGATTTAATGTACACCTGACATTTCAAAGTGCTCTTTCCTTTATATTTCACTTTATACTTGTGACATTCTTAGATATATTATATCCCATTTTAGAGGGTATAAAAACTGTGACTCAAAATGATTACAAGCTTTTCCCAGGATCACTTAATTACTTATCAGAAGACCAGGATTCTAGTCTTGGCTTTGCTGCTGTGTAACGTCCTGTGCTTCTGTCTGTCTGTGCTACCCGTCTCAAAGCTAACTCTTTCTTAAGAAACTGAAAGCGTCTTCAAATTAGATCAAATAAGATACAGATTTAGAAAATGAGAGGAAATACTCTAGGATTCCTGTTGAAGAAAGTCTACATGTTATGATTATCCAGGTTTGTGCTGATTATTTTTGACAACATTACATGCAGTAATTTAAAAATTATATTTTATACAAGACATTATAGATAATAGTTTTAAGGAGATGATGATGATACTCTGTAATTACACTGTGCTTTTTTATCTTTCCAAAGAACATTAAAATCTATTATTTCATTTTATCCTTACAAATGATACCTTAAATTATCATAATATTGTATTTTTTTAGCAGGTTATAGAATCAGGTATCTCTAAATAATGTTTGCAAACTATAACAGAAGGCCCATGCAATTGCTTAGGGTGAAAAGGAAGTTGAGTTGCCTTTAAAAATACCTGGCAGTAAATTAAAAGTGGAGAAAGAAAAATCCTCCCCATTTAAAAACTTATCTATCTAATTCCCTTGGGATTTCAGGCTCTGTTCACGATAGTGACTGTTTTGGCATCAACTAAAACTGCAAGTTGTATTCATTATAGTCAAGAGTGAAATGGCAGTGAGCTTTGGCTTTCACTGGTTGCTGGGATTAAGAACATGCTAGTAATTAGCTATAACTCATTTGCCTCAGCAATTATCCACAATTATTCATAATCTCATGGGTAATGGAACACACAATGCAGTTGGCTCATGCTGCCTTTTGGGTACTGACCTCTTGGGTGAGAGGTCATCCCAGGCATGAGAAGGGGTGGGCTTTCAGCAGAGTCAGTGGGTCTGCAGACAACATGTGAAAATAATTTACTAGAGACACCATAGAAACATTGTGTACACTGGGAAATATTGTCAATTTTTTTTAGAAGTGGAAGAACAGAAATAATTTTTGACTTGTTTTTTGTTTGAAAAGAATGCCCTGGAAAACAATATGGTGGACTTTCCTTGGAGTGTGCAACACAACTAGGTCTTGTGTAGAAACCATGTATCTCTTCTAGGTAGAAAACTATATGGGAGAAGGGAGTGGATTGTGGAGCACAATACCTGGGCCAAGCAATCCTTGGGATGGAAGCTTGTAGAGTCTTAGCCCGCAGCCCTGTCAGGAGAAAACATACATGTAAGCATCATGTTACTTTATTCTTTGCAGAACCCCAAAGGGAGCTTACAAAGGAAACTCTCGTTCCTTCTATATTCATTAACTGGGATTCTTCTGTAAGGAAGAGCTGTCCCTTCCTCCCCCATTTATTTGTTGATTCAATTATTCATTAATATCAATATACAATCCTAGACAATTATTTTATTCTATGGGCTATGATCCAGTACTACAATTAATACTTTCTTTGCTCCAATTATGGCAGCTTGCCCGTGGGGATCTCCTCCAAGTTGTGTCTTTGTCTTTTGGCATGTCCCATCCTTTCTTGAGCATTTTCTTATCTCCTGGCAGCACAAGATCTTTCAAGCTCATCTTTTAATTTTCCTGTCCCAGCCTTGGAATCAACCTCTTTTCCAAGGAACCTTGTTTCTTTCGTTGGCAAATGGTATATAGGAACCAAGATCCAGACACTAGGGCTGCTCAAATTGCTATGGGATTGTCATTGCTCCGAGGCTGTCTCACAGCTGGGAAACATGTACACACAAATACACTTATATTTCTATATCTACCTATCTGCATATATATGAATTCATATTGAGTGCAGGAGTTCATACTGATACCTCCCAATTCAGCATGCATGTTCATTCTAGCCTGTCCTTTTGTTTATCTGTAACTTCTTTCTCCAATGATGAGAAGTCTGGCTCTTGTTATCTACAATATATTTACTTATCAAAGAATGAAATAAATTGTTGTAGGTTTATGCTATACATATAACACACAGGAAACCTTTGTAACAAAAGCTACACTACTACTATACTCTCTATATTCACACTACTCTCTATATTGCAATATATATATTCACACTACTCTCTATATTGCAATATATATATTCACACTACTCTCTGTATTGCAAGATTTCTCAGCTCTGTTTTCTACACATATTTCACATACAACCAGCCTACAATTTTTCATCTTTCCCACTGATTCTCCCACTTGGCAGCCTCATGCCTTTCTGCACATTGAAGGCTGTGGTATAGTCCGTGGTACTGGCCATGACACAACTGTCTGGTATACCAAGTTGCCAGTAGGGGTGTTACTAACTGAAGACTGGAAGAAGCAACATCCCTTGCTACAGTTTTATCAGTGAATGCCCTACACGCTGCCCTGAACAAGGAAATATTAGTCACCTTGTGTCTGAAAAGGGTCAGGTATGGCGGGGGGAGGCTATCATCTGGTCATCTCTCAGATTTAACCACATGTTTATGGGAGAACTCTGTTTTCTTTCCATGAGTTTCCTAAGGTACCAGACAAACCCACAGCATAACCTGGAAGTCTAGAGTGGAAGTCTACCAGACCTCTCTTGGTGAATTACCACAAATGTTGGCTAAATGTACTTCTTTAAAAACATTGCAGACAGCAGGTATGTATGGGTGCTCCCAAGGTAAGCCAGTCTTTGGTGAACTAGCTATAAGATGACTTACTCTGTATGTAAAAGGTCTATGATACCTTTTTCTCCAAATCCTCATCTCATTTGAAACACGGAGAAGCCAGAGTCAGCAGAGGGAGGGAAGGAGGAGAAGAGAAAGAGCCAGATTGAAAAAAAAAAAAAAGTCACAGAGAGGCTCATCACACCCCATCCACTCCTGCAGGTTTCCAAGCTGGTTCTTGCCCAAGCAAGGCCAGGTGAGAAATTTTAAATTAGATAACAGCTTGGCACTTTACTATGGAATCTTCCCGGTATTTCATCTAGGGCAGAGAAGAATGATTCGGCACAATTTGGTTGAAAGTGTTTTGCAAATGAGAATGAGTTATATGTAGGAGGACATTTCTCCACCGTGTGTGTGTGTGTGTGTGTGTGTGTGTGTGTGTATTTTCTTCTGAAATTGGGATGCATCTTAACACCAGTGAGTACATTTATGGAGGTAATTTTCTTCCTTTCCCTCCCTCCTTCCATTTCTCTTTTTTTCTTCTTATTTTTTCTGAATAGTGGTTATTGAAACCATATTGTATCTTACAATCAGAGCTGAGGAATTACTGCAAGTTCTATTTTTTAAAAATTTGTATACGTTTATGGGGTACAAAGCACAGTTTTGTAACAGCATAGTGGCCAAGTCAGGGCTTTTAGGGTATCCATCACCTGAATGATGTACGTTATATCTGCTTAGTAATTTCTCATTATCTACCCCGCTCCCACCCTTCACCCTACCTATCCTATCATTCCACTCTCTGTGTCCATGTCCACCCATTTTTATCACCCACTTATGAGTAAGTTCTATTGTTACTACACTTGTTCTTAGCCAAAAGGCCAAGAAACGATAAAAGTTCTATTGTTTAATGCAATATTGCTAGTGTGAGTTTTTCAGTGGAAGAATGCTTCTTAAGCATAAAACTGTTCCTTAATTTGTATTATGTTATCAAGCTCACAATCTCATACCAAGAAATGGACAGCTAACTTTCCCCACCGTTAGGTGTCTTTGGACTTACTTCAAGACAGATTTAATCTTTTAGGCAGAACACTTTGTCTGTAGTGATTATATTTTCCTTTCTCAGGATGGTTTCAGAAAGGGAAAAGAAAAAGAAGTGTATTTCTGTAGGAAAAATTGGAACCAAACTGAAAATCTGTCTATTAACTTTGGCTTTTTTGGTTTTTCTTTTTAATTGTACAGTAAATGGCAGAACCAGATTTAAGTTTCTCAGAATCTAAAAACAACAACAACAACAACAACAACAACAATAACCACAACACAACAAAATGTCCTCATTTTTGACGAGCTATATAGAAGTTTCTACTTTATGTGATTTAAAAGGGGAGAGCTGGAGAATCCTGAAAAGATGGAGCTTCTAATGGAAAGGCTGACAGACCCTTAACGACGAGCCTGTTGCCAGGCGCCACGGTAATAAATGGTGGCCAGCTTCCAGGAGGGCTCACAGCTGCATGTCTGAACTTTATCCAGCTAGAGTTTGCAGGCCCTGGCCAGCTTGTAATTCATTCTTGGCTGACACATTCCAGTTCATAATTAGTGTAGTGCTAATATGATCCTCATTTTTTAATTCTTTCCTGTAAAACTGGACTGTTTCAAAAGACAAAGATGTACTTCACTTGGCAATCAGGAAATCCACACGGTTGGATTCTCCAGGCACTCACGTGTGGCTGGAATCTATAGAAAAGGGAAGTAGGTTCAGCTTTCTTCTGTTTCCCTGTGAAGCAGCCTATAGATCCCCAGATTTTATTTCAGCATATGTTGTCAGTCTCTCCCCTCATAAAATCTTATTTTCTTTTGGCCTGCTAATGCATAGAAAATGGATCACCACTCCCCCTTGATCTCACTTCTCATGGACAAGTGTATATAGATGCAGCCTGTCAAATGGAATGAACAGTATGTGCACAGATCATACGTTTCCATAATGGATCTGCAACTTGCATGTTTCACATTTGTTATAATTTCCTGAAGTTGCTCTAATGGATTTGTAGTGTGGGCGCTTGGCCAAGGTGAAACTACATTTCCCAGAATTCTCTACCTGCATGGTTCCAGGTTGGCTTGCACCACAAGAAGTGAGAGGTAGAAGTGACATTCGGGGGTGCAGGAGCACCTTGTTGGTAGCTTCTCCAATTCCTGGGCCAAGTGTAGATTTTGGTCTGTGATGAGAAAGGTGCCAGAATCACATCCTTTAATGGGATGTTTGGAGAAACCAACATGGATTTCAGTCCATCCTCGTGGGTTCAAGCTCATTGCCATGGGATCCACTTTTGTCCCACTCTCCCCCACTTCAATTCCATCCTTCTTTCCCAGCTGCCTGCCCTGCTGACTTTAGAGCCAACACGGACACAACAGCCTTACACAGACTGTTTAATCATCACCTATCATTGTGCAAGGTCAAATTCTCATAACAAATCCCTTATTTTATATCACTGTAGTGATTCTTCTCCTCTAGTCTCACTCTGCCTGGTACAGTTACATAACCCTTCACAATCTTGCCCTAGAACAGTGCCCAGGAAGTATGCAATCAATTTTTGTTACTGAGGCAGAACGGGTATCTTTATTCTCCTTTTATAGCTGAGAAAACTGTGGACAAAGGGATTCAGTGACTTGACCCAGCCAGTAAATACCAGAGATAGGATTTGAATCAGACCTTCTGAGACCATACCCAGTATATGTGTAAATTACAGAATTATATGTTTAAGGAGTACAATTCGTGTGAAAACACACAAATTAAACGGGGTTTTATGTTTTCCGTGAGCAAATATATGTAAGTAAAAGTATTTTTTAAAAAGTTGGCAAGCTAATGATGATTAGAAGAGAGAGGGAGGAAGCTGTGATAGGGAGTGATAAAGCTGGGTTTAATTTATTATTTTTTTCTTTTATAAAGAAAATGCATTTATTACCTATGTAATTAATTTTTTGGCTCCAAAAATAAAGGTAACATGTATGAAAGATGAGTTATAGGCCTCACTGAGTACTAAAAGAGGAATGGTATGTTTGAATTAATTTCATTAACACTTTCATTTTATAGAGAAGGAAATTGGTACCCAGAGGCAGGAAATGATTGGCTGAAGGCAGAATCCAGTAAAAATTTGAAATCAGGAGTGTCTCAGAAAAGTTGTTGACAGAGTTTCTGAAATAATCTCTGAAAATACTTTGATGAAATCAGAGTGTATTTCAGAGCACCATTGTGGGGACCCCCTGAATAAACATGATCCAGTTTCAGGGGCTGTGATTTAGCCAGTTGGCAATGTTGCCCAGGGACCCTGTTAAGATCACACAACACCTTACTATCATCTTTGATTCTTATAGCCTATTGCTAATTCTATATGTTTTTATAACATCTTCAACCTTTGTTGCCTCAGTAAATTCATTTTCTCTGTAGCAAGTTCAAAAATACTTTGACCTTTGTCCTTCCTCAAGGTGGGCCATTTTTGCAATATTTACCTAAAGGACAGAAAACTCAGAGGCAGTTCCCTACAAAGCCGTTCTTTAAACCAACAGAAATATGTTGGTGGTAAATTTTTGGTGGTAAATTCTGAGTTTATTTTTCTGATGACCCAGGATAGAGGGAACTGGGTTCTGCTTCTACGAATATACAGTACAATCATGTGCTGCATAACAACGTTTTGGTTGATGACAAACCACATATACCATAGTGGTCCCATAAGATAAAGGAGCTGAAAAATTCATCTTGCCTAGTGACGTCGTAGCTGTCGAAACGTAGACAATGCATGACTCATATGTTTGTAGTGATGCTGGTATAAAGAAACCTACTGCACTGCCAGTCATATAAAAGTATAGCATATACAATTATGAATAGTGTATAATATTTAATAATGACAATAAGCAACTCTATTACTGTTTTTTACTATACTTTTTAGCATTTTAGAGTGTACCCCTTCTACTTAGACACACACACACACACACAGACACACACACGTACACACACATATGTATATGTATGTAAAGTTAACTTTAAAACAGTCTTAGGCTGATTCTTCAGAAGGTATCCAGAAGAAGGCATGGTTACCATAGGAGATGATGGCTCCTTGAAAATCTTTCAAAGGACAGGATGAGGAAGTGAAAGAGAGTGATACTGATGATCCTGATGCTGTGTAGCCTAGGCTATTGTGTGTGCATATGTCTTAGTTTGTAACAAGAAATTTAATAAGAAAAAACATTTTTAAATAGAAAAACACATAGAATAAGGACATAAGGAGAGAAAATATTTATGTGTAGCTATACAATGTGTAAGAAGTTTAAGCTAAGTTGTTACTGTAAGAGTCAAAAAGTTAAAAAAATTAAAAAGTTTATAAAGTAAAAACGCTACAGTAAGGTAAGGTTAATTTATTATTGAATAAAGAAATATATATATATTTTATAAATCTAGTGTCACTTAAGTGTCCAGTGTTGATAAAGCCTACAGTAGTGTACAGTCATGCCCTAGGACTTCACATTCACTCACCACTCACTCACTGACTCACCCAGAGCAACTTCCAGTCCTGGAAGCTCCATGTATAGTAAGTGCCCCATACAGGTGTACCATGTTTCATCTTTTATATCATATTTTAATTGTACCTTCTCTATGTTTAGATTTGTTTAGAGACACAAATATGATGTGTTACAATTGCCTATGGTATTCAGTATGGTAACAGGCTGTTCCAACTTACAGCCTAGGTGCAATAGACTACACCATACAGCCTGGGTGTGTAGTAGGCAATACGATTTAGGTTTGTATAAGTACACTCTAAGATGTTTGCACAACAACAAAAATGCCAAATGCATCTCTCAGAAAGTACTCCTATTGCTTAGCGAGACATAACTGTAGCTGCACTTGACCTTCTCAAGGTTGGGAAAAAACCAACCATAAAGCAGCCTGACAGATAGAAGTCTCTTTGGCGGATAGCCTAACTGCAGTCTGTTTGTAGAGTTCTGCTTGATGAATAGAATTGACGAGTGCCCTGACTTGTACCCATCATTTAAGTCCTATATGTGTCATCCCCAGCTCTAAAGATCTTCTCTGAATCGCTGACCCTCACTCTCTATCTTAGGTGCTCTCCCTTCAGATCACCTGGGCTCACCCAATTTGTGTTGGAAGAATCTACTCTGTGTTTTTCTCTTTCACAGTATTGTGAGCAGAGGGAGAGCTGCTGGGTGCTTGTGGGGATGAAGCTCAGAGGCAGGGGACCTCCCTGTGACTTCCTTCCCTCTGGGCCTCAGGCTCTATCATTGCCTTTACCAGAACATCTTTCTCATCATAGTTACAGCAACCACCACACAGTATGGTACCTGAACCAAATTGCTGAAAAGATGCAACTTATGGAGATGTTACTCAGCCAGAACAATGTCTTTCCTTGTTGCCGCCTTACCTTTCTTAGCTCTGTGTCTGCCAGCCTCCTTTGCCTCTTGGACAGCAAGCTCTTTCCAGGGCCGCCGTTTCCTCCTGTGCTATTCTTTTCTCATGGAGAGTGGAAGCTGTCGTGGTTGCTTCCAGAAGCAATTCTGTTCCTCTCCTTTGGGGCTGAGCTCTTCTCTTCAATCCTGGTTCCATGATGCAGAAGAGGCACTCGAGCAATCACAACTGCCTACAGCTCTCACAAAATGTTTTATTCCATTAAATGTGTTCACAAGTTTCACCTTTCTCCAAGAAAAAAATAAACACTTTTTTTTCTGTACTCTGATACCTGGAGGTGTAGTATTATATTACATCCCTTTTTCATCCTCTGCAATGTAAAGGGTGGGAGAGATCGTGGCCTCATCTCTATGCCGAGTCTCAAATGAATCAGAATCCAAGGCTGTCCAGCATCCAGTCTCCTCCAAGGCTTACTCTCTTTAGGTTAACATTTCTGAGCTCTGGATGAACAAGTATCAACACACGCCACGTATGTTACTCATATTCTTCAACGTACTGAAAAGAAAAATACCCAAGCCTACTGTGTTACCGGAACTGAAGTAAACATTGGCAACAAGTATGGAAAGGCTGACCTGCTGGTTTAATATTTTCCCATTTCAACCTCTTAAGTGCATCGTGTGAATCACCTAACACCAAAATATTGTGCTACCCAAGCTCTATAAGGTCTTTTTTGTTACTTATACAGTGAATTTTGCCTTCAGTTTTATGTTTTGTGTGATCATGTGTTTGTGTGATTTTTTCGAAATGTTAAGGGTTCTGTTGCTTAATTCTTGGACCGATTTATTGGAAAAGGGAACTCCTCTCCTCTTATCTATCCACCTTAGTCTTCCAAGATTTTATTTCTAATGTTTACAAAAAAGAACAGTTCCTTAGATGATGTGAATTGGTATGATCTTTTGTAAGGAGATGATAAAGAAACAGTAATTAGTTGACGTTTTATCAGAAGTAGCTTATTCTACTACTAATAAAATCAATGAAAAATGTACTGTGAGCTAGGTATTTTGAAAGTAAAAACCATGGATAAAAGGTGGTTCTATTCCCAATGAGGGGACACTTACATGTATTTGATGAAAATTAATAATCACCAAATTCACTGGCCATGCCACTGGGTTCTGTACTGCTGGTGGCATTAGGGGGGTCTGCTGGTATACCCTCTCGTCCTCTACAGAGTCTACCTGCTGAGGCAATGCCTCTCACAAACCCCAGCCCAAACCTCCCTGGAAGAGCAGGCAGGACAAACCAACTCTGGGCTGTACTAGTTCATGCCAGGGCTCAAGATTCCCTCCTCCACTCTTAAGATGATTGTATGAGACTCACCAATCCAGCTAAACCCACAGTTCCTTGTCTTTTAATCAGTGGTTAACAGAGTGTGGTCTCCAGACCAGCATCATCAACATTACATGGGAACTTACTAAAGAGTAAATTCTCAGGTCTGACCTCAGACTTCCTGATTTGGAAATCCTGGAGTGGGGCAGGGGGCTCAGTGATCTCTGTTTTAATAAGCCTTCCAGGTGATCCTGATGTCCTCTCAAGTTTGAGAACTACTGTCTTCAGCCCTTTCCTGGGTAGAAGCCCTTCTGCTTCGAGTTCATTAAACACGGGGCTCCCCCCTCAGCCCCATCACCTTGCCTGGGAGGGGAACCATCTCTGGAAGTACATTTGCATTTCACCTCTAGGCATGGGCTGAAGACCTACTAGCTCTTCCCCCCAACCCCCAAGCCCTCATCCTATATTAGTTTAGAGCTTTGATTGTACCTTTATTGTCAGATCTATTTATTTACTTTTCTTTTTTGTGGCCATTGATCCTTCAGTGGGCTAACTCACCCAGGCTGGAAGCAAACTTAATTTGGGAGAGTCCAATTTTATCAAATGTATCACAGAATCTGTTTTTGAGCTAAAATGAAACTACGGCTATAATTCACCAAAGTTAGTGTTCTGTCCTGAGGTTATTGCAAACCAAGTTGCCTGCCAGATTTCTTCAAAACTCTTGGGTTGTTGGAAATAGAATTTCATGCGTTCCCACCTTAGGAGTTGGTGGAAGCCAGGTAGGGGCCTCAGATTAATGTCAGAATGTCCACTTTCATCTATGATTATGACAGTGTTTTTGCTGCCCTTGCTGGAAAAATCTCGTTGTTAGCTACATCTCTCCAGAGCCAGATGGAAGACTGCTTTGGTATGTGAGAAAGTTCTCAAAGGAGAAGGCAGAGACCCTTCTGACAACTTGAATGAGCTCCGCTGTTTTCCCTATCACTTCCTATCCCTTTCCTTTCAGTTCTAAATCTGTTGTCCCTTTTCCTCCTTTGCTGGCTGATCCCTTTTGGCTCACCCTTTAGAGATGGGCTTCAGAGTTCCTCACTTCTGTCCTGTCTTCATTCTCCACTCTGGGAATGTACCTTCGTTCCCACATCTATACCTCTGGACCTGAAGGTTCCACTCCCTGCTGGGCTATTACCACTGGGCCATCTCATCAGAGAAGAGATGAGGGCTTCCACCAACCCCTAAGGTGAGAATGCATGAAATTCTATTTCCAACAACCCAAGATTTTTGAAGAAATCTGGCAGGTGACTTGGTTTGCAATAATCTCAGGACAGAACACTAACTTTGGGGAATTATAGCCATAGTTTACATTTTAGCTCAAAAACAGATTCTGTGATACATTTGATAAAATTGGACACTCCCAAATTATGTTTGCTTCCTTAACTTCACTAAGTGGAGCCTTTGTTTTCAAGTCCCAACTCTTCCTCTTCTCATTGTCCATTTTATACACATTGGCATGACTTCAACTACTCTTCCCCTCTTGCTGTGTGTCTGCCAGTCAGTCAATTATACATAGTTTATCCCCAGTGCACACCATATCTCTGCCCTCTTGCCACTGCTTGGCCTCAAGCTGTGGGCAATTCTTGTTTATGTTATCACAATAACCTTTCAGCTGTTCTCTGTCTCTCTAATCTCTTACTAAATTAGCGTGCTCTACATACCACCACAAATGATCATCTTTCTAAAACGCAGATCAGATATTTCTTTCTCCTTGTTGAAACATGCCATGGCTTCCTATGGCCCTATAAGGAAATAAAGTCCCAGATCCTTAGTAGGTGCTCAAAGTTGCCACGATGAGTCTGCTCAACCTACCTTCATGCCATCGTGACACGTAACCTCCATGAAGTAGCCTGTTTCCTAAGCTGTTGCACATTTGTATCTGCCTGTTTCTTTTCTTATGTTATTCCCTGCACATTACCCCAGGCCACTCTTCTGCTTGTCAAAACTCTGCTCATTAATTAAAGTTTACCTTAAAATATTATTCACAATATTTTATTTACAAGGACACAATATGTGTCCCTTTCTCTGTTAGAGTAAATTATTCCATCTGTTGAACTTCCCACTGAATTTGGATACACTGTGATTGCATTCATTTAATCTTACTTTTCTATGAGTTTGTCTTTTTTACTGGATTGTTCATCTCTGGGTAGCTTAGGTGTCACTTTGTCGCCTAACTGCTTTGGATGTTTCTGCATCCACTCTTAGGTTGGTGGAAGTCTGAGGCCCTCTCTAGATTTCTGCTGAATATGGGGAATGTAAGCGTGTGTGTGTGTGTGTGTGTGTGTGTAACACGGGGGGCCACATTCTCCTGACTTTCTCTGCTTACTTGACTTCGTTCACTTGTTGAGTTTGATGGCATCATTTTGTTCCCAATAAGAAACATCTTTGCTTCCGTAATGAGGAATGTACTTGTCTCTCACACTGAGGTCTCATGAGTTTGATAGACTTTCTAGAAAAAGAAAATTGTTGGGTGAAGCAGTCATGGGGTGACCACATCACTGAGTTCTCAGCCTTCCACCAGCGGGAGCTCTGCTGCTTCCTTCCCCGTCTCTCCCTCCCAGCTTCACTTCCCTCCCCTCGCAGGTGGTCTGGGACCTGCAGTTGGTGTCCTTTCAACTTTCAGAACAACTTCCCTTCTTGTTAGCCTGGGTGCAGGAGGAGCCTGTGACACTCACAAGGCTTACCTTTTCCAAGACTCTGATAAAAGAAGTTTACTTAACACAGTTGCTTCTTAAAGGAAATCCTGGTGTCAGCTGTGAAGATCCTCACATTGTCTCTTTCTCAGAGCAGCACATGTGTATTCTCACATTTTTGGTATAATGTTGCCAAAGACATTCAGAAAACAAAGAATTGGCTGCCTGCCACTGAATGCTTTTCTCTTTAGAGAGGGAATCCCAGGAAAGGTAGAAGTTGATGGCGCCCGATATGGACTCTCCAGAGGGTCTTTGGGAAATGATACAGATCTAACTGCAGAGGCAAGTGTCCAGTGCCGTGGAATGAAGGGCCTAAAGGTGGTGTGGTGGTGACAGTGTGTCTGAGGTCCCCGGCACCATTGGGCATGTCCTATGACTGTTGCTCCTGTGGCTGGATCATGGCTGCTCTCCGCCTTCCTGGGTTCCTTCCAAGTCTTGCTCTCTAGCTGTCTCACACATTTCCCAAGCTTCTCTCTATTTGTCTCATAAGTTCTTTCTTTTGGTGCCCCTTTTTGTTGTTTGCCACCAAAATCCCAGACTGGTACAAAAGCTTTGCATATGGTTTATGCTGAAAAATATCTTTAGAGGAATCTAGTGAATGCTTAAAATTACCAAAATTATAAATTATAATTTCTTTTATCATTTGGGTAGTATGAACTTGACCAACATTATCCCATGTTTTTCCTCTGTCCCCATGTTTAATCCAACTATTTCCATGTTTTAGTCTCTGTGAATTTAAGGCTAAAGTAATTTTTTTTTTTTTTTGAGACAGTTTTGCACTGTTGCCCAGGCTGGAGTGTAATGGCGCAATCTTGGCTCACTGCAACATCTGCCTCCTGGGTTCAAGCAATTCTCCTGCCTCAGCCTCCTGAGTAGCTGGGATTACAGGCTCCCACCACTAAGCCCGGCTAATTTTTTGTATTTTTTTGGTAGAAAGGGGGTTTCATCATGTTGGCCAGGCTGGTCTCGAACTCCTGACTTCGTGATCCACCCACCTCAGCCTCCCAAAGTGCTGAGATTACAGGCGTGAGCCACCGCACCTGGCATTTTTTTTTTTTTTTGAGGCAGAGTTTTGCTCCTGTTGCCCAGGGTGGAGTGTTATGGCACGATCTTGGCTCACTGCAACCTTCACCTCCCAGGTTCAAGCGATTCTCCTGCCTCAGCCTCCCAAGTAGCTGGGATTACAGACACCTGCCACCACCCTTGGCTAATTTTTGTATTTTTGGTAGAGATGGGGTTTCACGATGTTGGCCAGGCTGGTCTCAAACTCCTGACCTCAGGTAATCCACCTGCCTTGGCCTCCCAAAGTGCTAGGATTACAGGCGTGAGTAAATTTTTTTATTAGACTATAAAAGCTTATTTTTTATTGAACTCTCAGAGAGCTTAAAATGTCTAGATGTTATTGGTTCTGAGTATACACCAATTCTTGCTTTTGTAGTTAACTCTAAGTGACGTGCTTGGGGAATGGATTTAACCTGTTTTCTTGGATGAAAAGTAAGTGCTTCTAGACAAAGCATTGTAAAGAAAGTCTCAAAGTCATTTGCAGATGTTAGTCATCTCCTAATTCCTTTATAAGTTTCTCATTTTGGTAGGCCTGGACCACATGCCATCCACAGCTGTTGAAGGGAGTGTCTGTGGGCAAAAAATAGCTCAAAACCTTTGAATTTAGAATTTTATTTAAGTGGTGCTTATAGCAAGAGTTTTGAAACAGTGCTCTGCAGAACCGGGCTGGGGGTCTTACAGAAGATGTGCATGGAGAAGTGACAAGGCCAACACCTCTTCATGCAGGACAGCATCTCTCTCTCTTTTTCTTTTTTCTGTTCAAGTATTACATTTTCACACAAACCAATGGGCCCCTGCTGAACCTAGCAAAAACTGGACTACTACCCCTTCCACGTACACCTAGGAAAAAAATGTACATATGCACATAGAGAAATTTTTGCATGCAACTTAGGATGTTCGTGGACCGTCTGAAGATCTTCATAGACTTCCATTCCATAGGTTCCCAGATTAAGGAATTTTAAAAAAGCTTTCTTAGTTGAAAGCTGCTTTGACTCAAGAAGGAAGAAGATGAAGGAAAGCCTCTGTTCTATCTATATTCCTATGCCTTCAGGTTCTCTCAGTATCTTCATATCTGGTTGGTTTTCAAAAACTGCCTTTTCATGGCCCTCTGAAAATTGATTTCATTTGCACAATAAAGGTGTGTGTGATGAAGCTTTGCTCTTGGACAAACCCAGGCTACCTATTGGCTTTGTGTTCAGAAGATCATTTACTAAGACGTTTGTTTCTCTGCAGAGTATGTCTTTGCATGCTTTTGTGCTGAAGATGACTCCAAGTTTCATAGGAACAGGCTGACCTAAGGAGCTCATGGTCTGGAAGCCATCCTCAGGACCCCAGGGACCCAATGGGGCCTAGATCAATAATAGAGAAAAGTCAAGAGAATGCTGAGAGCCAGGTATGGGGCAAGAAGAAAAGAAGCATAGGGAAATGAAGAAGGAAGGAAGGAGAACTTGGTGAGGGTCAGAAACTAGCTGATGCATTTTTCCTTCCCTAGAAACTGCTCAACTATTGCTCCTTTTGCCTGGATCTTTTATTCCCCTATTTATGGAACTGACCCCCTCACATTCTTTGGGTCTTAGATTAAATATCACCTCCTTTAACTTACCCCTAATATAAGTAGGTTTCCTTCGTTTGTTCTTTCTCATAGCATTTCAAATACCCTGTTTATAGCACGTATCACAATTTAATATTATGTATATATATATATGTTTGTGTGTGTAAATTTGTATATATGTGTGTGTGCATAATTTTATATAACACACATATACACACATATATACATAACATTACATATATATCAGTGTATACTCTTTCTTAATTATTGGCTATCTCTGTCTTTTAGTGTAAGCCACAGTAAGGGCAGGGACTTATGTCTCTTTTGTGCATGATATAGAGTACAGTTGTTTACCCAAAATAATTATTGAGTAAGTGAATGAATAAACGGATCATTGGAAGTTTTTTGGAGGGGTCTTGTTTTGTCACCCAGGCTAGAGTGCACTGGCGTGTTCATAGCTCGTTGCAGCCTCGAACTCCTGGGCTTAAGCGATCCTCTCACTTCAGCCTCTTGAGTAGCTGGGACTATAGGAGTGTACTACCATGCATGACTGTTTTATTTTATTTTGAAGATGAGATCTTGCTATGTTTCCCAGGCTGGTCTCAAACTCCTGGCCTCAAGAGGTCTTCTCACCCATGGCCTCCCTGAGCACTGGGATTACAGGTATAAGCCACCACACCTGGCTTTCACTGGAAGTTTTGATGCCAGGAAGATGCCTGAAATATGGTTCTCTCTGAACTATGGAAAGAGCCATGCTACCCAGTGGCTTAAAGATGGATGACTTAGACTCGGGGAATTCATTGGATAAAATAGGAGAATGTGGACTTTTCCCAAAAGGACCCAATTGGGAAAAATCTAAACTCAGAAATTGCTTTGCTCTGGATTTCAGTGTGAAAACCCCAAAGGGAGGACCACCACAAACTAGATCTAGCTGGGCCCTGTTGACAATCTGAGCTTTTATTGCTAGCTTGGAAGGTGTCGTGCCCCTGAGAAGGAATGCAAGGGAGTGGGCTGAGAGCAACGCCACTTTCTGGAGTCCAGAATGTTAAAGCAGCAGATCCTAACACATCTCATGAGGACAGTGGAAATAGCAGGGAAGGTGACCAGCCTTGCCTTCTTTTGGTTTCACAAAGAGTGATCTCCAAGCTTATGTATAGCCCATGGCATTGACACCCCAGGAGAAACACTGTTGAGGGTGAGTAAGAACTGCTCGGAAAGTGGGCAGTTTCTATCTTCTCTGACATTTGCTGATAAGTCTCAAATCTTTAGCCCTGTGGATGCCAACAGATACTTTAAAAAGCAAGCATTCAAGGAAGACATTCTGTGATGCAAACTGGAACTGGAAATCTTCCCCTTCCTAGACTTAACCCAAGGTAAAAGGAAGATATCTGCTGGAAAAGCAGATATTTCCTCTGGAAAGATGTCCTAAATGGAAATGGAAGAACTGAATCCTTTATATTTGGAAGTTTTCTCATTTATAGTATCTATCTCTAAGTGTATTAGCTTTCTTATAAACAATGATAAAATGTATAAAAGGCGTAAGCATTACATTTTCTTGGTTTGGGTTCTCATGAGTTGAATTTTCTTGACCAATTAAAGGAAAAATAATTCTCTCAACTTGCCTGGTTTGCCTGAATTATTCTAGAGAGTGGTTTAAGTTTCCACTTCACTTCATGTTCTGTAGATGTGGTATTGGCAAATCCTGTATATATTCTCTGCAGTAAAAACTCTAGGAATGTTTGGCGATTGAACTTAAGGAGTCAGAAACTTGGTTTTGAGTCCAGGCCTGTCACTTACTACATGGATGACCTTGGAGAAGTGACTCAGTAACTGGCCATTTGTGACTAAGAATGAAAGCATTGGTTTAGATGGTCTCCAAGCTCCAATGATAAGATCAGGCGATATTCTTTGTGAACCCGGGAATTTATGTTAATGTCCTTTTTCTCCTGTAAATTAAAGAAGAGGAGGCTGACCAGTGAACATAAATGATGTTCCTTCTCCAATTTATCCCGCAAATTAGCACGGATCTTACCTCTCACTTGTCCCTACCCTTCCCGGGGAGGGCCAAGATATGTCCCTCAGTGGGTTTCACCCATCCTGATACAACATAAGGAAAGGAGTGGGGGCTTATGTATTCTTGCTGAACAAACCAAACTTATAGGAAATGTCAAAATCCTGGACTTCACTTCAGCCTACAGTCAAAGAATGTGCTAAGGAGATGAAATAGACCACTCCACCTAAGAGAGAAGCCATCCAATCCCTCGCAAACTGAAGTGAAGTCACTTATATCATTGTTTCACAGTTTAACAATGTGGGAGTTAAAGCCAAATTTTTATGAAGAACAGATGGGCCCACAGGCCACAGAAAGGGAAAAAACTGCTCCAAAATAGGCTTGCTAAATATTATTATCTCTAAATATAAGCAGGGAGAAAATTCATTCTGTTTAAAACATGCTAAAAATGTCTTATGATTTTTTTAGTATTTTTAATTAATATATTTTTTAAAGATGGAATCTTGCTATGTTGCCCAGGCTGGGCTCAAACTTCTGGGCTCATGTTACCCTCCTGCCTCAGCCTCCCAAGTAGCTGGAACTACAGGTGTACACTACTACACTCGGCTGTCTTAGGGTCTTTTTAGTTCATTATCATTCCTCTAGCACATAGATAAATGAGCTGCAAACCATGTAATACTGCCCATTCTATTACACTTAGCATTATTTTCATTAGCAAATTCAACTCTCTTTTATAAAGTATTTTATCCAAAGACATTGTCTCTGAGAGATATATTGAGAATCTAAGTACAGCCTAGGAAATGTGGACCAAGGTCGGCTTTTCTAATCTATTGGATGGGTCAGTAACAAGTGGTTTGGAAACCAGGAACTTCCCCTTGCTTCTCCCAAGTATTTTTTTGTCCTGTCTGTTACAGATTCCTTAAATTTCTTTCCCAATGACTTTCTTTCATTTTATAACTAAAATGAGATATAAGAGACAAATGCTTCTACAGATGTAGAACCTTGGCTAAAGTTCTTACTAAAGTGTAAATGACTGATAGAACAATTTTCCTCAAAGAGTGAATTTCAGTGGGGTAGCTGGTGTAGGTCATGTAAAGAAGGTACAGACTTGCCTTCAAGAAGCATATCTACCACGAAAATAATTTCTTATGTCAGTTTACTCTGCATTTTTTACAACACAACATATGCTGTATTTCATGTCTGTCAATCTCTAAATGTCCAGTTGCACATAAAGCTCACTCCCATGCAATCCAGATAATCTCATCCAGAGAAGCTCCACATTACACTCAGTTAGCTGCGTCATTAGGAGATCATGCGAAAGTCAGAGGTGGCCAGAGTCAAGAGCCAAGTTTCATTATAATTCTCGAGTGGTCATGGATAGCTGGAGCCTTTGAAATGGACATGGATTATTTATGGATAGAAAGCATTTAGAGGATAAGGTCTCTGGAATGAAAATCCAAGAGGAAAAATAAATGGGGAATGCATCTCAGGGAGATGAATAATATTTCCTAAAGTGTGTTTTTTTCCAGGCAGATTCCTTTATTTTTACTGCTTATAGAGGTAGTCTTTGTGAGAAATTTCAGACCTGAAGAAAGGGCTGGTGGAATGAAATCTGCTTTGTGAAGTGCTCATCTTTGGTGTCTGCATGCATGGGGAGGGGGCTGGGTGGCTTCTCTAGGGGGGCTGTATTTTTTTTTTGAGATGGAGTCTCACTCTGTCGCCCAGGCTGAAGTGCAGTGGTGCGATCTTGGCTCACTGCAACCCCCACCTCCCCGGTTTAAGCAATTCTCCTACCTCAGCCTCCCAAGTAGCTGGGACTACAGACGCGTGCCTCCACACTTGGCTAATTTTTGTGTTTTTAGTAGAGACGGGGTTTCACTATGTTGGCCAGGCTGGTCTTGAACTCCTCACCTCAAGTGATCCACCAGCCTCGGGCTCCCAAAGTGCTGGGATTACAGGCGTGAGCCACCGCGCCCAGCCTGGAGGGCTGTGTTCATATATTTGCCTTCTTTGTCCTTCTCCAACCTCTTCCAGAAGCTTTTCCTTCAGCAAGTATTTCCTTAAACACTGATTATATACCTGCAACTATACTAAGCAAAGGAGGTACAGCAATAAGCAAACGATCCACAGTCCTGCTGGAGACACAGGCATGAAGCAAATGACCACCAACAACTTGCCGATTTTACTTGGAATAAAAATGTTAGGAAGGAGAAGGACACAGCAGTGGACGTTTCAGCCACTTGGTCTGAAAATGGAAGCTTCCCTAATTGTGTCTTGAGTTCCAGACTTGGTTTGTCTTTACTGACTGTGAACAGGATTTGGTCACACTGAGCTTAGACAAGGGGAACTCCATCCTTTGCTGCCCTTCTGACCTCGGTTTTTCTCCACCACCATAGTCCTCAGTGCCCCCATCATTCTGTTACTCCTGTGTAGACTGTGAACTCCTTTAGGAAGGAGGAACCACGGTCTTACCTTTGAGTATTGATGTTCCATACAGTGACTGTTGCATAGTAACTGCCAAATGAATGTAGTTTGATTGAACTAGACCTTCCTGTTTCCTCTGTAATTCCAAGTACAGACATCCTCTGGGAAGAAGGGCTGTGGGTCCCATCTGGGTATTATTCATCAGTTACACCCTGTGGAGTGCTTTTTTTACTGTGGTGTCTGGCTGAGAGGCCTGGACAAGATGCTGAAAGGTGAACAGGGCTGGTTGCATGAGGCAAAGTCTTCTACTCCAAGCCCTCCAGGTCCTCTGTAGGATGAGACAGGCTTTGTGAAGATTCCTCTCTCACGTTCTCAACAGATGGGGGAGATTTGGATGTCAACTTTTCCCCTCAAGGGTTCCAGAATCAGACTGATGGCTACATCTCAGCCAGCCTTCCAGATCTTCTCTGAGGTGCCTCCAATGCATCCAGATGGAAATTGTCAGTATTTCATGGAAAGCACACCATAATAAAAATTAGCTCTACATTCCCCCCAACAAAAAATAGTTTTTCCTTGCATCCTTTGGGTTGCTACCATCCACTGAGAAACATTATTATTAGGTTGGTGCAAAAGTAATTGAGGTTTTTACAATTAAAAGTAATCACAAAAACCACAATTACTTTTGCACCAACTGAATATTATACTAAAATCCAACTTTCTTTCCACCGCTACTTGCTTTCCCTTCAAGCTCATAGCTGCTAAGTCTACCTCCTAAATCTGTTTTACAACTCTCCCTCCTCCCAGTCTCTAAGTTCTAATTACTTAAAACAGGCAACTGGTCACCCTCTTTCCAGCCCCTGCTATCTGCAGAGATATCTTTTCAATGTATAGAAATTTGTAATGACTATCTTTAATGGGATGCTGTCACCCACAGTGTAAAATACAGTCCTTAGGTGGACATAAAAAGCCCTGATGATCTGATCCCAGGCCACATGATTGTCCTTGTCCTCCATTCTCTGTCCCTTCTCAGACGTTCTCTGCCCCTGTTACACTTGTGACACTGTGTACCATCTCTTCGAATTCCCCTCCAGCCTCTCACCGCTCCTTTCTCCATATCAGCCTTGTCAATGTCTACTCATCATTCAAGATCCAGTTGAAGTACCTTTGCTTCTGAGAAGTCCTCCTCCCAGCCTTCCCACCCATTTAGCTTACCCAGTTAATCACACCCTCTTCCAGGACACTACGGTTTCTGCATGACTCTACTGGAGATCTTCATACAGTTCTGGAATTTCCAAAGGCTGTCCTTTAGTTCTTGCTTGTGTCTTGTTCAGACTTAGGTTCCCAGACCCTCACACTCTACCCTTTATTAACCATGTGACCTTGGACACATTACATAACCCCTCAACTTCATTTTTAGTTTATTAAAAAGGACCAATTTATTTCAGCTTATTTAAGGACAAATAAGACTGTTATGAGGATTAAATTAGATGAAGCATATAGCACCAGGCCTGGCACATAGTAACTATCTAATACGTGGCATTATCTGTTGTTACTATTATCAACTAGGATAATATCAATGCAGATATCAATTGTTTTCTGGAGCTGTTCTGGGACTGGGGGTGCCATCAGAGGGAAAGCTTTCTCCTGTGCTTTGGGCTTCAAGTAACAGATTTAGAGGAGTGGGTGTAGCTATTACCATTGGCTGCTGAAGGGAGATTCTTACTAAGGAACCAATGGTTGTCCTTTAGAGAAGATGGATGTGAGCTTTGACTGCGCTAGCCTGGAGCTGTTGGGATTGCAGGTGTGGTGCATGGAAAATGAATAGGCTTTTATTTTAGTTGTGCCACCATTAGAATTTCAAACCAAGATGGATATGACCTGGACAGAATCATTAAAAAATCTTATATGAATATATTTTATGGATTTGAGTTAGCCTATTGCATGGCCACTATGAATCTATAGAAGTTCAAGGTATTGTTCCAGCCTTCGATATTCAAACCCCTACTTCCTGCAATGGGGAGAGAAAGCTACTTATATTTTGGCATCAGTGTATAACCCCAGGCATAGTTGATCCAGTCTGGCATGATACAGACTCGGTCTCTTGGAGTTCAGTGAAAGTGAGGTCAGCATGTACAGAGGCCTGGGGAAAACAAACTGATTTAAGGTACTAAACTGGAAAATACTGTTCCATTTCCTTCTGAATGGAGTCCACAGTGGTGCTGGAAAATCATCTGGAGAAACACAGCCCCAAGAGTAATAGCATGCTGTAATGCATTTGATTAAAAAGAGGAAGGAAAAAAACATGTTATGTGCTGTCCTCATGCTAGGATCGGGGAACAGGCAGCCTGTGAGTTGTGGCCCGTGGAGATTTCACCTGGATTACTTTAAAAACACTTTTGCAGAGCCAGGCAAATGAAAATCATGTGTTTATTTATCAAGGAGACCTTCTCTTGGGAATATTTTATTTGCAGTTCTATGAAGAGGCAAAACCTCCACATTTGTAATCTTTCGTGCAAGAACTTCTAAGTGCTGAAAAAGCAGTGACAGGAAGAATGAGTTTGGATGTCCCAGAAATCCTGATAAAGTTTGGAAACTTGTCCAGACTCTTTGAACTTTCCGTCTGGACCGTATTAGATTCTGTGTCTCTGAGAGCAAGTTCATTTATATCGTGTACATTTCTCAAGCTACAGTGTTTCAGTGTTTTTATCAACGGCTTGGCAAAGATGACACTGAGACACTCAGTCTTTAATGTAGGTATGTCTGAATATCGCCAAATGTCCTCAGGCTTCGGTGGGTATTTGAGAAACATGTTCAGGTCATTCAATTCATCAGAGGGACATTTTCTGCCAATCAAAAGTGTCTTTGAGGGATTTCGGTGGTCAGTCTCCAGTCTTCTCAGTCAAGTGGTGTCAGCCTAGTATAAAGGCTTGTGCCATAATATCATGGGACTCGTGGAATAAGACTTTTTACTTCATTGTTTGGAGACTTCAGAATGTTTAAATGTAGACCCACTAAGCAACACTACTTTGTGCTTTGGTTTGAACCATGGGAAACTGAGTCGAACAGCAGATAGTCAATTTTAGCTCCTCGTGATTCTCTGGAGAGTCAGGGTGACAAGTCATGAAGTTTCAGGGTACTAAGTACATTTTTAAGTGTGCTGAGTCTGGAGGAGGCTGGAAATGGGCTTTAATTTCTTCATCTCACTTAATTTTGTGTACCACTGGACACACATGGGGTGTGGCAAATGGAAAACAAGTAAGCTTTTATTTTAGTTGTGCCATGGGAAACTGGGTTCAACCATGCCTGCTCCATGTTTGTTCCATGGGCAAATGGAGTTACTTTTGAGGAAATATGTGCATTAGTTATCTATTGCTACATAACAAATTACTCCAGAATTTGGCAGATTAAAACAACAGTTATTATCTCACAGTTCTGCAGATCAGAATTCAGGAGTGGCTTAACCGGGTGGTTCTGGTTCAAAATCTCTCACGAGGTTGCAGACAAGGTGTCAGCTGGGGCTGCAGCCCTATGAAGGCTCAACTGGGGCTGGAGCATCTCCTTCCAAGATGGCTCTGTCCCATGGATATTGCAAGAGGCCTCAGTTCTTCATCACTGGGTGTCTCCATAGGGCTTCTTGAGTGTCTTCATGACATGGCAGCTGGCTTCCTCAAGAGCAAACCAAGTGCATAGGTTTGCATGCACACTCACGTGAGAGAGTAAGAGAGAGAGAACAAACAAGAAGTCACAATAAATTGACCTAATTTTGGAAGTCACACAGTTTCGAAGTGGGCCTCTAAGTACAATCTACTTTTAAGGGTAGAAAAATTAATGTCCACCTTATGAAGGGAGGAATATCAAAGAATTTGTAGACATATTTTAAAAGCAGCACACCATGAGCCTCAGAAGTCATTGACATGAATGTGAATCTCCAGTCTGTCTCTTATTAATTGTGTTGCTGGGGACAAGTTGATGAATCTTTGAACTTCAGTTTAGTCATTTATGAACTGAAACTCAAAATACCTACATTGCAGTGTTATTGATAGCATTAGAAATTCTGCTTATAATATATCTCAAAGAGTTCCTAGCCTAAAGTTGGTGCTAAATAAAGAGTAGATATGGGGATGATAATGACCGTCATGGGGGTGATGATAAATAACCTTGGGTAAGTGACACAGTCTCTTTGCACCTCATTTGGTTTATAATACGTACACCATGGAACTGTATCAAGAATAAATACTGTAATTTATGGAAAAGAAGTTTCTGGCAGAAAGTATATTAATTTCCCCACTCTTTTGAAGAAACACCAATAAAATGATATTTTGGCTGTTTTTGTTGCTAAAACACATCATGTTTAAAAAACCATTAACGTCATAAATATTAAAATTTCTAGAGCACAACCACTGGAAAAAATAGAGGACTCACACTGTAAAATCCACTGATCTAGACAAAAGTGCTCATCTCTCCATTAAAGCAACGATTTTCTTGTGTGATTTATTGCACTGATTGGTGGTTCTGTGTCAGCCGGTCTTTTCTCGGAATTATACCTTGAGATGACATTTATCATGTCCCCTAAAATACACACTTACACACACAGATACACGTCAATCTGTCATTTAGTACATTGCCATCATCCAAAAATAATTATTCTCTGGATGATGACTTGACTGGATATGAAAATGGATGGAAAATATCATAGAGTGAGGCATTTGATGGCAGATGCTTTTTCACTCTTTCAAAATGATGCTTTGCCGGGAAGCCAGCGGGACTTTTGGTATGATAATGGGGTGAAAGAGTTGCCTGGTGTTGCATAGCTTCCCAATGGGGCGATCAAATCTCAGAACACAAGCTCAGAACAGTAGCAGAGTGGCCCAATCACCACTATTTTTTTTTAAGCTGGGTCCCTTGTCTCCCAAAAACCATTTAATTGAGCAGTTCCTGGCAAGGTTACTCCAGCAAAGCACTGTCTACGTGTGGTAATTTCAAGGTTCCAGGAATTTAAGATAATGTTGGCAAAGCTACCATTAATTTGAGGAGCAAGGGAAAGCAGTGTTGTAACAGTGATGCAAATGTGGGAAGAACTAGGAACAAAGGCCATTATGTTCAGGCCTCCCTTCCTTTCCACCTCCTTAGTCAAAGGCAGGGTGGGTGGAGAAGGTTCCAGTTTTCCCTGGAATGAATTGTCAAGACTTTCCCCTCCAGGCTTGAAACATGTTCCCCTCTGAGCCACTCAGCACTTGTCAAACCGGTCTTCACTTGAAAGACACACGGCATCAACATGAAGGTTGTCACATAAGTTCCCCTCTCCCCAGTTTCTGAGGGTTTTGAAAGATCCTGCCTCTGGAGCCAATAGAGCACAGTCTGCAGCCAGTCCTGCAGGGGAAGCTGCCAGGGGGCCAGAGACCCCCCCTACCGCCCCCCGCTCTGGAGAGGGTCCCTGGCTGGTTTCTGTAGAGCAAATGAAGGAGAAAACTACAGACAAGGCAGGTGAGGGGAGACAAAGCAGGCAACAGGAGAAGTCAGTTTTATGGAGCTTGCAAACCTGAGCTCAAATATTAAAAATGCTTTCATCAGTCTTCTTAATCCAAAGAAATTCTTTTTGGCTTAGATGGGAGGAAAAATCAGTCCCTTAAGGGGAAAGCAAGAGGAGAAGGAGGTAATAAGGATGTGAGTCAGACGCAGGGAATTGCTGGCAAATGCATTCGTTTTGGGAGGCAGAGGAGGACTGTTTTCAAGCTGCTCTAACGTTACACGCCACTGATAACACCCGCCTGCTTTTTATTGATTTCTCCCTTTAGTTATTAAAAGGTTTGATTCCATTAAGTGGGGGAAAGGTGAGGAAAAAAGAACCATTTTTTTTTTCATGCTTATTTTTTTCTCCTCTGGGGAATAAGCAGCACTTGGGCTCCAAAGCTGTGTTTTTCTTTGGGTTTTGCCTTTTAATAGGGGTTGAAGAAAGTGGTTATAGACATATGAGGGGAAATAAAGCCTGTGGTTTATTAACAGGGCTGGTTTTAATCAGCAGTGATTTGACTAGGGTAACATTAGAGCTGCAACAATGATAGCTGATACTATGATTTTCTATGCTTTTAACCCCAGACTGAAGTCTTGTGGGTTCATGGGCAGAATTCATTTGTTCCCCTGGCCAGGCTGTGGGGAGGAGTGTTCTGTGACAGCCTCAGGTAAGGGGAGGAGAGGGCTGGGGACTGGGGTAGGTGCCTCAGGGGTTCTTCCCTGCTGGAATTCCAGCTGCTGGGAAGCAAGCTTCACAGATGGAGGGTTTCTAAGGACCAAAATGGAAGGTGGGTTTGGGACCCCATTTGGCCACTCTATGTCTAGATCCAGATGGATAAATATTCATGAGCTTATCTTTCCAGACCTGAGGCAAAATCTCAGGTCATGACACCTTACACTCTTATTAGGAAAGTCAAGAAAGAATAGGCCACTTCCCAGGTGGAAGGCTGCTCTCAAGTGAAACCTAGTCTTGTCCTACCCAGGATGAAATCTTTGGGAAATTTCGCACCCAGCCCATTATTTACTATAGCCACTGCCAAATCACTGCTAACATCCCAACAAATTTGGGATAAAGATCAAACTCCTATATTAGTCACCAATTATGATTTGCCATCTCTGCAGCCAGCAGTAGCAACAGGATTTCTGGGAATGTTCTCTTTAAAAGTAAGACACTTTATTTTTCAGCGTATTTTCTAAAAAAGGAGAAAAAGAAGACCAACATTTACCCGTATCAACTACAAGACCTGCCTGCTTTGAAGATGAATAAGGTCATTTACAAAAGCTTATGGAGAGGCCCATGAGTGCGGGGCTGATGGGGGAAGTATGAGTGGATGGACTCAGCCCCCAACAGTCCTCTGGATTTTCTGTAACATTCTGTGTTCATGTGTTTACATATATACAAGCTACTCTTCCCAGCAGTAGAAGAGTGCTTGCTCTCTTGCTCTTGTTCTTCTGCTGTCTTGTTCTTGTTTCTTGTTCTCTTGTTGTTGTTCTCCCAACTGAGAAGCACTGACCAATCCCCAGTCTCTCTCCCTTGGTGCCCCGTGTGAAAGGGGCAGGTAAGCAGGAGATGGTGCCTGAGATGAGAACAGAACCAATATGTGGTACAGGGAGGAATCTGAGAGGTCCCCTAGCTTGAAGTCAGAGTTAACTCACTCCACCCACCCCCCATCTCTTGCTTCCTCCTCCCCCTCCTCCCTGACCACATCCCCTCCTATCACTCTGCAGTGGCATCTCTTGAAGGAAGTGCTCACTTCCCAGCAACAACTCCCTCTCGGCAGCTGCCCCTGCCCCTGACTGCACGAGGTGACCTGCAGGAGCCAGGTCTTACCATCCTGGCTGAGGAGTGGATGCCCAGCTCTGGAGCAATAGATTGTCTGTCTCAGGAATATGAGATCCTGGGACTCACAGAGGGCAGGATTTAATAGCGTGGAGTCCCATTAATGACAGTATTCTAGAGCAGTAGTTGCCAAGCATTTTTTTTCCATTATGCTTGAGTGAAAAAAAAATGGGACACATGTTCCTAATATGTTTATATTTATAGGTTATCTACATGTATTACTATTACTAGCTAATATCTCAAGACCTACTATATACTTAAGGTTTTTAAAATGGAAGGTAAATATGGCCCAGTAGTAATGAGCACACTTAGCACCCAGATCTTAGTTTCTAATACTGTTCTCCAGTGAGAAGAACCACAACTCACTGGATAAATGTGTGATCCTAGGATTGGGAAATGAAAGGAGCATCTTATAGTCCCCCAAATAAGGAATTGCCCAAACAATAACAAGAACAATATCATAATATTAATAATAATGGGGAATGTCAAAGGGACACAGGAGCCAACTGAAAGAGCTACCAATGGCCAAAGTTGGAACAATTTGGGCAAGAAAATAAATAAAATAGTATAGTGTCATAACCCAAAGTATAACATAAATATCCATGAATTCACACAGATATAAGTAAGTGATTGAATAAATAAATGGGGGAGGAGAGCAAGTTTTATGTGCAGAAGGTTTCCAAATAATTTATGGAGATACTCTGCCATTGAAAACGTGAAACACCACTTCCCACTGATAAGGGTGGGCCACACATTGTGACTTCCTTCAAAAAGGTACGGTATGGAAAGGGGACGGGGAGAAAGAGCGGGTTTACTGGGTTTACAGTGGAGAAACCTGACAAGCAGTACCCCAGTCAGTGACCGAGGGCAACATCTGCAGTGATAAGACATGTTGATAAGATACACCCTTGATAGAATGGCACTCTGGTCTTTCTCCCCAAACCCCCAAACCCAAACTAATCATGAGAAAAACATCAGACTAATCCCAATTGAAGAACATTAGACAAAATACCTGACCAGTACCTCCCAAAATTGTCAAGGTCATCAAAAACAAGGAAAGTTTGAGAAACAACTAAGAGGAATTGAGGAATAACAAGAAGACATGATTAAATGTAATGTGGTGTACTGGTTGTGAGCCTGGAACACAAAAAGGACACTAGAAAAAAAAAAACTAAGAAAATTTGAATTAAGTATGGACTTTAGTTAATAATCTAAATAATTAGCTTTGGATAGTGTATCAGGATTGGTTCATTAACTATGACAAATGGACCATACCAATGTAAGAAGTTAATAATGGGGGAAGTGAATATGGGATATATGAGAACTTCTTATACTATCTTCATAGTTTTTCATGTAAATCTAAAACTATCCTAAAAATGAAGTTTATTATTTTAAAAAAAGTAAATATGGCATAAGAGTTGGGTTCAAACAATGTGTCTTAGCCTTCGTACCAGTGACATTTTAGGCCGGATAATTGTCTGTTGTGGGAGGCCACCCTGTGTCTTGCAGGATGGCCAGCAGCATCCCTGGCCTGGACACACTAGAGACCAGTAGCACCTTCCCAGTTGTGACAACCAAAAGAGTCTCCGAATGTTGTCAAATGTCCCCTGGGGCACCAACATCGCCCTCAATTGAAAACCACTTGATTTAAACAAATACTGGATTAGGTAGGAGGGCTGGTATGAGATTAACAGTGTGAGAACATTCTCACATATAAAAAGTGGCCACCCTAATTTTGTCGACTACATGTGTGTTTGCTTGTGCATGTGTGTGCACTTATTTCTTTATCTATTATCTCTCACCTTCCCTGTTCATTTATTTCATTATTAGTTGAATTAAAGGAAATGACCAGCTGAGAAATTATGATTCTTTATGTTGTATGGAGCTGGTGCAGAGTATGAAATAACAGCTTCATATAAGTAACGAAGAACAAACAGCAGAAGACGTTGGGAATGTGAAAAGCAGAGAAAACAAAAAGTGGAACCAGGAATCTCTAAGGGTCTAGTAGTGGATGGTGATACCTCATGCTTGTGAGAGGAGCTCTTGTATCGCCTCCCATTAAACTCAAACAAATATTTATAGAGCACTTGGCTAAACCAGGCACATGCTATGCACTGTATAACCCTCTTTCATGTGGCCCTTGCATCTCCATTCCCAGCCTCATCCTTCCCTCAGCATCCTCATGATGCTATCGGGCAGTCTAGGACAGACAGGCCTAGGCTCCACAATTGGGTCTGACTCCTCAGAGAAAAGCCAAATGCTCAGGCCATTCCCTGACAGTAAAAACCTCTAAGGTTCCTTTTCTCTGGCCTCTGCTGTACACACACACATGCGCGCGTACACACACACACACACACACACACACACACATACACACATTATAAAATTGCTTGGCCAGGCGCGGTGGCTCACACATGTAATCCCAGCACTTTGGAAGGCCAAGGCGGGTGGATCACGAGGTCAGGAGATCGAGACCATCCTGGCTAACACGGTGAAACCCCGTCTCTACTAAAAATACAAAAACAAAATTAGCCAGGCGTGGGGTCGGGCACCTGTAGTCCCAGCTACTCGGGAG
The DNA here is from genome assembly GCF_029281585.2 of Gorilla gorilla gorilla. Lineage (NCBI taxonomy): Eukaryota > Metazoa > Chordata > Mammalia > Primates > Hominidae > Gorilla > Gorilla gorilla. The sequence continues at coordinate 82,933,199 of NC_073237.2, forward strand.
GCTGAGGCAGGAGAATGGCTTGAACCCGGGAGGTGGAGCTTACAGTGAGCCGAGATCACGCCACTGCACTCCAGCCTGGGCAACAGTGAGACTCCATCTCAAAAAAAATTGCTTTATATTTATATTATTACATATATGTTCAAATTATACACGTTTGCATCTATATTTAATTTGATAAACTACAAGAGTTCCCCTGTCCTACTAAATCCTATCTTTCCTTAAAGATCCCAATCAAATGTCATTTTTAGGAACCATTCCTCGATTTTCCCAATCAGGAGTAGTTTCTTTTTCCTGCACACTTTCATAACTTTCCCAGTGGTCTGACAAAGGTACTGATAGCCTGCATATCTTTTTCCTAATAGACTGCACACTGCCTTTGTGACTGGAGTGCCATTATCATCATCATCATCATTTTAATCTTTGTATTCTCTGCCAACCCACTGCTCAAAAACTTGTTATATAAATAAAAACAGTATAAATTATCTTTAATAAATTAGTGTATTACTCTTTATCCTGTTGACATTCTTCAAGTTCAATAAGAACTTTTTGGAGTAGCACAATACTGACCTTAAAAGAACAGAGTGGGCATTTAAGGTACGAGGCCAGGGTAGTCATATCAATTAGGAGGAGACATTATTTCTGACTCCAAATCCCATCCTGCCAGTGGAGTCCTAATCTGCTATGCCTGAAACCTGCTTTGACCTTGATCCTTAATACATGGGGATCAAGGTTGAAGAATTGGTTTCTTATAGAAAATACTTTTGGAACTTTTCTGTGTAATAAACCACCCCCAAAAGTAGTGATTTTAAATGACAATGAAATACTCTTTTTCAAGATGCTGTAGGTTGGTGGCACAGTTCCTCTGCTGGTTTTTCCTGGGGCTCACTTATGTGGCTGCACTCATCTTGGGAGCCAGCTGGGCCAGAGGGCTCAAGATGGCCTCCCACACAAGATTAGCAGGTGGTGCTGGCTCTTGGCCTGGATGCCTGGATTCTCCTCCATGTAGCCTCTCATCCTCCAGGAGGCTGGACGAGCTTCCTTACATAGCAGTCTCAAGGTTGCTTTCCAAGATGGCAAGAACAGAAGCTACAAGGCCTCTTTAGGCCAAGGCTCAAGAATTTATACAACATTAATTTCACTACGTTCTATTTGTCAAAAGCCAGTCACAGGGCAGCCCAGAATGAAAAGATGGGGATGCTCTGCTCAATGGGAGGAGCAGCAAAGACTTTATGGGCCTGTGTCATCTACTTCATGCAGCAATGAAGCATCTCCTTGATGCAGATCCTGGGGTTACTCCTGGGAACTTGGCAGAAGTCCTGTACTTATTCTGCTCTCAAAGGAACAGAGGTAGAAGTATAAATGTCTGACTGATATCCTTGAAGATGTCTCTTTTTGCCTGGAGATGGGAGAATTCGTCCTGTCTCATCTATAAAGAAGAGTCCTATCTTGGCTGACCACAAATTTCAGGAAAACTAACCACTTACCTCTAAAAATGGCAAGACACTGCTCAAATTTTGGAATAATTTCTTGCAAGTGGTAATAACGTCATAAAGATTGATATTTTATGCCTGGGAATATGAAGTAACTAAAATAGCATTATCATTGTAATAGTCTGTTCTCACGCTGCTAATAAAGACATACCCAAGACTGGGTAATTTATAAAGGAAAGAGGTTTAATGGATTCACAGTTCCAGATGGCTGGGGAGGCCTCACAGTCATGGCAGAAGGCAAAGGAGAAGCAAAGGACATCTTACATGGTGGCGGACAAGAGAGTGTGTGCAGGGGAACTGTCCTTTATAAAACCACCAGATTTCATGAGACTTATTCACTACCAGGAGAACAGTATGGGGGAAACAGCCTCTATGATTCAACTATCTCCACCTGGTCACGCCCTTGACATGAGGGGATTATTACTATTCAAGGTGAAATTTGGGTGGGGACACAGCCAAACCATATCAATTATAAAACTGCATTTCTGAAACACTGAGCGTGAGAGGAATTTAGACGTGAGAAAGGGAAGCTTTTATCATTCATAGTAAGTTGAGCAGTTTCCCCCAAATATAGTCTTTTCTCTGCCCCAACAGTTGGTAATAAGAGTGAGTATGGTGCAGTGAATTTCCTGGTCATCCCCTTCCACTCAGATATGAGGGAGCGTTTTCCATAGCATCCCTTAGCATAGTCAGGGAAAGGGACGTGGTGGTGAGTTCACCCAGCCCCTCATTCAAGGCTCACAGCTGTACTCCCAGGGAGGAATTAGCATCGCACAGCCGAGGAAATGGAGTTCTGAGAGGTTAGGGAATTGTCCAAGGTCTCACAGCTTGTAATTACTGGAACTGGAATTTATGCTCCATTTCAGGTCTTTCTGAAGCTAACTCACCACCACCACTTCATTTCCCAGGAGGATGTGAACAAAGACTCTGCCAGATTGATCGTGACTTGGATGAAAGAATATAAGAAAACAAGGACTTAAGAGAAAAGAAGCATAGAGAGTTAAGTATTGGGGGGAATTCTTGAGATGGCTTAGAAGCACAATGTTACTTAATCCCTACCTGTATAAGAAAGGTCCAACAAAGAAAAATTAATAAAGGTGAGAGAGAGAGAGGACTGCAGGCCAAATGTGTGTTCTGGCCTTCAACAATGTCTCCTTGACCAAAAGGCATTTCACATTGGCCAAGGAGGAGTTCAAAACACTCTCCGGTGTGCTGTCCAGGCCAGCCTTGGCTTTCCAGCCAAGTATGTGATATGGGTAGGGGAGTTTAGGGTGACCCTGGGAAAAGCTATTGGCTTATGGAATAATTCTGTTTGCTCTGGCATTGCATGGGAAATTAATTGTCTTTTCAAGTAAGATCCTGTGCTTTGTGGGGTACATATCACATATACATATATATCTGTGAAAAATCTATTGAGATATTAGTTTTGTCTTGTTTTCACTCTTTCAAAAGAGAAAAACTGAGATGAGGAGTGAGGGATGCCCTCCCCACAGAACCCTGGGAGGGAGCAGGGCCTTGGAGTAGGTGTCTAGGGGCTGTCTAGGGACTGATCTCCAATGTCGAAGCCCAGCCTGGCGCTGAGTTCCATACCTTGAGAAGTGTGGTATTTATGTACATTTTGGACCTGTCATGTGTGTGTTAGTGACTGACCCATGATAAAGGAAGAGCTCACTCAACAGTGGGCTTAGTCAAAGAAGGTGTGGTAGAATTCATGTCTCGAGGCCAGTGTGATGGCTCACACCTGTAATCCCAGCACTTTGGGAGGCCAAGGTGGGTGGATCACCCAAGGTCAGGAGTTCGAGACCAGCCTGGCCAACATGATGAAACCACATCTCCACTAATAATACAAAAATTAGCTGGGTGTGGAGGCAGGTGCCTATAATCCCAGCACTTGGGACGCTGAGGCAGGAGAATTGCTTGAACCTGGGAGGCAGCGGTTGCACCAGCCTGGGCAACAAGAGAGAAACTCTGTCTCAGAAAAAAAAAAAAAAAAAAGAGTCCATGTCTCTCAACACACACTAAGGGCCAGGATAACCAGGGATTCTTCCAGAATGTGATGGAGGAGAGAAAGGAGCCTACAAATACTGATGCCAGATGTTCTGCTAGTCAGATAGATAAAGACTGGGAAGCAGATTTGCCTGATCTGGAGGAATGAAAGTAGTACATCTCTCATACTCAAGTGTTGTGGGGCTAATTCATACTTAGTATATACATTTATGGAAATACACTTTCTTGCAGTATTTTCTGGTTATTGCATGTTCTTCAATCTTACTTCTCCTGCTAAGTTCTTGGGGATGGAGAGATCATTTTTTATATTTGCATCTTCCTTAGTTCTAGGTTTACAATAGCCGCCATAACAGACATGTGTTGCTTTTGATGCTTGCAGCATATCTGAAGCTTATTAAAGCTTATTAAAAGAGTCTTAATTTTCTAACTATTTTAACAAGAGGAACCAATCCAATGGCACAGCTGAGGGAGACCCTGCTTGTCCCAGAAGTGGGCATGTGGATCTCAACCCTGATACATATTTAGGATGGCAAGTGTCTTGATGCTCATTCTGGGGAGAAGCCAGCTGACTCACCCAGCTGTCCTGTCTCTGTGAGTCTCGCGATCACAGGGAGAGATTTTGTCCAGTGTTTGCCTTTAGAAAACACACTGCCTTGTCAGCAATCTCTTCCTAGTGCCTTCCTCCATGGCAGCTATGTCTGATGATCCCATTCTGCTGAAATCAGTATCCATTCCCTTCTAGATTAAGATTTGGGGGAGAACTTCCTTTGCCATGTAAGGGCAATATGCGCTCAATTACATTTGCAGTTAGACTGACATGTTCAGTGTCTCTCTATAGGGCTGATGGGGCTGGCTGCTGCTGTTTTCATTTATATAAAGGGAATGATGAATGCTCAGGTGGGTGCAGGCAGATCACGACTCCTCAGGTTTTCAGAGGCCACATTTTCAGAGCCACCACTGAGAAGCTGCAGCTGTCAAACTGCGCCACTCAGGGTGATAACCTGCATTCTCCTTATTCTCCAGTGTGAGTGAGCGCGTATGTGTGTGTGAGCCCACAGTCCTTTCCCCACCTGCTTAGAAAGTACTTAATAGGTGGAGATGTAGAATTCTGAAGACAAAGGTTTGTAACAAGTTCATAGAGGCTGAATGTTTCTTTAACAGAGCTGATACTATCATAGGAAAGCCTGGGCTTTTTCATTTGTGAAATGAGAAAGTAGGATAGTTTAGTTATCAGGCTGTGTTCTTGAAAATAAATATTGTTACATTTCTAAGTACATAATATACATTTATTATAGAAAATTTAGGCGAACCAAAAAATACAAAAGAAAAAATCACCTATAACTCTATAACTTTAATGTTTGTATGTAACATTAAAATAAATACGGATCTATAACCTAGGCAGAGTATACAATATGATGTGATTTTTAATAAAGTATAAAACATTATATTGAATTAAATATAATATGTGATATGTAACTACTATAAAATATTGTGTTGCATTATATATTTTTCCCACAAAATTGGAATATATACATATATAGTATATTGCAACTTAATGGTATATATGTTCAGACTCTTAAATGTGAATGAGTAAATGTTTGATGAAAGAATAAATAAATGAACTCATACATTAAATGAACAAGTGCATAGACACGTTAAGTTTTCTTCTGGCAGGGGAGGACTTACAAGTTTTCTAAAAATTTTAAATGAAAGGAAATCTGAGAGATTTAGACTAACTTACTTATAATGGGTTATTATTCCCTTCATCCTGACCCTGTCCCTATAACATACACATACACACACACACACACACACACACACACACACACTCGTCACCACATATTGTTTCCCTAATCATATAAATCATTCATGTGGAAAGCCCTCATGTATTCCAGATATTTCAACATTGTTTATGTTGGGCTGAATTTAGGTGTTATCTTTCTTTCCTCCCTTTTTCTTTTTGGCATCCAAATACTTCTCTTTAGAGATAAGCTATGATTCAACAAATAGAGCTTCAAATAAAAACCTGCCCAGTTATTCTAAGGTCAACTGCCTCTGACTCAAGCAGTTGCTAAATTGTTTTGAGACTTGAGCTGTACTCCTCAGTCTTCCAAACACTGCAGAAAGAGGAAAAATGGAAAAACAAACATAAGTCAGAAAAGATGGGAGAAGAGTAAATCAAATCTCATTTGCCTCTGCTCCAGTTTTGTTTAGAGGTGAAGAAGAGGGTTCTGATGTCAGAGAGATCTGACTTGAATCCTGACATTGCCACACTTAGCCATGTGACCTTGAACATTTATTTATTTTGGCCTCTTAAAGTTCTAGTTTTCTCATTAATAAGATGGGGATAATAGCAGTCCTGTTTTATAAGATTAGTGTGAGGATTAAACAAGATAATATGTACAGTACTTAGAACAAGGACTTTTAAAGACTAGGTGCTAAATAGTAAGCAACTATAATTTTAATATTATTATTTTTAGGTCTTTCTTAATGTTGATATTATCAGGCAAGCTTTGACCTTGAAACTAAAGAATTGTAGAGGGAGCCACAAAATTCACTGTAAATTTCATTCTCAAAACTATTTAAGTGTTTTTCTTGTATCTTTAAAATGAATACTAACATGGATCACATCTCTAAGGGACTGGTGGGAAGCAGTCAATTTTCTGCTCATAAAAGGAACCTAATACTGTTAAAAAAAATAAGTACTCACTCAGACCTGCCTAGGATAACTATAAGGGCATGCCACAATCCATAGTGCTATATTGTCTCTTGATTTCAGTACCCTATCCAGATTATAAGTTAAGGCCTCTGATCTTGGTTGGAGAATTACCCCATGCAGTTAATATTGCTTCTTGAGAGTGGCTGTAAATGAAAATCCAGTTCTGTTAAAGATTCAGTTGCAAAAAAGAATGTCAAAGCTGATGAGGTATGATGTTGTCATGGGATTGGGGTTTAGCACCGTGAAACTGATCATCCATGAGTCATTTTTTGGCTCCAATATGGGTGCACCTCCAGTGAACAGTAATGGGATTTACAAGTATCCTGGCAGCCATCTGATTGCTGTGTGTTCTGCCCAAACTGCACAAACTGTGAGATGAGGACGAATGAACCCAAGAGGGAATTGCATTTCATGGATTAATTCTTTCTGGCATTTTCAAGGTGTCAGGGCTTGAGAGAACACTGTTGTGATCAGCATTTGGTGTTAAACAGGGTGGGGACGAGAAGACAGGAAGACATACGGTATTTCCCTTCCTACTTCTAGGAAGATGTCTAGCTGGCCCAGAGGGCTCACCAGCAGTTGGTGAGAGAGGCTCGGGGACAAGAGTAGTGGGGAAAAAGAGAAATCTCTGAAGAGTTGACAGGGATATGAAACAGACAATAGAGCCAACGAGGAAAGAGACTGAGGCCAGCACCCTGAGCATGTCCATTGCGAGGGCACATTTTATGGCTCCCATGAAATGTGGTCTGCAGCATGTCACTAAGCCATCTGCAGCAAATGAGGCTACAGTTTCCCTACAGACTGCGTTGAAACTGAACTGACTGTGGCAGTGCATTTTCTTTGCTCAGTTGTCCTCCTTCTTGTATGTGTACATTGTCCCCTTGGCCATCTTGGTCTTCTCTCTTCAGCCTGCCAGAAATGACGTTCTTGGTCACAGAGGCTCCAGTGTACTTTTATCAGTGTGACTCTTCCCACAGTGGGCACGACAGAGTCCCCTGGGTTCTGTCCTTTTCTAACACTCTCATGGGAATTATGAATGGGATGAGTTCATTGCTTGAATAGGAGGGCTGTTTCTTCATGGGCATACATGTATCTATTAGCACTCTAGTGACATGTTAATTGATAGGAAATGACATATGCATTGAAGAAGGATGGCTGACCAGTCAGATAGACATCCTCTAAGTCTGGTGTGAGAGCCACTGATTTCTACCAGGGCTTTCCTGTGTGCCTTCCCCGGTGAGCCACTTAAGTTCTCTGGATCTCAGTTTTTGGAGGCAGTTGGTTAAGCTTTTTCTCAATTGTACCTTTAAGCTCAAATTTTCATTGCTGGTTGTTTGATATTGTTTGTGTGTGTTTTTGTATATGTGTGTGGAAAGACAGATAAATATAAATATATGTACTAGTCAGAGCTCTCCAGAAGGATAGAACAAACAGGATATATGTATATATAAAAGGGAGTTTATTAGGGAGAATTGGCTCACATAATTACAAGCTGAAGTCCCATAATAGGCTGCCTGCAAGCTAGGGAAAGAGAAAAGCCAGTAGTGGCTCAGTCCAAACCCGAAAGCCTCAAAACCTGGGAAGCCAACAGTGCATCCTTCAGTCTGTGGCTGGAGGCCCAAAGGTCCCTGAGCAGCCGTCAGTGCAAGTTCCAGAGTCCTAAGGCCAAAGAACCTGGAGTCTGATGTCCAACAGGAGGAGGAGGAGAAGCAAGCTTCTGGCATGGGAAGAAGAAAGAGAGCCAGAAGACTCAGCAAGCACATTTATCCATCTTCTTCCACCCGCCCCGTTCTAGCTGCACTGGCAGCTGACTGGATAGTGCCCATCCACATTACACACCCTCTCCCTCTCCCAGTCCACTGACTCAAATGTCAATCTCCTCTGGCAACACCCTCACAAACACACCCAGAAACAACACTTCACCAGCCCTCTAGGCATCCCTCAACCCAGTCAAGTTGACACCTAAAATTAACCATCCCAAAGTATATGTAGTTTCTTTAGCTGTAAACAAAATTTCTACTTCTTGGTTGTTTTGAGGCTTAAAGAGATGTGGATGTAAAATCTTCCAAGCACAATGTTTGGTGCAAAAGAGCCACTCAATAAATACATGATGAATGAGTTAATATTACTATGCACATAGGGACATGTGCTCAAGCCACCCCTGACTTACAAACCCTCAGTTGAGCTCAGTCCCTGCACATGAACACGATGACTGTAGGGATCCAGCCTCTTCCTTTGGCCTTTCCTATTGCTGCTGCCTGCAGTCCTGGCCACCATGCAGCCTTTCCATCTGGTTTCATGGAACTACTGGAATGTCAAGAACTACTGGAGGTGGGGCTGCTTACCCCCCATTTACTCAATTTGAGAGGGTGAGATCCCCTCTTCCTGCTGGGGCAACATTGGGAATGGATAATTTCCTGGCAATCTGACTTGCTCCTTGAAGTAAATTTTCCCAGGGAGCAATGTTTTACATGGTAGTTGATATCTTGGAGCAGCCTGCGAAAGAATCTTACATGAGTCAGGGAGGAAGCACATGACACACTCAAACTGGATAATTTAAGAGAGTTTAATAAAGGGATTGTTTACAGAGATGTTGGCAGCATGTAGAGAAATCACAAGGGATGATGCAGTCACGTGGAGAATGTCAATGGGAAACCTCAGGTGTCACGCTGGGCCTCAAGAGGCAATGACAGGAGTAGTTATCAAAACTTGGAGGAGACAGCTTTGTGGGTACGGCCACCAGCCAGACCATCTTCAGTGGAGAGACACAGTCAGCTTGTGCTAAGTGAGCAGGGAGCCAGGGAGTCCACGTCCAAATCTCCATCTCCCCCCACCCATTGGGTGAACCCAACCAGAAGCCACAGAACAAAGGGGCCAGTGAGTGCAGACCATTCAGATCAGCCTTTTGGGTGGAGCAGGATGAAAGAGGGCAGACTGGGGATCTGCAATCATAAAATGGTTTTCTAAAAGGTCTTAGAATCTGTAAACCAAAAATAAAATTCTAAGTCCTCCAACTGACTTAATGGACCCCTCCTGTCAGCCAAGGGGACCCATTGAAACCTGAAAAACCAGTTGAGACCCTGATGGGAAGGGGGTGTCAGATATAGCTCATTATGGTCTCCTCCCTTTGGAGTTCAGGCACAACTGACCAGCATTAACATTAAAACAAAGATCCTAAGACTGACAGAACAGACTCTTTGTAGCAGTAAGATACCAAATTCCAACCTGACTCTAGGATAGCATCACAGGATAGATAGCAGGGCCTTGAAATAAATCAAAGTGTTTTAGCCCCAAATATATTTCTTTGACGTGTTTTTGTCAAAGAAATATGCAAAGCTGTCTCTTGTGGGGGAAATTTACATTCTATAGAGAATCCCCTTCCCTTTCCAGGTATTTTCTGATCCTGAAGAGATTGGCTGAGAGCCCAGAACCTGTTAAAAGTCTAAATAGGAAACATTTGTCATTGCCTCTAAGGGCAGCCACCTATGAGACTTCATCTACAAAATAAGAACTTTGGTCTCCACAACCCCTTATCTTAACCCAGACACTCCTTTCTATTGATTCCAAGTCTTTAGATATAACTTAACTCTTTCAACCAATTGCCAACCAGAAAAATGTTTAAATCCACCTATAAAACCCCCTGTAGGCCCACCTCCGGCAACACTTTAAATTATCCCACCTTTCCAGAGTGAACCAATGTATATCTCACATGCATTGTTTGATGCCTTAGGTCTCACTAAAATGTGTAAAACCAAGCTGTAGCCCAGCCACCTTGGGCACATGTTCATAGGCCCTCCGGAGGATGTGCCATGAGTCACAATTCATAACCTTGGCAAAATAAACTTCTAAATTAATTGAGACATCTTTTGGTTTACAAACCCAACCACCCTGTATGATATTGTTTCTGAAGGAAAATGCATTCCAAGTTCCACTGCGTGCATTTTTAATGCACGTAGTCTCCCTCCCACTCATGTGCATACATGTTCTGTGTGCACGCATACACATATATTTAAGGATACTTATGCATATAGGTTAGTGTAATTACAATAAGCATTTAATTTTGAGAGTGAAGGGGGTACTACTATTAATTATTCTGGTCAACAGGTAAACTGGCACATTTCTGGGCAAACTGGGGCATATGACACTCTAGCTGAAATGCAGCAAGATGGATTTCATAAGTGACAAATGAATCTTAATCTTGTTACTTGGTAATCATCTGTATTTAAGATACATGTCATACATGCATGATGAGCAGAGAATAGGTGTATCTGCAAGGTGCAATTTGAGAATATGTCAGTTAAAAGAAGAAAGGTCTCCTATCTCAAATAATCACCATGCTTGCCCTGCCCCACACCTCAAATGTCACTGTTAGCAATTTTTTCCTTTGCATTGAGGTATTTTCTCCCATATAAATATAGATGTCCCTAAGAAAGGTTTTGTATTAGGCTGCTTTTGCTATTGATACTGTACTAATCACAGATTTTTCAAGTTCTGGCCATCCTGAAGATGGCTTCCTGTGGGAAGAGGATACATAGGAAGACCCTTCTGATGAAGAGAAATGGCTGAAAGACCTTGGATGCTGGCTAGGAAACAATCTTCCAGTCTGAGTATCTAGACTCTAAGCTACCTCCTTTGCCTTCTGGACCCTGGTGCAGACCCAGCCCCACATCTGTCTCTATCTGATTTATCATCACAAACCTTCTTTTAGAGCCAAGCAAAGCTGCATTTTATTGGTTGTCAGCTGTACCCCATGGGTGATACTCAAGGTAATTTCAAACAGAATTCAGATATGAAATTAAAGTACATGGAATCCCAGACTAGAATAGTTATTCCTGTAACAGACTTTACTAATTGCCTGGTGAGCCTCAACTTATTTAGGTAAACACCTCCTTATCAGAGGAAGTGACTCTATGTCCAGCTCAGGAGTAAATCTAGGTTGGTCTAAAGCATCATGATAATTTCATTCTCTTGTATTGGCTTACAAAAGACTATGAGACAAGTTCTAGCCAACGAGACATGAGAGGAAGTGCCCTGCGAGCTTCTGAAAGGGGTTTTTAATTTCATAAGCCTGTTTCTTCTTCAGTCAAATGGAGATGACGGTTTTGCTCAACCAAAATTATCTCCTGCCTCAGCCTCTGGGAAAACTTTCATGACACAATTTTGTACTTTTTATAATGAGTGATGGTGTACTGCTGGGCCCCTCTTCCCAGACCTTTTAGTTTTCCTTTATCCCTCTTCAATCATTAAACTTTTCCTCATCACAAGCTTCACAGATTTATGTTACAAACACAAGCAAGTCTTCGCTATCCTAAGACAAAACCTGTGACCCTGCCATGTCACCAAGCCACTCTGATTGATCTTTCCCAGCACCACCCACCTCCTTGCTGGAGCTGGCTGTGTTCTGCATGTTTTCCCAATTCCCACAGCTCCTTGTATGTGGGCATCTGTGTTTATGCCCCACGGAAATCTCTCTCATAAAAGTCGACGAACCACCTCTTACTCACCGACGTCAATCACTTTTATTCAAGCCCATCATTATTATCCTCGAAGTTACTGCACTGTCCCTTCTGATTTCCCTACAACTTGCCCACATCTTTGTGAACAATCTCTTTGTTAAATTATCCTAGGCTACCCAATTTTTTTTTTTTTTTGGGGGGATGGAGTCTCACTCTGCCGCCCAGGCTGGAGTGCAATGGCATGATCTCTGCTCACTGCAACCTCCGCCTCCTGAGGTCAAGCAATTCTTCTACCTCAGCCTCCCAAATAGCTGGGACTACAGGCGTGTGACACCAGGCCCAGCTAATTTTTGTATTTTTAGTAGAGACAGGGTTTCACCATATTGGCCAGTCTGGTCTCAAACTCTTGACCTTGTGATCTGCCTGCCTCGGCCTCCCAAAGTGCCGGGATTACAGGTGTGAGCCACCACGCCTGGCTTAGGCTATCCAATTTGAGTGTGCTGTGTGTTTCCTCCCTGATTCATGCAATAGGCTTTGGGTACTGGTCCAAGAAACACACTGTCCCATGGGAAAACTCATTCTTCTTACACTTTCTTTCCTCCCTTCACTTCCATGTCATCATTCTCATTTGGGTGTTTTCCTCTGGCTCCTCCCTCCAGTCACTCACTGGCTCAGGTTCTTCCATGTACACCTCAACCTTGGCATTTCCCAGGTCTCTGCCCTCTGCCATTTCTCTCCAGCCTGTCTTTGGGGTTCTCATCTACCTGTGGTTTCCACCTTAGATTCCACAGTCAGATCTGTCAGATGCTCTCTTCTTCACTTCTGCCAGGGGGTGCAGAGAAACCTCAAACATAAGAGGTCCTCAGTTAGACGTGATCTCTGTGTTCTGTCCTGTTCTCCATCTCAGACAGTGACCCTGCCGTTCATCCAGTCATCCATGCTGAAGCCATCGGAGTCACCCAAGAGCCTGTTTCCATAGCTCCCCTGTGGGATCCTCCTAGTTCCTGTCCGTTCCGCTCCTAGAGTCTCTGCTCCTATCCATCCCTCTCAGTGTCTCCCCTCTCACTCCCTCAGTGGGAGCCCTTCTCTTTCATACAGCCTGCTTTTCAGACTCCGAAGTGGCTCCTGCTCTTGTCCATTCTCCAAGTGGCCACCACTATGTCTTTCAAAAATAAATTGGATGGTGTTTCCTACTTTAAAATGTCAGATGCCTTCTTATTGCTGATGGAAGTCTCACCACCTCAGCATGGCACACACAGTTGACTTGGGCTACTTTTTCAGATTTGTTACCATCATCCTCTTTTATTCATCAAAAATGCTAGCCATAAAGAAGTCCTAGTTGTCCCTTGAACATATGGTGCATTATTTCATGGGGTAACCTTTAAATGGGCAAATCATTTCAGGACTGTTCTTACCAAGCATCTCATCCTGCTTAATTTTCAAGGTCAGATTTAAAGTGCTCTGGACTCCATAGGTGATGGGATAAAATATAGATGTTAAGAACTAGGGATTATTAGCTAAAATTCTGCCGAACTTGATTCCCATTTGGGTAATGGCTTTGCCGCCATGTCCTCGATGGCTGGTCCAGTCCTGGTCTGGAGGAAGGGCTCAGTAACTTCTAAGTAAATGTAGTGTTATTTCCCTAGGCATCACTGATCTCCCTAGCTGCCTGCATCTGAGCCTCCTGCACCATCACACATCCCCTCAGTGGGCACTACTCTTATTTGTGATGTTTCCCCTACTGAGCTATGACCTCTGAAGATCAGGGACCACAGTCATTCATCCTACAAACTGATATTAGCTCTACTCAGTGCTAGGCGCTGTCCTAGGGGATTAGGTTTTAGCAAGGCACAAAACTGACCAAGGTCTCTGCCCTTAGACAGCTTACATTTTAGCACCGGCAGACTCAGGAGCATATTCAGTGAATAAATTGTGTGATATTAGAAAACAGTGCTAGTAAAAACATAGTACATCAGAGCTAGGAGTCATGGCTCACGCCCAAAATCCCAGCTACTCCGGAGGCAGAGGCAGGAGGATACCTTGGACCCAGGAGTTGGAGGCTGCGGTAAGCTGTGATCACACCACCGCACTCCAACCTGGGGGACAGAATGAGACTCTGTCTTCTTAAAAAAACAAAAAACAAAGTAGAGCAGGGAGGAAATGGGGGGGTTGCAAAGGTTGGACGGTCAGGATACATTTCAGAGGGAAGACACAGAGTAAAATTTGAAGGCAGCTGGGCATCATTCATTAAAATTCTGCTGAAATGTAGTCTCTATTTGGATAATATCAACCAAGGATTTGCCAAGGAGCTCTCTGAATGGATAACATTCCAGATAGAGGGGACAGTTGAAGAAAGGCCCCATAAGGGACATGGATGAAGCTGGAAACCATCATTCTCGGCAAACTATCGCAAGGACAAAAAACCAAACACTGCATGTTCTCACTCATAGGTGAGAATTGAAACGTGAGAACACATGGACACAGGAAGGGGAACATCACACACTGGGGCCTGTTGTGGGGTGGGGGGAGGGGGGAGGGATAGCATTTGGAGATACACCTAATGTTAAATGACGAGTTACTGGGTGCAGCACACCAACATGGCACATGTATACATATGTAACTATCCTGCACGTTGTGCACATGTACCCTAAAACCTAAAGTATAATTAAAAAAAGAAAAGAAAAAAAGGCCCCAAGGCCGACCTGTGCCTGGAACTTCTGGGAACACAGAGGAAGCTGAGCCTCTGGTGTAGAGCAAGTGAGTAAGGGGCGGGAGGTAAAGAGGGGAGTCAGGGAGGTGAGGAGCATGGGGCCTTGGGCAGGGTCCCATCTGTAAAACGCAGATGACCTCAAGGGTGCTGTTTGAAGGTTAGATGAGGTGATATATGAAAAGTACCTGGCACAGTCTAACACCACAGGGCTGTCCAATGGAAACATCATGTGAGCCACACGAGCAATCCTAAATTCCTAATAGCCACAATTTTAAAATGCCAAGAAATGGTGAAATTAACTTAAATAATATTTTCCTTAACTTTGTGTATATTGTCTTGCTATATATAAACATAATGGTATATATATAACAACAAAATATTATCATTCTAATGTGTCATCAATGTAAAAAATTATTAAAAAGATATTTTACATTTTTTTAAATAAAATCTTCAGAATCTGGTATGTGTTTTATTCTTACATCTCAATTCAGCCAGTCACATTTTAAGCACTGCACAGCCAAGTGTGGCTAACAACTGCCGTATTAGACAGTGCAGGTCTGGCACATTGTAAACGCTTAAGAAACATTAAATATCATGAAACACGACAGGAATTAGGAAATATGCTTGGTCCCGGTATTGAAGGAGGAAGAAATGGAAACTTTGGAGGCTTGTATCAAATAAAGGTCTGGTGGCCTCTCCTGCTGGTTTTCCTCCCTGTCCCTTGGTGTGGGATCCCAGAATTTCTCAACTTGAAGTGACCTAGAAATGCAGTCTAACAGGAAAGATCAGGTGCCAGCCTGTAGGTGACCTGGAGAGGCAAGAATGTGAGTCCTCTGTCTCCTGGGGTTCCTCTGCCACCTCTGTGAGTCCTCGGTCTCCCGGGGTTCCTCTGCCACCTCTGTTCCAGCTCCTATTGCGACTCGTATCTCACTACACCATGAGTCACTTCATCCAAGTCTCTGCTTGGCCTAAGGTCACACCCAGAATTTCTACCCTGGGAGTTTCTCCACTGAAGGTGTCTGATTTCAAGATCTGGGTTGTGTTTTCAAACAACACTTCAGCACCTTTCAAAGTGACGTCATGGCAAGAGTGATGGTATTACCTCCAGCCCTGGTACCAGGGGATGGATAGCAAGAGCTCAGACTCCCGGCAAGCTGGCTGCTCAGAGAGGGACACAAGGGAAAGCTCCACCTATTAGCTGTGTTTTTCCAACTAAAGATTTAATTAAGCCACTGCTGTGTCAATATTCTTAGCATGCCACCCACCTCTTCCCTTGGATGAAAACATTGTTTGGTTGCCAAGCACGGATTCAGAGGGGAATTGAAGCTCGCTAGAGGGAAAACAGTATCGAGATGCAACCTATAGTCCCTCCATGGAAGGGCCATTTGGTGTGGGCTTCTGGTTGCTTTGTGGTTTCTGCAGGCTGTGCACACAGCTGCACTCCAGACCTGGAACAGGGCCTCAAACCTTTCAAAGGGCTCCTATGGAATTACTTGACTTCCTTTTTCTCTTCTGCCAGCTTCTGTCTTTCTCTCAGGAAAGAGTGTCCAGTGGGCAAACTGGGTTTGCCACCCTGGTTCCTTAAAACCATAATTATTAGTCTTTCTGTTCGAACAGCTCTTTATTATAACAGTGCTGCTTTTGCCGTTGTGTTTTGAGCACCTGTCGTATGACTTGAACCTTGCATCTGTCATTTCTTATCTTCTACAAGCCTGGGAGGGAGGTGGCATTACTATCTTTATTTTAAATGGTTGAGCAAATAGAAGGATTGAGAGGTTAAGTAACTTGCTCAAGGTCACTAAGTCTCAGACTTGGGATTTGACTTGACTATTGCTACTTTCAAAAAAAAAATAGTAATAACAATAAAAAATAGTAAGTGGCAATACACAATGAGCATCCAATGAAAGGAAGCATCATTATAACACAAATTGGATAAATGTATAATTTATGTTGACGCCTCACTCTTCCTGCTACTGGGCCAGAAGTGCTGTCATTACACAGACTTGCTTTGCATTTTAATAGATAATAACGGATTCCCGAGGAAGCAGTGTATTCTTCTGGTGCTACTGATTCTCAAGTGATGGACAGTCAAGTTCTGAGGGAATGAGGCAGTCTAGGAGCTTGCATTTGCAGAGAAAGGGTGAAAAGAAAGAGTGGCACAGGTTTCCAGATAGGAAGAGGGCAAAGATCGATTTACTCGCTTTAATTTTGTATGTGGCCGATTGTGGCAGAAATGATTCCTGCTTCCTGGATATTCCCTATGCCCCTCTCCATTTTCCAGCCTCCCTTGCAATTAGATCAGGTCATGTGACTTGTCCTAGTGAATTAAAGTGGGGGCACTGTATATATCTTTCTGGCTAAGAGGGCATTTGTTTCCTCCATCCCTTTCTTTTCCTACCTTAGCAATCTCAAAAAGCACATGTTCCAAAAGCCTGCAGGATGGAGGACAGCAGTCTGAATCCCTTTAGACTTTGATGCAACCAAGAAATAAGGCTTTATTGTGCTATGCTACTGAAATTCTAGGGCTCATCTGTCCCTGCAGCAGAGCCTGGCCCATTCTGAATGGTGCGCCCATGACCCTTGATTGTCAAGTCCCTTCACCGTCAGCATTTTTTTTGTATAAGCCAATTTCTACTTCTCAGAAGGGAGCAAAATGGTGCTTTGGCCAAGGATTGGTTTATTCTTTACCCTGAAATGGCGTGGCCTAGCATTGGCCTCTTCTTCACCCTGAAATGTGACCATCCTGAGATTATTTTCCCAGCGGTAATAAGGTGTTGGCACCATTTCCTCTGCCTCTTTTGGCATAGGGCAGAGGCAACCATCCCTCTAGGAGGACAGAGACACTTGCAGATGAGGACTTCTCAGTCAGTTCTCTTGGTTTCTATATCTTTGTCCTCTCCTGGTTTCTTTTCTGCTTCATGGGAGAATCCTTGAGTTCCTGTTGACTTCTCCCTCCCTTCTCCATATCTGAACTTTAGGGCACCTCCAGAGTTATATCCTGGAACTCCTTCTCTTGGCATCCCAGGTGATTCCCCTGGTCCATGACTTTAAACACCATCCCTATGCAGATGATTCCCATCTTCATATCTCTATCCCTGACCTGGAGCCAAGAGGACCCATTTATTCAGTTGCTTCCCTGACATCTCTACTCTCATAGACATTAAAAACTTAGCATGCCCATAAGGAGCCACGGATTTACCCACACCTCCTCCTTCTGTCTTTCTCAGAAGACTCCTCCTGTGCCATGTCTCTGTTAATGACACCACTCACAACTCAGTTAAGCAGATCTGAATCTAGGTTTCATCTGTGATTCCCCTCCTTACCTTACCTTCCACATCTAATCCATCACGAAGTTCTCTCAGCTCTAGCTCCAAAACATATATCCTGAATTTCCCATGTCTTCCCACCTTTGCAGCTACTGACTCATCCAGACATTACTAAATCTCACCTGGACTAGGCCTCTTGTGTCGTGTGCCTGCTTTCATCCACTATTTTCTTTCCTTGTTCTTTACATAGCAGCATGGGGTATTATTCAATAACATAAATCAGGTCACTGGATATCTAGTGGCTTTTCATGACACTTTGAACAATAATCTGCCATAAAATATAGTTATATACCTTGACCTAGTGTCGGTTGCCTCTCTTTCCTCATCTCTTGCCTGTTTCCTTTTGGTCACTGGACTCGAGCCCATTGGCTTTCTTTCGGCTTCTCTAACACTATAAGCTTTGTCCTGCCTCAGGGACTTTGCACCTGCTATTCCCTGTGCCCTCAGGACTTTACATGGCTGGATCCTTCTTGACGTTTATGTCTTGAGTCAAAAGTCACCTTCTCAAAGAGATCTCAAAGAGGCCATACTCAAAGTAAATCAGGCTGTGGATCCCTGCTGTCTCTGATTGCCCTGCTTCCATGGCCATGGCCTCACAGTGCTCACCATCTTCTGAAGTAGCAGTATTATTTATCTGTGTAATTATCATTATGTGGAGTAAGAATCTAAGTGTCATGAAAGCAAGAACTTTGTCTTTTCACTGCTGTATCCCTACCTAGCATGTAGTTGATCAATACAATACTTGTTGGAAGATGAATGAATGAAAGGAAGTACCTACTTGAGGTCAATTCCCTGTAGTGGTCTATACGTTTAACAGCTAGAAAAGAGGGCTTCACCTAGGAAGTTCTGCCTTTACTTAGACCTGAACAAAAGCCACCTCTATCCTGGACCTGTTGCTTTATAGGGCCTTACTCTGACCCTTCTCTGGCCTTGCTGCTCCCCATAGGATCAAGGGGCAAAGAGGATGTGTCCTCCAGAGTGCAGTCTAGAAGGAGGTATGACCCTTCCAGAAATCCTTTCTAGAGTGCCCCCTTTCTAGACTCCAGAATTCCCTGTGCAAGGACCTCAAGCCCGCTTCCACGGCCTGCATAGGATCTTTCCCCACGTCTGTCCTCTAAAGGGCAGTCCAATGTGTGCAACCCTAGGTGCCAGTTTCAACACGGAACTCCAAGAATTCTGCAAATTCCATGTTGGAAGTTGGCCTTCTAGGTCATGATGAAGGCAGGAGGATAGAAGATTACGTATCAGGCAGTTTGTGAGCTTGGTTTCTATATTCTAAGTATTTATGTGTGACCTCCATTGGGACTGTTTTCTAAGCCTGCAAATGCTGCGGGCAGGCCTGCTTCAACGTGCGGGGTAGATTCCTCTTGCATTTATGTGAGATCGGGTGGAGGTTGGTGAACTCCCCTCAGTCATCAAAGCAGAGGGGCCTCCCTAGGAAAGAGCCCCCAACTTCATAGGATGCAATAAGCCACGTTCCTTTCCCACTTTTGTATTTCCAACATCCCCTGCTTGCTCTCCCTATGATAATCAAGAGAAGTTATGGTAAAGAATTTGTGAACAAGCTACATGTCCCATAACAGGGGATTAAATAAATAAATTAAGTGAATCTGTCCAATGCAATGCTCTGTATATATTACAATGTTTTAGAAAAATAATTGGCAGCACTGGAATAATAACAATGATGGCAGTGCCCACATCTTGGGTGCTTGGCCCTGGCCAGGCAGTGTGCACAACCCTTCACATGTACGATCTCATTTAGGTCTCACAACTAAATGGTGTTTTATTAGTTTGAGTTATCAGTGAGGGAACCAAGCTTTAAAGAATTTAATTATCCAAGGGTGTGGGACTAGAGAGTTGTTCTCTGAGTCTTTGGAACAGGACCATAGCTCCTCCTTGGAAGTGGAGTCTTCTAGAATTGCTGGAGCCCTTCCCCTAGGAGAAGTGAGCCCTGAACCCTTTGACTCTCATCTTCCTTTCCCCTTCCCTTGGCCTCTGAATATTCAACCTCTTTAAGCCTCAGTTTTTTCACCAGTGAAATGGGAATAGCAATTGTAGTGATGCCTGTAATTATGAAGATTATGTGGAATAAGCATGTAAGCTGGGAAGTGCTCATAAACCATACCCAGTAAGGGTTGGTCCTGGCTCTTTCTGTAAGTCCCAATTTTTCTTCTTTGATGCTGGCCGTCTGCTATTCGTCTCCTCCCAGGCATGCAGGGACCAGGAGGTGGGAGAAGTGGCTGTCCTTATCATTCCATCCCTGCGGGTGGGGGCATGGTTGAGATGATCTGGAGCTTCCACACCACCTGAATGGCCTCTTCCTCCTTGCAGCTCTCCGGCTTGGTGGGCTAAATGATTTGATTTCCTTTCCTGTTTTGAGATGCCCATCAAGGCCCCTTCAGTATGACCAGACTCCAGGAACAGAGTGAGCGAGGGGAGACAAAAGAGAATGAAAAGTGAAGAAAAATGAAATAAAACATATATAAATTAGTATTCATTGAGAAAGATCTGGAAAAATTTTACCCAAGAGATTAATGGTAATAATATTGGGGTTCTGGAAATATAGCTACTTTCATTTTTTTCCTTTAAACTTATATGCATTTTCTACTTCATTCTACAGTGGACACTAACTAATTTTGGTCATTAAAAAAAAATGCATTTTTTTTTTTTTTTTTTTTTAGGTAAAGAACCTGGGTGCTTGTCGTCAGGGGAATGAGGGAAGGTAGAGACAGGGAGGTGACCTTCTCTTGGGTAGTTCGTCTTGGGCACAAAAGACCCTACGGTGTAGAATGGGGAAGATGGAAGAGGGAATTGAGCATGAAGGCCGGGCGTGATGGCTCCCGCCTGTAATCCCAGCACTTTGGGAGGCTGAGGCAGGCGGATCACGAGGTCAGGAGATCGAGACCATCCTGGCTAACTCGGTGAAACCCTGTCTCTACTAAAGATACAAAAAATTAGCCTGGCGTGGTGGCGGGCGCCTGTAGTCCCAGCTACTCGGGAGGCTGAGGCAGGAGAATGGCGTGAACCCGGGAGGCGGAGCTTGCAGTGAGCCGAGATTGCACCACTGCATTCCAGCCTGGGCGACAGAGCGAGACTCTGTCTCAAAAATAAATTAAAAAAAAAAAAAAGACAGAAATGCAGCATGAAGAGGTGCTTGTTGGGAAGTGGGAGATGGAGTGGAAAGCAGCTGAGTCCTTATGGATCAGGTACCGCGGGTCTTCCAGCAGGTAGGCTGGCAGGGTCCCAACACACACCAATAAGTACAGCAGAATGTCAACTAAAGCACTGCCTTCAGTGAATGAACCAAAGTAAATGTGTTTTCTCCTGTAAAACAGTTTTCCCTCATGGTAAGTGAATCACTGCCGGGGACAGCATGGCACAGCTCGCTATTGATTTCCCCGACATAGCTTCCCATACCTGCAGGAGAGAGCGACTCAGGCTCTCGAGGAACACACACATAAGCGAAATGTAATTCAATGTGACCATAAACTTTCTATGACTTTCACCTCTTAGAAGCTCTTCTTAACAGAATGCCACTGAGCTAGGTTCTCTCCCACTGACCTGAGAAGCATCTGCTTTAGGTGATCTAAGGACAAGATAGGCCATCCTGCTTTATTTTCACAAAATCCAGAACAAGAAATATTTGCTTTGTTGGTCAAAAAAACGATGGTTTGCTTGATTGGACAGGGAATTTCCCTGGCTCTTCTCCTAATCTTTTCCCAGTTACGTTCCCATGCAAAAGACACACTTGAATTTAACCCCTAAGTTGACAGATACCCACCACTGGTCCTTCCATTCTCTACAGCTTTCTTTGCTATGGTCTGATGGTTCTTTCCACACAAATATGAGGACTATTATTTACTGAGAATTTTGTCTGCAGAAATATGAGGATATACGATGGGTGTCACTCTAGCTGACATCTATAACCTCAATCCTGAATTCACCCAACATTCTTCTCATTGCAGGGTTGAGAAAATGCCTTTTGGTAAAATCATAGAATGGTAAAGCAATAAGGAACCTTTGGGATCTGCTCAATGCCTGCTCATGGACAGAGGCTTCTTGGTGACAGAGCCAGGGCTAAAACAACGAAAGCTATTTCTTTTGCTGGCTATGTATCAACTACTTAATTGAACGTGGTGGCAGTTCAAAATCCTCAGTCCCAGCCCCTTTTCTCACTCTGTGCTCTAACACCAGGTGGACACATTCATTTCCAGATGTTAAATACTGTTGTATGCCTATGACTTCCAAAGTTAGATTTTTAAGCTCCAGACTCATGTATCTAACTGCCTACACACTCTTTCTCCTTGGCTGTCTTGCACATATATCTAAATTTGTCTGAAACAAAGCTCTTGGTCGTACACCCAACATTTTACTCCTCACAACCTCCCTCATCTCAGTAAATGTCACCATCATCCACCTGGTTGTTAAAGCTGGAAGCTGGAAGTCGCCCTGGAGTGCTTTCTTTAGTCCACATCTACTTCCAGTCCTGTTGGTTCCACAGCAGGGTAGGTCTCCAACCAATCCATGCCTCTCCATCCCCAAGAGTGTGCTCTCCCAGGTC
The DNA here is from genome assembly GCF_029281585.2 of Gorilla gorilla gorilla. Lineage (NCBI taxonomy): Eukaryota > Metazoa > Chordata > Mammalia > Primates > Hominidae > Gorilla > Gorilla gorilla. The sequence goes on from NC_073237.2 coordinate 82,955,468, forward strand.
ACTGTTATCTCATATGTAGACTATTCCAACAGTTCCTGAATTTTTTATTTCTTCTTCTTTACCTACTGCTACGATTTGAATACTTGTCCCCTCCAAAACTCATGCTGAAACTTTCCCAGTGTAACAATATTATGAAGTGGAGCCTTTAAGAAGTGATTGGGTCATGAGGGCCCTCATAGATGGATTAATCTATTCATGGATTAATAAATTAGTGGGTTATGGAGGGAGTGAGTTAGTTATCACGAGAGTGGATCTGTTATAAAAGTCAATTTGGCCATCTCTTGTGAGCTCCCTCACCATGTGATGCCTTGCACCACCTCAGGACTCTGCAGGGAGTCCCTACCAGCAAGAAGTTCCTCTCCAAATGCAGCTACTAAGTCTTGGACTTCCCAGCCTCCACAATTGTAAGACATAATTTTTTTTTCTTTATAAACACCCAGTCTCAAGTATTGAGTTATAGTAACAGAAAATGAACAAAAATCCCTACCATCCAACCCATTCTCCACACAGCATTCAGCATAATCTAATGATGTAAGCCAGGTTCTATCATGATTGCTAGTTACAATCCTTCTAATTGCACATGGAGTAAAATCCACAATCCACAGTGGTGTGGAAAGCTCTGACAATCCAGTCCCTGCTCATCTCTAACTGCAGTTTATCTCACTCTCACCTTTGGTCACTCAGGTTCAGCCATGCTGGCCTTCTTTTAGTTTCTCAAATGTGCACAATGATTCCCTGCCTCTGGGTCTCTGGCTGTGCTGTTCTTCTGCTTGGAAACACTCTGCCCTCTTCCCCTCCTCATACTCCAGACCTCAGCTTAAGTATGACATCCTCAGAGGGGCTTTTTCTGATAACTTGCCAGTCTCTAAGTCAGTCCTTTGTTAGTTTCCTTTGTAGCACTTATCGCTATTTGTAATTCTTTTATTAATAAGTCCTTTTATTCAAATTCATTTATTGTGACTACTCCAAGAGCAAAGCCAAGTTTGCCTTGCTTACTGTAATATCTATAGCACCTGTCACAGTGCCTGACACATAAGAAGTGCTCATAATATATTTGTTAAAGAAAAATCTAAAATCACAGTGCCTCCCTAACATTGGCTTATTATTTTAGAATGAGTTTGCATACCATCCCAGTGAGAAAGTTTTTCTTCTCCGATTAGATCTTTATAAACAATTTCTTCTTCTTTTTGCTTAGAATTTTGCTTCCTTTTAGTATAAATACAGGAATTTGAGAGCTTGTTTGGCAGTAACTATGCTGTTGGCTTATGTACTTTACTTTAGAAAGCATGCAGATGCTAAGTAAACTGCACAGGCCCAGAGACGTATATCCATGTGTCTTTAAAAAATAGACATCTGTTCTTTCTGATCTTCTTCTATGTTCACTGCTGCAGAGAATCCCAACTCAAGCAGATGAGTTAGAATCATTATTCTGAACCTCATGGTTTTTAATGAATGGCTCCAACTCTTTGTTCTAATAGACATAATCTGTATAAATTCATTGAATGGAACAATGCTGCAAGAGAAAGAAGGTTTTGAAGAATCCACTGGCAAGAGTCCATTTGCTCGTCAGTGATAAGTAACAGGTCACATGGTTTGTCCATAGCCTGGAGGATGATGTCACAGAAGCTGAGGGATTTGCAGAAGAGTCTGACCCTGTATTAACCTCATCATTTGCTTGGATAAACTTCAACATGGTGTTGCTTTCTTTACTTTGTATATTTCAAATTAGTTCTTCTAGGGGTGATGTAACCCAGAGAAACACAACTACAGGAGTTGTTCAGATGTACATTATTTCCAAAACACAAACAAATCCCCAAGTTTCCAAAAGTAGGGTTTTCCAGTGCTTCTAAATATAGAAGCACAGCCTCAACATTCCTTGGAGAATTTTCTGGAAGTATAAGGAATTGTTAAACTGTAAGGAAGGGAAGAATTAGAGAGTACAATGTCTATAAAGGAGATGACTGAGTATGTAACTACGAAATAATTCTTCTAAGGCGAGAGACATCTTCTATCATAAATTTACCATCTAAGACTTTCTTGAACTTTTTCAAATTTGCAAAATATACATCATATTGGCTTCATTGATACCAGATAATAAAGCCTCATAAACCTGTGTCTGTGAACCCTCTGTTACATAGTGTATCTACAGCTATGCCCAATCAGGCACTTATTAAATGCTTTTAATTGACACATCTTTAAAAGTTGGAGTAAAAATACCTTTTAGAAAGCTCAAGTAAGTGTTTTCTTAGCTTAGAAAATAGCCTGAAACTGGCCCTGTCTGCTACCTTGTACAAGAAACTCAACCCCATTTTCCATACGTTAATGCAAAATACAGTTTAAAACACAGTTGCCACTGGCAGAAGAAAGCAAAGCAATTGCCTGCATAACCCAATTTCACTTTAGCCTTTGCTGAAGTTGGCCCAGGTTCAGCGTGTCTACACTTATGCCACACGCCTGCGGCCTGGGCTTCTGCACCTCCCTAAGTTCCCAGGCAGCCCTGGGCTGGAGGCACAGAGAACACCCAGTTTCCCATTAAGCCTCCGCCGCCCTACCCGAAGGCCAGGCAGAGTCTTCCCCTGCTTGTCACCTGGTTGGGAACCTTTAGAGGCAGCTCATCTTTGCATCTCCCCATCATAGGGAGCAGCGGTTTTGGTACCCACAGGACTTAGCCTTTGGTTTGCATCTGTCCTTCAGAGGAGGAGGATACAGAGGCTGGTTTTGAGATTATTTGGAGCTGGTGATCAGTGAGGTCTCTTTAAGCTGATTGAGCCAACTGTGCTGACTTAGTCAGTTAACCTAGATAAATACCACTCTGAGTTTTCTTTTTTCATTTAAGAAAAATAGTGTCAGAGTACAGGATGGACTCCCCCAGTGGGAGAGCTGACACCATGTAAACGATTCATTAGCAGATGCTTTAGCTGAACCTCAGCTGTTTTCACCAGTGACGTCGATGTGACGGAGATATTTGTTCAGGTGATGGGACTTGAGTGGGCCTTGGGCCAGACCTCCACCCCCAGGGACCACCCTTCTAGCACTGAAAGGCAATAGTCTTCACACTGGCTGAATCCTGTATTTTCTCAATCCTCCAAATCCGACCAACTTCTCTAAATTGTACCGCAAGGTTTTGGCAGCCAGAGCTCCCACTCCTTGCCACCATCCCACCGCCACCCCTGGAGGTGCTGAAGGCCAAGTACAAGCCATCCGGGTGGAAACCTGTATTTGAAGGTCTGCACCGCGGGTAAGTCTCCCTGCCTTTCTCTGCTGTGGTTGATCCCCCTGCTGAGGTGGGTTTGTTCATGAGTGTGCGGAGGTCTTGAATTAGAGCAGCTCATCTCCAGGTGGCCGATGCCACATGTATTTGCAATGGATTTTGCCAACTAACTCACTGGATTATCTATCCCTGGTTAGGTATCTCAGAGGTCCAGAGATTTTTGAGGTTTCAAACTTCCCATTTTTTAAGGTTTCCAGTATTTTAAAAAATGAAGAAACACCTACAAATGGGTCTTTAAAAACACCTTATGATATGTTTTAAATGTTCAGTTTACTTGGTCTATTTCTGGAATTGTATGCTATCCCTAGCTAGAAATGACAACACAAACAAAATCGGAGCTCTCCTGATGTGAAGATTGGACCAAACAGCTTCTCTAGCCTCAGCAGCTCCCTGCCAGCTCCTGAGCCTGCCTGTCCTCTGTGGACTCTGGCCTGTGGTCAAACCTGTTAGGGAATGGCTGGGTGCGGTGGCTCACACCTGTAACCCCAGCACTTTGGGAGGCCAAGGCAGTAAGATCATGAGGTCAGGAGATAGAGACCATCCTGGCTAACACGGTGAAACCCTATCTTTACTAAAAATACAAAAAATTAGCTGGGCATGGTGGCACGTGCCTGTAGCCCCAGCTACTCGGGAGGCTGAGGGAGGAGAATGGCTTGAACCCAGGAGGCGGAGGCTGCAGTGAGTCAAGATCGTGTCACTGCACTCCAGCCTGGGCAACACAGCAAGATTCCATCTCAAAAAAACAACAAAACCCCCCCAAAACATGTATCACCCAACTGAGAGGTACATGGAGAAGATCAAAGAGGCCTCTTAGCCAGTAGTTGGGGTTTGACTGGTAGGGGTTAATGACTTTCCTGTTAAGTTTTAAACCCAGTGGTGACAGCATTTTCCTCTTTATTTTGTTTTTGGAACTCCTGTCTGCTAGGGTAGCCGGGATGCCAGTGGCAATTCCATACCAAGTATTTGGTTTTTAATCCATAGCCTTTACCCACCACCCCATGTCTCTCAAGACTCCAGGGGAAGGGAAACATCTTTTCTTTGGGGATGACCTTTCATTAGAGCAAAGAATCCACCTCTTTGGTGGTTCTGAAATGTCATGATAGAGAGTGGTTCCAGGAGGGAATGAACAAATGTGTGTGGCAGAGGTGATGGAGCTCAACACACATTCCATCAACTGTCCCCATGCCCGGCCCACTGTGGTTAAGCAGATCATGTGACTAGCTCTGACCAATGGGCAGCAAGTGGAAATGGCATATGTCATTTCAGGGCTAAGGCATAGAAGAGTTGGTGTGTGACCCTTAATAGCTGTCTATTCTCTTCCTGTGGGGTCTGGAGATGCTTGACATGATAGGGCCTGATTTCTATAAAGCAAAACTCCTCTCCCTGCCATACCTCTGAGGATACAGCAGAGTGAGAAACAAACTTGTGCATGTTAAGCCATCTAGATTTCAGAGACCATTTGTTACCACTGCATAGCCTAACCTATCCTGATTGATACAACATGTATTTTAAATATATCTTATCTAAACAATTACATTTGAAAGTATTTTAAACATTCTGATGTACGCATTGTATTGCATATATGTAAAATATAAGATTAGAAAGTTTTGATAGATAAAATTCTTTGGTGCAGCAAACAAAACACAGATTCGCATCTCTTTTTGTTTTTATGGTCTTTTAGATTTTGCACGTGTTAAACACAAGATGCTAAGATTGTTACTCAATGTGGGCAGTGGGTTTAGAAGTGTGTAAATTGAATTTTCTTGGCAGTGAGTGAATGAAGCCTGAGACAGTCTATGGTCTCAGGAAACTCAGAAGAGTTGGGGAAAGGCCTGGAATAGGAATCAGGGGATGTATGGGCAACAGGATATTCAGGATCACTCTCTTTTTTTTCCTTTTTTCTTTTTTTTTTTGTTTTTGAGTTGGAGTCTCGCTCTGCCACCAGGCTGGAGTGCAGTGGCTCAGTCTCGGCTCACTGCAACCTCCGACTCCCAGGTTCAAACGATTCTCCTGCCTCAGCCTCCTGAGTAGCTGTGATTACAGGTACACGCCACCATGCCCAGCTGATTTTTGTATTTTTAGTAGAGACAGTGTTTCACCATGTTGGCCAGGATGGTCTCCATCTCCTGACTTCATGACAGGATCACACTCTTAAAGGAGGCTTAATTCTTTCTCCAGGATCCTTCCTCATTCAATCCCACACTAGTCTATCCCCTTCTGAACTGCTATAGCAGCGGTTGTCTTTGCTTCACGTTAATTATAGTCTGTCTTACATCTGTCCATTCATTCTAGAAATATTTGCTGAGCCCCTAGGATGGAATTCCATGCTGGATTCTGGGAACACAGAGACCAGAGCCAGCCCTGAAAGACCTCACAATCTAAGAAGAAGGTCACTTATAGTCTACTCAGAGTTTCCAAGTTGTTAGTTTTGCCCTTTATCACTTCCTCCTTAGAGGGAAGGAATTTTGTCTTTGGGTTCCCATTTATCATCCTCATGCAAGGTTACTGCTGGCAATGCGGAGGCTGCTTCAGAGATGGCTGATGCCGTGTGTGTTGGGCACACTGATCAGCCAGTGTGTCTGTCTTCATATTTATTGAAATCTATTCCCAAAGTAAAATGGTTCTCCTGGTTTTAGATCCATTCTCCATACTCAATCACTACAGCCTGCTTTGGGTTGCTTCATGTTATATACTTCTGGCAAAGTCATCATCATTTTCCATCCGTACCACTTGGAGACAGCCAGGTTTTGCACTGGAGAGTGAGCAGCCGTAGAAGCGTTGCTCATGGTGGTGAAAGTAAAGGCTGTGAGATGGCAAAGCACCCGGCAGAAATCTGACTTGCTCATGAACATGCTCTCTTAAAGTGCTATTAACATGAAGCGGGCATTTCGTGGCAAGGCCATTGCAAGCATCTCCCTTTTGCCCATCACTGACACTCAACTTGAAGTATCCTCCTTCCATATGCAAGTCAAAGCAAGACTTTTCCAAGTGTCAGCACCACAAGCTCAAGCTAGTTCTTGGCAGTGATCTGGGTTTCCTTTTGCCCCTGGCAGAGTATTAGCAACCAAAGCACAGCTAAGGAGCAGAGCTGCACCAATGGACTGGGTGTGAGAGATCACCTTGGTCCCAGCCTGCCCAAACCTCTGAAACACACCTGCCCCTGGTTTCCAGGGGCTCAGGATATGCAGTCAGAAATGACACAATTATAGCCTCTTTTTTTTTTTGCTTCTTTTTTTTTTTTTTTTTTTTTGTAGGGCAAAGGGCCAGCTTGTTCCCTCTGCAACTGGATGAGCTGAATTGGCAGCAGACAACCAGCGTTTCTCAGGAAGCTGTACCAACAAGATGCAAAAGGGAGAGGCGGAGCAGAGGAGGGCGTTCATGAGCTGATTGTGCTAAGCCCTGTCAAATAATCCTTTAGAAACCCGATGGTAATCAATGCCACCCAAGGGCACCACATGTGCCAATAAAAACCTCTTGCATTTTGGCTAAATGTGGCTTGAGATTAGCATTGGGTGAGAATATCTGTTGTTTGCAGGCACTCCAGACTGCTGAATTCCAAAGTGACTCTTTTGATATTGATAAATAATGTGGCACACGATTCCTCCCCCATCCCAATAGAAATTGTGCAAATCCTTAATTATGAGGGCACTTTCTCAAGGGCACATTAGAATATCATGCTAAATTGAGTTTTTATCTTCGCCTTTGCCAGGGCTTTCAAAAAACTGCACAGCAAGCTGCCCTTAGAAGTTTTCTCTTTTGTTTGCAAATCATCGGTTCAATTTGGACTAAGCTTTCCAGGAATTAAAAAGAAAGAAAAAGTGCAGAAAAAATTACATAGAGTGAGCCTTCTAAAGTAGGTTTTGTTTTTTTCTTTTTTTCTTTTGGTGAACCGGTCACAAGATTGCAATTCTAAACAATCTCACAATTAATTCTTGAGCTATGCAGTCCAATTAGAACAAACGCTTCCTTTCTGATTTAATTAGAGATGAGGACACGCCTGTGAGCTTATTTGTATAAAATACGTGCTCATTAAACAAGGTTTGGATCAGGTTCAGCTTGTTAGAAATGCCATGAAAAGGGGGCTGTCTCTCACTGTCTCTGGCTTCTTTAACCCCTTTAATGCCGAGAAGAGCTTCACAGGTGTGGCGAATATAAAGAGTCTCTTTGCTGAAACATGGTGAACTTGAAAGAGGTGGTTTGTGACCAGCCTGACCAACATGGCGAAACCTCATCTCTACTAAAACTACAAAATTAGCTGGGCATGGTGGTGGGTGCCTGTAATCCCAGCTACTTGGGAGGCTCAGGCAGGAGAATCACTTGAACCGGGGAGTCGGAGGTTGCAATGAGCCGAGATCGCACCATTGCACTGCAGCCTGAGCGACAGAGTGAGACGTCATCTCAGAAAAAAAGAGAAAAAAAAAAAAAAAGAGGTGGTGTGTTTGTTGATCGGCCCATCTACTCATCTTCTGACATTTAGCATCTTCTTTTCCCTTCCCCAGGCCACTGTAGGCAGAAAATCAAGTTGGGAGTCTGAGGAAAGCTACTCTAATCATAGAAAAATTCTTGTATTATTTGTGTTTCTCAAATCTCACTACTCAGAGTGGGAGCCGCGGACCAGCAGCAGTAGTAGCAATGCCTGGGAGCTTGCTAGAAACACAGAATGTCACTCCCCACCCCAGACTAATGAGAATCAGCATCTTGACAAGATCCCTGGCTGATGCCTGTACAGATTTACAGTTTGAAGAGCACTGGTCTAAAGGCAACAAATCATGAAGATTTTATTTCAAAAATCCAAGGGCCCTTGGGACCCCAGAGAATGCCACTTCACTTGAATAAAACCAGACCTGGGTGCCCTCTCTACCACGGGTGAATTGCCACTTTGACCCTCCTGAACTCTCTGCTTAAGACTCAGGTGTGTCCCTCTTGTCTCATCCTTCAGTGAGCCCCACGACTGGAAGCGCCCATGGGCAAGGACACAGGTCACGGGGCAACCTCTGCCCTCGTGTGCCTCTCGTCTCTTGCTCATGCCTTCAGCACAAAACTGAGCATTTGCTGTGCATCAGGCCCTGGGGTGGCTCTCTGGCTACAGACAGAAAGGAAGATTCCTGCCCTGGAGGGGCTCCCACTCTATGGGCTGATGCTGGAGGGAGAGAGATGACAGTAGCTGGTGAGTGGGAGAAGTCTTGAGACTCTCAGGCCCCAGGTGCCATCACTGACAGGCTGCTCATGACAGCCAACATCAGAAAGGCCAAAAGTCCTGAGAGTAGGAATCTCTGTCTTCCTGGGGAAGGCTCCATCCATGCAGTATCTGTCACGTGCAAAGAGGCAGCTTCCAAGACACAGCATGTGCACGTGGTATTGAACATTAAAGAGAACGTAGGCTGCCAAGTGTGCTGTGTGCCATCTTGATGTATTATTCTCCTCCACAAGAGTTTGTCTTTTTTTTTTTTCGTTTATTTTCTCAGAAAGCAAAACTCGCATCCAGGAAAACGACAGCATCAGGAGAGTGACTCAGTGTTCTCTCATGTTGCTCAGTCCTTGCACTTTCTTCAAGCAGCCTGGTGGGGGGAAAATATTGACAAGTTTCTGTCTCACTGCTTGGTGCCTACAATAGCACTGAGCAGGCCATAGCAGATTTAAAATTTCTATCCTTCCATCCCAGACTCAAATTAATGTCACTGCTAACTAGGGGACATTAAAGGAGCCCAAACCAGCAGGTAAATTGTCATCAGTGATCCTTGAGGCTGGCCCTGGTCTGACCTGGTGCCCTGCGTACCATGATTGCCCTGGTGATGGGCTCAGCCCTGCCACCTTCACCACTCCATCTTAATGATGGACAGTACCACAGGCAGCTCCAAACAGCCTCAGCTGCTGCATCCCCAACCCTCAGCTCCAGCCTGCATGTAGAACTGCCCTGGCTTCCCCATTCCTGCTCCCCTGGACCTTTCACTGGTAAAACAGGAGACTGGAGAAAGACCTGGGGAGGGGAATTGGGAAAAAAGCCTCACTCCAAGTCAGTATGACTTCCTTAAGATGATGATGATCGCATTGTAAACCAGCTCATCAACATCTAACAGGGATGGGATGGTGGAAGGAGATTTGGGGGAGGAAGACTCAGCTGAGATGAGAATAAATCTGGAAACATCAAGAATAGGGAGCTGGGATCAGGTAATTATGTGGTCTGCTAGGAACCTTAAACATAATTTTGAAAAGTTCAGTTGGAGTTCTAGTCTAAGCCTTTTAAAATAAGTTTACTATTTTTGAAAATCACTCAAGCAAAAGGTGTTCCTTGTTTTAAAATAAAATAAAAATTTAAGTGATTAAACATTACTCAACTATCACTCTTAACACTTTTGTATATTATATCCTTCTACAATTTATGTATATAAAGACAAATAGAAATAGAGAATTATAGATCTGGATACAGCATGAGATGGAATCATACTGCACATATTAGCTTGTATGTGCTATTTAGTTAATCCTATAATCATGAAAATCTTCTATAATATCATTGTAAATGACTGCATAGTTTTACATTGGTAAGTACACTATAGTTTTTGCTGCTGACTTGCTGTTATTGGATATTTAGGTTGTTTCTGTTTCTCTACCTACATCTATCTATCTATCTATCTATCTATCTATCTATCTATCTATCTATCTATCTCTTATCTATCTATCTATCTATCATCTATCTATCTATCTATCTATCTATCTATCTATCTATCTATCTATCTATCTATCTATGTTTTACTAGCCTAAAGAGTATTAAACTCTTTTCTTATAGTTAAATCTTTGTGTACATCCTCAACTATTTCCTCAGAATAAACACATAAATATATAATTGCCTGGTTAGAAAGAATTTGCATTTTAGGAATTTTGAAGTATATTGCCAAGTCGTCTTCCAGAAAGCTTGGACCAATTTGTACTCTTGTGAGAAATATCTTTCTCACTCTAACCAGTGGTTTTTGGGAGAAAAATTCCCACTGTGTTTTAAGGCAAACAGTTGGATTTAACTTTTATCAAAGCTCCACCAAGAATCATTCTTGAATTCTCTTTCAATCATGCGTAACATAAAATCTGAGTCTCCAAGAGCCTGGGATCCAGAAGAAGGCATCTCAAAGACTGGCTCTCATTGCCTCCTATGTGCTTGAGGGGGTGAATTAGAAAGTGAGAACCCTGGGCACCGCAGCCAGAGAGGCCACTGCACTGGTGTCTGGATGAGGGACACTGTGCCAAGCGACTGCTGCTACCATCTCATTGCAGAGACTGTGCGTGCTGCCACAGAGAGTGTCACGGCTACTGGGAAGCAAGAAAAAGTCCGCCATATGTAAAGGAATAAAATAAACAGGGAGGAGGATTGACCTGAGCAATCAGGGCTGTGGCTCCCCAGAGTGGAAGAGACAAAAGGGTACTTTAGTTAAAAAAAAACAAAAAACAAACAAACAAACAAAAAAAACAAAAAAACACCTCTCAAAGAGATGCATTCACAGAACCCCTAAAAGGAATTTTAAAACTAAAATACATGTTTGCAAGTTAAAACTTTTAATAGGAGAATTGTAAAGACAATAATCATGGCCAATAATTAAATATCTTGTAATAAAAAATGCAAATGAATAAAAGGAAAAAAGGAAGGAAGGAGGGAAGGAGGGAAGGAAGGAAGGAAAAAAGAAAGCAATGAGGAAAACTGTAAGAGAGTTGGAGACTCAAGAAAATATTTTATGCCATAGTGAGGAATTTCAACAGAAAAAAAGAATAAAGAAGTAATAAAAAATTCATAAAAGAAAACATGAACTGAAGAAAACCTCCATTTTAAAATTGAAAGATCTTGGCAAGTGCCATGCATGATTAATAATAACATTAATGATGATAATAATAATATAGACCAGACCAGAGCTGGCCAATAGAACTTCCTGCAGTGTTGAAAATGTTCTGTGCAGTTCAGTATGGCAGCCACCAGCCACACGGGCTATTGATCACTTGAAATGACTGGTATGACGAAGAAACTGACTTTTAAATTTTACTTAGTTTTAATTTATTAACATTCGCATTTAAATAGTCATATGTGGCTAGTCACTATCACATTGGACATCAGATCTAGACATTTCCTGGTGAAATTTCTTAAATATAAGCATTGAAGTAAAAGCTTATAAACTTGTGGGCTTTCATATTCAAGGGGGGATACATTCCAAGACCCCCAGTGGATGCCTGATACAGTGGATAGTATATTATGTTTTTTCTTATACATACACACTATAAAGTTTATTTTGTAAATTAGTCATAGTAAGGCATCAACAAAAATAACAGACAATAAAATAGAACAATTATAACAACATGCCAGCATCACTACTCTTGTGCTTCGAGGACCTTATTTAGTTAAGATACGGGTTACTTGAGCACAAGCACTACGATACCACAGCAGTTGATCTGATAAGTGAGAGGGCTACTAAGCCACTAAAGGGTGGGTAACCATCCAGCGAAGATACACCCAATAATTCACATCCCGGCGGGAGGAGGAGGACTGCATGAGATTTCATCACCATACTCAGAACAGTGCACAAAACTTACAAAATTGTTAAGTATAACGGTGTAACAAAACTTACAAATTGTTAATTTCTGGAATTTCCTACTTAATATTTTTAGACCTCAGTTGACCGCAGTTGATGGCAGGTAACCGAAACCTCAGAAAGTGAAACCAAGGATAAAGGAGGACTACTGTGTAGAAAATCAGATTTGTATTGGACTTCTTATCTGAAACACTGAAGGTTAAAATAAATAGAAGAATTTACAAACTGTTAATAGAAAACACTGATTGGAGGTGGGTCATGGTGTCTCACACCTGTAATCGTAGCAGTTTGGGCGGCTGAGGCAGGCAGATCACTTGAGCTCAGGAGTTCCAGGCCAGCCTGGGCAACATAGTGAAACCCCATCTCCACAAAAAATATAAACATTAGCTGAGCATGGTGGCACTTGTCTGTGGTCTCGGCTACTCTGGAGGCGGAAGTGGAAGGGTTGCTTGAGCTTGGAAGGTCAAGGCTGCACTGAGCTGTGATCATGCCACTGCACTCCAACCTGGGCAAGAGAGTGAGACCCTGTCTCAAGAAAAGAAAAGAAAGAAAAATGTAGATAAAGAACAACACAGTAGAGCAAAAGGGGTTATAAGTAAAGGATTAATAAAAATAAAACTTGAAATTAATGTAATATAAAAGATAAAACAAAAATAAAATAAAAATTTAGTTTTTTAAAAGATAAAATAGATAAAATACTAGAATGGTAGGTAAAACAGATAGAAAACAAAAAATACAACATTAAGTATGAAAAATCAGGCATAACTATGGATACTAAATAAGAAAAAACTGTGTTTATGCAACTCTACAATAATACATTTGAAAAATATTAAAGTTGATGATTTTCTAACAAAAGATGAAGCAACAAAATTGGCTCAATGGTGTTAGGAAAAGAAACATAAAAATATTCTCAGTTCTGAGGATTTTCACAGCTAACATCCATCTTATATTCAAAGAATAGCTAATTCTTAGGTTTTTAAAAATTTTCTTGTCTATAGAAAGTTATAATTTCTTCAATTTATTTCAAATCTATTACAGTCTTAATATCAAAATTTGAGAAGGGTAGCACTGAAACAAAGACTATAGAACAATAAACCTATGAATAAAATGACAGATTTTAAATAAGAAATTGGCAAATATAATCCAGCAAGACAGTAGAAGAATGACAATTACAGCATGACCCAGTAGGGTGTATTAGTCTGTTTTCATGCTGCTGATAAAAATATATTCAAGACTGGGTAATTTATAAAGGAAAAGAGGTTTAATGGACTCACAGTTCCACATGGCTGGGGAGGCCTCACAATCATGGTGGAAGGTGAAAGGCACGTCTTACATGGTGGGAGACAAAAGGAAAATGAGAGACAAAGAAAAGGGATTTCCCCTTACATATAAAATATATATAGCCATCAGATCTAGAGAGACTTATTCACTACCACGAGAACAGTATGGGGAAACCACACCTATGAATCAATGATCTCTCACTGGGTCCCTCCCACAACATGTGGGAATTATGGGAGCTACAATTCAAGATGAGATTTGAGTAGGGACACAGCCAAACCATATCTTAGGGTTTATAATTGAAAGAACAGTTCACCATTAGAAAATCCAGAAACATAATTATTAATTTAATTAAAGGAGAAAAACAAAATAATTGTATCAGTAGATTCTAAAGAAGAACTTGATAACATTTTGAAGACGTTCTTCACCAAAACTCTGCCTCAGCTCAGACAGAGGTAAACAGTAAAACAGAGACATCCTGAAGACTATGAGAAACACATTAAAATGCTTTAACTGTTTTTATTAAATCAAAGATAAGAGTGGGTGCCCTATTATTTCACATAATTTGAAGGTTCTAGCAAGATACATTATAATTAAAGTTCCTCAAAATGATCTTTGTTTTCAGATAATTAATGTATTCTTAGGAAATGTGAAAGATTATTTAAAAACCATTTAGAAGTGAGATTTTGATAAGGTATATGTAGTTGTGTTTGTATACATAAACTCAAGAGTTCTTTCCCCTGATATAGACATAAATGGTTAGAAAAAGGAATAGAAAAAATATCCCATTTGTAATAGACACAAAAACTATGAAATCATCAGGCATGAATTTAATAACAATGAAAACTGTAAAACTTTATTGAAAGACTTAAAACAAGGTAGAAACAAATGGAGAAACACATCATGTTCCTGGAGGAGAGACTTAATATCTTAAGTCTCCTTTGTGCATGGATACACGAAAGTCATTTCCCATCAGAATCCCTCCTCTTTTTCTGTGGGGCTTTAGGAATTGGACTTCTTGATTTGAAGTATTTATGAAAGTACAAATGTGTAAGAATTTCCAATAAAAACTTGAAAAGGAGGAATAAGAAGGGGTGGCAGGGAGGATTTTGCCCAGCCAGATGTGAAAATATACTATAAACCTGCTGGATTCAACATAGTGAAGCAATGAAATTAGGGCGGGTGAAGGCTAAACAAGCCCCCAGAGCTCGTTGGAGAAGGTAGTTTGGAGGAAAGCAAATGACAGGAGAAGGACATTACAAAGGGCTTTTCAAATTGGGGTGTATGAGTATCTGTAGGGATCTGACAACTCTGTCTGCAAACCTAAAATGTGTTTTGTTTTAAATTATAATGGCAAAAAAAAAAAAAAAACAACAATCTTACTCTGGGTCATCTGATCAACACCGATAGCTAAGGACTGCCACAAAATTTCTCTGCCATTTTTGCATTTACAATTAAGATTCATTTGCAAATTGCATTGGTGGTAAGTAGCACTGATTTAATAGCCCTGTGCTAGTAAGAACAGAGGTGGATTTAAAACACAGATGAAGTGTTTAACTTGAGTGCTAAATGCCAACACACACCAAACTGCTAAACCCTGGCCACCTTGATGGAGCAGAGAGTGACAGTGCAGCTGGATTTGAATGGGCCAGAGGAGACACTGGCTTTATATTTATTACTGAGTCTACTGCAACAATCGCATAGTGAGGTTGTACTTTGAAAGGAGAAGTCAATCGAGTCTATGTAGCTCAAGGCCTAACTATCAAAGTGGGAGGACGTTTTATGGCTCAGTGTGATAAGTACCATAACTTAGTGATGGATTGGTTTTGGTAGTGTGCATTATGGTATATGAGGGTGTGTGGAGTGGTGGCCCCCAGAAAGATCGGTCTAGGTCCAAATCCCTGGACCCTAAGGATACTACTTTATTTGGAAAAAGGGTCTTTGCAGATGTAATCAATTAAAGATGTTGAGGTGAGATCTTCCTGGATTTCCTGGGTGGGTCCTCAGTCCCAAGACAAATGTCCTGATAAGAGATAGGCAGAGAGAGATTTGAGACACGCAGAGGAGTAGGTGATGTGAAGACAGAGGCAGAGATTAGAGTGATGCAGCCACAAGCCAAGGTATGCCTGGAGACAGAACCTGGAGGATGCGAGAAGTGGACTTTCCATCCCTGTAGGGAACATGGCCCTGCCAATGCCTTGATTTCAGAGTTCTGGCCTTCTGAACTGAGGTAGAATACATTTCTGTTGTTTCAAGCCAGCCAGTTTGAGGAAATTTGTTACAGCAGTCACAGCAAAATAATATAGGAAGGTAACTTATATTTTTCTGGAATGGTTCAGGCAGGCTTTACTAGAATTGTGGCTCTTGTAAGCTGCACCTAAAGGGGAAGTAGAAAAGGGAAGGAAGTCTACTCTGGGCAGGGAAGACAGCATGAGCAAAGGCACAGAGGCCTGAGGGGTTGGATTCAGTGTGGCTGGGTGTATTTAACAGGTGAGGTTGGGGATAAGCCGGAGGGTGAAATATCATGTTTTCTGCTGACTCTTTAGCTGAAGAAACTAATTCACAAACAATTGAAGGATATTTCTAAGAGGACTGAGAAAATTCATGACAGAGACAGAAATCTGGTAAAATCTATCTTCAGTGTCATATTCACAAGGCAGGAAATTGCATCCCTGTAAAGCCCGAAGAAAAAGAGAACTGAGAACGGACTCCTCATATTCAAAATGCAGCAGCTTGTTGGGTCTTGAGGGCTCCCTTCACAGCCAGTTTGCTCACATTCCTAGGCAGATGGCTTGCTCTGGTATCCACGTAATCCCTGCCAGAATGGGAAGCCCCTAAGCTAGGTAGAAAACAAAATATTTTCACCATTTGACATGATAAAGCATGTGGCTCTTGAGTAGAAGAACTGTCGCAACCATGGGAGTGTTCTGTCCCATCTACCCACTCCATCCCCCGTGGGAAACACATCTCCCCCAACCAGCACATCGAAGGTGGCCTGGACAGTGACAGAAGCCATGCCCTTTGATTTCTGTATGTGGACATGACTTGCCACTGGCGTGGATTCCGCCTCCTGCTCAGCAGTGTCTGTGGCAGCTGAGAGTGCCTTCTCCTTGATACCCTTAGGAATATCCAAGTGGGGTATTGCATACTGAGGCCAAAAATGGATCTGCGCACATGCCAGGATCACTTGCAGATGTAGGGTTGAAAACATTTGTTTCACAGGACTGACACTATAAATAGGATTCTCGATGTGGATCAGCAGGAAGGCAGCAGTTTCCATGGGTGGCCTTGTCTCTATGGCAGAGATATTTCCCAGAAGCTCGCACCAGTGGGGCTGGCTCTGGATCCAATGAAGCTGCCGCGTCATCACTGTGACATGGCTCACAACTGCTGGGGTGCCAAGCCCTTTCCCTCACTGCTCAAAGACACATCTGGAATCATCTCCAGAAACTTCTGTGACAGGCTGGGGGCCCTCATCCGTTGGCGGCACACCATGCGTGTGACTGCGCGAATGTGTATAGTGTGTATGTGTGTGTATATGTGTGTGTGTATGTGGGTGTGTATATGTGTATGAGTGAGTGTGCGTCTGTGTATATGTGTGTCTATGAGAGAGTGTATGACTGTAAATGAGTGTGTTTGTGTGTGTGAGTGCCTGAGTGTAGGTCTGTGTGTGTGTGACTGAGTGTGCAGGTACATCTGTGTATGCGAGTGTGTATATGTGTGTGAATGTGTCTGTGTGAGAGAATGTGTGTCTGTTTATATGGGTGTCTGTGTGAGAGAGTGTATGACTATAAATGAGTGTACTTGTGTGTGTGAGTGCCTGAACGTATGTCTGTGTGTGTGTGACTGAGTGTGCAGGTACATCTGTGTATGTGTGTGAGCATGTATGTGTGTGTGTGTGTCTGTGTGAGGTAGTGTGTGACTGCGGAATGTGTTTGTGTACATGAGTGTGTGTATGGGGGGGAGTATGTGAGTGTGAATACCTGAGTGTGTGGATGTGTCTGGGTCTGTGTGGGGAGAATATGGGTGTGAGAGTGTGTAACTGCGTGACTGCATATGTATGTGTGTTAGCGTGTGCATGAGTGTGTGAGTGTGTGTGGACGTGTGCATGCTGCCCAGGCTGCAGTGCAGTGGCACGACCTGGGCTCACTGCAACCTCCATCTCCCAGGATCAAGTGATCCTTGTGCCTCAGTAGCTAAGACTACCGGGGTGCACCACCGCATCCAGCTAATTGTGTTGTATTTTTAGTAGAGACTTGGTTTCACCACGTTGGCCAGACTGGTCTCGAACTCCTGACCTCAAGTGATCTGCCCACCTCTGCCTCCCGAAGTGCTGCAGTTACGGGCGTGAGCCACCCCGCCCAGCCCGGAGTGGGAGTTCTGTCCACCTCAGGGTGGGAGGCTGTGGCGCAGCTGCGTCTCGCTTTCCCCCAAACTGAGGAAGAGGTTTCCTGTCTGCTCTTGGGCAGAACTGAAAACCTGAGGCTAGGAGAGTAAGGACGCAAAGAAGTTGGAGAGTGGGGATTCACCTGGAGGGTGACAAGGCACACAGTGGAAGCCTGTGGTGGGAGGGGACAGCAGCAGCAGCTGCAGGAGGAGGGGCAGGACTCACATTGCCCATGCAGGCCTGCAGGAGGAAGCAGGGGAGTGGGAAGGAGAGGGTCACAGCCGAAGGGATTCTTCAGTTCCAGCAGCCCATGAACTGGCAAGAGGAAACAAAAAGAGAACAACAACGCTTCTGTGGGATGAAAGGCTGGTGAAGCAGAGCGGTTGAAGGCTTGGTCTGGAAGCTGGTTATGATAAAACTTTCACATGGTTGGGAAGAAACCCTGGGCCTCACTTGCTGTATTCCCCAAACGTTTCTTTCCCTTCCCAACTTGGAAATAAATGAAGGCACTGTGTGGGGTTCTCTGACATTCATTATCTCATAGTCAAGCCTCACAAATCTTAGGACCGTTTTACAAAAGGGGAGATTGAGGCTCACAGAGATGAAGTAACTTGCTGAGGGCATAGGGTAGGGTCATAAGCCCAGGTCTCGGGGACGTGCCTGGGCAATGGCAGAAAGTCCCCCTTGCACTTTTCTTGGGTAGTAATGTAGATATTCTTAATGTCAAAGGGCATCTCCCTCCTCTTGTGACACAAACACCAAGTGCTTAATTTGTCTGGAAACTGTCATAGACACTAAAATCCACTGTCTCATTTGTTCCTCATGATCTTGCAAATTAGCTATCATTACCCCATTATCTGAAGCAAACTGAAGGGACTTCTCCAAGGACACACAGCTATGTCATGCTGGAGCCAGGATTCAAACCCAAACCCATTTTGCCCATGCTCTGGTCTACTGCGCTACCCTGCCTTCCTCATGGGAGAAAGGGCTCCTCCCACTGACTCCCTGCCCCCATTTTGGCTCTGCCCACGAAAGGAGGTGCATTGCACCCATGCAACAATGCTCATTGCTCATTACTCACGGCCTCCCAGGCCTCCCAGTGATTAAGCCCTTAGAACTTCCCTTCGGCCGCGGGTGACATCATTGCATAATTAAGGTGACTGTGATGCCCAACTGCGTGCACCAAACAAAGGTTCCTTGTTTTAATTTATCATCCCAGCTCTCCTTGTGCAAGACTGAGCTCCAACTGGTAATTAAGGGAGACGGTTTAACCTGGCTGAATGAGAGCAGGGCTTGGGGCAAAGTGGCAGAAGGGTGACCCAATGTCAACTCTTAATTTGATATGGTAATGAGGATACCAATAAAAGATAATAAGGAGTAGGCTTACCCCAGAAAGAGGAGAGCTCAACACTAATCTGAAGCTTTCCTTTTATGTAATTTTCTTGCCAAGTAGCTAAAAAGATTTTTTTGTCTCCTTTTATTTCTCAGCTGACCCTTTGATGGAGCTACTACTGAGCAGTCACATGCCCTGAAGTTGGTCACTTTCTACCCAGAGCATCGTGTTGACGCACATAGATTCTGCAACACGGGCTACAAAGATTCAAAGACAGCTTTGCCATTTGCTAGCTTTGTGACCTCAAGCAAGTTACTGAAATTCCTGTCCCTCCGTTACTGCATCCATAAAAGGGCAGTTGCAAAACTAGTACCTGCCTCATCAGGGTGTTGTGGGGTTGAAAGTGAATTAATATATGTTCGGTCTCGAGGTCAGTGCCTGTTGCATAAGCACTTTGTATCTGTTATTATTGCCTTCAAAACTCTCTTCACTGTCTGTGTACGACTTTCCAGCGTCTTGCATAGATTAAGTGTTTAATAAATATCTCTTCATGACATTTTATGTCTTCCCCTCTTCCCTCTCTTTGTCCTTCTCTCTCCACAAATGGGGACCTCATTTCTACCTTCATACATAAAGGGAAATATGGAGCAGACCCATTAGTTTGCAAGTACAATGAGTTAGGAAGGGACTCACCCCTTGTAGGGTGCAGAGGCCAGGTGAACAGCAACTTGGAGTATGGGAGCTGGATAGAGAAGTTGGTTGGGACATGGGCTTGTATTTAAAAAGCAGCTAACAGATGAGGTTTTCACTGTCTCTAGGAACTGACCAAGCCTGGGAGGAACAGTCCCTCCAGGGCCAGCAAGACTTCAGAGGTCAAAACATCAGAATGCAGAAAATGAAAGACATGGTTTACATACTCTCTTGCTTTCTCCCCTTCTGAGAACTGTCAGTTGCCTTAATGTAACTTACATTCAGGAGACTCTCAAGGGAGGCTAAATGGTACAGCAAAGTTTGTTTTCTTTATTGAGCTGAGCTCCCTTGAACCCCCATAGCTACCTGGCCAGGATGGGGACTCAGACCTCACTAGGGTCTGCCAGCTGGGGCCAGGGAGGTGCCCTTGGGTGTCTCCTCAGAGAGGCATTCTTCACCTGCATCTACCTGTCTAAGTAACACCTCTCCTTTGGGGTGAACTGTAACCTGCCTCATCACTACCTTTCCCAGCTTCCCAACACTTTCCCAGTTACTTCCTTGTTTCCTCTCCTGAATTTCCAGACTATTTTTTCTATTCTTCTTCTTCTTTTTATTCCAATAGTTTTTGGAGTACAGGTGATTTTTGTTACATGGATGAGTTCTTTAGTGGGGAATGCTGGTATTTCAGTGCACCAGTCACCCGAGCAGTGTACATGGCAGGCATATGCCATCTTTTATCCCTCACTCCCCTTCCAACCTCCCACCTGTGAGTCCCCAAAGTCCATTATATCACTCTATGTTTTTGCATCCCCGTAGCTTAGATTCCACCTATATTTGAGAACATACAGTTTTCTATTTCTGAGTGACTTCACGTAGAATAATGGTCTCCAGCTCCATCCAAGTTTCACAAAATACATTATTTCATTCCTTTTTTATGGCTGAGTAGTATTCCATTATAACCACTCTGTCAATGGGCACTTAGGTTGGTTCCATATCCTTGCAATCACAAACTGTGCTCCTATAAATATATGTGCACATGTCTTTTTCATATAATGACTTCTTTTCCTTTGGGTAGATACCTAGTAGTGAGATTTCTGGATCAAATGACGGTTCTATTTTTAGTTCTTTAAGGAATCTCCACACTGTTTTCCATAATGTTTATACTAGTTTACATTCCCACCAGCAGTGTAGAAATGTTCCCTGATCACTGCATCCATGCCAACATCTACTGTTTTTTGATTTTTTGATTATGGCCATTCTTGCAGGGGTAAGGTGGTATTACATTGTGGTTTTGATTTGCATTTCCCTGATGATTAGTGATGTTGAGCATTATTTTCATATGTTTGTTGGCTGTTTGTATATGTTCTTTTTAGAAATGTCTATTCATGTCCTTTGCCTATTTTTGATGGGATTATTTCCTTTTTTCCTTGCAGATTTGTTTGAGTTCCTTGTAGATTCTGGATACCAGTCCTTTGTCGGATGCATAGTTTGCAAATATTTTCACCCACTCTGTGGATTTTCTGTTTACTTTGCTGTTTATTTCTTTTGTGGTGCAGAAGCTTTTTAGTGTAATTAGGTCCAATTTATTATTATTATTATTATTTGCATTTGCTTTTGGGGTCTTATTTATGAATTCTTTGCCTAAGCCAATGTGCAGAAGAGTTTTCCCAATGTTATCTTCTAGAATTTTTAAGGTTTCAGGTCTTAGATTTAAGTCTTTGATCCATCTTGAGTTTATTTTTGTATAAGATTGGGGGGGGGGGGCACTTAGTTCCAAAAGATAGGGGAAGAGGAATTCCTCCCTAAATTGTTCTATGAAGCCAGTATCACCCTAACAACAAAACCAGGAAAGGATATAACAACAACAACAATAAACTATAGACCAATATCCTTGATGAAAACAGATTCAAAAATCCTCAACAAAATACTATCTAACTGAAGCCAACAGCACATCAAGAAGATAATATATCATGATTAAGTGGGTTTCGCCCCAGGGATGCAGGGATGGTTTAACATATGGAAGTTAATAAAAGTGTTGCATCACATAAAGAAAATTAAAAATAAAAGCCATATGATCATCTCGATAGAAATGCAGAAAATGAATTTGATGAAATCCAACATTGCTTTATGATAAAAACCCTCAACAAAACAGACATAGAAGGGACTTACCTCAAAGTAATAAAAGCCATGTATGACAAACTCACAGCCAACATTATAATGAATGGGAAAAAGTTGAAAACATTCCCCTTGAGAACTGGAACAAGACAAGGATGCCCACTTTCACCACTCCTATTCAACATAGTACTGAAAGGCCTAGCCAGGGTAATCAGGCAAGCAAAATAGATAAAGGCCATCCAAATTGGAAAAGAGGAAAACTGTTGCTGTTCACTCATGATGTGGTTGTATACTTAGAAAACCGTAAACACTCATCCTAAAGGCTCCTAGATGTGATGAATGAATTCAGTAAAGTCTCAGGTTACAAAATCAATGTATACAAATCAGTAGCACTGCTATACCTCAACAACGATCAATCTGAGAATTAAACCAAAAACTGAATCCCTTTTACAACAGCTGCAAAAAAATAAAATACTTAGGAATGTACTTACCCAAGGAGGTGAAAGATCTCTACAAGGAAAACTACAAAACACTGCTGAAAGAAATCACAGATGACACAAATGGATACACATCCCATGCTCATGGATGGGAAGAATCAATAATATGAAAATGACCATACTAGCCAAAGCAATCTACAGATTCAATGCAATTCCCATCAAAATTCCATCATGATTTTTCACAGAACTAGAAAAACAATCCTAAAATTAATAGGGAACCAAAAAAGAGCCTACCTAGCCAAAACAATACTAAGCAAAAAGAACAAATCTGGAGACATCATATTACCTGACTTCAAATTACACCCACAAGACTACAGTTACCAAAACAATATGATACTGCTGTAATAATAGACACTTAGACCAATGGAACAAGATAGAGAACCCAGAAATACAGGCAAATACTTACAGCCAACTGATTTTCAACAAAGCATACAAAAACAGAAATTGGGGAAAGGACACTCTATTCCGTAAATGGTGCTGGGAAAACTGGTAAGCCACATGTAGTAGAATGGAACTAGGTCCCCATCTATTCTTCTTTTATGGAAATTTTCACTTTCTGTCATTTGATATATGTTGTGTATCTGCCTTTATCACCTTTAAAAAACATGCGAGTACCCTGAGGACAGGGACTGAGCAACTGCACCTTACTCGTTCTAGTGTTACTCTTTCCTTCTCTATATTCCTAGCGTTCAGCATGATGCTTGGTGCATGAGCATTTACTGAGTAACAGAAACTTAATATTTTATGTTAGGTCCCCCAGAAGCTGACACTCAAGCAAGGATTCAGAGCAAGTTGTTTGTTTAAACAGTGATCCTAGGAAGCACTGGTAGAAGGGTGGAGAAGGAGAAGTGGAAGTTGTGGGGGGACTGTTTAGTGCATGCTAATGACCTGTTTACCACTGATGGCAACTCGGGCTCTATTTTGCAGGTACTCTGTAGGACACAGCTCAAGTTGTCCCATCTGGGTTATTTGTCCATATGCCATTGGAGGTGGGCTGCCCCTGGGTCAGTGAACTCCATGACACATGAGCAGAACAATGGCCAGAGCAGACTCTCCACAGGGTCCCAGATGGCTATGGCAAGAAATCAAGCCACTGACCTTGAGTGCCAGTGTGTTATGGGTGGGTACCTAGCCATCTGCTATACCTAAGTTGTAAAATCAAGGTTAAATAGCCACAGGTTCTAAAATCGAGGTACCTGCAACTATCAGCCAAGAGGCAGAGAAAAAACAAGAACAAATTTAAAGTCATTTATCCATTTTATTGTTATTGTCTTGAGTTTCTTGTGGGAAGGGGTCAGCTGACATTGAGAGTAGGTGGTTGACATCCTCATGGACCCCTGCATTTTCCCACCCTATGCCTGGCTCCACAGCTGGGAACATCTGGGCTGCATCCCAAGGTAAGCTGTCCAGAAAGCTGTGGGATGGCCAAGATGTGCCTTGGTTGAGGCGGGCTGGGGGGACGTTCCGGCTGCCGTGACTTCACCTCCCCCTGGATAGCCCTCCCCTTACTCCAAGCAGCAATATTTCTCCAAGGATGATGCTTTCATCTTTTTCCCTTCACTCATAGAAAGGGCACGTTTCCCCTTTGCAGAACATGTTGATGACCATTTCCTCTTGGAAACATCTGTGCCTCTAGGTTCCAAGCTATGTCTGCCTTTCTTATTTTGCCCCAAGTTCTCCCACTGCACAGAGGTAGGGGCCTCTTGGAGCCTTGTACCACTTCATTCTGGTGAAGTGCAAAATGGGATAACTTCGAGTAAACTTAAAGCCAAAAGTAATCAAGATAATCTGGGCCCTTGACCTAGTTCAGGAGACCTACATTAAGAAGGCAGAGCAGGATGCAGTGGGAATGGGGTGGAAAGTGGAGACTGTTGACGCCAAACGCTCCTGAGTCTGGCTTGAGTGAAGATGTTGTCACTTAGCTCAATGCACAAAAGCATCCCAGCAAAGTTCCATACTTTAGACATTCTTGAATTTGGCAATTTTTATTTTATATTTTTGGACACTCTTCTGGAATAATCTGTCAATTAACATATACCAGATTCGCTTTGTTTTTTTTCCTTTAGCAAAACCCTACAAAAATGTTTCCCAAACCCTTCAGTTCCCCAGAGTTTTCTAGTAATCACAAGCAGACCTCCCCATGTGTCGGCTGACTGCAGTGTTCCCTAACATTCCCACCGGCACCGCAAGTTTGAGTACTCCTCTGGGACAAAACCTTCCATCATGCTCTGGCCAGGATCCTGCACTGACAGAGCCAGGTACATCTGTAGAGTTGACAAGGGCGTTTTTTAGAAACACAGCAAATTGATTCTGAATTATGTTTTAAGTACAGTAATGAGGTTAAAAGAAAGAAGAGCAGACAAAACAGGTACCACAGATTAGCAAAGAGAATGATGTCACAAGAATACTGGCTTACAAGCTCAGAAACCTGGGTCTCATCCCAAAATGCTACTAAAGATCAATGCGACCTTCGAAAAATTCGTCAACATTGCTGGTTCCGCTTTCCTCCTCAATTATCAAATGGGGAATTGGACCATATTCCAACTCTAAAATTGTTAAGAATACATAGATTTTCAAAATACATAATATAGATGTCTTCATACACTTTGGAGAAAAAAACAGTGCCTTATGTGATACATAGATGCTTAGTAGAGTGGAAATCAAGTAGCACATGGGAAGAAACTGCACATGGAAGCTATCTCACTGTTTGGTGATCCCATCTCTCAAATTGAATAATTGTATAGTTTTATAAATGGTTTATATTAGCAATACCCTGAAATAGAAAATACTGTTTTTTTTGAATCATCACTTAAAGATTTTTCTTCTCATTCTTTCAGGTGTCAGAATAACAACTTCAATTTATTATGAACCTCTTGTTTGTTAGGCGTCACATTACAGTAATCACTAATTCACACACCAATTCAATGGAGTAGTGTCATTCTTATGCCCCTTCTTCTGATGAAGAAATTAAGCTTTGGAGAAGTTAAAGACCTTTCCCAAGTCACACAGCTGGTAAGTGTCAGGCCTGGGATCTGGAACCAGACATCTGACCATAGTGACGACTTCTGTCCATTCATCACCAGCGCCATCCTGGTGATACTGAGAGAAATACTCTGAAATTCACTTGACTTCTCTCCAATGTACTTGATGCTGTGAAAATAACTTTCAGAAAGAGTGAAGACTGAGAAACTACCTTTGTCTTCAGAAGAATTCTAGGGGTACAGGCTGTGTGAATTATGGGTAAGGTCAGCGTAGTATCCCCAACAAGATAGGAGGCTCTAGCTTGTTGGAGTGCTTGTTCTCTCTCCTTATTATCTACTCCTGGTAGAGATAACACAGATAGCTCCTCTGAACAACAAAAAGGTCGTCTTCTCAAGGTCTTTTACCTTAAGACTTAAGCTTCACCACGTCACATTGATTTAACTCCTCTCTTTTGCATTTGGCTTGCCAAGATTCCAAAAACAAGTTTTACTGTGTCACCAGATTGGTACTTATGGAACTCAAGTTTTCATGGTTTCGTCTGAAGCTGGAAACAGAATTAAGCAATTCCAAAATGACCATCGGACACCAGATTTTATTCCCAGCCCCTCCTGGAGCCAGGGGAGAATGATGCAATTTGCCAAGTCTCAAATCCATCCCACACGGCCAGCCTGAAAATGCATCCTGACTCAGGCTTTTTCTTGTTTTAATTTGTTTATTTGTGATGGGGACTTGCTGCTTCTAGGAGGGTCCCATTTAAAAAAAAAATCTCAGAAGACATCAAAAAGTTCTGACAAAACAACATGTTGATGATTTAAGTGTAAATATGTCAGAGACATATGGTTTCTATTATTCATGAAATAACACATGGGTTTAAAAATCAAGGGGGAAAAGTGTTTGGTAAAACACATTGAGGACTTGGCTAAATGTTTTTTAAAGGCCAGTTCTGAAGCCTCAAGGGGGAAACACACTGAGGGGAACAAATCCAGGCTCCCAGCCCCTCCCTTGTTTGTCTCTTTTCTTGATCAGAGATGGCACATGTGTTGTCACCAGAGCACTGATGCATCTGCCACCACAATGACATTTATCCAGCAAATTGTGTTTTGATGGACAAGTCTAGGTCCTGATTGAATCCCTGTTGTTTGCTAGCAATGGTAGTTTGAGGCAAGTTAATGGATCTGAAAAATGGAAAAATATAGCTCACAGAATTATTCTGAGCATTTGTGTTAATATATGTCAATTGCCTGGCACATAGTAGATGCTTAACAAGAGGGAGCTTTTAATAATAATCATTGTTCACTTGAAAAGTGGTAATAGGAAGGGTGGGTAAGGGAACCTGGGACCAAAATTGTTTCTGGAGTATGAAGAATCTGTAGGATCACAGGAGATCCTCTAACCCCCTCTCTACCCAAAGATGCAACCAGTGGGGGAAGAGGGATACTGTACTGGCTGTTGCTAAAGGCAAACAAAAAACAAGAAAGAGCACAAATCCGGGAGGTCATAATAAACTCAGTCTCCGTTGACCAGCTCACCAAGGTACTTGTTGTTCGAGGCACACTTTTAAACGGTTTTCCTAATTTAAGGATATTTATTCAAATCTGATAATATTTGGATTAAGTTTTTTAAGTCAATGAATTTTGACAGCTTTATTGAGTTATGATTGACTTACCAAAAAATGACACATCTTTAAAGTGTATAATTTGATAAGGTTTGACATACATATATACCTGTAAGACCATCACCACAGTTAACATACTAAATGTATCCATCACCCCAAAAGTTTTCTCATGCCTCTTTGTAATTCCCTTCACCCCACATCTCCATACAACCACCAAAGTGCCTTCTGTCACTATAGATTGGTTTGCATTTTCTAGAATTTTATATAAATGAAAAAATATAATATTTACCTTTTTGTCTGA